>NC_089240.1:10458967-11106023 GCF_963924675.1 Phocoena phocoena | reverse complement strand
GAAGCAAACTTGTAGTCTGTAAAGGAATCAAGGAGTCTCCTTCAGCCAACATGCCTACCCAACAGCACCAGTGCATTATGTAAGGCATGCTAGCTTTGGCTTTGGGCATGCCTGGTATCAGAAAGTTTTATGACACCCTGGAAAGCTCCAAGTCCACTGAATATCTTGTTGACATTTGATCTCTCCACGTTGGGGTTCTTCATTGCTAAAGAACTTCATCTATGCTGTGATTTATTAACTATTCAGATTCGTATTCCTACCTTTTAGATCATCCTGAGTACATTTAAAAATATTAGCAATTCATATTCCACAGCACAGAGTTACAGTTTGTAAGAATATTAACTGCATCTGAAAGGAAAACGCACCAGACCCATGGAGGGAGCAAAATACTCGTGAATGAAAACCTGTACTCCTGGGAGATACTCTCATTATTCAGCTGAAGAGATCATCTGTGGAAGAACCTAGAAGATAAACTGACGCAAGTGATATATGCACCTCCAGAAAACCCTACACAGTGAGTTTATAGGGTCATTATATTTGTCCCTAAGAAAATCAGCTTATAAAACCAATTTTACAAGACCCATGGGCTATTTCACTATTTCAATTACATTTTAGTTTCATGGCTGAATTAATAATGAATGATGGTTATGGTTTGAGAAAGATTATAAATACCTGAGGTGATATTTTCAGGAGGTCACAATATTTTAATAGCTATGTGTGATTATTCTCATTTTCACAGATGAAACATATGGCCCACAAAATAGTAACTGCAACTGAAAATAGCCTGGAAAATAATTTTTTCTCTTGAAAATGTGACCACCACTATAACATATTCAGAAGAAGTGGGCATCCCATAGGACATACCTTGGTCTCCGCCCAAAGGAATTTATTCCTGTACTGACATTGAAAATGATCTTGTAAAAGAACATCTCATCTATAAATAGGCCCCTCTGAACACATAGCAGCAATATATTAGAGTGGAACTTGAGTGGACTTTTTTAAAGCATTGGTAACAATGAAACTTTCAGGGAGGTGAGACTAAGAAAAAATAAGAGGATCTATCACTACACTTTTTCATTGGTTTGGAAATTTTCCCATCCATTTAAATGATTCTGATGTGCCAAGCACGAGCTAATAACTTTGTCATAAACCTTGACCTTGTCAGCTATCGGCATCTTCTGCCTATTCCCTAAAACTTACACGCTCCTCGTCTCTCCCTGCCTTTTAGCTACATTTTCCTAACCTGATTGATCTACACACCTCTTCCTTCCCTCCCACCATCTTCCACAAAACCACCTGTACTACTCAAAGTTCTCTCTTGGAAATTAGCTCCCCCAAAGCGTCCCACCTTAACCCCACTTGGCGTGATCAATCTCTTACTTCAAGGGCCTCTGAGAACTTCCTTTAATTTAACAAAATCCGACTTTACACTGGGTAGAATATTGTCCACTCACAGAGGCCTTCCCTAACACGTCAGTCTAATGATGGACTCTGTCACTGCATTCGGATCATTTGCTTCATTGCATCTTTCACGAGTCAGAGCTGTGTTTTTATGTTTATTTACTTGACTATTATACACTCCCAGATACACTGCAAGCTTCATGAAAGAGAAATCCTGTTACGTTCATTGTTCTGTATCCAACACCTACCACAGTTCCTAATATATAGTAGGTACCTGAGGAAATGAATAAATGAAGCCATTGTCCTAAAAATTTTTCCCTTTTTGTTTTATTGGACGCAGATTATTCAATCACCAGTGTGTCTTCCTGAATATTCTGTAACACCCCCTCCATTACTATGCATAGGCAGTCATTCAAAACATGATGAAGAAAACACCTATATTCTTACTCTAGCAGTATTAACTGTTACATGCCTATTAGGTACCAAGCAGAAAACTAAATGGTGAAAAACATTGTGTCTGAGGCTCTCAAAGTGGCATCTTAGGACCCCCGTTGACATATTATTAAGGGTCTGCAAAGTCTGGAAATTTTTTTTTTTGCTGTTGTGTGTTCATTTAAATAATAACCTAAAGTTTTAATATGCCACATTGTGGATCATCAGAGTGTCCTCTTTAAATCAGAAACTGTCTTTTACTTTCAGATATGTCTCTTACTTTGTTTTTTTTACAATCACTTTGGCCTCCAAGCGATTCCCCGGAGTGACAGTGTTTAACTCACAATGTGTTGATAAGCATGTCTGGCTTCCTCTGGGTTGGCATTTCTTAATGTTCAAATGACAGCAATCAGCCCACATCTGCCTTTGAAGTCAGCCTGAATTCTTGTACTAGATATAAAGGCAAAAGTTGATTTTTCAGCCATAATTTGTGTTTGAGAGACATGCTCATAGAATAAGACTTTAGTTTCTAAAGTATTTTTCACAAACCGAGACTTTATTGAACATAATGAAAATTTCATGGTGTAATGGAATGAAGTATTAGGTTAATTATCAAGGTTAATATGAAAACGGGGGAAAAAGCCCAGCTAATTTTTTGTAGAAATTGAAAGCTAATTCTAAACTTCATATAGAAATACAAGGGACTAAAATTCCTGAAGAAGAAGAAAAACAAAACTAGAGGTTTTACAGTCCTGCCTTCAAGACTTACTATAAAGTTATAGCGATCAATACAGTGTGGTATTGGCATATGATCCCCAACTATATCAACAAAACACCATAGAAACAATACAGACCCACACACCTATGGCCAAATGATTTTTGACAAAGATTCCACAACAGTCAAGTGGGGAAGGAAAATATTTTCAACAGATGACACTGGAACAAGTGACTATCCATATAAAAAAGGATGAACTTTTGGGACTTCCCTGGTGGTCCACTGGTTTAGACTTCGCCTTCCAATGCAGGGGGCGCTGGTTTGATCCCTGGTTGGTGAGCTAAGATCCCACATGCCTTGTGGCCAAAAAACCAAAAACATAAAACAGAAGTAATATTGTAATAAGTTCAATAAAGACTTTTAAAAAAATGGCCCACAGCAAAAAAAATCTTTAAAAAAAAAGGGGGTGAACTTTGACCCAAACCTCACACCATACACAAACTTTTCTCAAGAGGGATTGCAGACCTGAATAAAAAAGCCTAATGGTAAAGCTACTAGGAAAAAAAAATTAGGCCAAGATTTATTAGAATCCAAAAGTCTTCACCCTTAAAAGAAAAAAAATTGATAAATGGGACTTCATACAAATTTAAAACTTTTACTTATCAAAAGCGACCATTAAGCAAATAAAAATTCAAGCCACAGACAAGAAAAATTAAATATATATTTAATTAATATTATTTAATATATATTAAATATATATATCCAACTTGTGTCCAGAATGTGTAAAGAACTTCTACAAATCCATTACAAAAAAGACAAGCAATTGAATTAACAATGGACAATAGATTTGAACAGATATGTCAAAACAGTAGACATATTAGTGGCCAACGAAAGCATGAAAAGATGCTTCGCACTGTTAGTCGCCACGTAAATGCAAATGAAAACCACAATGAGATACCACTACATATTCACTAGAATGGCTAAACTTTTAACTTTAAATATCAAATTTTAACTTAAAAATTAAAACCCAGCAATACTAAACAAATGTTGGCAAGGATTCAGAGCAAAGGAAATTCGTACATCGCTGGCAGGAATGTAAAGTGATATGTCCATATGGCAATCTCTTAATAAAGTTAAACATAAAACTACCTCATGATCCAGCAATTCCATTCCCAGGGACTGTACAAAGGGAAAGAAAAACATATGTCCTCAGAAACACCCTATCAAGAATATTCATCACAGCTTTATTCATAATAACGCAAAACTACAAACACACCAGGTGCCCATCAGTAGGAGAATGAAAACCAAATTGTGGTATAGCTATACTATGAACTACAACTCAGCATTAAAGAAAAATTAACTACTCATGCATGCAGCAACATAGATGAATCTCGAAATCACTAGATTGGGTGAAAAAAACCAGACACCAAGAGTATATACCCTTTGATTCCATGTATATGAAGTTCCGGAACAGGCAAAACTAATCTATAGTGATAGAAATCAGAATACCATTTCCCTGGAGGAAAAGAGAATTGACAGGGAAGGTGTACAAGGGACATTTCTAAATTCTGTATCTCGATTGTGGTGTTGGTTACATAAGCGTACATACTGTCAAAACTCATCAAATTGTACACTAAAGACCAGAGCATTTTGCTCTATGTAATTATACTTCACACGCACACAAAAGAAAACAGGGGGGTAGGGGGAACAGCTGGTGTGACATTTTTTTATGACATTGTTCCACGTGTTTTTATGTTCCTTCAACTGTGGTAGCCCTGTGAAATGCTATTTTTAGAACATAAGTCATAGAGGCGGGAGCTACATCTGTTTAACCTGGTTAACGTAATACCAATCCCATTGCCAGTTACTAGTGAGGTTGGTAGGTGACGGGCAGGAGGGCAGAGGATAACTAATGCTTAAATAACGAAACCTTCCTTTTTGTGCAGAAAAAGAAATTGGCAGAAAGTGAAATAGTAAATATCTTAGAGCATTTCAATTTAAGGTGTAACACTTAGGAAGCAATCTGTACCATCCGAGTGTGCAGAACATCAGTGAAATAGCTTCTAACTGTGCAAGTCGTTTGCATTCTGTTTCTTCTGTACTTCTGTTGAGTTCAACTGGTACCATCTGTTACATGAGTTTAAAACAGATGTCTTTACCATCACCAGTGTCTTAATGTCTTAAGTTCTCTATCAGAACCGAGGAAGGGGGTGTGGCAGGTAATATACTAGTGATATTTTGATGATGCTGGAAAAGTAATACAACGTGAAGTCCTATGACCCCTTTACCCTAAAAGCAAGGCTTAAGTAAATGAAAGTGATCAGTTAGAGCTTCTAAATGATGACCAAGGAAGCTTAAGGATACAAAGTATCTTGTCGGGGCTGGCAGAGATTGCTTATAAAGAGGAGATAAAAATATCTGTGGTATTATTAGGTATCCATGGTAGGGATTTTATCTTGAGATGGAGAAGAACAAGGGCAAAACCTATTAATAAACCCCAAAGGGAGTAGAAAACAGTCAAGCAATGCACATCCATGACTTATGGGTATAGTTGGGTCATTTATAAGAGACAAAAAGAGCAGAGTAAGATGCCTCAATCCTCATTCCCACAGATGTCAATAGAGAAGAGAGGTAGCGGGGGCAGTGGGTGTCTCAAAGCCTACTGTGTTTGTGAAATCTCCCCCTAAATACCAAAGAGAACCTTCTGTGAAGGGATACATCAGAAACATGGAAAACGTGATTCATGGAAACGTCAATGACCAGGGAGACAGAAGCCGTAGTTCTTCACTCAGATTTCCACTAATAAGCTGTTGTAACTCAGGCAAGTGAAAACCGTTCCTTAAATGATGTGTACAGAGATGGCAGCGAAGCAGCATAAAAAATTATGCATCGATCCATTATACTAAAAAAGAAAGTGGAGTCATCCAGTGGAATAAGAGTATCAGATAAATGCAAATTACTGCTATTATTTTCAATAATGCTGTCCAATTCTTCTTCAAAGATCATTTCAGCTCTTATAGGCATTTTGGTATACAGATTTAAAATTTCTAGTTGTAACGAACAAGTGGTATTGTGTGCCTTTATGATGGGATAGCAGTAAAATGCAGGGAAACGCAGCACTTTGCAAATTATTTTCCGATCTGCCTCCGGACGATTTGCCCACAGACAGAAAAGGCTTACAGTGAATCTCAATTCAAATATCTGATGTAAAATGTCATAGCTAAGACAGTGTGGAACAGAATCAACAAATATACCTATACAGTTTGCATAGAAATCACGTATTAGCATGTTTTTTCAAATTAATCAACAGAATAAAAGTAATAAGTATATAGGTGTTCATGCAGCGATAACCAAGATAACAGAAAACTGAAAATAACATACACCTACCATTAGGGGAGTAGTTAAGAAAGTCATGATACTTCAATTAAATTAAATGCCATTAAAAAATAATGCTATAACCTATAAGGGAAAAGAATCTAAAAAAGAATGGATATCTGAGTGTATAACTGAATCACTTTGCTGTACACCCGAAACTAACACAACATTGTAAACCAACAATACTTCTATTTTAAATAATTAATTAATTAATTTAAAACTAAATAAATAAAAGCTATAAATCAGGCTAAAAGTAGCTAAATACTAAAAGTATATATATATTACTGAAAATCATAAAATACCATGGGAAACGTACAGTTAAGTGACTAAAGCAAGATTCTAAATTATATGTATCTATGATGCCAATACGTAAGATATAGATAGATAGATAGATAGATAGATATACACAAAGACACAGGGAGACATTTAGGAATTGACATAATCAATTTTTTTCTTTTTTAAATAATGATAATTCTGGGCTTCCTTGGTGGCGCAGTGGTTAAGAATCCGCTTGCCAATGCAGGGAACACGGGTTCGAGCCCTGGTCCAGGAAGATCCCACATGCTGCAGAGTAACTAAGCCCATGCACCACAGCTACTGAACCTGTGCTTTAGAGCCCACAAGCCACAATTACTGAGCCCACATTCCACAACTACTGAAGCCCACACGCCTAGAGCCCGTGCTCCACAACAAGAGAAGCCACTGCAATGAGAAGCCCGCACACCAAAACAAAGAGTAGCCCCCGGCCGCTACAACTAGAGAAAGCCCATGTGCAGCAATGAAGACCCCAATGCAGCCAAAAATAAATAAGTAAATAAATATTTTTTAAAATGATATTTCTATTTTACATTGTTTTATAATAAATAAGCATTTGTAAATTTGGAATTGAAGCACAATAATGATATTTCATTCATTTAAAATGTTGACTCTAATATTAGATATAGTGCTAAATCCTTTACATACATTATCTATTCCCCCAATCCAATCAAACCCCCAAGATAGCCAGTAATAATAATTCAGGGCATATCTTGCTACATCTCTATGTTGGTAAGCAAACACATGCGTGTGAGCCAGAGGGTCTATTTTTTTCTACGAAACTTACATCATACTCTATATTTTACCTTGAAGATTGTTTTCCCCCCTTCCTCAGTAACATCTCTCTGCATGTCCCTAAGTCAATATATATAGCTGTAATCCATTTTCCTAGTGCTCACTCATGGTAAGGATTTGCATGATTAATTCAGCCATTTTTCTAGTGAATAACATCAAGTTGTTTCCAGTTGCACCACTACAAGAAAAAGTTGCCTGCATATTCCTATAGCTCTACCATATGTCATGGTGTGTTTAATCCTGTAGGATAGATTCCCATAGCTGGAGTTGCTGGGCTAAAGACATATCCATGTTTTCATTTCTACAAATAGTAAAAGATAGCTTTCCATAAAGGTTCTACATTCACCTTCCCAAAGCAGTGCTCAAATGTGTTTTCCCAGAATGTCACCAGTACTGAATGTTACCAACCTTTCATTGTTTGCAACTGGACAAGGGAAAAATTGTACTACAACTCTGCATTCCCTTGAACACTAACAAGGTTAAGCCTCCTATCATTAATTTCTTTTTTTTTAACATCTTTATTGGAGTATAATTGCTTTACAATGGTGTGTTAGTTTCTGCTTTATAACAAAGTGAATCAGTTATACATATACATATGTTCCCATATCTCTTCCCTCTTGCGTCTCCCTCCTCCCACCCTCCCTATCCCACCCCTCCAGGCGGTCACAAACCACCTAGCTGATCTCCCTGTGCTATGCGGCTACTTCCCACTAGCTATCTATTTTACGTTTGGTAGTGTATATATGTCCATGCCACTCACACTTTGTCCCAGCTTACCCTTCCCCCTCCCCGTATCCTCAAGTCCATTCTCTAGTAGGTCTGTGTGGAATATTACTCAGCCGTAAAAAGAAACGAAATTGAGTTATTTGTAGTGACGTGGATGGACCTACAGTCTGTCATACAGAGCGAAGTAAGTCAGAAAGAGAAAAACAGGGCTTCCCTGGTGGCGCAGTGGTTGAGAGTCCGCCTGCCGATGCAGGGGATGCGGGTTCGTGCCCCGGTCTGGGAAGATCCCACATGCCGCGGAGCGGCTGGGCCCGTGAACCATGGCCGCTGAGCCTGCGCGTCCGGAGCCTGCGCGTCTGGAGCCTGTGCTCCGCAACAGGAGAGGCCACAATAGTAAGAGGCCCGCGTACCGCAAAAAAAAAAAAAAAAAAAAGAAAGAGAAAAACAAATACCGTATACTAACACATATATATGGAATCTAAGAAAAAAAAAAAAGGTCATGAAGAACCTAGGGGTAAGACAGGAATATCATTAGTTTCTTTACATTTGCATTTTAGTTTCTATAAGTATGAACATTCTTTTCTAGTGTGTTGTTTTCACAATCAATTTCTGGGAGTTCTTTGAAAACCGCAGGTATTGAGTTTTTGCCTGTCATATATACTGTGCATATTTGACTCAATCTAATTCTTGTCTTTTGGTTTTTTGGTATGCATTTTTTTCATTCAGAAATATATATATATATATTTTGTGGTACACGGGCCTCTCACTGTTGTGGCCTTTCCCGTTGTGGAGCACAGGCTCCGGACACGCAGGCTTAGTGGCCATGGCTCACGGGCCCAGCCACTCCGCGACATGTGGGATCCTCCCAGACAGGGGCACAACCCCGTGTCCCCTGCATCAGCAGGCAGACTCCCAACCACTGCGCCACCAGGGAAGCCCCAGAAATATTTTTAAATGTGTATGACTTTTGACCATTTTCTTGATTGCCTCTAAGATTCCTGTCTTAATTCCTGATCTCTGCTCACCCACAAGGTTATAGAAGTATTTTCCTAAATTTTCTTCTAATACTCAGAAAGATTTCATTTTACATTGGGATTTATTAACCTACTTGGCATATAATTTTACAAGTGGTTTAAGGTCAGAGTTTATAATAGTTTACTTCCAAATGGATAGCAAAATAATGTCAACAGTTAATAATCTTTTTTCTACTGAATTGTAATGCCAGCTTTTCCAGTATCAATTTCTCCTGTATTCTTGCATATGTGTTGAGAGTCTTTACTATGTTCCATTGTTCTGGTTACTATTTCTCATGCCACTGACATTCTGTTTTGATTACTGTAGATTTATTATAAGCTTTATATGGTAACACAAGATTCCTCCCCCTGATTATTCATCTTCTGAAACATAAATTCTGTTAGCAAATCTCACTCAGTTCTTCTTCCACCTAAGTTTTTAAAATACTTGTTCTAATTGGAATTAGAAATGTCTTTCTTTTGGATTCTGATAGGAACTGTTTTGCGTTTACGTAAGTGTTTGGGAAATAATGACATTTGTATAACTCTGAGTCTTCCCAAAAGTATTTACATGGCATGGTTCTCCATTTATTCAGGTGTTGTGCCATGTCCTTCAATAAAATATTAAGTTCCAGGAATTCCCCGGCGGTCCAATGGTTAGGGCTCTGTGCTTTCACTGCTGAGGGCCTGGGTTCGACCCCTGGTGGGGGAACTAAGATCCCGCAAGCCGCATGGCGCAGCCAAAAAAAAAAAAAGTTAAGTTCCTTATCCTTACTGAAATAGTCGTAGGTATTGTATAGCTCGAAGTAACATTTTAAATGCAATTTGTTATCCATTTCAAGTTAGAAACTGATGCTTTATACCTGTCTTGTGCCCTGTTCCTACATATTTGTTCCTATATGCATAGTGAGGAACAGGTCAGCAGGTGGACCAGGCCAGTTATGTGCCAGGAAGCACCTCTTCCATCTCGGAGTTGTATAATGTACAGTTTGATTACTGGGTGAGGAATAGTACAAAATGCCCAGGCATTAACACAGACCCCATGCATTGGACCTAATGTCTCCAGACTGCCAGATCAGCCGAGTCTGAGTATTGTCCTAGGCAGAGTTCTGTGCTACCAGAATGGGGACATTTCCCAGAGGCCCCTGGAATCTTGCTAACAAGCCCTAAACTGACTATGGCAAATGTTCACATCATCTCTTGAAAAAGTCTCTTCTCTGTTGGTTTTTTTTTGGTTTTTTTTGTTTTTGTTTTGTTTTGTTTTTTTCCAATTTATGTTTGGCTGCATTGGGTCTTTGTTGCTGCGCACGGGCTTTCTCTAGTTGTGGTGAGCGGGGGCTACTCTTCGTTGTGATGTGCGGGTTTCTCATTGCAGTGGCTTCTCTTGTTGTGGAGCACGGGCTCTAGGCACATGGGCTTCAGTAGTTGTGGCACGTGGGCTCAGTAGTTGTGGCTCGCGGGCTCTAGAGCACAGGCTCAGTAGTTGTGGCGCACAGGCTTAATTGGTCTGCGGCATATGGGATCTTCCTAGACCAGGGCTGGAACCCATGTCCCCTGCATTGGCTGGTGGATTCTTAACCACTGCACCACCAGGGAAGTCCTCTCTGTTGGTTTTTGAAGCTATTAAGGGTGTGTGTGTGTGTGTGTGTGTGTGTGTGTTTCTAATATAAAGCCACTTTTCGAATCTACCATAGGGAGAAAAATCAGCAACCTGATCAAAACTTGATTTAAAAAAAACACACTAAAGAAATTTAACCTAAATGTCTAAAAACATATAAATGTTTTTTAACATTTTTATATTAAACATATTTTATGTTAAATAAGCTATAGTAAGTACATCCATATAGAGGAATCTGATACATCTATACAAAAGAATCTTATTCAGTCTATATAAAATATATTTCTAAGAACATTTCATGACATTTCAAATGCTCATGCTAACATATTAAGTTCAATAGAAACCTTTCAAAACTGCATATTTAGTTTGACGTTATTTTGGGAGAAAATGTGAGAGACAGAATAGGTGGGAATTACATATATACTAATATGTGTAGAGGGATCATAGTACTTTTTACATGTGTGTAAAAGGATTCTACTTCCTTTTACTTTCCAGATTTTCTATTGAATACAATAAACATAATCAGATGGAAAAAGACAGAACTTATTTAAGATGCACTGCCTTTTACATTCATACTTAACAGGATAGGTAAAGATATTTTTCCTTTAATTTTGTCTTTTTTCCCCTCGTTTACAATATATATATTAGTTTCCTAGGACTGTCATAACAAAGTACCACAAACTGGGTGGCTTAAAACTACAGAAATGTATTCTCTCACAGTTCTCGAGGCGAGAAATTTGACATCAAGGTGTCAGCAGGGCCACACTCCCTCTGAGCGCTGTAGGGGAGGATCCTTTTTGCCTCTTCTAGCTTCTGATGGTTGCCAGCAATCCTTGGCTCGTAGACACATCACTCCAGTCTCTGTCTCCATCTTCACATGGCTCTCTTCCCTGTGTCTGTGTCCAAACTTCCCTCTTCTTATAAGGACACCAGTCGTTGGATTAAGGCACACTCTAATCCTCTATGACCTCATCTTAACTTGATTCCACCTGCAAAGACCCTATTTCCAAACAAGGTCACATTCACAGATTCTAGGGGTTAGGATTTCAACATATCTTTAGGAGGGACACAATTCAACCATAAGAGTCTACCCTGTGGCTCCCCAAAATTCACATCCTTCCCACATGGAAAATCCATTCACCCTATCTTAAAATCCCCCAAAGTCTCTTTTTTCTTTCTCTCCCTCTCTCCTACATTCTTGTGGTTGATTCTATAAACTAAATACAAGCATGACTGTGATACAACTCTATTGGACAACCAGAGCCCATATAACCAGACTTCTATTGACTGAAATTAAAGCAGAATAGATCAATCCAGACCTTTGCTCCCAGACAAAACCACTATTTCTGTCAGCAGTATAAAGCCCAGGGTGAAGTCCTTACTTGGTGAAGCCCTCATCTCTCCCAAAAACCACGGAACAATTTTATCAAGTGCTTTCTAGGCTAACACATATAATGTGGATCAGCCATCCAAGCCTCTGAGCATTACTTGGACTATTTGGCCACCAAGCAGCGCTCCCTGATTTTAAAATCACACTGCTCAGCCAAATGTTTCCAGGTCTGCAGAAAAATTAACATCTCCCCTTCAGGAAAGGAGTTATAATTCACAGTTCAGCCCTGACCACAGCATGAGCTAATTAACCAACCTTGGAAACAAAATAGAGCTGTTTTTATTTTATTTTAAACCTGTTTAATAAAAGTGATATGCGTAGCTGCTGACGCAGTAGCCACTGCCAGGAAATTATGATGAACATAAATTAGCAGCGTAGTTTGTCTGACCCAGAGGTAAGCAAGTTTTCTGATTGATTTGTTTTTAAAACAGAAATCAAAGTCGTCGAGGCAAAAGTTACATGCAAAAAGGCTGAGGCATTGATACAGAACCCGAAAAATAAAGTTTGGGGAAATTAAGGGAACAGACCACGATGTTGGATTCAAGTCATAAGTCCCAAATTTGACGGAAATGTAGCGTAAAAGGAGGAAGAGTAAACTCCACTTCAGAAAAAGCACTAAAATCCACTCAGCGGCACCGATTCACGTGCCCTCGTGTGAGCAGGGCAAGCTCTCCCAGCTGCACCACCTTCATCACTTGCAGGACCCAGCGCAAAGGGAAAATGCAGGTCCCCTGGTTCAAAAGCTGAGAATTTCAAAGAAGTTGCAACAGAGCGTGAAACCAAACATAAGGCCCTTCTAAGCACAAGACCCTGTATGACCGCACGGGTTTTACTGTCTGTAGGTTTCAATTTTTTAATCAGTGAAATGGGAAAACAGAAAATTCCATTTGCCTGGCCTCCTTCATGGGGTGTTTGGGATGATAGATTGAGATATCTGTAAAAAAATAATAATAATAATAATAGGGCTTCCCTGGTGGCGCAGGGGTTGAGAGTCCGCCTGCTGATGCAGGGGACGCGGGTTCATGCCCCGGTCCGGGAAGATCCCACATGCTGCGGAGCGGCTGGGCCCGTGAGCCATGGCCGCTGAGCCTGCGCGTCCGGAGCCTGTGCTCCGCAACGGGAGAGGCCATGACAGTGAGAGGCCCGCGTACCGCAAAAAAAAAAAAAAAAAAAAAAAAAAGCTCTGCAAATTTGAAACCCCTTTATCCAGAGCAGAGGCCATGGAGAGTCTGGTAACACAAGCAGGGGCTCTCCTGGATACTTCCCGTTCACTTCCAGGAATTTAATAAGGACAGCCAAATACTTCACCTATATTTAGTGCTTAATAAATCACACAATTGAAATGGAGCTCGTACTTAAAAGTTTCCACTGAATCCAAAGAAACCAGTTGATTAAATGCAATGTGGTTTCTTGGATTGGATCCTGGAACAGAAAAAGGAGAGCAGTAGGAAAACTGGTGGAAACCCATAAAAGCTCTAGAGTTTAGATAATAGTAACATGCCACTCTTAATTTCTCTATTTTGACAAAAGTCCCACAGTGACGTAAGATGTTAACATTAGGGGAAGCTGGGTGGAAGTTGTGCAGGAACTCTCCGTGGTAGCTTTGCAACTTTTCTGTAAATCTAAACTTTTTCCCAAATAAGAAGTTTATATAAAAAGTGAAACTGGTCCAGTTTTTTGTTGTTGTTTTTTTTTTTTTTCCGGTATGCGGGCCTCTCACTGTTGTGGCCTCTCCCGTTGCAGAGCACAGGCTCCGGATGCACAGGCTCAGCGGCCATGGCTCACGGGCTCAGCCGATCCGCGGCATGTGGGATCTTCCCGGACCGTGGCACGAACCCGCGTCCCCTGCATCGGCAGGCGGACCCTCAACCACTGCGCCACCAGGGAAGCCTGAAACTGGTCCAGTTTGACTGAGAGGAAATGATGATTCTTACTTACTGGAAAGCAAAATAAGAAGATTAGCTTCTATATTAAAATGTGGAAACCTGTCCTAAGTTCCCTAGGCAGTCATTTTAAGTTACATATACCTAAATATATACATACATATAGATAGATGGAAAGAAAGAAAAGGGGGCAGGGGAGAAAAAAGACTGGATGAATGAGAATAACTTGAAATTTTGCCACAAGTACACAGTAGTCTACCTATTTCTAACTTAGAGGTTCTACTTTCATTCCAGAATCTTCTTCCTTGAGCAGGCATCACTCCATATTCTTTTCATATTAACTTTCTTTTTCTGATTGCAAGATTAATTCATGCTTATCCTAGAAAATACATGTAAAAATACAACCCCCCCCAAAACTATCTATAATCCTATCACTAAGTCAACATGGTCAGCGTTTTGCCTCATTTTTGCCACTCTCTTGTGTGTGCATGAGAACATAAGCTGTATTTTAGAATAATGGAAGCCATCGTATATAAACCAGCATTTCCAAGATTACGTTCCATGGAACATTGGGTTCCATGAACAAAAATCGGGGAACACAGCAGACCACATCCTCCCTCTAAGAGATTCACTCTGCAAAGTAGCATAGAGAAAGCCATGAGGAGTCCTGCATAACTTTTTAAACTCGGATTTCTCAATGTATGAATTTTATTATTAGTCCAGCAAATACTACTTGGGAAACTCTGGTATAAATAGCTTGGTTCCAGATCTTTTTCACTTAACAAGACATTATGAGTGTTTTCTCATGTTACTAAAAGTTAATTGCAAATATTTTAGGTTTTCTTAATTTTTTTATTGTAGTATAGTTGATTTGCAATGTGTTCATTTCTGCTGTACAGCAAAGTGATTCAGTTATACATATATACACATTCTTTTTCATATTCTTTTCCATTATGGTTTATGACAGGATATTGAATACAGTTCCCTGTGCTCTACAGTAGGACCTTGTTGTTTATCCATTCTCTATCTAATAGTTTGCATCTACTAACATCCCTCCCCCACCCCCACCCCCCTTGGTAACCACAAGTCAGTTCTCTATGTCTGTGAGTCTGTTTCTTTTTCGTAGATAGGTTCATTTGTGCCATATTTTAGATTCCACATTTAAGTGATATCGTATGGTACTTGTCTTTCTCTGTCTGACTTACTTCACTTAGTACGATAATCTCTAGTTACATCCAGCAAATATCGTTCTAATGGCGACAAACATTACATCATATGAGCGTTCCATTATTTGTTATACCAGCAATCGACAAAAAAGAATTCCAAAAAGAACCAGATAGAAAATATTTGAGGCTTTGCAGGCCTTATGGTATCTATCCAATGACTCAAGTCTGCTGCTAAAGCATGAAAGCAACCATAGACACCACATAAACAAACAAGTGGGTTGTGTTCCAACAAAACTTTCACATAATTTTCACTTGTCATGAAGTATTATTCTTCTTTCGAATTTTTTTCAACCATTTAAAAATGTCAAAGACTTGTGGTTGCCAAGGGGAAGGGGGTGGGGAAGGGATGAATTGGGAGTTTGGGATTAGCAAATACAAACTACTATATATAAAATAGATAAACCACAAGGTCCTACTGTATAGCACAGGGAAATATATTCAGTATCCTGTAATAAACCATAATGGAAAAGAATATGAAAAAGAATGTGTATATATGTATAACTGAATCACTTTGCTGTGCACCGGAAACTAACACAACATTGTTAATCAACTATACGTCAATAGAAAAATAAGCTTAAAAAATAAAATGTGAAAAAAAATATTCTTAGCTCACAGACTGCACAAAAACAGGTGGTAGGCCATATTTGGCCCACAGGCCATAGTGTGCCCACCCATGATTCTTCCCCCAATTAAAAAAAATACTATATTAGGTATTTGGAGAAATAAATCTTTGTCTGAACTTCTGATCAATTCCTTTGGATAGATTCCTAATAAATTCCTAGATCTGAACAACTAAGCTAGGGAATATGAATATCGGGTTCTAGAAGCACATTGCTAAGTTGTTCCATAGAAAAGAGGTACAGTGCTCAACAGCAGGGTCCACAAGTGTCTGTCTCTCCGTAACCAGGCTAGTTTTGACTATTATCAGTTTTTAACTTCTGACAATTTGATGAATAAAAATTAGTATCATGTTTTACGATCCATTTCTATGATCACTAGTGAGGCTTGACAGTTTTTCATATTCACTGACCATGTGCGTTTCCTCATTCGTGACATATCTGTTGTGTGCCCTTATCTCATTTGTTACTGAAATACTCTTTGTTTATGTTGAGGTCGTTCGTTAAAGTCATAGGAGTTCTTTATATACCGAGCATATTAACTCTTCTTATTCTTGGCAAATATTTTCCTAATTTGTTGCACTTTTGATTTTGATGTTTTCAGCCGTAGAGATGATTTTACATTTCATAGATTGATTGTAGATTGAATATAGATATACAGATTATAGACTGATATAGATTTATAAATCTATTAGTTTATCCACTTTGGTTTCTTCCTTTGCTTTTATGCAGCAAAGTCATTTCCTACTTAGAGATCATTTGAAAACTGAATTTTACTATACTTTCATGTCTCATCATACCTTCATATCATATTCATAACTCTTCATATCATTGATATTCATTTAGTATATGGTGTGAAGTGAGGTCCCAAACTGTTTTCTTTCCAAATTGTTTTTTCTGATTTTGACTTTTCTACTACCATTTATTACGTAACCCACCCCTCTGTCACTGATTTGTGAATATTCTTTTCTCTTATGTAAATACTGGGGTCTAAACAAGGGTAAAGTGGGATGTATTGTATAAGGGTAAGTACGGGGTGGGGGGCATTTCTAAGCCATCCCCTTTATCTGTCTGTCCTTTCTTACACCAGGTCAACAGTATTATGATTTTAGCAGATATTTGAACATCTGTTAGTATTAAAATGTATGATAAAACACCGCTCCAAGTTCTTACTTCTCAGAAGAAATTAAAGGGCATCTTGGCAGTTTTTATGTTAGGAAAGAAAAACCCAGCATATGACTGAATAATATCAGCAGAAACCACACACAGATACTTAACATCAAGTTTTGAAAAGATCCAGATGAGAACCAAAAAAAAAAAAAATTATCTGAGAGGAAGAGTGCAGACACACGCTGTCTTGGGACAAATTGTCTCCCCATTTCCTTTAAGCCCGTAGATAACCTCAGTCAATTCTTGATCCTTCTGGTTAAATCTGCTACCAAAATGTGGCTAGAACTCCACGGATCATCAATCCCATATTAGCCATGACTTAGCCTTTTCCCCAACCAAATGCATTAGCAGAATCTGAACAGAAAGTGTGCTCTGTGTAAACAGCATCTCTCTCTTCCTTCCCTGGTCATGTTCCTTGGGTGGGTTGTAAACACAGAGATCCTCCGTGTGTCAGCAGGGGGAAGAAACACGGCAGCTAAAGCTCAGCTGGGTTGTGTAGACGTGGATGGGCACACTACCACCCGCAGACCAGAGGGTAATGCAGTCACAACTTTTAATCTCCCTCCACTAGTCTGCAATCAGCAGTGAAATTCAATCTGATTATCAAGGTCTGAGACATGTTCAAGCTAGGACTAGGAAAAAAAATCAAGGTATAAAAACTGCGAAAAGGGCAAGTTGCCTCTTTTGTTGTGCTATTTCTGATGTATAAGAGAAGCCTAGTCGAAGGTGAAAATAGCAGTGTGGAAATGTCCAAGTTTCAGGCTGTCTAAAATAGATGCATTATTTTTAAGTGCATTGCTTCTGTCAGTCTGAAACCTCTTCAGGTAAGAGCCGAGACATTTACAGGCCTTTGCCATCCACGAGGTAATTGCTGGCTCTAGTCCAAGAGGTTCAGTTCCTGAGCCGTAAATTGAGTGACACTTTGTACCAATAATCTTGTGTTTCCACAGCAGCGAATGAGAACAGCAAACCAAGCGGATGATAACAATGTTCTGGGCTTATACTCTGTCTCCGACTTCTGAGTTTGAAGCATGTAAATTGTTATTCAAATCATTTTCTACAAGCTCAGCCACAACCTTTGGTGAACAAAATGATAGGAACACTTCATTTATTCTTCTTTACCAGAAAATGAGGTATTCCATATAGGTAAAGTTTCCAAAGAAATAAATGTGGAGTTCAGAATTCTTTTAGTCATAATCACTTTGCAAATATTTTTTTCCAAAATGTACTACTTTACTTTGTATGAAATGCAAAACACCAGATTGTTTTTGTGACCAAGGGCCATCACTGGGCATGTTTAAGACTCTGTCAAGAACCATCCTTGCCCTCAAGGAGTTTATAGTCCAGGTGTCAGCAAACATTTTCTCTAAAGGGCTAAACAGTAAATATTTTAGGTTTCGTGGACCACATACAGTCTTTGTTGCATGTTCCCTTACTGTGGAGAAATACAATTCTAGCTGGGGGCATTAGGCTTTTTGGAGGATCTGAGTTGAGTCCTCAAAGGATGAGTGACACTCTTTGTTTTCACAGGTAAACATATATCCAGAATATATAAAGAACTCTTACAACTCAACAACAAAAAGACAAACAAACTAACTGAAAAGAGGGCAAAGGTCTTAAACAGATGTTTCTCCAGAGAAGATATACAAGCAGCCAATAAGCACCTGAAAAGATGCTCAACATCATTTAGTCATCAGGGAAACACAAATTGTTATGTTAGTGAAGGTGGCTTTTGTCTCACACGTAAGGATGGGGGCTGGTTGCCAGGAGAAACAACCATGTGACTAGAGGGTTAGAACTTTGAAGCTCACCCCATGACCTCCAGGGATGGAAGAGGGGCTGGGGATTGAGTTCAATCACCAATAGCCCATGATTTAATCATTCATGTCTAGGTAACAGAGCCTCCATAAAAACCCAGAAGGACAGAGTTCAGAGTTTCTGGGTTGGTGAACACGTGGAGGTGCTGGGGGGGTGGGGCACTCAGAGAGAGCATGGAAGCTCCACTCCCTTTCTCCATACCTTGCCCTCTGCATCTCTTCCATCTGGCTGTTCCCGTGTTATAACCTTTTGTAATCAACCAGTGACCTAATAAGTGAAATGTTTCTCTGAGTTCTTGGAGCTGCTCTAGTAAATTAATGGAATCCAAGGAGGGGGACACTGGAAACTCTGATCTGTAGACAGTAGATCAGAAGCCTAGGTGACAACCTGGACTTGGGACTGGTGTCTGAGAAGGGAGTGAGGGGACAGTCTTTGTGGGAATGAGCCTTAATTTGTGAGATCTGATGCTGTCTCTGGGTAGACAGTGTCAGAGTTGAGGTGAATTGTAGGACACCCAGCTGGTGTCCAAGAATTGCTTGGTAATGTGGGAACCACACACACACACACACACACACACACACACACACACACACACACACACAGACACGTTGGAATCGGATGTCAAGTCATTCCCTGTTTTTTCTAGGAAGGTTTTACTTTTCCTGTTCCTTCGTCCACCTGGAATTGATGTTTGTTTATGGTGAAAATTAGGGCTCTAACTTTAGAAATAAGGAGGATAGCAGATAAGATTATCGCTGGGTTTTGCATTTTGTTTATCTGGTTGGTTGGTTGATTGGGTTTTCAAATTCGGTTTTGTCTTCGGAAGAGTGAGTTCTTTGTTTTTATTCTAATTTTTTCAATTATTTGCGCCTGTGTTGCTGTGGAGAATGGTTTTAGCTGCAGATTCACAGCGCAGTTGATTCAAGAGTAATGTTCAGAGCCTAATATTACGGCCCCTTTCCTTTCCAATGACGTCTCTTATGATTCCAGACTTGGTCCAGTGGGGACTTGAACAAGAGTGTACATCCGTAGATGTGAATAAAAGCAAGCTCAAGTCAAAGCAAAGGAAGGGAAGATGCCTGAGTGGTGACACCATGATGGCATATGGGCATTGACAACACTCGGCAACAATCCAGATCTATGCCCATAGGACTGGGTTTGGGGCCAAGATCTTGGGGGTACCATCAAATTTGTTCTTGGGTTATGGTGCATGTAGTGGGGATAAAATGTTGCCCGACAAGTTCATCCTTGTTCATAGTGAGTCTTAATTCACAAGTTTCAACGAGGAGCAACAGAATAAGAGTGACAGATGCTCAGAGACCACAGGAAGCGCCTAACTGCTTAGAGCTTTCAACTCCCTGGGCCACTGGCTGGAATCCCCATGCAGACTAGGAAGGTCAGAGAGGAGGAAGTGAAACTGTGGTCAGTCCTTGGGCACATCTGGCCCAGCTGGCTGACAGAGTCTATGTGTCTCTCCTTTATTCCTTCAGCTTATGCCTCCTCCTATGAGATTTAGCTCCAGCCCACTTCATACCCATCTTTTTTTATTTTTTAAATTTCTTTTATTGAAGTGTAGTTGATTTACAGTGTTGTGTTAGTTTCTGCTGTACAGCAAAGTGGTTCAGTTATACACATATACACATTCTTTTTCAAATTCTTTTCCATTATGGTTTATAACAGGATATTGAATACAGTTCCCTGTGCTCTACAGTAGGACCTTGTTGTTTATCCATTCTCTATCTAATAATTTGCATCTACTAACATCAAACTCCCAGTCCATCCCTCTCCCACCCACCTCCCCCTTGGTAAGTACAAGTCTGTTCTCTATGTCTGTGGGTCTATTTCTGTTTCATAGATAAGTTAATTTGTGTCATATTTTAGATTCCACATATAAGTGATATCATATGGTATTTGTCTCTATCTGACTTACTTCGCTTAGTATGATAATCTCTAGGTCCACCCATGTTGCTGCAAATGGCATTATTTCATTCTTTTTTATGGCTGAGTAATATTCCATGTGTGTGTGTGTGTGTGTGTGTGTGTGTGTGTGTGTGTGTGTGTGTATATATATATACACACACACACACACACACACACACACAACATCTTCTTTATCCATTCATCTGTCAATAGACATTTAGGTTGTTTCCATATCTTGGCTATTGTAAATAGTGCTGCTATGAACATTGGGGTGCAAGTATCTTTTTGAATTATGGTTTTCTCCAGATATATGCCCAGGAGTGGGATTGCTGGGTCGTATGGTAGCTCTATTTTTAGTTTTTTAAGGAACCTCCATACTGTTCTCCATAGTGGCTGCACCAATTTACATTCCCACCAATAGTGTAGGAGGGTTCCCTTTTCTCCACACCCTCTCCATCATTTATTGTTTGTAGATTTTTTGATGATGCCCATTCTGACCGGTGTGAGGTGATACCTCATTGTAGTTTTGATTTGCATTTTTCTAATAATTAGTGATGTTGAGCATCTTTTCATGTGCCTGTTGGCCATCTCTATGTCTTCTTTGGAGAAATGTCTATTTAAGTCTTCTGCCTATTTTTCTGTTGGATTGCTTGTCATACCCATCTTCATCCCGTTGTCTTGCTTTATCTTCATTGAAGCACTTTTTGAAAATATTGAACTTTTTTTTAACAGGTTTCCATGTTGTTATGGGTTGAATTGTGCCCCCTTGAAAGAAACAATGAAGTTTTTTTTTTTTTTTTGGCTGTGTCAGGTCTTCATTGCTGCATGTGGGCTTTCTCTAGTTGTGGCGAGTGGGGGCTACTCTTTGTTGCGGCGCGCGGGCTTCACATTTTGGTGGCTTCTCTTGTTGTGGAGCAAGGGCTCTAGGCATGTGGGCTTCAGTAATTGCAGCACGCGGGCTCAGTAGTTGTGGCATATGGGCTCAGTAGTTGCGGCGTGTGGGCTGTAGCGTGCGCGGGCTTTAGTAGTTGTGACGTGCGGGCCCAGCAGTCGTGGCACACGGGCTTGGTTGCTCCGTGGCATGTGGGATCTTCCCGGACCAGGGATCAAACCCATGTCCCCTGCATTGGCAGGCAGATTCTTAACCACTGTGCCATCAGGGTAGTCCCAGAAACATTGACGTCTTAACCCCAGATACCTGTGGATGGTACTGGAGTACAGTAGGCCCTTAATCCAATATGACTGGTGCCCTTATAAGAAGAGGGACCTTTGGACATAGACAAAAACACAGAGAGAGAACACAGCCATGTGAAGACAGAGGCAGAGATTGGAGTTATACTGCCAAAAGCCAAGGAATGCCTGAGGCTAAAACGCTAGGAAGAGCCAAGGAAGGATTCTTCCATAGAGCCTTCCTGAGGGAGCACGGCGCTGCCGACACATTGATTGAGGACTTTTAGCCTCCAGAACTGTGAGAGATTGATTTATGTCATTTTAAACCACCAAGTTTGTGGTATTTTGTTACGGCAGTCACAGGAATTTAATCCACATGTTTACAATCTACCCAGGCCCTGGCCACATCTGGCAGAAACATGAAAACGAGGGCAAAGAGAGGTCCTATATCTCCGATACTTAGGATAGCACCTAACACATAGTTGGCACTCAATAAATGTTTCTTGGAAGGAAGGGACTGTAACAAGCTTTGGCACCTGAGATGTGGTGCCACCTCCTCTGTCTGTATCCCCTTCCTCTTGCCTCTCTTCCCGTCCCTTGACTCTTGGCAGTCTATCTCAAGACTAACAGCTTCGAGTTGTGCTGTCCTGTTCGGTGGTGCATTTGGCTTGCTGAGCACTTGAAATATGCCTCAAGCACTGGAGGAACTGAATTTTTTATTCTCTATCACTTTAATTAATTGAAATTTAAATATAAAAATAAATGCTCAATTCAGTTACTGGAAAATGTTTAAGTATGCTTGGAACATCTGGGATATGTGAATCCACTTCTTCAACTGTTATTTTTATGAAAACCAAATGCAAACTAAGGATGTCAGATAAAACTCCAGCCTCCAAATTGAGATGTGCTTTGAGTGTAAAAGCACATTTTGAGGATTTTGGATGAAAAACAGAATATAAGGGTTCTCATTGATAATTTTATATTGATTACATTTGGAAATGATAATATCTTGAATATATTGGGTTAAAATAGATTATTAAAATTCATTTCACCCGTTTATCTTTATTTTTTAATGTGACTACTGGAATATTTAACATTACAGAGGTGCCTCACATGGCATTTCTATTGGAGAGAGCTGGCTTACAAGTTAACAGTTCTGCAGTCAGAGCCTGGTTTGAGTCTCCACTTGCTAGGTTTGTGAATTGGGGCAAATAACACACCTTTCTGAGAGTGGTTTTTGTCATCTATGGCTTGCAGGGTCTTTGTTACGCTTGAAAGAGATAAATAAGGCAATTTGTACAATGAATGGCATAGAAGGGCTCAAAAAATGGTAATTCATTTTGAATTGTATTATAATGAACACTTTTCCTGATGGGAGCATTAAAAAGTTTCTACCTCTTCTGACCTGCTACGGTAACCTCCCTGGTAACCTCCCTGTTAAAAATTATCTTACCTTGACCCTGGCTGGCTAGCTAATTTGCAGAACTCAGTGCAAAAGGAAAATGTGGGAAAAAAAAAAAAAGTGCTCTTAAAGCCATTAACATATGAAAAGTTTTCCTTCCTTCAGCATTTCGCTCTCAACCTGTGGTGGTGGTATTTGCTATCCCATGCTGGGCTCCCCCAAGCATTCCTCCAGTATCCATGGGGTACTCGTGATGTGAGTGCAGACCCTCTCAGATGACGGGGACCCTGGCCTTGTAACTTGGTGTGGTCACATACGTGTGTGCACCACCCCTTGACTGCCACGTTCCCCCTTGAACCCACCACCGGGCCAATGGGACAGGCTGGACCAGGAGCCAGAAAATCAGTCCATCTCCCCTTCCAGGGGACCACCACCACATCCACAGTGGCTGGGCAATGCCCCCAAGGGATAAAAGGCTCCACACACAGCACCTGGATCGTGGCGGATGCAGGGGTGCCCTTCCTCCCCCACCCCCCTCCTTCCCTGTCCTGGGCGGTGATGACAGCCACCAGCTCCCACCCTGAGATGCAGATGTCGTTTGGCACGACAGGTTCCAAGGCTTCCTCCGTCCTCCAGAGCTCCCAGGGATCAGGCTGAAGCTGGGACTTCCTTGTCCTGCATCCTCCCTTCCCACCTCCTGGGAGCACTTCCTTAAGAAATCACTTGCTCTCAAATTCTCGTGTCAGGGTCTGCTTCTGGGGAACATGAGTTAAGACAAACCTTCCTTTTACTGCTTCTAGATAATAATATCATTTTTGAGGACTGCCGTTTTTGAGGACTGGTCTCTTCATCCCATGAAGCAGTCCGTGTATCTTCCTTGGTGTGGAGCAGAGCAAGCAATGATGATTTGCTTGGAAAGAAAAGCACAAATGTAAAAAGAGCAGTCATCATTCGTAGAGCAGAATACTTAAATTAAGGGAGTAATGTGACACATCTTCAATTAGCAAGGCTCCTCAGACAGAATTGCCCAGTCATCAGTGCACTGTTTTCAGTGTTATTCAGGCAGTCAGATGGTGCTCCTTAGGATTTAAAGAAGCTGAAGATTTTATTTGCTGCCTTTAAGCCAAAATATTCTTAAGATAAACATACAGACTCACTTAGACATGACCATATGTGACACCAAGAAGCAGAATCATTTATTTTGCTCTAATGGAGTAAGTGAAAGAAATTCCACTGGAGAAAAAAATACACTAAGTATAAAGGCAGAGTGTACTCTTTCTTTCTCTTAATTAAAAGCCACATTTTATTCAGATGAATAATACCAGTTATCCTAGAGAGAACAGAAGAGAAAGAAATCCTCTCTTTTAAGTAGGCAATTGGATCATCAAGAATTTCTTTGATTTCCAAGAGTCTACTTGAATTAGAGAATTATGTCTCAGTGCTCTTCACTCCTGTCATCATCCAGAAAGTAATTTTTCTCTTTTAAAATGAAAGCACAATTTTTCCCTTTTCAACAAGAAAAGTTAGCAGCTGTACCCATAAGAAGGTGAAAACGTTGAAAAAAACTTTTTTTAAAATTGAGCGTAGGTATATTTTATCTAAATCATGACAACTTACAAAAGTTCTGTTATGTTCATTTGATAAGTCTATATTTTAGGAAACTTGGAACATGTAATCCCGTGCAAACTGTATGATACAAGGTCAAGACAATTGAAAACCCTGTTTAATCCATTAGGTAGCTAAATATAATATTAAAATGTTATTATAATTCCAACTAATTTCCATGTATTTGTATGGAAAATTCATCCAGGATGTTCATATGATATGCCCCAAATCTGGCTTCTTGGCAGTAGCATCCTGAAACAGAAGGGCTATAAGGGGTACAGTAGACAGGTAGTCCAAGAAAAAATGTTGGTTAATTATTTACATCTGCATAGGTATTACATAGATATTTTTAATGTTGTTTTTTGAGTACATACTAAACTTTCAGGGTACTAAGTTCAAAGTTGTAAAAGGGCATGCAGCAAATGTCTCCACTCACCATGTCCCTACCCACCCATTTCCTCACCCATGTTATTAGTTTCTTGCATATCATCCAAAGGTTTTCTCTGCACACCCAAGCAAATGTGAATCCATTTTTTCCTTCTCTTTTTATGTCCATATTGTATACCGGAATGTCCCTTGCTTTTTTGCACTTAATGATAATGGTCTACTTTAATCAAAGGCTATTAATGAAGTCTTTGAACCTCAAATTTAATTCAGTATCATAAGAGAAGATTCCCAAAGTGACAACCACTGGACAACCAATATCCGAATTACCAAAAGCAGATGTCTGAGCTCAGCTTAGCCTAGAGACTCAGAAATGTGTACACACCAAAGTGTGTGATCTGAAGATATGAGCAAAAGAGCGTTGGCTCTGGGGTCAAGTAGATCTGCATTAGATTCAAATCCAGTCTCTGTGTGTGTGCCCACCTTGGGCACTGGGGATAATGGTGTCTACCTCCATGTCCCTGGGAGGAGTAGAGATGAGATGCATATTTGCATTAGGAAACCATATCAGGATCTGATGTGTCAGCCCCTAGGCACCCACACCAGCATCTTATAGCCCTCTCTCTGGAAGTTCTAGCAACTCCTCCCACCAACCTCACTTCTGGCCAAGTAGGGAGCTCCTTTGCTGCCCCTTCCTTTCTTGGCAACTTGTTGCACTCCCTTACCATCCTTCACGACCCATTAACTGAAGAGATAGCTCATGAGTAGGAGGTCCATGAATAGAATTCTTCCAGCACATTCATTCAGGGGGGTAACAGGCACAAATTAATAAAGTACATATTACCATAAAAACTAAAAAGCAAACAAAGAAGAGATAAAGAAAGAGAACACTTTGGGGATGGTAGCTGAGAAAACCTCTCTGCAGAGGTGACATTTCAAGGTCACCCAAAAGATGACCAGTTAATATCAGACTAATTCTCATGCTGAAAATAATTATAAATGTTGAACAAGGTATAGAAAACAACCATTTGTACGCACTGCAGGGCGTCCAAGCCAAGCGGGACTAGAAGCCTTGAGAAAAGAGGAGCCCAGGAAGCAAGCTCCGCATTCACCCCCGCTTTTCCCTGACAGCACTTCACACTCATGGCCCAAGTGGACAGAAGCTGTGTTACTGAGCTGAGGAGATGGAGATCACGGTTTGCAGCTGCCAAAGTGGCTGGAACTTGAGAGGAAGTTTCAGACAGACTTTGAGCCCCAAACTCTGCACCAAATTTCCTCTCAAGTGATTGGCTGCCTCCTTAGCTGTCTATGCACAGGATGAGACTCCAGGAAACCCATCGGAAAACAGCAACTGACAGGTTAACGAACCAGGCAGAGGTGGCAGCAGTCACACGGTACTAGGAAGACAGAAGTGGTGGCTGCAACTCTGCCAAGGTAGAAGGGCCTTGATAAATACCCTAGGCCTGGTAAACACTCCTAGGTCATGAGCTAGCACATGGAAATATGCTCTAGGATTAAGGGGAAAACTGAAATAGACCATCCCTCACAAAACCTAAAAACTGAGACTTGATAAGACCAAAGTGAGCCACTGGCATTTTATCTGCCTGCCAACAGAAAAGTTAACCCTCTCTGGAAGAGGAGAACATCATTCAGAGCCTCTACTCTTTATTGCCCACAATATCCAGTATCCACTAAAAAATTACAGGCCATGCTAAAAGTGAAAAACAGGAGCAATTGACCAAAATCCAAGAGAAATAAAATAAGTAATTTAAACGGAATGGTGGGTGATTCATGATATTAAAATCTTAAAATAATTAAGATTAATTAAAATCTTAAAATAGTATGGAAAAGATGAAGATTCAATAGATGGCTTTAACACTAGGTTAGATACAATTGAACAGGGGATGACAGATGAGTAGATATATACAGATTGATGCACAGAATATAAAAAGATAGAAAAGAGCATAATAGCTGTGTGGGACATGGAGAATAGGCCTAATACATGTGTAATTGGACTCCTAGAAAGAAAAGAGAGAAAGAGAATGGAACACAACCAATGTTCTAAGCAAAGCAATAACAGCTGAGAATTTTTCCGATATTGATGAAACCAGTGAAAGATACCAACCCACAGATTCAAGAAGCTCAGTGAACTCCAAACAGAATAAATACAAAAAAACCACACGTAGGCATATCTTGGTTTAACTGTTGAAGTAGAGGCTTCGTGATGTGTTTTTGATCTCTGGTCAGGACAAACATCTCCCTCAAGGAAAAAGATGAGAGCTAGTACAGTCTATGTGTATCAGGTGAGAATATTGCAATAGAACAAGAAGGTTACTATTGCATGTGAGAGAGAAGTAGGGCAGGAGGAGGGGAAGCAGACAGATGATTGAAGGAGTGAAGAAGTGTTCAACAAGGTATAAGAGGATGGGATCCAGAGCTCAAGTGCAAGGGTTGGAGGGAAGAGAACCACAGCAACCCAGTGGTCGGTCCTATGTATTTGTAAGTGTGTGTGCCTACGTATGTGGAGTGGGCTTGCAAAAATGGAGTCATTCTATACATACTGTTTTGTATACTACTTTTTTAACTTTATGCATTATGAAGGACTGTAGTAAATGCTATTAGGTCCTCTAGCCCTTACCACTTCAATGCCTGTAACCCAACTTCTTACATCATCTCCTGTATCTCCTTTCCCAAAAGGCTCTCTGTGGCACTGTAGTTGCTTTGACCACCCACGGGCAGAAGTGCCAGGGAATTAATGCCTCCTGGGAGCAGCTCTCAACAAATGACTGGTGGGAGTTGGTAAGTAAAAATACCCCAGTTCCCTTGCTCCTGAGCTGAGGTAACTGTGAGATATGTTGACTGTTTTTTTTTTAAATCTTTATTGGCGTATAAATGCTTCACAATGGTGTGTTAATTTCTGCTTCATAACAAAGTGAATCAGCTATACATATACATATGTGAGATATGGTTTTGTACTGGCTGCCAGAATCTCATCGGTTCCCATTCATGGTACGTAACTTGTTAATCCTTCACTGCCTGCCTCTCCATTCTCTTCTGCTCACTTCCCCACCCTTTACTAGAGCTTCCTTCACCCTGCAGATAAACTACTTGCATTTGAATTCTTGTCTCAAGAGTCTTCTAAGGGAATCCAAGCTAAGACGTCACCTGTCCATAATAGCAAGGTGGAAAAGGATGTTATAAAGATTAAAGGAGTGAATATCTATAAATTAGGAAATTGCTAGATTATAATTGGCCCTGTATGAGTTTGCTATCATTATTACTATTATTATTATTATTACTACAATCTCTATGTTTAATGTTTGGGAACCTCACTATTAATAATTGTCCCCAGGGCTTCCCTGGCGGCGCAGCGGTTGAGAGTCCGCCTGCCGATGCAGGGGATGCGGGTTCGTGCCCCGGTCCGGGAAGATCCCACATGCCGCGGAGCGGCTGGGCCCGTGAGCCATGGCCGCTGAGCCTGCGCGTCCAGAGCCTGTGCTCCGCAACGGGAGAGGCCACAACAGTGAGAGGCCCGCGTACCGCAAAAAAAAAAAATAATAATTGTCCCCAAATGCCTCCTACCTTGTTTCACTAAGGAATAGTTTATTCACCAAGCAACTGGAATGCTCCATCATTTCCATTCCTGTAGGCTACAGCAGGCCTTTATCCTTAGCAGAATTCTTAGAAATTGAATCGCCTGTATCTGAATTACATTTTTTGTTGTTGTAATCATACTCCAAAGCCTTCACACTGCTCTCTCACTCACATATGAGGCATGGATTATTAATTAAATGACATTATTATAGCCAGTAATTGAATTACCCCAGAGTTCCTGCCTGCAGTAATTAACATCTATCAAAATAAAAGAGGAGGAGTTCTGTTGCTCTTATTACAAATGGTTTGGTTTCGTGGGGTTTTGATGAAATTAAATAGAATCAAAGTAACAAGTGATTGAATTAAGTGAAAGGCATCATCCTTGCATTGCCCTTATTTGTTCCCAAATATGACTGAATATTGAGAGTCCACTTTAGAGTCTACACATTTTTCCTTAACAAACTTCTTCCTTCTAAGTGCAGACTCAGGAACGGGACTACACTTTTAAATAGATGAATGGTATTCTCATCAGGCTATATTTAGGAGCTGTTTTACACACAAGAAACTACTTAAAAGTAAGTCAAGAACAACCAATTAAATCTAAAACCAATTCTGCAGCCACTGTACCAATTATGGGCATAACCAAGGAACAGTTAGTAAGCAAGAATACTCATAATATCAGAATGGTGTCAGAGTCAGTCAATAGCTATCAATTTTGATTAGTGTAAAGCAAAACAGTAATGCGGGGAAGCGCTGAGCAGGCCACAAACTGAATCAAAGGGAAGTTTTCTCATGAATAGGCAAACAGATGGTCTCTCAAACAGCCGCATGATTGTATACAGAAAAATCAGCAAGAAGAAGACAGACCACCCCCAAAATAAAAGAGCTTTCTACCAAACCGCATCCCCATGAGCATTCGGAGCATCTGAACCACAAAAACGTAATGAAATCTATATTTGTAACAATATTCACGACAGCTGTGGACTTCAGCAGAAACATAGACTACTTTCCTCCTCTACCTGAGCTCACAAAGACAAAACCTGCCTTAACTGGAATCTTCCTCTCTTTAGACATTGTTCCGTCGCTCCGGTACACAAACACGCATGCAACTGCAGCCCTCACTCGTTGGTTGGCTAAAAGCAGCTTCGATGAACTTGTTCTAGCCTAGACTGCCTGGCATAGTCCCGTTTAAGGCTGTTGTGCTAGCTGAATTAAGAATAGTACCCTTTTCCTTCTCAAAAGTGTCCTCGTTTGGGCTTCCCTGGTGGCGCAGTGGTTGAGAGTCCGCCTGCCGATGCAGGGGATGCGGGTTCGTGCCCCGGTCCGGGGAGATCCCACATGTCGCGGAGCGGCTGTGCCCGTGAGCCATGGCCGCTGAGCCTGCACGTCCGGAGCCTGTGCTCCGCAACGGGAGAGGCCGCAACAGTGAGAGGCCCACATACCGCAAAAAAAAAAAAAAAAAAAAAAAAAAAAAGTGTCCTCGTTTGGAAGATAAATTATTTGGTCCTACGGTGTCCACATTGAAGGATTCCAACATATATTTTCATTCTCTTCTGATCTGACATAATAAACACTTCTGAATCCCAGTTAGCATTCCTGAACGACTCCACATTTCCTTTCAGATGCTAGACCTCTCAGATGCTAGAGCATGGTAGGCTTAGAGAATAGATCAGGAGAGAAGAAAGGGATTAAGAAATGAAAGAACACCTCCTGATCCCTCATACGAATTTGAGATAATTTATACAAGTTTCCTGACAAGGTTTTTCTTCTCTTAATATGTAAATGACAGTCTACTAGATAGAAGGCATGGATGAGTAGCATGCCTTTATTCTGAACTAAAGGCAAAGCATTATTATGGAGCTGAGGTGCTTCCATGCTTAAAATTTCTTAAATAATAAAATGGAGTTGTCCTTAAAGACAAGTGAGTTTCACACATACAAACAGCACTTGAATTTGATCATGAATAATTTAAAAATCAAACTACAGAAACATCAAATGATGGAGCGATAAGATCAGGTAGGTGTAAGAACATTCTAGAAGTCAGTAACCCCACTTTGTCCTCAATATAACAGTATTGTATCTGGCATTTACCTGCCTCAGCAGGATCTTCTAAGCAATCATCCATCAAGATGATAAAGTATTGAAAGAGGCTGGCTAAAGGAAGTGGTGGGCTCTCTATACCTCAAGATATACCAGAAGAAAATAAATAACCACCTCTCCTGAGTGCTATGGACATTAATCTTCTGAACCAAATGATTTTTCAAGTTACTTGCCAGCCTTACAAAATCTGTGATTCATTGGAAATTTGAAATCTTCTGTAAGCAATAGGCTAACACAAATGGTATCACATTAAGTACATCCAGGGAAAATGTGGCCTTGTGTAGACCTAAATTTGCAAATGGCCAAACTAGAAAAATAGCTCATGAGATTAAACAATAAAACACTTTATTTCTTAAAAGTCCATTCTAGTTACTCAAGGAATATGTGTTCACTGGGGAAAAGTTGGAAGACACAGTTATAGCAAATAAGAAAATCACTCAATTCCAATATGGTTAACACTTTGGCTTATGTCTTACGTACAGTTGGATGACGAATGTATACTCCCATGTAACTTCCACCAGAAGCAAGTAGTAGAATATTTCCATTTCCCCCAAAAAGGTCCCTGGTGGCTCCTCCTGGTCAATCCCCACCCTCCGTAGGCAAACATCGATCTGATTTCTGTCACTGTAGATCAGTTTTGCCTGTAAACTGCATAAAAATGGAATCACACAACAAAGTGTTCTTGAGATTCATTCACGTTGTTGCATATTTAAGCAGTTCACTCACTTCTTTAATTGCTTAGCCATTTTCCACCATATCGATATAGTGGTGTTCCATTGTGTGGCTATACCCCCATTTTGTTTACTCTATCTCATACTGATAGCCAAGGGTAGGTAGAATGTAGACTCAGTGGTAGAGGAGAGAACAGACAAGTATCAGTTATGGCCTCAAACCCGCTGCAGAGATGAAAGCTATAGTACTCACTAACTTTCCTCATTAAGGATTTTTCAGGAGAAGAGACCAACCAGACTTGGAAAGAAGCCGTTCCCAGAACTTATTATAAGATGCAAGGACATCCGGGACTTCCCTGGTGGTGCAGTGGTTAAGAATCCGCCTGCCAATGCAGGGGACAGGGGTTGAGCCCTGGTCCGGGAAGATCCCACATGCCACGGGTCATCTAAGCCCGTGTGCCACAACTACTGAGCCCACGTGCTGCAACTACTGAAGCCTACGCACCTAGAGCCCGTGGTCCGCAACAAGAGAAGCCACCGCAATGAGAAGCCCGAGCACCGCAACGAAGAGTAGCCCCCGCTCGCGGCAATGAGCCCAATGCAGACATAAATAAATAAATTTTTAAAAATTATAATATATATATATATATATATATATATATATATAAAGATGCAAGGACATCCAAGTGGCACAAAGGATGGTGTGGTCTGGCACAAAGCATGGATGCTCTGAGGCACCAGCCAGATCCCCATTAAGGACAGAAGCACTCATTTCCCCAACTGCTGGAAGTGCTAGTGGTTGATAGCCCTCAGCTGAAGAGTGTTGACTCACCCAAGGTTATAGTCCCTCCCTGAGAGAAGCCAGCAGCCAATGAGGGGTCAGATTCAGGGTATAAAAGCCAGGCCTCCCTTACCTCACGGCAGGGTAGTTGTAAATGGCTATCTTGATTGCAAGGTTCCCTGAGAGGTCGACTGAGGCAACTGTTGCAGCTCTTCAATTTTTCCCTCTGCTTAATCATACTCCCTTCACTTCTTACAGGTATTGTTCCTTCCAGCTCTCTCCCATAAAGCTTCTGCATGCAAATGTCACAGTCTCAGAACCGTTTCCTCGTGGAATCTGAATCGTAACAAACAAGTTTTCAAGTAAGGTAAAGTCCTCCAGTTTTGTTCTTCCTTTTCAAGATGGTTTTGATAATTCTAGGTCTGTTGCACTCACATGTCAGTTTTAGAATGAACTTACCTATTTCTACCCAATAGCCTGTTGGCATTCTGATTGGAGTGGTGTGGAGTCTGTGGATCAATTTGGGGCTGAGGTTAATCTTTTTCCATATGGATATCCGGTTGTTCCAGGAATATTTGTTGAAAAGATTATCCTTTCCTTCAGTGAATTACCGTGGCATGATAATGTCATCTACAAATAAAAACAATACCGTGTTAGATGCAAACTATTATATAGAGAGTGGAGAAAAAAAAGGACCTACTGTATAGCACAAGGAACTACATAAACCATAATGGAAAAGACTATGAAAAAGAATGTATATGTATGTATAACTGAGTCACTGTTGTACAGCAGAAATTAACACAACATTGTAAATCAATTATACTTCAGTAAAATAAATTTAAAATAAAATACAATGTTGAATAGAAGTTGTGAGAGCAGGTATACTTGCCTTCTTTCCAATCTTTGGGGGAAGCGTTTGCTCTTTCACCAGTGAGTATGTTAGCTCTAGGTTCCCCCACCATGACCACCAAGTTGAAATACCATCTTTATTAAATACCAAATTCCCCTATATTCATGGGCCTATTTCCAATGATCTGTCTTTTTCTACAACAGCATCACCCTGTTTCATCACTACAGTTTTATTGATCATTTTTATATCAGATAGAACAAGATTTTCTTTTTTATTATTTTCTTGGTTATCGTCCATTTGTTTATTCTTCTAGAGAAATTTTAGAATACTATTTATTTGTGCAATTTTTGTGGTTCTTCTGTTTCTTTCTTGATGTCTATGTTAGTCAAATATTGTTTTATTATTCCGTTTTAATTCCTTTATTGACTTTTTGTCTATAACTCTGTATTATTTTTAGTAGTTATTCTAAACGTTATGATATGCATCCTGAACTTATCAGAAACTATGTGGATTTAGCAGTACACCACTACACATAAAATGTAAGAACCTTGTAACACTCGAATTCTATTAACCCCTCCCTTGTTATTGTTGCTATTTATATTACACTTATATATATTATTAATGCCAAAGTAAAGTATCACTTTTGCTTTAAAGAGTCAGTTGTATTTTAAAGAAATTAAAATTAAAAAGAAAAAGAAAGAGCCTTTTACATTTATACAAATATTGATCATTTCCAGTGCTCTTTATTTCTTCTTTTGTATTTGAGATACCATTTGATGCGATTTTCCTTCAGCCTAAAGAAATTCCTTTTTCATTTCCTGCAGTTCAGTTCTGCTTGGAACAGATTCGTTCAGTTTTTGTTCTTGTCAAAAAATATTTTTAATTTTTTCCTTTCATTTTTAAAAAACACTTTCTCCGGATATAGATTTGTGTTGGGTTTTTATTTTATTTATTTTTTACCAAATATAGAATTCTGGTTGAATTTTTTTTTTCTTTAGGCTCTTTTAAAATGACATTCCAGGGACTTCCCTGGTGGTTCAGTGGGTAAGACTCCATGCTCCCAATGCAGGGGGGCAGGGTTCAATAACTGGTCAGGAAACTAGATCTCACATGCATGCCGCAACTAAGAAGCCTGCATGCTGCCGCTAAGAGTCCACATGCCACAACTAAGAAGTCCGCATGCCACAAGTAAGACCCGGCACAGCCAAAATAAATAAGTAAATTTAAATAAATAAATAAAACGTCATTCCAGGGACTTCCCTGGCGGTCCAGTGGTTAAGACTCTGTACTCCCAATGCCAGGGACACAGGTTCAATCCCTGGTTGGGGAACTACGATCCCGCATCCCACATGCCACACGGTGTATAGCACACGGGTGCGGCCAAAAATAAAATAAAATGTCATTCCATTGTCTCTGGGTAGCTATTATATCTGATGAGAAGTGAGACATAATTCATACCATTGTTTTCTGATGTATCTCCCTCCCCCAAGCTGCTTTTAAGATTTTTCTCTTTACCTTTGGTTCTCAGAGGTTGGACTATAATGTGCCTATGTGCCTAGGTGAAGTTTTCTTTGTAGTTTTCCTACTTAATGTCCACTGAGCCTCTTAGACCTATAAAGTGATGGTTTTCACCACTGGGAAATTTTCAGCCATTATTTCTTCAGACATTTTTTTCTGCTCCTTTCTGTCCAAGCCTTCTCATATACCAATTACACATATGTAAGACCATTTGATATAGTCCCACCTGTCACTGAAGGCCGCTCATTTTTTTTTCAATCTTCTTTTCACCTTATTCTTCAATTTGGATAATTTCTATTGATCTCTCTTTCAAATACATTTCTCCTTTCTTTTGCCAATTCCAAGCTGCTGTTAAGCCCCTCAGTGAATTTTTCATTTCTATTATTGTATTTTACAGTTTTAGAATTTCATTTGGTTCTTTTTTAGGTTTTATTTCTCGGCTTTAGTTTCGCAGCTGCATACTCATTATAATAATTTTTTATTGAAGCTCTTGGATGTGGTTATAATAACTCCTTTGAAGTTCCTGTGTGCAAATTTTCATCTGTTTCTATTCACTGCTTTTTTTCTGACCTTAGGTCACATGTTTCTGCTTTTTTGCATATCTTGTAATTTTTATTATATATTGGACATTGTAGATGACATGTTTTCGAGAATCTAGACTCTGTTATCCCCTATGAAATAGTGTTGATTTTTGTCTTAGCAGGCAGTTAAATTAGTGGCTGATAACCGTGAACTTCTGGAGGCTTGGTTTTACACTTTTATCAGAGTGCATCTGTTTTGATTTGTCCTTAGTCTTAGGGTTAATTTCTTAGTCCTGTTACAAAGTTTTCACACTCTGGGCATAGCCTTTCTGGAGTTGCAGTGGAAAACCCAAAGTACTTGTCTCCCTTGTTGTGTGAGCAGGAGCTTAAATCTCTGCCCACAGTTTTCAGCTTTCCAGCTGTTGCCTTTCACTAGTATGCTTGGGTGCTCCCTCCTGGTTCAGGGATCAGCCTAGGATGTCAGAGGAGATTGTACACACATTTGTATGCGTATATGAGATGCATTTGTAGGATTTAAGGGGAGATTACATGCAGCCACCTCTGTGACTCCCTCCTTTCTAGAGTTTTACCACTCAAATTCCAGCCAGTCTTGCATCTCCTAATTTGGTCTTCTGACATCCCTAGCCAATGTGATGTCAGCTTTCTGTTTGTGTTTTAGCATAGACTGGAGAATGCCTTTAGAGAAGAAGCTATATAAACTTGGATCTTACCCAGTGCAGTTCCCTCGTTTCACGAGTCAATTCCAATTTCTGCAGCCTTTTTGTCACTTTCTATTGCCTTCAAATAGTTACTTGTTAATATTTTGTCAAACGTTTACAATTTATATGTGTAGGAGGGTTCGTCCGATCGAAGCTATTCTGCCATCACTAAACCTGAGAATCCTCTGTGCCTACTGTTTGGTGACTTGCTTTGTTCACCTAACAATTTAGCTTGAACATTTTCCTTTACAGTTAGGATTTTCTTCCACAATGTCATTTTTCAGATTTAAGCATAATTTTTTCAAACAAACCTCACTACGTTTGTGTCTGAATCATGGAAACTGCTAAAATACATAACTTTAATTTCTTCATAAGATTATGATGACAGTCTGGTTTGAGGTGCCGTGGAGATGCTGAGAAAATATTAGGTAATCTTTTGTGGAAATTCGGAATTTCACAAACTCTTCCACTGAGAGTTCAAATACCTTGTTTGTTATTTCTCTCTTCTGGCTGTACATTAACTGATAGACCAACCTTAGGGATATTGAAAAAACTGTGATTCAGGTTCTAAATGGAAACCCCCTCCAAAAAAGTAAATGTTCCTTGCACCTCTCAGATATTTTCCATTTCTCAGCATGTGCTCCCTTTACCCACTAGTACTTTCCTCATGGGAGCTCTAGGAAAAGGTGTAAAGAAGAAAAAATTGACACTAATGGCAACCCTTTACCACACATCAGAGCCCACCGTTACTTTATATTTCAAACACGATCTATGATTTACAAACACAGTAAAACAAGAGAGCTTGACAGGATGTACTAAGTCTGTGGGGAACTCTTCATATCTAATACTGACTTATAAAACCCTATCTATCTATTCAGAGACAAACTGGGGTGCTTCTCTTAATACACTCTTTGGCAGCTCTCACCACTTAGAGCAGATAAAAATCTCAAGCGTTAGTTATCAGCTCTTACAAGATTTATTTTCAGGTTTTTGTTTTTCTTTTTTTTAATTCCAGAGTTTTCTAGGCAGTTCCATCTCCTGGAAAAGAAAATACCTCTTTACAGTTCATGCCTGTGTTTATTATTCACCATGGAGAGTAAACAGCTGAAATTAAATGACTACAAAATCAGGTTTCCCTTTAGTCATCAGAATGTGGGACACAGCTTTTCCTGGATTATTATTCTGCTATTGGGGTTTCAGAAGTGGAGCTGTGGTGGTGTTTACTCAGGACACCTGAGCCCTTGCATTAAAAATCTAAGCCTACTGGAAAGTATAAGATTCCCTAGGCCTCAAATCAGCATCAGAATCTACAAGCATCCCACTGCAGTTCTCTGTCTCTTGGATAGAAATGCTGGCTGAAAATTCAAGTAATAAATTTGACAAATTATGCCATCATACTTATACTAAGCTGTTCTTAAAAGAAGCATATGTTTTGAGGGACAAAATGCATGTTTGTCTTTATTCTGATCAATACACTTTCAGTTAGCCACATACGCTGATGAGTGTCTTGGACCAAACACACCCCCACCTAGAGGTAAGGTAGCTGAATTGCAGCCGAGGTAGTCATTTTGTTTTGTTTTGTTTTGTTTTGTTTTGTTTTGTTTTGTTTATGGATGAATAAAACACTTTTAATTTGAATCTTCAAACTTTAAGTTACCACTTTGTCCATGAGGAAAATCACATATCTCTCTGATGACCACTAGAGTAGCCTGTACTCTCTGAATTTTTCAAGAGCTGTAATCCAAGTCCTGTGATTCTTAGAATTTTCCCAGCCTGCTCTCAGGAAGAGGCTTGATTCTTACATACCAGAAGGATCTGTAAGTACTCACTCAGCAACAAGAAGCAGGCTGACATAAATAAGAGAAGTGGAAGAAAGGTGCAAATAGCATTTCAGCCAAAGGCAAAATGTACTGAATCGGTAATTAGTGACATTTGAGAAGCAGGAGGAATAAAAATGATTGAAAATGAAGGTCATTATACGAGAGGTGAGGACAACTGATTGGGTAAACGTGACCCCCAAGTAGGTAAAAATAGATGGAAGTTGGGCTCATCAATGTTATGCAATACTCCCACATGAGTTATAACAGAGAGAGAAAAATCTGAGATGGTTGTAGATAAAGATGAAAGACAAGCCTGGGCATTAGACAGCAACCCAGTATAAGTGCTGTACTGCCACAAAGTAGTTCACATCAGTTTGCTTTTCCTAAAAGTGATGCCCATATGTAATTGAGAGAATGGACAAAGGAAACACCTCATTTTTTCTTAAGGAGTTTGTGGGTCCTGTGTAGGTCTACAATGTAAAATGATATAGCTATCAAATAAGGGTCTGGAAAAAGATTCACTTCCTAAAAACGAAGGAATATGGCATTTAAGGAATTCCAGATGTGAACCAGGAGCTTTACATGGTATTTCACTTAATTTTCTTATTTAAAAAAAAAAAGTGTGTTACGTTCATTTTAAACATATGAAACTGAAGTTTAGTATCATTTATTAAGCTCTTACTATCTTACTATGTGCAATGCATATGTGCGCTTTACAAACATTATCTTATTTTATCTTCACAATAACTCTTCAGGTAGGTGGTATTATCCCCAGTTTACATATAATGCAAGTAGTAGCTGGGATGACCCTTCCTTCTGAGATATATATATAAGCTTGGTGTGAACCTCCATTTCATGAAAAACCAATGCTAGTAGCCCCTTGATTTCTAAAACTTCTTTGGGGGCTTACTTTCTCATTGTTACCCCTGCCTCTGAGCTCCTGCTTTTGCTGGATGAATTTAGCTTAGTGACTGTCTGATCATTCCATTTTTTTCCCTTTTCTGTTCAGTTCTACTCTAAACATTGGGCCCATTCACTTTACTTAATTCACAGGCGAACACAAACACACACACAAATGCAATCAAGCCATTTGTGTTTACAGCAAATTTCACCGAAGATTCAGAAAGATGAAGTGTTCAACATGGTAACAGCAGTAAAGGAACTATTACTACCACTCCGTGTTCCTAGAATCCTTTTGGCTACACTTCGTGTAGCCCCAACCTTTCTTACTGGCTGCTCTTCCCCCTTGTTCCTTACTCCTTCTCCTCAGGGCCAAAAATAAATTAATAATTTCTCCCCAAATGACTGGACTTCTCTGTAGTCTGCATTTCCCTTCCAGACCCTTCTCTGAGGCCTGTATTTTCATAGCCAAATTTTCCATCAAGGTATTTTCCCAAGCAAAGAAAGTTCTGACCCCAAGAGGAATTCTGGTACCAGGTAAGAAGAAATACAGTTAAGGGAACCAAGGCTTGCAGAAGTTTAGAAATTGGCCCCAGGTTAAGCAGGTAGTAAGTGACAGAATCAAGATTCATCCTTTAGAGCTGCGCTGTCCAGTACAGAAGCCACTAGCCTCGTGTTGCCACTTAAATTTACATTGTACTGAATTAAAATTAAATAAGATGAAAAACTTAGGTCCTCACTCTCACTAGCCATATTTCGAGTGCTGAAGAGCTCATGTGGCTGGTGGTTATTGTACGGGACAGTCCAGATATAGAACAGTTCCATCATCCCAGAAAGTTCTATCGGGCAGTGCTTCTTCAGATGCTGTACAGTTCCCAGATTCTGCTACCTCTTGCCCAGATGCCACCATTGGAGATGGGCACAGATCCATCCTTTTTATGTTGGACTGCCATCTGCTGTGCCATTAGAAATGAGAAGAAACACAATACAGAGTTACAAGTATGGAGTCTTTGAAGAAATCAGCCTCGCTTCTCTGTCAGCTGTGTGAAGGCCGCCTCTCACTCTGCACAGGTGTCCTACTTTTAGGTGAGGAAGTCGCCAGACCATGCTCCTCCGATGTTTCCAGTGGCCCTGGAGGACTGTTGAGATCACTTGTCCTCCATAAACAAAAGTTTCCCTTCATAATCAAGGCACTGGCCACTTTATGAACCTTACAGAAGCAGCAGGTCTTTTAAAGAGGAGTTGTGTTTCCTGCTCCCCCTACCCCCTTCAGTGATCAAACACAGTGGTCTCTGAGAGGAGGAGCTCTTAATGGTGTCACACTGAGAATGGGCCTAGCCCCTCCCTCTAGAACAGTCCACACTGGATTCTTTCTGCTTTCTCTCAATTCTCTTGAATTCTCTGATTCAGTTACTCAAACTGCCACCATTTCTGTGTGTGTGTGTGTGTGTGTGTGTGTGTGCGCGCGCGTTAATCAAGAGGGTGACATAATCAGATATGCCTTTTTTTCCACTTTTTTAAATTGAAGTAGAGTTGATTTACAATATTATGTTAGTTTCAGGTATACAGCATAGTGATTCAGTCTTTTTATAGATATACTCCATTATAAGTTATGACAAAGCAATGGCTGTAATTCCCTGTGCTGGTCAATATATCCTTGTCGCTCAAGTCTATTTTATACATAGTAGTTTGTATCTCTTAATCCCCTACCCCTGTCGTGCCCCTCCCTATTTCTTCATTCTGAGCTTTGATAGCAGGAGGGATGATTCATTGGGATTGAAGGCCTTTAAGCCAATGGTTCTCAACTTGGCTACCCAGGGCAATCACCTGGGGAGCGTGGAAAAATCCCGATGCTCAGGCTTTCTAAAAAGGGAAACTGAAATACAGCTGGTGTCTAGAGAATCCTTAGTTAGAGAATCCCTATGCAGTGGACACCTTTCCATTCATAATGCAACTTTTCTGCATCAAAATTAGTCTTTCTCGCTAGCACCCAACCCATTCTGTAACTGAGTCCATGGTCCCAGCATCTTGCCTTATACACTGTAGGTACTCAGTAAGTGTTTGAATATGAGTAGCTAATGTGTAGAAGGATTCCTATTTTCATAATTTGACATTCAAAGATATTTTTAAAGGTCTACTTTTTACAGTCAAAAAAGTCCCTTTTGTAACGATCAAATTAGTTCAGTGGCACATCTTTGCATACAAAAGTGGTAAAGTAGAACTTAGGGACATTATTTAACTTAGCAGAAGATGGACCCTGCAAGCTGTCTAATTAATGCATTGGGAATTAAGATCATTCCAATTTTAAGTAAATTTTCTGAAGTAATGGAAGAGCCTACTGAAACTTTCTTCCACATATCTGTATGAATTTTGCTCTCAAATACCTATAAACTGACCAGAAGACCAAAGAAAATAGAAACAAATGTTACTTTTTTTCCAAGGGGATTTCCTTGAAGAACCCCGGCAGTTTCAGAGCTGGGGCGGGGCGGGGGGGGGGGGGGGGGGGGTGGGGGGGGCTGGCTTTTGTTAAAACTGCCTGTAGGTGGTTTTTCTCAGGCTTATGCAAAACGAGTGCTAATAATATTCATACTTTCAGATGGATTCAGGCAGGCATAGTAAGTTGCTCAAGGTTACACAACTAGGAAGTGAGAGGATGAGAATTCGAATACAGGCAGTCAGACTCCACAGCCTCACTCTGTAGATCAGAGTTCCTTCACCTCGGTACTAGTGACGTTTGGTGCCAGATAATACTGTGCCACGAAGGCTGTCCTGTGCACTGTAGGATGTTTAGCAACATTGCTGGCCTCTACCCACTAGAAGTCAAAAGCAACACTCCAGTGGTGGCAATCAAAACTGACTCCTAGGAGGTAAAATTACCTCCAGTTGAGAACCACTGCTATAGATGGGGAAAAAAACAAACCTAGCTTAGAGATTAAATAAATTGCCCATCTATGATAACTAGTAAACAGTCAGCCTGGATGCAAAATCTAGGATGACCTCATGCCATATGCTATTATGCTACATTGATCAATATTTCAGAAAAACCAAGAGCAGAGGGAAAAAAAGGAATAAAAGAAAACATATAAGAGTATTCTTTCGGAATGATTTGCTTTTATTTAAAGCAAAAGAAACAGAAAGGGTCCCTAAAGACTATTAAATACACTGTTAAGAGTGTTCAAGAAAGAGCCCCTAACCTACAGCTTAACTGAGAGTGAGCAGGGATTTTCTGTAACGCAGTGTTTCCCAAACTCGGCTACATGTAAGAATCACCTCGTGCGCTTTGAAAATACTGATAACTGAGTCCCAGCCCCAAGAGATTCTAATTTCTGGGATGTGGCCTGGGTTTGCGGTTTTCTAAAGCTCTCCAAATGCTGCTAGTGTGAGTTCAAAGCTAAGAACCACTGCTATAAATGATTCATCCATTCACTTTATTTCCATGGGTCTTACCAACTATGCATATTCAGTTGATTGCATTTGTTTAGCTTAAAACAAAACCAATGGTTACCTAACAAATTGAGTACATACGTTGTTCTCAGCAATTATTGAGCTACTGATCATCAAATTTGTAGATATTCATAGCATTCTATAGGCAGAAAGGAAAGTATTCTCTAGTTCCTAACCTTTTGGTCATCTTGTCTCCTGTCATCATTTCCAACAGAAAATGAGCAAAAGAAGATGGAAAGGTTATTGATTATGTCATAATTTTTTACAACACTGTAAACATGTGATGGAAGAATTTTTAAATTATTGGGTAAAATGTGGTTTGGAATTTTTTCAGGGCTCTAAATACTTTCTTTTCGATTATTCCAATATGTTTGATGAAATTATTTTTCTAAAAGTTAACCTTGAAAAAATAAAATAAAATAAAATAAAAGTTAACCTTGTCCCTACCATCATGACCAATCCAGAATTCAATAGATGTGTCAGTTTCCAATGTGCGATTTATTCAGATAACAGGAGATTGCAGGTTTTCATTAATATAGCTTTCAAACTATGGAAAAGATAACCATGAACTCAACTTTCTATCACAATGAGCAGCCAATCTTTTCTAATCTAGACACGACACTGCTATTCACTCCAAACATACACCCTTTCATTTCCTGAACGATCTACACCTGCCCATAGTCAGCAATAGAAGAATATAGACCTTCCCATCATTTCTCCAGTACTCATGATCATTTCTAACCACGGTGAACAAAACTTTGTCCAGCAATTTGCATTGATGCTTAGAAGATGGTCACTTCTCATACACTGATCTAAGTGTAAGTCGCTTCTCATACACTGATCTAAGTGTAAGTCGCTTCTCACACACAATCCATGGAATCTGCAAGGTTCTTCAAAACTCAGCAAAGCAAACCAAAAATTATGTCCCATTGCGAGTTATCTTTCAACCACTACTCTGAAGATTTCAGGGTGGGTTTGCTTACTTTGTCTCATGGTTATTGACAATTTTGTTGTGTATTTTTTGGGATAACGAGAAGGCTTGGAAGTGTTATAAGTTTTCCCACACCCAGGCAGTCCATAAATACCTTCAAGAGTGGGGTGGAATTCAAAAATTATGGTAGAAGCTCTCTTCAAAAGAATGGCTACGGGGCTTCCCTGGTGGCACAGTGGTTGAGAATCTGCCTGCCAATGCAGGGGACACGGGTTCGAGCCCTGGTCTGGGAAGATCCCACATGCCACGCAGCAACTAGGCCCATGAGCCACAACTACTGAGCCTGCGCGTCTGGAGCCTGTGCTCCACCGCAAGAGAGGCCGCGACAGTGAGAGGCCCGCGCACCGCGATGAAGAGTGGCCCCCACTCACTGCAACTAGAGGAAGCCCACACACAGAAACGAAGACCCAACACAGCCAAAAATTAATTAATTAATTAATTAAAAAAAAAAAAAAAAAAAGAATGGCTACACACCCAGTGTGGCCACCATTGAGTTGAAGTCTTACTTTAGACACAAGAACTAAAAGAAAATAGCACTGGCCCTGGGTAGCAGAAATAACTGAATTTATATAACACATATATTCCCAGAGTTAAGTGTTATTTAATTAATTACATTTAATTCCATTTTAATTGAACAAATGGTCCACTCTTCTACAGTTCGTTATTTTGCAAAAAAAAAAAAAAAAAAAAAAATCAGGGGAGGGAGCATAAATGCATAGTTCTTTTGAGTCTCCATGGCATCTAGCAAGCTGCTTTGTATGTTAAAAATATGCCTTATATGTTCAAAATCCGTGGTATTTATTAGTTGGCTAAGGGAAAAGATCCTTGCATCATGTAAATTACTATTCTCTAATTTGTTTTGTACAGTTTCTGCTTTGCCTTGTTCCATTGTTCCTTTCTAAACTGGAGGTAAATTTGTACCAGGCTGAAGTCTATGAATAGAAAGGGTGAAGTGACACAGGAAAAGAATGAAGCAGATGCAAGGGTGGGCTTTTGATGACTATTGATGGAATGACTCTGCTTTCACTTTCCATTGATCTGTTGGCATTGCCTGGATCTACAACTCCTGTGCTTTCTTTTTTTTTTTTTTACTTTTTTTTTAACTGAAGATTTACAATGTGTTAATTTCTGCTGTACATCAAAGTGACTCAGTTATATACACATTCTTTCTTTTCTTAATATTCTTTTCCATTATGGTTTTTCCCAGGAGATTGGATATAGTTCCCTGTGCTATACAGTAGGACTGTGCTTTGTTTCTGAGAGCCAGTATTTTATTTTCCCTGTAGCAACATGTCTCTTGTGCATAGGTCATTTTCCTGAGACCTCAGCGTATCCACGAAACAGCCAAGAGCTGAGAAAGAAGCCAAAATACCTTTGAGCAACCAAAATAGATATGGCTGTGTCTCCACTGGCCAAACACTTACACAAAACCAAAAGCCCTTTGGAGCTCTCTGCACATAATTGCAGTAAACTCGATTGTGTGATTTTCTAACAGGGCATATTAGAAGCAGCAAATCTGTAGGGAGATCAGGAAAGAAAGGCTGCCAAAGACTGAGACACTGGCAACCACAAAAATGACACCTGATAGCCTGCAAGTGAGAAAGAGACCAAACAACAAAAAAGAAAACCCGTCAAAACACGAATCAAGGAAATCAAAACTCAGCAGAGGTTAGATCATGCCATGTAGAGGCAAATAACCCTATACCTGAACTACACAGGAAGACGTCATTATATTCTAGGGTGAGAGAGAAATTGACATTCATCACGGTAAATGTGAGATAGAAAGAAAAGAATATGATATGTGCAGGACACTGTAGGAGAAGGCAGGAAAATATGCAATACGTTTTAGAAAGATTTCTAGCCAAAATGGTTTTGTTATTGTTTTTGTGTTAAGAGGAATAAGAATCAGTTAACAGAAAAAAATCAGATTCTAAAGTCATTTACGTATGCCACTTCTTCCCTAGCATACTGGATTCACTAGGCATTACTGTATTTCAAACAAAGCATGGAAATCTCTTTAGAAGTGTCAGGTTCTGCAAATATCACTATGACAGCAATAATGTCATTTAGGAAGGAGAGAGGCACACACAGAGATAGAGATACAGAAAGAAAGAGACTGCTAACTCTGTGACATGTCAGGGGTTAGTACCATTCCATCTTTCCTGCCATTTTTTCACAGCCACATATGCTCTTGATTTCAACACAGTTATTAACATGACACATAATTCATTCTGCTTTTAAATAAAAGCATTAGGGCTTCCCTGGTGGCGCAGTGTTTGGGAGTCCGCCTGCCAGTGCAGGGGACACGGGTTCGAGCCCTGGTCTGGGAAGAGCCCACATGCCACGGAGCAACTGGGCCCGTGTACCACCACTACTGAGCCTGTGCTCCAGAGCCCGCGAGCCACAACTACTGAAGCCCGAGTGCCTAGAGCCCGTGCTCCTCAACAAGAGAAGCCACCGCAATGAGAAGCCCACGCACCACAATGAAGAGTAGCCCCTGGAGAGTAGTCGCAACTGGAGAAAGCCCTTGCGCAGCAACAAAGACCCAACACAGCCAAAAATAAATAAATTTATAAAAATTAAAAAATAAAGCATTATTATCATTCACTAGACCATGCACTTATATAAATATAATATTCATAATGTTCTTTTTTTTTTTTTTTTTTTTTTTGTCCACACCATGCGGCATGTGGTATCTTACTTCCCGGACCAGGGATCGAACCCATGCCCCTTGCAGTGGAAGCGTGGGGTCTTAACCACTGGACCACCAGGGAAGTCCCCATAATGTGCATTTTGATGTCTGCCTAATATTCCATGTTCCTAAATCGCTTCCAATTTCACTAATTATCCATAAACAGTACTGCAATAAGCATCTCTACATATGTAGCCATAATGGCCTTTTATTGTTTTGAATTCCTGTCAAAAGAGAAATTCCTCAAAATGCAATTAGAAATAGATCTAAAGTAAAGTAAGAAACATAGGTGAAGAGTGACCTACTTTACAAGGCTGCGGTAAAAAGAAGGTTGGGACACTCATCAAAGCCCTCTTCCCAGATAAGCAGAAATCTAACCTCTCACTTGGAGCCAGCCTGCTTCCTTCCACTGCCCTGAATTGCCCAAGAACCTAGAGACTGATTCAGTCAACCTCTTCACAGACAAAACCAGAGGCTCTGGCCGCCATCTGGTGGACACTTCATGACAGCGGCTGTTGCTTCAGATCCTCTGTCCTGTGGCACAGATTACCCCATGCATCTATGGGGCACATATCTATGGCTCTTACACGTTGAGCACACATCGCCCAGCTGGGAAGAGGGTCTGGTGGGCATCACTGTTCCTCTAGTAACAGATGAAGATAGACTTGGAGAAGTAGTGACTTAAGGTCACACAACCAGTAAGGGACAAAGCCAGATCTTCTGTCCCCTAGAACAATTCTTTGTCCATTTCATGAGCTCTTGTGTACAATATCCATGCCAAGCAAAATCTAAAAATGCTGGGAGGGCACTAGGAACCTGATTTTCTCTAAATCTCTACGAGGGATAGTGCACAGTATCCGTAGGTGGATGTGCTTTACTGCTGTGTCATGACCTGTAAGGTATCTTGTGAGAACAGAAAACATGCCATATGTGAAATGATGCTCTCAAAAACCCTTACACGTTGTTGGGCGCCAATGATTTTAGCCGGGTGAAGTTAACAGTATTATTTAGAGATTAACTTTTACCTAATCCTGAGCTTGTTGAAGGTAAAATAACTTTTAAAAACAATGTGAAAGAAGAGAGCTGGAAACTCAGTCAACAAAAAATATATCATGGAACTTCTGATGTACAGTTCCACTCACTTATGTGTGATGACATATGTTACTGTAGCGTGTGGCTGTGAGAATAACACACTTCCTTTCACTTTGTGTTTCTGCGTCAATAACTAGGTACAGTGTGCCCTCTGCTGGGTGAAGATGGGTACTACTTTGTAGGTTTAGCCATAGACATAATACATTGCTTTATAATCATAGCTATTTAAGCAAACATTTTTATTACTTGAATTCTGGGTAACCTTTCAGAAATTAGTTGGTTCTATCCCACACCAATCCCCTGGTCCTCTTTAAAAATTACTGATAAAGAATCTCATCTACCTAAGATTCAAAACACCATTAAAGATAAGCTCAGAAAAAATTAAAGGAAGTGTTTCCAAAAGAAAAGATAAGCTCAGAAAGTTTAGTATGATCAGTTGATAGGGACCCTTGTTCCTTCTCAAAAAAGTACTGGTCACTTAATATAATAATATAAGCAGGGATTAATCTTTTGGAAGTTTCCCACACCTCAGAAAATACATAAGAAGCCCTTCATTATAGTATTTAAGTTTGCAGATATCCAAATAACCACAATTATTGTCCCATTTCATTTCTTTTTTTTAAGTTTTATTGATGTATAGTTGATTTACAATGTTGTGTTCATTGCTGCTGTACAGCTGTTACCCATATATATACATTCTTTTTCATATTCTTTTCCATTATGGTTTATCACAGGATATTGAATATAGTTCCCTGTGCTCTACAGTAGGACCTTGTTGTTTATACATCCTATATGTAACAGTTTGCATCTGCTAACCCCAAACTCCCACTCCATCTCTCCCCCACCCTGTCCAATTTTATCTCATTCTTGCATTTAACCAGTATTCATTCCCAGGCCCGACCCTAATTCTCAGGAGCTGTACCACTGAATGGAAGATGGTTTTATATGTTCTTATACACAGGAAAGAGAGTAGCATGCACCTGCTAAGATGGATTAGTCTAGAACAAAAATGGGAGGACATACAATCAATATAAAGAGTGGTTATTTTTATACCATATGATCTCACTTATATGTGGGATCTAAAATATGACACAAATGAACTTATCTGTGAAACAGACTCACAGACCTAGAGAACAGACTTGTGGTTGCCAAGGGGGAGGGGGGTGGCGGAGGGAAGGACTGAGAGTTTGGGGTTAGCAGATGTAAACTGTTATATATAGGATGTAAAAACAACAAGGTCCTACTGTAGAGCACAGGGAACTATATTCAATATCCTGTGATAAACCATAATGGAAGAGAATATTTTAAAAAGAATGTGTATATGTGTATAACTGAGTCACTTTGCTGTACAGCAGATATCAGCACACCATTGTAAATCAACTACACTTCAATTTAAAAAAATAAAAGTAAAAAGATCTAAGAATAAATCCAAAAAAAAAAAAAGAGTGGTTACTTTTAAGTGGTGGGAGTGTCTCTTGTTGTTTTCCTTCATGCTTAAGCACATGTGTTTTTCTAGCCTTGTGTTTTTGTTCTTGTGTTTGTTTCCTTCTTGTGTTTTGTGCATTGATCCCAGGTTACTTTTGCAGTATGGGGAGGGAAAATGTGGTAATTGCAAAGAAAGAGGCATGATCAATAGTATGAAACACTGCAGAGAGGCCAAATGAGAGTGGAGAGTAAATAGGAAAAAGTCTGCAGGGAGCCTGGATCAGACAGTTGACCTGTAACGGACGCGCCAGAAGAGAAATGGAAGTGAGTTGAGTGGAAAGAAGGGAAGAGAAACAAAGTCGCCCACTTATTACAGAAGCAGGACGAAAAAGAGAAGCAGAAAGGACAGGATGGAGCGAGAGATGAAAAATCAACCAAGACTATTGTAAAGATCAAGGAGCCTGAGTGAGGTTGCTGCTGACGGGGAAGGGAAGAGAGGGATGCTGATATAAGAGAGAGGTGCATAACTGAGGGAGCGAGGTGCCTGTGAGGACGCGGGCCTGGATCCAGGGAATAAAAGAATGGACCAGCTTAGGCGGAAGCCAAGATACTTATTTCTCTAAAACAAGAGGACAAGTGAATGCGGAGTTCAGATGGCAATGTATTTTGAAGTGATGGAATCCACACCTGGGCATCTTCATTTTGTCCTCCACCGAAAGGGAGAGTGTGGGTGGTGGGACAGGGACTTTCGAAGGAGGCGAAATCAAAAGGAAATTGGAGGAGAGACCTCAGAGGGACCGAAAGTCGGGTGTGCTAGGGGATGCTCCTGGGAAATTGATCTTTCCTTTTCCCAGCTTCCAGGAAAAGACTCGGGACTGTTTCCAGGCAACGGAACTGGCTCCCAACCAGTTTCTCCACAGTACTCAGGTGACAGAGGGGTGCCCGAGGGATCCACAGAGCCCCACAAGATTAGCTATGGCTTCCCAAACCTGGCGGGACCGTCCACACCTGCGCGTCCCTAAGGGGGACTCTGGGGCTGAGTGTCACACTCTGGGATGATTCTGAGCTACTTCCGGCTTTAGGCATTGGCGTCTGTAGATTTCATCGCCATGGGGTTTAAAGAAAGGCTACACCCTCTCACCAGGCCTCTTGGCATCTCTCAGTCAACCTCATCTCCAGCTCTTGGGACAAGCAGAAGCAGAGCTGTCCAGAGTGTCCACAACAGAACGTGTCATGCTGCGGCTAGAGCTGGAGTTTTCTCCCAGCACTGTCTTCCCATCCCTCCCAGGCACGCCGGTCCCACTCCCAGGATTCACTGACATGAGATTGCCATGGCATATGGCTTCATAGATGGTGGAATTTAGATCCTCTCTTTCAAGGAATGGTTCTCAACTGGGGGCGAATTTGTCCCACCACCAAGGAAGATTTGGCAATGTTTAGTTGTCACAAATGGTGCTACTGGCCTCCAGTGGATAGAAGTCAAGGATGCTAAAAATCCTACAGTACAAAGGACCTCAGAAGGTCAGTCATGCCAAGGGTGAGAAACCCTGCTTTAACGAGTCCCTGCTCTTAAAGGACCCTTTAAAACTTTGCTAAAATCCAGTTAAGGGTTATTTATAATTTGAGGTTTAGGGCTGAGACTAATGAAAGAAAATACCAGACAAGTGGGTGAGGAACGGTAGGGTTTCTGTATTTCCACCAGATGGCGCCAAAACACAAGTCAAAAATCCAACCTCCAGCCTCCATTTCAGAATCCAGTTTCTCTCCATGGTCAGCTCTCTGGAGTAACAATTGTTACTTTTTAAGTGCTTAGTTTTCTTCACCATCAATATTTTCATGCAGGTGAATTACAATGAATGATGATGAAAACTCTGCCTGGAAGATGAAAAAAACAGGGCCACCTCCTCAATCAGCTATGGAATTTCCATTCCCTGTAGCAACCAGGGTGTGGGAGAATCAGCTGGCTTCTCGCCTTCTTCTTGAGCTCGCTTTTAGCTGGGTACCTGGCAGGCAGACAGTGCCAAGATTCCTTTACCCTTAGGATAGCTGAGTGATGAAGTTCTGGCCATCAGCGGGATTTGAGCAGAAGTGTTGTAGGAAACTTAGTAGTTAAAGCAGTGGTTCTCAACTGCTGGGGTGCGGACGGAACGTGGTGCGGACGTGATGTCATCCGCCGGGGGGGGGGGGCTTTTTGCCCCCAGGGGACATTTGGCAATGTCTGGGGACATTTTTGGCTGTCAAAACTGGGGGATGATGCTACTGGCATCTACTGGGTAGAAGCCAGGGATGCTGCTAAATATCCTACAACACACAAGAGAGCTCCCAGAACACAGAATTATCAAGCCTCAAATGTGAATTATGCCAAGGTGGAGAAACCATACTTTAGACGGAAGTGGCATGCCCTGGCTTCACCTTTCTCCCTTCCCACCCGCTACAAGGTGCAGTGAAGCACCATCTTGGACCATGTGTGCCAAGGCATCAAACCGGGGAGTCTGGACCTACAATGTAGGTGGAATTTGAGCCCCTGGCCTGGTGGGTCTCCCTTTCGACTCTGAACACCTTACACCCAGAGAGAGAGAATATATACACACACTCATAGTACTATTGTATATAAATCATAGTAGTCCAGTAACTACTCGACCTGAAACACATCCACTCCAGGTCTGCTTTGTTCTGCTTTTACCAGGGCCCCCCTAAGCTCTTTCTCCCTGGTATCTTACCCCTCTTCTCTCTTCCCTTCCTCCTCTGATGTGGTTTCTTCCCTCTGGCAAAGACTCCACCAGGACTCAATTGATTTATCAGCCTCAATCCATCCCTGACTTCTCCTAGAAGACACCCCTGCTATCTCCCCACCCTTCTATCCACAAATATCTTAGTTCCTCCCACATCCACTTTCTGGAGGACGAATCTTGTCTAAAATAACCACCCTCAATATAAACACACTTTCTGGCCCTTACCCTGCTATGTTTTCTGCAAAGAGCTTACCATGGTGTACAGTGATGTTATTTGCTGTCTGCACTCTACTCAGTGGTGCTCATTTTAGGTCAAAAACTGTCTTGTTTATCACCACATATCCAGTAAATGGAATACCGCTGTCCAATAGACATATATAATTATATATTGCATGCCCCATAGAGAATGCTGAATGTTCTAGTAGCCACATTAATAAAGTAAAAAGATAAAGATGAAATTAATTTTAATCCTATATTTTACTTAACCTAAACAGTCCTTCCCTAACATGTTGTTACTATTTTAAAATGAGGTATCTCACATTCATTTTTTCAAACGAATTCTGCAATAGCCACTGTGTAATTTACCCTTCCAGCCCAACTCAGTTCAGACTACATCTCAAGCTCTTAACAGCCACGTATGGCAAGTGGCTGCAATGGACAATGCAAATATGGAATAATACTTGACACACAGTAGGCATCCAGTACTAATTTGTTAATATTCTTCTATAGTATTTGATTCTTCTTGAGTACAGGAATAACATGGTAATAATGTTCACACCATTGATAAAGTCTATTTGAGTTAGCCATTTACTCTTATTAGGCATTTAAGTGGTTTCCACTTTCCACTTTTTGAAATAATTCTGCAATGAGCATCCGGTTTACGTCTGTTCTTCCTTGGAATAAATTCTCAGAAGTGAACATTCTAGTACAGAAATAGGCCCCCTTTTAGGGCTCTTGGCGCAATTTGCCAAATTACCCCGGAAAGGATTATGCCACTTAGGCTTTGAGTGATTTATGCTTGGTTATTATTGATCCTCTGCGATGCTAACAGAACAGGTATTGCTGATAATTATTGTGATGATTTAAAAAATGTTAATTAATAGGCACCAATTTTTGTCAGCTATCACGCATCAGGCCCTGTGCACCAGGTATTTCTCACCTCTTCGGGGCGAGAACCCGAGGCTTAGGGAGGTTAATAAACTAAGCGCTAGAATCGCACTCAAACTCAGATCTGGGTGACTATTTTCAAAGCCTGGGCCACGACCACCCTCCGTTTCAGTTTTTTAAAAAAGCAAAGGCTAACAAAACACAAGGGAACGGAAGTGAGAAAGTTCAGAGCGAAGAGTTAAATGTCAAGGAACTGTAGCGGAGGCGGAAGCCGTGCAGAAACGACTGTCGTCTTCCCGACCCACCGCCCGACTCCGAGGCACAGGAGTGCCCGCCCCCCCTCCCCCACCGCGCCCCGAGTGCCGCGATCCGGTCACTACTCCCTACACCGGCCGTCCCCACGCTCCGCCCCGAGAGGCGGAGCCCCCATTTCGCGCCACTGCCCCTGAGTGGTGCGGAACGCGGCTAGGACGGAACGTCAACCACTGGGGCGGGACTTCCTGCGCGTCATGGCCACGTGACCCGCACCGGCCGCTCACGTCTAGTCGCCCCGGCAACATCCTCTCCCACGCACCGCGTATCCTGTTTCCCACCGGAAATAGGTCCCTGCTCGCCCACCGCCCAGGATTTGCAGGCTACGAGCTCTTGAGGTGACTCTGGGGGCGGCTGGGTATCATTTGGGAAGTGAAGGAGGCCCCTGGAGGCCCCTGAGCGTGGCGGCCCCTGAGCCTGACTTTCTGTGAGGCCGGGAGAGCAGAGGGCTTGCCTGTCACGTTATCGTTGTAATTATCAGCATCCCGCTAATTGTGAGAGGGAACTGGTTCCAGAGCCCCTCGGCTCTGCCGTGCGCCAGAATCACTGGATGGTTTTTAAATGCCCGGGCCTCCATCCCAGACCAGTAAAATTCGAATTTCTAGAAGTGGGGCCCCGGCATCGGTATTTTTCTGAAAGCTCCCCATTGTGATTCTGATGTTCCAGGTAACGCTGTGTCAAGCCAGGTCTGGAAGGTGAATTCGGACTTTGCCCATCCAGCCCAGAATCAGAACAGATCACCCAGGTCAGCCTCATCCTTAGAGGGAAGTCTAGGATATTAGCCCGTCTATTCAAAAATTGGGGCTTTCTTCTCCTCTCTTTTCCCTCGCACGTTGTCCTCTGTGGGAGGTCAGAGGTTTTGATGGCAGTTACCTGGAGAACATTTGGCACCTGCGGTCTTCTCTGCGCCTTACCTGTGGAGGTGGAGGATGTCTTTTCCCTCTGTTCTTCCTCAGTAGTTAAGTGAAGTTGCACCAGTGGCCAACGAAGTACCTTTTAGCTCTGAAATCCTGAGAGTCCCTTAGTACAGACCAGATGGTTCTGAACAAGTTTATTTTTTTCAGGAATGATTTTTAAAGTTGTTTCACAGGCTAGATTCTGTATTCAGCTGTTTTGCACCTCAAGTCAGAATAACATTACTTGAAAGTTTAGACTGAAGATTAATAACACAAATAGCATTTCTGGAGTTACTTACTCTCAGAGTTCCCATGAATTATGGGGTGGGGGTAACCTTTATACGTACAGTTTTTACTAATATAGTTTATAGGAGTAACAGCCCCTTTGGGATGGCAATGTGAACAGAAACCATATATTTTCCAAGACTGTTAGCTAGTAACTTTGGATAGGCATAACTGAAGGCAAGTTCACAGTAAGGTGTACAGATCTCCTCTGAGTATTCGTTGTTGTGCTGGGAAAGGATATAAGCTAAAGCTCCAGAGAGAATTTTCATTCTAAAAGTGTTTTACAGAGGGTGAAGGATTATTTTGGTTTTTAGGGTGCAACATTTAAGGATAGGGTGAAATGAGAAGAAAGGGAGGAAAACTGAACGAGTAAGCGTAGAGTAGAGGTTGGAGAATTCACAAAATAGATGCGGAACTTGTGAAACTTCCTTCCGCATTCGCGGATGCGTAGGGCCGACTATACCACACCATTTTATGTAACGGACTTGATCATCCGCGGATTTTGGTCTCTTGTCGGGGAGAGGTCCTGCAACCAATTCCCCACGAACACCGAGGGACGTCTGTACTTCTCTACAATAGGAAATCCAGCTATAGAACAGTGTAAAAAAGTGAACAGGTGAAAAAAGAGCGTAACTTGTTGATCAAAGATCAGATGATTTGAAAATATCTTTGAAAACATATTAATGTATTTAGATATCTACTTTCCGAAAAGATTTGGAGCTTTATAGCCAGAGTTATTTGAGTTACTAGCTACTCAATGATTTTAGGGAGGGTAGAGGTTGCAGGAGAGTGTTAACAGGAAATGGCGATCCCAACAGCATCGAAGGACAGGAAATATTACCTATGACTTTTTTATGCTGGAAGGAAAAAAGGAAATTTAAAAGGAACAGATGGCAGAATCCAGGCCTACAAGTAGTTGATTAAATGGCCAAATGAAAGGGGCATAGTGAGTGCCGTTTAAATTCAGAAAAGAGAGATTAACGTGGAATTACCCTGTATGTGTTTTTGGAAGGAAAATTTGAAATAAGGTTCCTGACATCCAGTGGTGACTTTAACCACTTTAAACCAGTCGTGGTTTATGCTCTTAACTTGTATTACCTACCTGTCCAACCCTTATTCCTTCATGGTCACACTAGGTTTTGCTGTTTGAAGAATATACTTGCAATGAGGGGAACTTGTCTGTTTCCTCTTTTGCGTTGTATTCTGTCCTTGTCGGTTACCCCAATTTTCAGCTTTCACATTGCCTGTTGTGTTCAAGAGTCAAGGGGTAACCTTGTTTTGGGGCTGTCCTCATATTTCACTTCTGATTCTTATGTTAGTCACATGGGGATTTGGTGAACTTGCAAATAAATCCATTCCCAAATCCATCACCCTTGCTTGACAAATTAAACGGTGCCGTTCTATGGGTGGAATATGGTTTGTATGAAAAAGAAGAATTGTTAACTACGTCCTTTCAGCCATGAAACTTTCAGCCAAGGAGCTATGTTCCTTCCCCATGCTGTGCCTTCATTGTGACCTTGCTTCTTATTGCAACAGCCAGAAGAGTAAATTGAGGCTTGGGGTCGAGAGAATGAAAGGGAAATGAAACTCAGGTTTGAGGCTCCCTCACCCATCAGTTTTAACTGTTACAGGTGGACAGAGGCAGGCCTTCTAAACACAGTAGCTTGTGCGCTTGTAGGAGGCCTGTGTCTGGAGGAAAGATGGAGCTTGGACTGCTGAGGGTGGGAAAAGGCCTTTCAGACTTGAGCCATCTCTGATGTCTGAATCACTAAGCCGGGACCACGCCAAGCCACAGGAGGGAGCCTCTGAGGGCAACAAGCCAGCTGAACTTGCCAGCCTCAGATCGAAGCTGGGGGTGATGGCAAGAAGCAGTGCTCTCCAAAAAACCTCCTTTTCTCATTTGACTTAGTTGAGGAAGTTCCTACCAGTGTGTGCGTTTACTGGGAGACATCTTCTCTGATAGGGTTATTACCACATATACCGAGATCCGTAGAACTGCATATGATTCAATGTATGTAATTCAGATTTCTCACCATACCGTCATTTATTTTGAGCCATCTCCAGCAGACCCCATTTCTTCTACTTTGAAACTGTGTATACTGAAGGCCCAATTAGATCCCCCCAGTTCTCTGGTTCGCTCAGAGAACCAAATTAGGGAGAGCCTTATGGGAAAGTTGCGTATCTTATTTAATGACCAACGTTGAACGTGTTTCTATGCAAAAATCAAAGCCGATGAATTTTCATATATTTAATTTTCAGAATTCTAGTGGAAAAGGAGGATAGAGAGGAAAATCCAGTTACAGAGGATACATTATCATTTCAAAGGGAATTTGTGTTTTATTTATCTGGTTGCTATGATGCATCCTAGATCCTATACTTATAAGAATCTAAATAGGCAGTAAAAAGAATTTGTACAAGGAATTCCCTGGTGGTCCAATGGTTAGGAGTCCGTGCTTCCACTGTCCGGGGCACAGGTTCAATCCCTGGTCGGGGAACTAAGATCCCACAAGCTGTGCAACTCAGCCAAAAAAAAAAAAAGCCACATTCCTTATTGGTGGAAATGTTTAATGACTCAATGGAAATAGTCACATTTTGTCCATTGAAAACCACAAAGCTCATGTCTGTTGTTGTTCGTGTATATTTATGCATTTAAAAATGTGTCTCCCAGGATAAGCAGAGTCATTGAAGAATGAGTGCAGTTTTTAAGAAAGGCTATACGGAAAAATATATCATTGGAGACTCAGAGGCACTGCCTTTTGCCTGTGGGCCTCAGCAGTGTTTCGTGAATGACCTCAACGCTGTTTTTTTTCTTCCTCTTCTCGTGGCTGAGGACAGACAATGAATTCGGTCTCTGTACTCGCCCAGGCTCAGCTGGGCAGTGACTATCGTGCCATTGTCCTCCCTGGGGAGGGCTGCCCAGTTGGTAGTGCCGTGAATCCCGGCCTTCCCTGGCATTGACCCTCTCTTTTCTTTCAGCTCCACCATCCCGTTAGGAGAAGAGTTGCTGCGCAGTACACAGAGCCAGGTGCCAGAAAAAAGTAGGAGACACTCTGGGGAGGTGGGGAATGAAAGATAAAATTAAAAACCATTGAAAGGGCAGCTCAGTCTGCTGCTACCTTAAACTTTCTCTCCTTTGAGCTGGTGGTGGTGTGTGACAGTACTGCTATAGTGTCTAGAATTATTTTAACGTTGGCTTTTCAGAAGCCCAGGCATTTTTATTAGGTCCTTAAGCTCCTTTGTGGAACCCAGTTTTGAAAAGCTAACAGGGCCCATTCTTAGAGTAGGGTCTCACCTTCCCTTGGGTGCTAACTGATGCCATCAGCCGGGAAGGATATGGGTTCCTTCTTCCAGGGAGGAACTCTCTCCTGCTTCCCAGTTCCTGCTTCCCGTCCTTGTTGGGTTCCTGCCTAGCCCGGGGCAGCTCGTAGAATCTCCATCAGAAATCATGGCACTACATATGCTTTCTAAGCCCTGTTGATTGATCCTGTTTTGCAGGAGTTAGGGTGGGTTGTTTTTTGTTTTTCTTAATTAAGTCCTTAAATGTCTCTGGAGCTCTTTAAGAAATGGTCCGATTTGCTTATTTAGTCACAGAGAGGATTCTTTTGTCCCCAGTATTAGGAACTGGTCACCAAATTGCTATTGGTCATAATCACAGTTTTCTTGCTTCCACTAGTCTTATTCTGAGCCTAATAACTTATGAGATGGGTGAGAATCTCAGAGTTCCTCCACTGATTTGCAAGTGCAAAGCGAGGAACGATTAGGACGCTCAACGTACTGAGGGAAGAGTCTATGGAGCCTCGTAATGGATTAACATAAAGCAGGGGTGGCCAAGTGATGGCCCACGGCTAAGAATGATGTTTACATTTTTAATAGGTTGTTTTTTTAATTTTAAAAAAAAGTACGGCTATGTAACAGTATACGTGACACACAAGCCCAGAATATTTACTATTTGGCCCTTTAGAGAAAAAAATTTGCTGGTGTAAAATACCAACAGTAATACTGGAAATAGCAAGCTCATAATAAAGTTCTATGCAAGCTGCTCTTTCTTTGGATGTGTTTTTTTATACTTTTTCTTTCTTTCTTTCTTTTTTTTTTTTTTTTTTTTTGCGGTACGCGGGCCTCTCACTGTTGTGGCCTCTCCCGTTGCAGAGCACAGGCTCCGGACGCGCAGGCTCAGTGGCCATGGTTCACGGGCCCAGCCACTCCGCGGCATGTGGGATCCTCCCGGAGCGGGGCACGAGCCCTCGTCCCCTGTATCGGCAGGTGGACTCTCAACCACTGCGCCACCAGAGAAGCCCTATACTTTTTCTTACTTGATTTGAGAGGGGCTGATTAATTTGTCATTCATTCTCAGGATTATTTTGTTCAACTTGAAGAAAACTTTATTTATTATTTTTATTGAAGTATAGTTGATTTACAATGTTGTATTAGTTTCAAGTGTACAGCAAAATGATTCAGTTATATATTCTTTTTTAGATTCTTTTCCCTTATAGGTTATTACAAAATACTGAGTAGAGTTCCCTGTGCTATACAGTAGGTGCTTGTTGGTTACCTATTTTATATATAGCAGTGTGTATATGGTAATCCCAACCTCCTAGTGTATCCCTCCCCCCCCTTCCCCCTTTGGTAACCTTAAGTTCGTTTTCTGTCTGTGGATCTCTTTCTGTTTCGTATATAAGTTCATTTATTATATCGTTTTTTTTTAGATTCCACATATAAGCGATACTCTTTTTAATTGAGTATCTACAGGATTTTAGGAATCTTAAAGATACTTAAAATGTAAAAGGATGTGATAGATAGGTTTTGGAATTTGGGGAGGGAAAATAATAGATCCAAGGGTGACATGAGCGGCATATTGAACGTAGAGCCTGAGGACTCTAAACGTGCTGTAAGATGGCAGCAGATCTGATTATAAGTGTCCCAGTGGCCAAAGCAATGAGAAAAGCATAATCAGAAGAAAATCGATGACAAAGGTGCCTGTGTTCCATGATTAATGTAAATTCATCTTTCCTTAATGGCCTGGGTCTTAAAAGAAGTCAGCATCTCGGCAAATTAGTTGATATGCTTTATAGGTAGTCAGCAGCCTGCGCTGAATCTGAACGGCCTCTGGTCCAAATGCTGGGACTGGCTTTCTTCAGCCACCCCAGCTCTTAGTCCTGGCTGCTTTCTTGCAAAAGTGCTCAGAGTGCCTTTCGTGATTTCTGACGCAGTGGAACATGGCAGCCCTTCTATCAAATTATTTGTTGAATCAAAAGCATAAGTAAGTAACCACTCCTCAAATTAGCACTCCCATCCGTTTTTAATCACAGCCATTGGCATTTGAACAGCCTGGGGCACTCATTGAATTACACTTGAACCTCTTAAACAGTTGTTTACTCTACCAGGCATGCCTAACTTCTAGCTCTGCAGAAGGGAGCCTCTCATAAGCCATCTTGTGCATTTTCAGAATACTGGTACTACTGCTTCTAAAGCCAGGCTGGATTTTCCCAGTTATAAATAAAAACAGGATCGTCTGAGGTCTGCAGTAGTGTTCAGTCACAATGATATTTATTATATATCTGAAGCTGTCAGATCTCCCAGTTCGAGATAATTAATATTTACATTGATCTGGTTTTAAGTACATATTTTATAAGGCATAGAAGTCTGGATTCAAAACTCTTAATTTCCCCAAGATGTGCAGATGTCTCATAGGCTTTTTTAATTTAATTCCTATGCTAATTGTTAATCTCTAAAACAAATTTGATTAAGATACACATGGAGTTCACTTTAATGTCATTTTGTGCTTCAGGCACTCAGAAAGCTGTTCAGATTTCAGTGGTAGACATATAAAACCTGGCTGGAGTGAATTAGCCACTTAAAGGCTGTACCTTACACTTTAGCACTCAAGTGTATACTGATTTCTACTGTAATTTCTTTTGTGTTGGTTTTACTCCTGTAGGTGGTTAGCCCCTTAGTTGTGTTGACTGTTTTTATATGTATTTCTTCGGTAGCCTATAAAGCACATAGCAGTTAGCCAGGTTTTCAGATAATTGTTTATGTTTTAAGCCTTTAAATTATAGTTGTAGTGTGAACAATAATTTACACTTGTATTTTCACTGTATTTGTTAGCTTTTCCCCGGTTTACATTCACTGCATGTGTGTGTGTTTGTGAATTTAGAACAGGGAACAGGAAGTGTGGGCTGTGTTTAAGATAAATTTACAGAAGACCATGTCAGCCCTCTTGGAAATACCGTCTTTGAAAGCTTATTATATTTAAAAAGAATGTGAATCGTTCTCTTTAGGCTAAATCTTAAAAGATGTGGTCAATTTAACATCTCAGTGTTCCGCATTAACCATAGCAAAACATCTGGTGGAGATAACAAAATAAGTCAAGTTTATTTCTTAAGGCTTGGAGATTTTTTAATTCTACCCTATAATTAAGTAAAGTAGGAAAAATAGGACTCCTTCGGTATCTGATTTCCAGAGTTTCAAAACCCAAGTACCTGTTTGCTCAGCATCACATTGTGTTAGGGGTTTTGTCTCATAGATGCTTAAATTCTCATGCATTTTAGGCTATTGCTTTTGTTTAACTTTTTTTTAAAGTACATTCTGGTGTCGGCTGGCACTTGAGCATCTCTGAACCCTTGAACAGAAGGGAAAAAAATTGAAGTGTGTTTTAAATAGGCTGTAAAAGGTGCAGATACAGATTAAACTTTACTTTGAGGTGCTTCCTGCCATATCAGTAAATCACAAGAGGTAGATAGCACGGAAGGGAGTAAATCCTGGCAGAACAAGGCTGTTGGGCAAAGGTATTCTATGCGGTCACTTGGTGGAGTCTCTATAAGGCCAACTGGCCCGAGGCAGGGGAACACAGTCAGATTCACAGGTTGCATCAGACCGAAATTCTCCGGACCACCCAGTTCCAGAAACTGCCCTGGAGGCATTCCGGACCACCCAGTTCCAGGAACTGACCTGGGGACTTTGAACCCAGCCCAGCCTTCCCGCCTTTCGAGGGGCGGGACTAACGGTCCCCCAGGATACCCGAAAAGACCACCAAATAAGGAATACCCTGCGCCCTCCCAGATTCACCACACCCCTTTCCCTTCTTCCCCTATAAATTCTTGCCCAACCCTCGCCCGGGTGCGATTTCTCTGGCCCCCTTTCTCTCGGACCAGTGAACCTCGCCCGGGAGCGCTCCCTAATAAAGCTCACTTGAAGCTTTCCTCTGTTTCGTGGTGCTGTTTGTTAAGATCCGACCTTACAGTCTCCAAGCGACCAGTTCCTCCTCCCGCAGAGACGCAGTGTGGGTAGGCAGAGAGTGTAGTGTCACACGCTGGCTGAAAGATGCTTTTTGCAGTCAAAACCAAAGCAAGGTGCATTTGAGGGGCTTAAAGCCCAGGGTACAACCCAGCCGAGAGAGTTGTTTTATTTAGAGAGGCTTCTCCGAGTCCCAGGCCTGCAGCAAGACCCAACAAAGGTTTCCAGTGAGTTGGCAAGATGTATTCTATTCTACTCAGGCCTCTGGGAGATCCAGGGTTAATTTATTTTATTTTTTATTAACTTTTTTTATATATAAATTTATTTGTTTAATTTTTAGCTGCAATGGGTCTTTGTTGCTGTGCGCGAGCTTTCTCTAGTTGCGGCGAGCGGGGGCTACTCTTTGTTGCGGTGCGCGGGTTTCTCATTGCAGTGGCTTATCTTCTTGCCGAGCACGGGCTCTAGGCACGCGAGCTTCAGTAGCTGTGGCTCGCGGGCTCTAGAGCACAGGTTTCAGTAGTTGTGGCTCACGGGCTCTAGAGCGCAGGCTCAGTAGTTGCGGCACACGGGCTTAGTTGCTCCGCGGCATGTGGGATCTTCCCGGACCAGGTCTCGAACCCGTGTCCCCTGCATTGGCAGGCGGATTCTTAACCACTGCGCCATCAGGGAAGCCCTCCAGGGTTAATTTAAATAGGCATTGGCATGAATTATGGGTTAGTAAATAAAGTAATAGTTGTACATTTTTAGTTCATGTTCCGTGTATTCTTTTTTACATACATATGACTAGCTATTTATGTGGTTACTCTCGTGGACTTTACTTTCAATAGGGAAACAAGTACTATACTTGAAAAGTGCAGTGTCCTTTGAGCCACTGAATCACACCTAAGGGGATCCCTCCTTTTCAGACCACTAGCCCAGGTGTCGGTGCTGTCGTGGTGTGTTGCGTGAAGATCAGGCACCATCCTGGGGAGACAGCAGCCTCTGAGGAGCTGCTATGCAAACCGCAAAATAGCTATGAATATCACAGCCCTGGACTGACCAGACGTCTGCACTCTGCTTGTTCTTTCCTAGCTTCGGCGCTCGTTTGGACTTTCACAATCAGAGATGGCAGCAGAGGTAAGTTTTTTTTTTTTTTTAACTGATGAGAAAAAAGGTAAGTTTTAGTCGTTAAGGTCTTGGTGTCTCATTGCATGATGGAGAACACCAAAGAAATACATCAGAAAACTAAAGGTAGAGCACCATCGGGTGTGTTGCTCGTCATCTTTTGTCCCAGGCACTGAGGAGCGGGCCGCCAGCACGTTTAGGGGGCAGAGAGGGAGGGACCGGAGACCATCATCATGTTCACCAGTTCATGTGGTTCTTGGCAGGCGTTTCTAACTTGGAATTAGTCATTTAATCACAGTGGGTAGAAAGGCCCAAGATGATAGACATCGGGTCCTCTTGCCCCCTGCGTCTCATCTAGAAATGATCATTATTAGCCTCTGTCCCCACTTTATAATGGGCCGTAACCTCAAACTAATTGTTCTCTGTGTGCCTCATGCGCATGTACTTCAGAGCAAGTGTGCACATGCCTGGCGCCCGTCGTGGGCGTGGACCCGTCTTATATTCTCCTTGGCCCCGTAGCACCCTCGTGGAGAGGAGATATTTAGTAGATACGCAGTAAACACCCGGTTAGTTGATTGAACGTTTGAAGGTTTCTCTTGAGGCTGAACCACGTGCTGTCTAGCCTACATTTTTTTTTGTTTTGTAGCCGGCAACAGCGCTAGCTCTGGAGTCTTGGCCCTCTCATCCGGTCTACGCAAGATACTGGCAACATTACCATCAAGCGATGGCGTGGATGCGCTGCCACCAGAATGCCTATCGGAAGGCCATGGAATCTTGCTTCACGTCCCCGTGGTACTCTTCTGCCATGGGCCTTCCCCAGAGTGCTTATGCTCAGGAGGGCAGAAGGCCTCAGTCCTGCTACGAGCATCCCCCAGCCTCCTGGAACTCCCGCCACAGTCATTCACATGCTGGCGGGCGTGGACCACATCCACGCGGCAGAGAAGAGCCAGCTTGGTACGCAGAGGAGGAGAAGGAGAAAGAGAGCGAGTCCGACGATGGTGGCATAGAATGCGACGTGAGCAACATGGAGATCACGGAGGAGCTACGCCAGTACTTCGCCCAAACCGAGAGGCACCAGGAGGAGCGCCGTAAGTGCAGCCCGCCCTTTTCCACGGCCCCGCCCCGGGCCTTGTCTCCTGCCCACATTTATTTTTATTTATGTTGGCTGTCCTGGCTCTTACTTTTTGCGCGCAGGATCTTCATTTCAGCACTCGCTGGCCTGCAGTCTTCTTAGTTGTGGCATGCATGCCGGATCTAGTTCCCCAACCAGGAATTGAACCCAGGCCCCCTGCTTCGGGAGCGTGGAGTCTTACCCACTGGACCACCAGGAAAGTCCCGTCCTGCCCTCATTTACAACCTTCTAAGTCCTCCCTTGGGTACAGATAATATTTCAAACCCAATCCTAAGCCTGGAAAAGCTCTGGTGATGTGGTACCTCACTTATATTAGTTTTCAGGGTTGTTTTAATATAGGACTTTTTTTTTTTTTTAGTTCTAGAACAAAATTTATCCTAATAGTACCTCTGCCATTTACTGAATTTCAGATACTATACCAGATGGAGAGTGTGTGTGTGTGTGTGTGCGCGCGCGCGCATTCCCTAGTCTACACAACAGTCCCTCAAAGTTTTAAGCCCATTTCACATATAAGGAAAGTGAGCCTTCAGGAGCTTCATTGACTTGTTCTGTGGTATCAACTAGTAATTTGCTGTTAGGATTCAAAGCAAGGTGTGTGTGACTGCAGTTCCTGTGCTCGTTCCTCTAGCACAGACTCAGGGCTTAGGACCACTAGGTTCCTAAAATGCTGCTGCTGCCTCACTGGTGCACAGCTCAGAGACTGCCCTGCTGTTGCAGAGCTACCGGGTCTTAAATCTCAAGCTCCCTCCAGAGTAGACACCAGTGCAAACCTAAAAAGAATAACAAAATGCCTGGTATTTACCCTCTCCGGTTTGATTCTGTGCCATGGCTGTCTGTTCCTGGGGTTAGAGAATTGTGATAATGGTCTTAAATCTTCAGTCGGAAAGCAGGAATGTTATGTTTTTAATTTCTTACTAACTTGCCACAAAAAACTAAAACTGCTTTTTGTGCTTTCCTTACTGTTAAGATTCACCGGTCCATTTACATTTTCAGTGTCTCTAACAGACATACAGATGCTTTCCTCCCTATTACAACATGCCATCTCAATATTGTTTTTATTGAGTTCTAATTATATATTTTGCCTAGAATTTTCTAGTAAACGGAGACATAGAAGCCTGGGGATGGGTGCATTTCATTTACATCTTGATTGATCTGTGTTTTCCTAATGATGGGCGAGCATGTATTGATTCCCCCACTGGGTGCCAGGAACCGAGCAATGGGCTGTGTATAAAGTCTCATGCCCTTTAGTGTCTGCCTATGATTCTTCACTACTCATTCAGTTTTACTTCCCTTCTTTTGATTAAACCTTTGACTTCTTTGATGCATATTAGAAAGTATACGCAAACAAGTATTTTTAAAACAGTACTTTCTATTACACATAGAATGCATGTCTTTCCTTGACCTTCGGGAATAAATTTTACCTTTTTTCAAAATACATTTGAAATAACTGTTAGTCTAAGTTAAAAGCATATAACAGATGAGGGAGACTTGGCATTGGAGCATGTCCACGTGTGGTTGGAATGCTGTTTGTTACAGCTTTTGAAAAAGAAAATGTGATGGAGACAGGGCTTGTTTCTGTTGTCCGTACCCAAAGGCAGAAGAACATGTTTTTCCTGCCAGAGAGAGTGCCACATTTATGATAGAAGTTGTAATTAAGGATGGGAGCAAACCCCAGCCATCTAAAAGGCCATTTTGAATGACCTGCTAATTTAAAATAAACCTGACAGAGTTATTCAATGAAAAGTAGAGATGAATGATGTGAAAATAGAATAATGAAATGTGTCCTTCACATGTCAGTTGAGTTACAGATGTCTGGTTAAGAACCATCCCTGTTTCTGCGTCTTGCCTTTGTCAGGTAGGTTAAGAAAAAGTCATGAAAATTGCCTGCTAAGTTTTGCATGGCACTTAATATTATTTTGAATGAATGAATGAAGTCTTTCAGTATTAATTATGAGCCTTAAATCAGAACTTTTCAAACCTTATCCCATGAAGTGCTAAACTTGCTGTGGTTCTTTGGGCCATTTTACAAGGTGATGTAGGCATTGAATATTTTATAACTTGAGGAACTGCATGTTTCGTTTGATATCATCCCTAAATCTGCTTAGTTGACATCAGGGCTCCAAGTCCTATTATTATCGTCATTGTTATGGGTTGAATTGTGTCCGCTAAAAAAAAGATTTGTTGGAGTCCTAAACCCCACCCAGACCTCAGGATGTGACCTTATTTGGAGAGAGGGTCTTCACAGAGGTTAACAAGTTAAAATGAGATTAGGGTGGGCCCTGATCCAGTATGACTGGTGTCCTTATAAAAAGAAAAATTTGGAAACAGACAGACGCGCACCCAGGGAGAATGGCACGAGAGGACTGGAGTTCTGCTGCCACAAGCCAAGAACTGCTAGAAGCTGGGAGAAGGGCCTGGAACAGACCTTCCCTAGCGCCTGTGGACGGCCATGGCCCTGCTGACAGCTTGATCTCAGACTTCCAGCCTCCCCAGCTGTGAGACAAGACATTTCTGTTCTAAGGCACCCAGTGCACTGCACTTTGTTACAGCAGCCCTAGGAAACCAATACAATCACCCTGGCAGAATTTTCTTTGTTTCCAAATGCAGTCTGTGAGTGGGACGTAAAGTGAACCACGCAGGTCTTGTCATTGCTGTGAAGAAAATCTGGTACATGTTTGTTTTACCGTGATCTAGATAGCAAACCAACGAAAAAGGGAATTTTATGGAAACCCTTACAACCTCCATCCCTACTCACCAGTACTTACATTATTGTTAGTAGAATTATACAGGAGTAGCTGTGGCAGGACCGCTGGAATCACAGGCTTCCAGCCCCACTCCAGCACTTACTAGCTGGAGGTTCTTATCCTGTGCACCGCTACCCTGTGCCTCAGTCTCCTCATCTGTGAAATGGGGATTCTAATGAATGGGATGCTAACTATGAAGATTAAATGAGATAAAAGTTATACAACAGTGCTCTGTACGGAAGTCAGTGCCCAAGGAGTGTTACTTGTTATGGTTTGTTGCTAATAACTCATCCTTTAACATGGATTATTAACCATGAACTGGTTTTACTCTGATACTGTCTTGATTAGTGCTTGATTGTTATTTTTTTGATTGAAGTATAGTTGATTTACAATGTCATGTCAATTACCGCTGTACAGCAAAGTGATTCAGTTATACATATATACACATTCTTTTTCATATTCTTTTCCATTATGGTTTATCACAGGATATTGAACATAGTTCCCTGTGCTCTACAGTAGGATCTTGTTGTTTATCCATCCTATATATAAAAGCTTACATCTGCTAATCCCAAACTCCCACTCCATCCCTCTCCCACCTCGCCTCCTTCTTGGCAACCACAAGTCTGTTCTCTATGTCCGTGAGTCTGTTTCTGTTTCATAGATCAGTTCGTTTGTGTCATATTTTAGATTCCACATATAAGCGATATCATATGGTATTTGTCTTTCTCTGTCTGACTTCACTTAGTGTGATCACCTCTGGTTGCTGATTGGTGAGTGCTTGATTAAGATTCTGCATATTTTTAATAAAGTATTCTCTGACTTTGAAAAAAAAGAAGTCATATATTTCTGCCCTAGGCAGCACTTTTCAAACTCTAAAATTGATTTAGAATATTTTAAACATAAAAGAATGAAAAGCTTTGAGATCTGTCAAATCGAGCCACTAATACAATTTTGTCAAAGTAGTCATTACCACAACTTTTAGTTCTGTTTCAAGGACATTCTTGCTTGATATAAGTTAATATAGTAAACTACACGGGCTGGGGAAATGAACCTGCTTCCACCTTCCTCATAACAGCACTAAACGCATTGAGCTTCCGCTACTTTGTGCTTTAAAAACATGTAATTGTAGCATAATTCAAAATTGCTTGTGCTGGGATCTCTGATGCTCTTGTGTCCTGCAGTCCGCCCTGAAAGCTTTATCAGGTCCCCGGGAGACATGGGTGTTGTCTGGCGAGGGTGAGAACAAGGCTTTGGTGTCGGAATCTAATCTTCCTGCAAAAGATGCGGTCTCTGTGAGAAGCAGCCGTCAGGCCCTGACGCTGCCCCACCAAAAATAATGGGCAGCACTTCACCAGCGCTAGGTTTTTCACCAGCACTTTCAGTGGCGTATAGGATCAATTCGTGTTCCTTGGAGCAGTCATGAATGATGGCATTCAGACATAAGTAATTGGAATGCCCGTGGTGCTTTCCAATCCATTACCTTCGCTAGAAATGCTCACAGAGGTTTAGTTACATACACAGTTGGGAAATGTTTGAATAAAGAGATGAGGGACCTGAGTCACGTGAATACTCGGTTGAAGTTGTTTTGCTCTTTGAGCCACTAGAAGCTACTTATTCAATTAGGACAAATTCAGCCCTGAACATGAATCATTTAGAGAACACAGATTGTATAAAATATTACTAGCAAGGGAAAATGTAGCTAAACTTGAAAGACACAGCTTTTCAGGACTATTCGCCTCCAAAGGAATGTATATAATTCATCATCATCTGTGTCTTATTTAATATTTTCTTGGGATAAAATCCTTTAGACTGGACAACGTGTTCTTGTTTGTGATTACCATTCCTCCAGACAGTCTCTAATTTCACATATTTCAGCAATAAAAACCAAAAAAATATTAAGTAGAGTAAACAAAGAACTCTTTTTTGTGCAGCAGTAACAGGCATGCTTTTCATTATATTATATGTCATCGTTTCCTAGCGAGATATTGCTGTTATTTAAAACTTCACTGGTAACATTACTTACGGGAAAGTAGACAGTTGTGAAGTTTTAAAAGGTCAGCTGTGTTGTCAGTTATTTCTTAGGAAAAATGTTTATTGTTAGGTTGAGGAAGGTACCATTTTATAGTCATAAATAACCATCAGTTGAGACTGCGAGGTCCTCATCCTAATACTTAGAGGGAAAATGAGTGAAAGTTGTCATTCCCCGTAGAGAAGCAGGCCCCCCGAAACAAACCCTTGCCACTGTTGTCTCCACACGAGCCAATCAGATAGTTGTCACCTGTGTTTTGGGGGTAGATGTCGGGTCCAAACAGGGACATTTCTCAAAGAGCATAAACCCACGTGGGAAGAGAAGACAAAATCAAGTTTAAAATGATACCTACAAGAGCCATTTATGGTGTGCGCCATGGGTAGTTTTGCAAATGAGGGGCAGAGCCGGTGAGTGAGTGGGCTCAGTGGTCAGAGGAGCTCCACGGGCTGGTCGCGGAGAAACGGAGTGCACACTAGGCTTTGAGGGATGGGGGCAGTGCGGATGAGAGGGAAAGAAAGGGCTGATTGCACTCCCCGCCCAGCACTTAAAAGTGCTGGTCTTACCAAGGGCCCAGGTGTACTTTGTAGACATTTGATGGGCGACATCTGCTCCTTTACGTTGTGTCCACCCGAGCAGGAAGGTTTAGACTCTAGTCTTCCTAGTGAGCCTTCAGTCAGTCTGCTGGAACCTGTCCCGCTCTCCCTCATTGCACCCTCCACAGAAAACCTAGAAGATATAACGAAACCTACGGCCCAGTGTTCAGGGAGCTGTCTTAGTTTCATCAATGAGATTCAAGTGTGGAATCATACTGATTGAGCACAATTCCGTCATGTGTGTGTTTCATCTAGTCCAGATGTTCGGGGCATCAAAGCAGTCCGTGAGAAGATACGTGTGAATGGCCATAGAAAAATGGAAGGGAGGGATGGAAACGCACTTTTATTCTAAAAGTAAACATGGTGATTGCCCACGGACTTGGGGATTACATCTGTTGTCGAGTGAGGGATGTGGGGTGAGGATGGAAGACCCGTCAGTAATGGCTCCAGCTCTGCTGGCAAGCACCTGTGTTCTGGGTGTGTTGCTGACAAGCCAGAAATGAGGCATTCATGATATAAATCAAGTCTGTGCTTTCGCTCGGTTGTGCTGAGGTCATTAATTCTGGCAACACAGCAGAGAATATAATCAGACACGCTAATCCTAGAAAAATGGAGGGAAATCACATTCTTTAATACTCATTTGTCTTAGTGCTTTGTCCTCCAAAATGTTCTGCCTTTGAGCTAATTATCTTGGAATACTGAATGAATGTTTTCCTGCTATGTCAGGGTCTCTGAAGTGCAAGTCACTTCCCATGATTGTTTTTTCCTTTACAGACTTTAAGCCTACGTCGGTAACACCATGTAAATGTATAGATTGAGGCAAAAAATATCAAAGGTTGTATATCCTGAACACAGATGGAGTCCAGTAGAGTTTCTCCTTAATAGTATAATACTGTTTTTCCTGTTTTAACTCTGTATGCATGGTAACTGAATTAGTTTCCTAATTGTTACTATTGTAACAAATTACCACAAACCGTGTGGCTGAAAACTACAGAAATTTATTCTCTTACAGTTCTGCAGGCCGGAAGACCAAAATCAAGTTGTTGGCAGAGCCACGCTTCCTTCCAAGGGCTCTAGGGCCTGCCTCTTCCGGCTTCTGGCGGCTCCTGGCTTTCATTGGCCTCTGCCGTCATCTTTACATGGTTTCCCCCTGTGTCTGTATGTGTCCTTTTCTGTCTCACATAAGGACACTCTCACTGGATTTAGGACCCACCCTAATGGAGAATCATCTCATCTCAATGCTTAATTACATCCCCAAAGACCCTATTTCCAAATAAGATCACATTCTGAGGTTCTGGGTTGATGGAAATTTGCGGGGAGGCTATTCCCCCCACTACAACCCTGTTTTAAAGCTGAAATTGAAAAAGATACTCTGATGTGTATTAACACAAATTGCCTTGGTCAAGTATCCTACAAGAAAAAAGTGCTTGGTAACATTGAGTCCCACAGCTGTTTTTGGGAAAAATGACCGACCTCTGCATGACGAGGCCCCTGTTCAGTTATTTGTGAAGTGTGGTGTTCGACTTCTCTGCTTCAGTCAGATGACTCTCCATCTGGCTGGCTGAGCCCTCACCTTGTTTTGACAGGAAGAAAAACCACCAGTGATTGAGAATCCTTTCTTTCATTGGGAGGGAGGAAGCAATAAATGGAGCCTAGAATAGGTGGATGCCTTCAAGTGAGTATTGCATCCTCAGGCTTGCTTGGTCCTCTAGGTCGGTATACACTAAAGTACTTTCACGTGCTGCCTGTAGCCTCCAGCGCCCAGCTAGTCTGAGGGTATTTAGTTTTAAGCTGACTGGTTTTCAAATTTATAGTCTAATGTTAGAACTTTTCTTTTTTTGTGAGTAAGTAGAGGCAAAGCAACTCGAATGTAAGGGAACAAAATCACACCCCCAACTCAGCGGTGCCCCTTCCTTCCCCCTCTCCCAACCTCTCCTCCATGGAGACTCAAGGACCCGCGGGAGGGGGCTCTATGCAGCGCCTTTTGAGAGTTGAGCATCTCTTTCTCTATCCCTGGGTTGTCATTGTTTTCCAGTAGCATCTGGAAGGAACAGCTGTTTACAAAAAATAATGTCTGGGCTTCCCTGGTGGTGCAGTTGGTGAGAGTCCACCTGCCGATGCAGGGGACACGGGTTCGTGCCCCGGTCCGGGAAGAGCCCACATGCCGCGGAGCGGCTGGGCCCGTGAGCCATGGCCGCTGAGCCAGCGCGTCCGGAGCCTGTGCTCCGCAACGGGAGCGGCCACGACAGTGAGAGGCCCGTGTACTGCAAAAATAATAATAATAATGTCTGGCCTTTGTCAGAGCTCTCTCTTGACAACCTCTGAGCACCTGCTTTCAGTCGGGCATTGCGGCCTCCCCCAGGGCTGGGGAGACAGGGTGAGTAAAGGCCACAGTGCCCTCCCCCGTAGTGGACTCCCGCAGGTGGGCTGCTGGTGCCAGGGGACCCGCTTCCCGTCCCTCCGATCTGTGTTTGAGGGCAACTACCGGCCGTGCAGGAAACCAGGAAACCTCCTGTGAGACTGGGAGGGGACCAGGGTTTGGGCCTTAAATTTTCATGAGGAAACCTGGATGGGAAGGAGATAAAAATAGAGAACTGAGAGCAGAGGGCCGTGTCTTTTATTTTATTCTTACACGGTATAAAGTCTATTAAGGACTAAAACCCCGTGATGGTGCTATGATGAGCACGTGCTGAGTGCAGACTTGGAAAACAGCACAGGCTTCACTGACGGCCGGCCAGCTGGGGTTGCTTTGGTGTCACGTAGCGTTTCATCCACAGCTGTCAATAAGAGGAAACGGCTCTTGGCGTATAAATTGTTAGACTGATTTAACGTCTGCAAGATAGTTTTTGTCAGAAGGGCAGCAGAAAGAAGCATCGTTATAACCATGTTAAGTTATAAGGAAAAGGAAAATAAAGATGCAAAAGTAAAAAGGTTAAATTCACATATCCTAACGGCAGAGAGCAACACTTACTAAGATAGCAAAGATTCCAGTGTTTTAAAACTTTTAAACTGAGACACTGATTTCGACAGGAAGTTGAACATCTGCTGTGTCACTAAACCTGTCAGTGAGAATGATGATAGTCTTGGGACAAATTCGAGAGTGAAAGGCCCGTGGTCTGGGAGCCTCTTTCGTCTACATGCAGAGGCTCTGAGGGATCACGTGGGATCGCCTCCTTGGGGCCGAGGATTGGTAACGTGTCACAGGTGGCAGAGGGGCTCTTCTGTCCCTGGCTCGGGTGGAGATGCCAAGCCTTTGGAAGAGTAGTCCCCAGGGGAGGGGGGGGGGGTAGAATTCAGACACCCATGAGAATTGAACATCTTAAATCCTGAAGTTTCAGATTTGCCAGAAAGACCAAAATGAGAAACAAATGCTTGTTGACCTCCCATTCATTTGCATATCAAGCCAATATTTTGGTTTACTTCCACCTTTCACAGTAGGTCAATTCTGTCTTTTTCATGGATAAGGTAACAGTTACATTGCATGTCTTTTGCTTGACAGTCATTTGGCTTATTCCCATAGTACTTCCTTGTATAAAAACAAACTGCAGAAGCGATGGTGGAGGTCAGTCCCAACCTCCTAATTTTACAGATGAGAAACTCCAAATCTAGTGAGGCAAAGTGCCTTTTCTAAAATTGTAAGCAGTAAAGCGTGATGTAGAGCTGGAACCCTTTATCTTCATGTCTGGCGTTCTTTTCTCTGTTTGCGGGGGAGCAGCATCACCAAGTGTAGGGGGAAGATGGTGGCACTGACTCCAGGGGGAAAAACAATTTAAAAAATGAAAAATAAACTGCAGGTGTGCTAAGAGACAAATGGTCGTATGCATTTTTAATAATGTTTCCAAGAGTATAGAACTCCTTCCCTCCAGCTCCAAGGTACGATTTATAAAGAACGGGATTTGGGAGTGTCTATGCCTAGCCACATAAATAGCATAGCCATGTAAATATCTCGCCAGTCACTTGACTTGCTCACTGTTGTGTTCCCTTCCATACTCAGCTTTCATTCTGCTACTTTTTTTTTTTAACGAAGGAAAGAATGATTTATATCATTGTTTTATTCCCCTACAACCATCTTCACTCCTTAGTATTTCTCTTGCTAGCAGTGGCTACAGATGTGTGCATTCTGCTACCAGTTTCTCTGTTCTTGACAGTCACAAAAATCTGTAAGTTGGCTAAATTTGACCTGATGTTTTGTTGACATTTTTATGTTGTTTCTATTTACATAATAAGAATACAAGTTATGATCCTAGGACTTGTTACAGTAAAAATTGACAGGGGAGAATAACCTGAGTAAATCTGTCTTGCTTTACAAGAATCCATTTAAATTCGTAGGATTAGAGCATATAACCGTCCCACCTGAAGTTTAGCCTAAGCTGACCTGGGAGGTGAAGGGGCAGGTCCCATCCCTCGGTGAGGAAGGGGGCCGGCTGCTGCGGGCAACACAGCAGCAAGATGAGGTGGCCAAGGCCTCCCTGCCATCTGCAGAATTACCCTTTCTTGGCCCTTTTACCTTCGACAAGGGTTGAATCGGTTAACCTTTCCTTGTGTAGTGTGATTTGCGTTTGCGACGCACGCAGAGATCGTGATCGTGGTGGAGTTCTGTACCTGCTAGCCTTGCCCTCTTCCAGATGACCTCAAACCCATACCGCTTCCAAAGAGGTGACTTTTTTCCCCACCATCTCATTTGTGGTGGGAAGTACCACTTCTTGCAACGCTGGACTTTCCGGGAAGCGTTTCCTTTCCCTGCCGGCCCGGTGCAGTGTTTGAAAACATGGGAGCGCCACCAGCCATGCCCCGCCGGGCAGCTTGTGGGCAGCGGTGTAGACGGAGACCCACATGGTTGCATTTCTCTTCTCTGTTTTCAGGGCCTGTTGCAGAGGTTGGGTAACTCGGACTGACATGTTTCATGGTGGCTTGTTGCCACTTCTATTTGCGTGTAGCCCTCTGATAAGTGAGTGAGCGAGCGATGCGCCTCCTAACTAAGGAGATAACGATAATCCGGCGTGACCCGAGAACCTCTGAGCTGGGCGGGCGTGGGGCAGTGAGAGGAGGAGGGCGGAGGGGGCCGGGGGCCAGCTGAGATCACCCGGCTTATGGCGTCGCCGGCGCCCTTGTCGCTTGCTTTCCAGGGCGGCAGCAGCAGCTGGACGCGGCGCGCCTGAACGACTACGTGAACGCGGACCACGACCTGTACCGCGACACGCGCCACCGCTCCGTGCTGCCCCCAGCTGAGCGGCCCGGCGAGCGGCGCCGGGCCGAGATGCGGCACCTGTACGGGGCCGGCGCCGCCAAGATCCAGGCCATGGAGGCGGCCGTGCAGCTCAGCTTCGACAAGCACTGCGACCGCAAGCAGCCGAAGTACTGGCCAGTCATCCCGCTCAAGTTCTGAGCCGCGCCCCTTCCTCTCGCTGTCCCCTCCCCCTCTCCCGTGGCTCTTCTCTGGGTAAGACTGACTAATGAGCACGTTCACCAAAGTCCCCTGGGGGCGGGGGAAATGTCAGCCACCTGGAGGTGGGCAGGACATGCCCTGCTGCCAACATGAGAGATCTTCTCTTGAGGTAAAATGGGAATTTCATATACATCCCACTGGTTTTTAATGTCACTAAGAGCGACCAGTTCATTAAAGTTCTCGCTTGGAGATACTGCCTAGTTGTTGCGTTTCTGTTTTCTTGTATCTTTAACCAACCGAACTAGGCAACGGCCTTCAGTGAGTCAGGTGTCCTCTCCCGCTCCAATTCCTTTAGCCCCGCGGAAAAGGATGCAAGCCCGCCGGACGAATACCGCTTCTCCAGCACAGAGCTCCGCGTGCGTGTTCTATCAAGGGCCTAAGAGTTCCTAGTTTTGGCTTTCAGGCCAGGTGGGCTGTGTCCTGACTCCTGCGTTCTGCCCTTGCAGCAGGAAAGCAGCCAGAGATGGTAAGTAAACAACTGGGCATGGCTGCATGCCAATAAAACTTTATTTATAAAAGCAGGCTACAGGCCAGGTTTGGCCTGTTGGTGGTAGCTTGCCAACTCCTGCTCTAAAGGAGTGAGAATCCCTGTGTGATGTCCTTCTGGTTATCTGCTTGTCTCTACAGAGCTTGAATGTCATCCAGAATTGAGAGCCAAGGACGGCAGTTCCCCAACCTGCTCACCTCTGCAGTCTCCTCTGTTGTAGGAAAGGTATAATTGAGCTCTTACTACAGGGAGTGACTGTTGTTTTGATAAAAGAATACATTTCTGAGAACGAAAACCTAAAAATGGACGAGACAGTCCATTTGTAAAAGCCAGCTGCCTTTTAAATAAGTTACGACAGCGCGCTGCCGGGGTCAGCCGCGCTGACCTGAGAATCTTACCACGTCCATCAAAGGTTGTTGAAAAGGTGTAGTATTAACATGCTTCTCCCTCGGAACGCTTAACTGCACGTTCCAGCCCCTGCCCTGAGACAAATGCATTACTTTCATCAGCCCTGGGTGCTTATTTTTCCAAGTTCCCGTTTTATTACTGGAGTTGCAGTTTGTGCTTGGGTATTGCAGACAAAAATCAGAATTAACTTCCCCTGAGGTGACACGTGACCAAAATTTCAAACCTTTACCAGTTCTCTTTTTCTATTTGAAACCCGTACGCCGAAATAGAAAATTAACGTGACTGAGGCACATATACAAACCGAAGTCTATAATTGCAGCAGGTTCTTAGCTATTTGAGAGTGAAGTGTTTCTCTTTACAAAGGACTCTCCTACCTTCCCCCAGAGAAACCACCAGGCTGGTCCCACCCGTGCTGGCTAGTTACTTCCACCTCCCAGTGCTTGGTGTTCCTCACTCTTGAGATGGGCATCCATGATTCCCCCACATGCGGTCCTTGTGCGGACCACCTGGAATTAGTGCCTGGAAAATGCATAGTGCTGGCCACACAGTATATACTCAGTCAGTGTTGACACTTATTTATTCCCTGTCTTTAATTTTTGTTTTGGTTGCTCTGCGTCTTAGTTGTGGCTCGCGGGCTCCTTAGTTGTGGTTCGAGGGCTCCTTAGTTGCAGCTCGCCAGCTCCTGAGTTGTGGCGTGTGGGCTCCTTAGTTGCAGCACGCTGGCTCCTTAGTTGTGGCCTGCGAACTCTTAGTTGCAGCACGCATGCAGGATCTAGTTCCCTGACCAGGGATCGAACCCGGGCGCCCTGCATTGGGAGCACGGAATCTTATCCACTGTGCCACCAGGGAAGCCCTATTCCCTGTCTTTAAAAATTGCCAAAGAGTGCCAGCTATGGAACTTCTTCCAGATATGGAGACATGTCTCCCTGTCAGCAATTGGAATGGATGGACTGGCTCTTGACACCTGAGTCCCACCTGTCCTTCTTCCCTGATGTCTCATTTGTGATCATTTGTGATAGGAGGGACCCATGACTTGTTCATTCATTTACACAGCAGGTGTTTAGTCTTTTCCATCCCAGTTAGCTGGACCATGGCCTCTTCCCTCGGGGAAGTGGCAGCCTGGGAGGGGCAGACAGGTGTGCGATGGTTGTAGTTGCAGTATGTGCACAGTGGAGAAGGAGGTGAGGGCAGGCTCTGTCGGCCTCAGCATCGGTGACATTCGGGGCTGGATCATCCTTTGTTCTAAAATAGTACATACCATGGATGCATACATATGTACTCAAATTGAGAAACTCTCTTCAAAAAGATTCACACACACCAGCTTCAGAACAGAGGTTAGTTCTGAGCAGGGAGAGGATTGGAGTGCCAATCCAAAGGGGTTTTTCTGTCTCCCTGATGTAATTTCTTTATAACAGAAAAGCTGTAGCAGCAACGCAGCTTTTTTTTGTTTGTTTTTTGCAGTACGCGGGCCTCTCGCTGCTGCGGCCTCTGCCGTTGCAGAGCACAGGCCCTTGGACGCGCAGGCCCAGCGGCCATGGCTCACGGGCCCAGCCACTTGGCTGCACGTGGGATCAGCAACCCAGCTTTGATGGAGGCCCCCAAATTCGTCAAACTTCTGACACAAACTAGTTTCTCTTTCACTTCAGTTTTAGGGTTAACTGTAACATGAAATATTTATTTATCAAACACTGATACAAGGTTTACTATGGGCCACATACTTTTCTAATTGCTTTACAAATATGAATTTCTTTAGCAATCAACCTGTGAAGTAGCTATTGTAGGTATTCAACCTGTTTTCCAAAACTCTTAGGTCGGGTATGTTTCAGAATTCAGACATCGTACTTTTGAAAAGTAGAACAGCGTATCGTGGAACTTGTCCCGGTGGGCTGGGGCAGCAGCCTGCCATCAAAGCCAGTTGCAGTAAAATGGACGAATATTCTAAGTGGGATAAGTAAAGACCATAAATATCCCCAATTCCATTCGTGTCAGGTTTTGTCATCAAATCCTTATAGTCTAGTCAGGTTTGGCTGGCAAACAAATTATTTAAAAACAAAATGTAACACAACTTCCAGTTTCCAGAGATTTGGGGGCTTCAGGAAAGTGGTGAAGGAATATTATTTCCATTTCACAGATGAGGAAACTGAAGTACAGAGAAATTGACCGACTTAAGTTTGCTCTCAGTGGTGGAAGTGAGGGTCAAACCCAGATGTTCTGACTCCTGAACTCCCCACTTTTAGCTGCTCCACCCTGCTGAACTTGGCCTCTACAACCATATTCACAATATGTGTAAAGCACAGTGTATCCAGAGCACGGTGAAGAATCTGGAGCTGATTATGGCCCTCAGCAAGATTCCAGTGTGCTCCATGCTGGAGCACAGGGTTAGGCTCTAGTCCTGCTGGAGAATGTGTGACTCTGGATAATGTTCTTTGTTCTGAATTTTAGAAATGAGCCTATAGCAGCAAGAAGAGGGGACACAGTCGAGCTATTGAAGAAATGGATGTTCTGGGGCTTGGCAATTTGGAGCAGGTGAGGAAAAGTCTAGGATGGCTCGGGTTTCTGTCTTGGATAGTGGTTCTCATCGTTGAGCTAAAGAAAACACTGAGAAACAGGTTTAGGAAGAAGGATAATTAACTCCATTTGGGGACACAGTGAGTTTGAATAGCTCACAGGATACCCAGTGACATCCTGTCGGTCACTGGATATTCGGGCTTGGAACTCAGTGGAGAGGGTCCACATCAAAGACACAGACTTCTGGGACTTCCCTGGTGGCACAGTGGTTAAGAATCCACCTGCCAATACAGGGGACACGGGTTCGATCCCCAGTCCGGGAAGATCCCACATGCCGCGGAGCAACTAAGACCGTGTGCCACAACTACTGAGCCCGTGCGCCTAGAGCCCGTGCTCCGCAATGAGAGGCCCGCTCACCGCAACGAAGAGTAGCCCCCGCTCACCGCAACTAGAGAAAGCCCACACGCAGCAACGAAGACCCAATGCAGCGAAAAATAAAATAAAATAAAATAAAATAATATATATATAGACTTCTGAGTCCTCAGCCTTACGATTATGGAAAAGGGGACCATATACAGACTAGGAGGAATGGACCAGTGACAGTGGGGCCCTGAAGACAATGACTTTAACATGCAGGTAAAGAGGAGTCTGTAAAAGGAATTGAGAAGAAATGGCAAAGACAAAGGAGAGGAGAACCAGGAGCCAGGGGCGTTTCGAAAGAGAAAATTATAAGTGGGACAGGTGGCCAGTATGGCTTCTGCTGTGATGCGTTAGGAAGTTGACTTACCCACCAATGAAGTATTTTTGCAAATATATATATAGAGAGAGAGATATAGAGATATAGATAGATAAATTGATTTATCAAATATATTACAAATATTTTTGTAAATATGAAAACAATCTAAGACTTTACATCGAATTACCAATTTATAGGACGTTCAAGGACTAGACTAATGTGTTACAAGGCACCATGAAGGCACAATCAGCCAAATCCAGAATTGGGAAATTTGATAACGACAGAAAACCCAATTTCTTCAATAAATGGACTTTTTTTTTTTTTTTTTTGCTGTACGCAGGCCTCTCACTGTTGTGGCCTCTCCCGTTGCGGAGCACAGGCTCCGGACACGTAGGCTTAGCAGCCATGGCTCACGGGCCCAGCCGCTCTGCGGCATGTGGGATTTTCCCGGACCTGGGCACAAACCCGTGTCCCCTGCATCAGCAGGTGGACTCTCAACCACTGCGCCACCAGGGAAGCCCACAAATGGACTTTTAAAAAGTGTGTGTTGGAGAAGGGGTCATGGCAGAGGGAGGGACTGTCAATGTGTGGCATGAAAGGATGCTCAGCATCACTAATCATTAGAGAAATGCAAATCAAAACTACAATGAGGTATCACCTCACACCAGTCAGAATGGCCATCATCAAAAAATCTACAAACAGTAAATGCTGGAGAGGGTGTGGAGAAAAGGGAATCCTCCTGCACTGTTTGTGGGAATGTAAATTGATACAGTCACTATGGAGAACAGTATGGGGTTCCTTAAAAAACTAAAAATAGAACTACCATATGACCCAGCAATCCCATTACTGGGCATATGCCCTGAGAAAACCATAATTCAAAAAAGTCATGTACCACAATGTTCATTGCAGCTCTATTTACAATAGCCAGGACATGGAAGCAACCTAAATGTCCATCATCGGATGAATGGATAAAGAAGATGTGGCACATATATACAATGGAATATTACTCAGCCATAAAAAGAAATGAAATTGAGCTCTTTGTAGTGAGGTGGATGGACCTAGAGTCTGTCATACAGAGTGAAGTAAGTCAGAAAGAGAAAAATACCGTATGCTAACACATATATATGGAATCTAAAAAAACAAAAATGGTTCTGAAGAACCGAAGGGCAGTACGGGAATAAGGACGCAGACATAAAGAATGGACTTGAGGACACAGAGGGGGAAGGGGGTAAGCTGGGACGAAGTGAGTGAGTGGCGTTGACATATATACTCTACCAAGTGTAAAATAGATAGCTAGTGGGAAGCAGCCGCATAGCACAGGGAGATCAGCTCGGTGCTTTGTGACCACCTAGAGGGATGGGATAAGGGAGGGTGGGAGGGAGGGAGATGCAAGAGGGAGGGGATATGGGGATGTATATATGCGTATGGCTGATACACTTTGTTGTACGGCAGAAACTAACACAACATTGTGAAGCAATTATACTCCAATAAAGTTGTTTTAAAAATTAATAAAAATAAAAGATGTAATGTATGGACTTTGTATGGATCCTAACTTGAACAAATTATTAAAATTTGGGAGGAAATTTGAATATGGACTGAGTATTAGAGGATATTAAAGAATTATGAATTTTGTTAGGTGTAATCATTGTTTTGTGGTTATATATTCTTTTAAAGTTCTGAGCTGTTGAAGACACAACTCTTTACAGTTGAACTCATATGATGTCTGGGGTTTCCTTTAAGGTTTGTATTCCAGTGGCAGAGCGTGGGAGAGGTGAAACAAGAGTTGAAACAAGGTGGGCAAAATGCTGAGAAATGTTGAAGCTGGGTCATGGATACATGGAGATTCATTATGCTCTTTTCTCTAGGTTTGTTTATGTTTGAAAATTCCATAGTACATTTTTAGAAAATGAAATGGAATTTGAAAGAAACAGATTAATAGTATTGTCACAGAAAGGTCTGCAAACTAAGAACAGACAAGTAGACTTTGGCCTGACAATCTAGAAACCATTGTAACATAAAAGACCTTAAAGCAATTTCAGTGGATAGGTGGGGAGGAAAACCAAAGTTTACATCAAAAGCTAAGATACTGGGGGGAAAAAAGGATTGCACCATGTCAAAGGGACGTGGGAGCCAGTCTGAAAGATCTCCCACTGGCCAAACTGGAGCGATTCAAGCAAAAATATATATAACATAGAATTGGATTATAACCCAAATTATAAAAGAAATACACAGAAGTCCATACTGACAAGTGATTAAATAAAAAAATGGCAAGAAGAGACAAATCTTCCAGAATTCTAAATAATGGCTGCAGATACTGCCCCCTCGAGGGGGGCTGACCTTACTCTCCCTCCCCATTGAGTAGGGGCTAAACTAGTAGCTTAATTCCAAAGTACAGAGTACAGAAAAGGGAAAATAACAACCTTCAGTGGAGAAACTTTGCCGACACCACATTATCCAAGCGTTCGAGGTCAACATCACCAGTGGTAAGTTCTACAGGGACCTTGTCCTACCACCTGGTGTGATCTGACGTGATGAGAAGGGCACTTCACCCCCGTGGTAGCCTCAAAACCTATAACTGCAGTCTCATCATGAGAAGATATCAGATAAAACCAAACTGAGGGACATTCTACAAAATACCTTCCCAGTACTCTTAAAAACCCTCCAGGTCATGAAAAGCAAAGAAAGACAGAAACTGTCAGAGGAGACTAAAGAGACATGATGAAGAAATGTGGTGTGGGAGTCTGGTTGGATCTTGGAGCAGAAAAGGGTATTCGAGGAGAAACTGGTGAAATTCAGATAAAGTATGTAGTTGTACTGAATAGCCATGTGCCAGTGTTAATTTCTTACCTTTGACGAATGTCCCATAGTCAGGTAAAAGGTTAACAGTGGGGGAAACTGGGTGAAGGTTCACAGGAACCGTATTATCTTTATAATTTTTCTGTAAATCTAAAATAATTCCAAAATAAAAAGGGGCTTAAATAAAAACAAATTTAATACAGGGTGTTGCTGATGGTCTTTATAGCAGTTACTCTTCTTCCACCTTTCAAAGAGGGGAAATACATTTTTATTTTTCTAAAGAAAGGAATTTACAAAGCCTTTTTTCTTCTAAATGCTGTAGACTCTGACATCTAGGACACCAGAATGACGAGACCGAAGGCAAAGCGAAGGAAGGATCCGACCTTTACTAGGTACCTGATGTGTGTAGTGCTGGGTGATTTATACACATTACCTGGGTTGTTTCTCCTAACAGCCTGATAAAGCAGGATCCCCAATTTTCTTAAGAGCAGATTGATTCAAAGTAAGAAGTAGTAACATGTCTAATGGCTGGGGGGTTGGATGGAGATCTGGGGGGGGACTGCAGATGGGGGTAGGCTTTCCTTTCGAGGTGAGGAAAATATTTTGGAACTTGAAAGAGGTGGTGTTTACACAACACTGCGAATGTACTCAATGCCACTGAATGGTTCACATGAAAACGGTTACTTTCATGTTATGTGAATTTCAGCTCTGTGAAAGAAGGTGTAATATTTTTAAAAGGTTGAGAAGCTGTGGTCTGGGGATGGGAGAAACACGTGGAGAGTGACGTGCAGAAATCACGTGGTGTGTGATAGTTTCAATTTTCATTTTTTTGGCCAAAGAACAGCCCCACAAATAAGTATTAGTATATGACAGAGCACTACTACTCCAAAGAACACAGTTTGAGAAACACCTTTTCATTGAATGAGGCCTCATTTTAACAGAGAACAATGTAGGGATCTCATTTGCCTGCAAGTGCCATAGAAGCCACCCATGTGGCTTCAGGAAATAGAAGAGGGCCCAAGACCAGTTTGAAGAGAAGCTGTACTGGGGCTCATTCTATTCCTAGAACGGATATGTCAGACAATATGGAGATGGCACGGACACACACTCCAGGTAGAGCGACCAGCGACAGGCAGAAATTTGGGTTGTGTATGGGAAACAGAATGGAGATCCATCTGCCAGACTCGTAAGGTTCTCAGACCTGGGGGCATATTAGGGTCACTTGGATCCACTCCAGTCGATTCCATCAGCATTGCCGGGGGTAGGGGCCCAGGCACTGCTATTTTATTGGAAGCTCTCTAGGTGATCCCGATGTGCAGCCGGGGTTGAGCCCACCAGTCTGGATCAGCTGTTCTCAAAATATGATGTAAGAACCTAGTGATGTTCGATTTGCAGTGTGATGTTACCCACTACGTCTCCAAGTTTAGCATGTGTAGGAATCACCTGGGGAGCTCGTTACAACACAGATTCCTGGGCCCTACTGTCAGATTCTGATTTAGCGGTCTGGGGTGAGGCCTGTGAACTTGCATCAGCATCAAGCTCCCAGGTGATGCTGCTGGTCCATGGACTCCACATCGCGTAGCACTGATGTAAGCACCGTGATACAACCATAAAGGAGGTTTGCCAACAGTTTGCTTTCTTCAGGTATATGTAACAAAAATAGATTAAAGTGAGTGGGAGACAATGTGGTGGTTTAAGGGTCACCATGCCAGGATTTGCAAATATCCCACAGCTTTTCATCCTCCATAGTATGTACATGACGATGGCGAGGACGTGAAGCCGCGGGCAAGAGTGATGGGTTCATGAAGGTGAGTAATGACCCAGAAGTGGGGGAAAGGGCCAGTTTATGAAGGGTCTTCCATGCTAGACTATGGACTCTGTAAGCAACCGTAAGGTCTTTACAAAGGCCTGGACTGAACAAAGCCATTTCTCAGGAAGAAGATGTTTGAAGGCAATTACAGTAATGAGAATTAATGGGGCGTGACTAAAGAAGTGGCAGTGGAACTGGAGAGAGAAGATGGATGTGAGAGATGGGGCAGAAATGGCAACTCCATCCCTCCAAGTGCTCAAGTGACTCCTCCAACCAATCCATCAGAAATCCTCTCACCTGGGTTCATTCAGCGGCTTCCTAACCACCTTTGCCCTCCTACAATTTGTTCTTAACACAGCTCCTGCAGAGATGCCTTTAAAACGTACCCCAGATCACATCACTTCCCAGCCCCCATCTACTTCACAATGACAGCGCAAGTCCTCACAGTGCGCTCTAAGGCACGGCGAGATCTGGTCCCCTATTATCTTTCTGACATGGTTCAGTTTACTTGCCCAGGCTCTCATTTTGCTCCAACCCCACTGATGATCTAACTCTTTCTAGGACCTTGCTTCTCAAAAGTGAGGTCCCTGGACCAGCAGCATCAGTATCATCTGGGAGCTCATTAGAAATGCGGTGTCTCAGGGCCCATCCAGACCTACTGAATCAAAATCCGCATTTTAACAAGACCCCCAGGGTATTCCTCTACACAGCTATGCACACTGCTGTCCGCAGGATTTTCCATTTGTCGTTCCTCTACCCAGATGGCTTAGCCTCTGAGTATCCACAAAAATCATTCCCTCCCTCCTTTATTCATATGGCACCTTTTCCGTGTCCTATTTAAAGTTGCAAAACCCTCTCCACCAGGAGGGCACTCCTTAAGCGCTGCGTTGCCTTTCTTTCCCCCGCGACGTCTCTTATCACCACCTGAAAATTGTGGCCTCTGGGGAGTGGAATCAGGTGTGGAATGATGGGGGCTAGGTCTGTGACTTTTTTTTTTTTTTGCAATACGCGAGCCTCTCACTGCTGTGGCCCCTCCCGCTGCGGAGCACTGGCTCCGGATGCGCAGGCTCAGCGGCCATGGCTCACGGGCCCAGCCGCTCCGCAGCATGTGGGATCCCCCCGGACCGGGGCACGAACCCGTGTCCCCTGCATCGGCAGGCGGACTCTCAACCACTGCACCACCAGGGAAGCCCTCTGTGACTTTTTTGAGCCTGTCTGGCAGGATTATTTGACTTTTAAACTCCGCGTGTATATACCTTTCATTTGTTTGTTGAGATTAAAAACTGCAGAGTCTGGTTCCACGTGTAAGGAGGCTGGGAGTCCCCACTCCATCTCAACAACAAGTAAAAGCTGAGCAGCCCGGAAAATCAACAGCTCTTCTTGGATCTGTAAGAGAGGGGAGGAAGCAGAGCAAACCACTGCCCCCAGGATTGGAGAGACGAGCGAATACAAGGAGTCACGCTGCCGAAGCAGAGACTCAGGAGCGGAAACCTCGCGGGAACCAGTGTCGGGGTAGGAAAACAGGAACTGCAGCTGACAGATTGCTGCAGGCTCCGTGTGGACAAGTCTGAGGGTTAAAACCTCCAGGGGGTCCAGTCATAAGGGGGTCCCCACACTACATGGTGGTATTTCTCTCCAGGAGCTTGACCAGATTCCCACAGTGAATACTGGAGAAGGATCCCCTCGGGTTTCCAGCCGGGGAAGAGGAACCAGAACCGTTGTGAAATAAGCCAGAGTACTTTGTTTTTCTTTGCAAGGCCTGCCCTCAGGGCAACGAGTTAGCCAGAGCCTCACCTGCTGGGGTGTTGTCGGAGCCTAACTGACCTGGGGATGGGAAATAACCAACTCCAGGCATCCTGTGCACCTAAGGGAGGAGAAAAAACTGAGAAGCATTTGTGAAGTTCACAGTCCAGAGACATAGGCTCATTGAAAGACTGAGACCTAATCACAGGACTGTAGAATGCTTCCCCTCCCCCAACTCCTAACCACATTACTAAAGGCCCACTTATAGCATTTCCTTTTACCCAGTACATCATGTCCAACTAGCAAGAAAAAATCAACGAGGTGTACCAGAAGGCAGAAAACATAGTTTGAAGAGACAAAGCAGCCATCAGAACCAGACATAGCAGGAATGTTGGAATTATCAGCCCAGGAATTTAAGACAACTCCAATTAATATGCTAAGGACTCCGATGCATAAAACAGCATGTAAGAACAGATGGGCAGTGGAAGCAGAGAGATGGTAATACTAAAAAGAACCAAAAAGAAATGCTAGAGATCAAAAAACACTGTAACAGAAATGAAGAATGCCTTTGATGGGCTTGTTAGTAGACTGGACACAGCTGAGGAAAAACAGCTCTGATCAATAGAATCCTCAAACACCAAAAAGCAAAGAGAAGACTGAAAAAAGCGACAACATAATATACAAGGACTGTGGGACGACTAAAAAAGGTGTAATACACACGTAATTGGGAATACCAGGAGGAGGAGAAAAAGGAACAGAAGAAATATTTGAAATGATGATGACTGAGAATTTCTGCAAGTCAATATCAGACATCAAGCCACAGATCCAGGCAGCTCAGAGAACACCAAGCAAGATAAATAGCCCCCGAAAACTACAACTTGGCATATCATCTTAAAATTACAGAAAATCAAAACTAAAGGAAAAATCCTGAAACAAGCTAGACAAAAAAACAGCTTTCCTATAGAGAAACAAAGATAAGAATCATGTCCAAATTCTCTGCAGAAACCATGCAAGCAAGAAGAGAGTGACGTAAAATATTTAAAGGATTGAGAGAAAAAGCCTCACCAACTTCAATTTCTGTACCCAGAGAAATAAAGAATTTCTCAAACAAAAATTGAACAAATTTGCCAAGGTACCTGCCTTGCAAGAAATGTGAGAAGTTTTTTAAGAGAGAAGGAAAATAATACAGGTCAGAAACTCGGATCTACATGAAGAAAGGAAGAGCATCAAAGAAGGGATAAATGAAGGTAAGACAAAACGTTTTTTTTTTTTTTCATTTCATAGTTGGGTTATTTTGATGCAGTTTCGTCGTTTAAGGTGGTATGGCTATGTTAAGTGGTTCATTTCCATCCTGAAGAAGACACTAACAGCCTCTATCTTATGTAATTTTGTCAAATTCAAACATGACTCTTTGGCCAGTTTTTTTTTTAATATTTTTTTTACATATCTTGATAAGATTTTATTTTTCTGGAACTTTTTTTTTAATGTTCATGGATCATTTTTTAAGCCTTCAAGTAGTTTGGAAACATTTGCCGATTTGCTCATTCCTCTGGCTAGAGCCTGTCAGAGCATTTATCCCACCTGTACTGAAAATCTCTGTTCTCCCAGCTGGGGGTAGGACAGCTTGACGGAGATGATCAGGGAGAAATGAGGAGTGAGCAAACTTTATAAACTGCTTCTAATTCTCTTATTCAGTAGGCTCTGATCCACCCCAACTTCTACAAAATCAGACCTGAAAATACTTGGCCAAAAAGCAGGATTCTAACTAGCACCAAAATAAATTTTAAAATAGAATCTCTGTAGGAAAGAGAATTAGATTATGCTTCCCATTCCCACTCTTGCTTTAAGATATCTATATGTTTAAGTCCAAGGGAGACTTAGAAAGCTGTTCTGCCCCAAGTAAAAATTCGGAATGTCTGAGTACATTTATTTTGCAAAGTTACAGGGAAGTTTCTTTGGGAAATGCTGCAGCACGTCCCCCCAAAATGGTTGGTGATTAGCAATACAGTTGGTGTGCAAACAAGTGACATGTAAGACATGTAGGTCAAAGAGGATGAGGCCTAATCATGGGCTAAAAAACAATTCTGAAATGTGATCATTTGAAAACTTGAGCTGATTATAAAGCATCATCATTTAACAGCATGTCTTGTTAAGCTATCCAGCTACCTCTTTTGCAAGTTGAATTCCAACATGGATCTTACTTAGAATTTTCTTTTTACTTTTTATTTTACTTAAAGTTTCTAAAAATTTTTAATTGCGATGTAGTTGATGTATAACATGGTATTCATTTTTGGCATACAACGTAATAATTTGATGTATGTAAACATTGCAAAATGATGACCACAGTAAGTAGTTAACATCCATCACCTCACCTAGTTACATTTTTTTTCCTTATGATGAAAACTTAAGATTTATTCTCTTAGCATATTTCAAATATACATGTTATTAATATTATTACTATTACAATTAATAAATGGTTAACTACAGTCACCATGCTGTACATTACATCCCCAGGACTTATGTATCTTGTAACTGGAAGTTTGTCCCTTTTGACACCCTTCACCCATTTTTCCCAACCCCCATTCCCTGCCTCTGGCAAACACCAATCATTTCTCCGTATCTATTAGTTCATGGGTTTTTTAGATTCCGCGTATAAATGAGATCGTACGGTATTTGTCTTTCTCTGTCTGACTTATTTCACTTAGCATAATGCCCTCTAGGTCCATCCATGTTGTCGAAAATGGCAGGATTTCCTTTTTATGGCTGAATAATATTCCACTGTATATTTATACATTTTCTTATCCATTCATCTGTCATCACGTAGGTTGTTTCCATGTTACAGGTATCATGAATGATGCTGCAATGAACATTAGTGTGCAGGTGTCTCGTCAAGATGATGATTTCATTTCCTTTGGATATATCCCCAAAAGTGGGATCCTTAGATTATATGGTAGTTCTGTCTTTAATTTGAGGGGGGAACCACCGTACTGTTCTCCATAGTGGCTGCACCAATTTACATTCCCACCAGTAGTGCACAAAGGTTCTTTTTCTCTGCATCCTTGCCAACAGTTGTTATTTCTTGTCTTTTTGATAGTAGCCATTCTAAAAGATGTGAGGTGATATCTCATTGTGGTTTTGATTTGCGTTTCCCTGATGATTAGTGACGTGGAGCAGCTTTTCATGTGCCTGTTGGCCATTTGTATGTCTTCTTTGGAAAAATGTCTATTCAGATCCTCTGCCCATTTTTAAGTCAGATTGTTTGTTTTCTGAGTTGTATGAGTTTTTCATATATTTTGGATATTAACCCCTTTTCAGGTATGTGATTTGCAAATATTTTCTCCTATTCAGTAGGTTGCTTTTTCATTTTGTTGATAGCTTCCTTTGCTGTACAGAAGCTTTAGAGTTTGATGTAGTCCCACTTGTTGATTTTTACTTTTGTTGCCTTTTGGTGTCAAATCCAACAAATTATTGCCAACACCTATGTCAGGAAGCTTACCCCCCCCCCCCATGTTATCTTCTACAAGGTTTGTAGTTTCAGGTCTTACATCCAAGTCTTTAATACATTTTCAGTTGATTTTCGTGTATGGTGTAAGATTATTTTACCTTTTATTTTTTACTTTTACTTTTTATTTTTCTTATTCTTAATTGATCTAAGAGATAACAGTTCAAAGTAAGAGCAACGATGTATTCAATTACATATGTCTGTGTGTGTGTGTGTATATATATATATATATATCGTGTGTGTGTGTGTATATGCTTATGTATGCTCACGTATCAGTGAAATGAATGACAGCAATGATACTAGGGATGAGAGGGAGGAGTTAGGATTATTTTGTTATTATAAGGTACACTACCTGTAAAGTGGTATAGTGTTATTTTAAAATGGATTTGGAGTAGTTGTAAAATATTGTAAACTCTAGGGCAACCACTGAAAAAAGTAAAAAACAAAAAAAAGTGGTATAGCTGATAGGAGAAAGTAGAGAAATTGGAATCCTAGAAAATGCTTCATTAAAATCACAAAAGTCAGAAAATAGGTGGAAGATAAAAATTGGAACAAAGAACCCTAAGAAAGAGAGGCACAAATTACTAATATCAGTAATGAAAGAAGGCGCATCACTCCAGATCCTATGGCAATTAAAAGGATAATAAAGGAATACTATGAACAGCTCTCTGCCCACAAATATGACAACCTAGATAAAATGGACCAATTCCTTGAAAGACACGATCTTCCGAAACGCTTAGAAGAAGAAACAGGTGATCTGAATAGGCCTATCTATTTAAAAATTGAATCAATAATTAATAACCTTCCAAAACAGAAAGGACCAGGCCCAGATGGGTTCACTGATGAACACTATCAAACATTTAAGGAAGAAATTATACCAAGTCTTTACCATCTCTTTCAGAGGATAGAAGCACAGGGAATACTCCCTAACTCATCCTGTGAGGCCAGCATTATCCTAAGGCCCAAACCAGACAAAGACACTACAAGAGAAAAGAACTACAGAGCATTCTCTCTCATGAACGTAGATGCAAAAATCCTCAACAGAGAAGATATACAGATGGCAAATAAGCATATGAAAAGATGTTCCACATCATATGTCATCACATAAATATACACATCAGAAAAATGCAGATTAAAACAGTAATGAGATACCACTTCACATCTGTTAGAGAACGGCCACAGCCTAGGCCACTGACAATACCACCTGCTGATGCAGAGCAAAAGGAGCTCTCATTCATTGCTGTTGGGAACGCAAAATCGTACAGCTACTTTGAAACACAGTTTGGTGGTTTCTTACAAGACTAAATGTACTCTTACCATACAGTCAGTCCAGCAATATATTGGTATTTACCCAAAGGAGTTGAAAAGTTATGTCCACACAAAAACCTGCCCATGGATGTTTGTAGCAGCTTTATTCATAATTGCCAAAAGTTGGAAGCAACCACCATGTCCTTCAGTAGGTGAATGGATAAACTGTGGTACATCCAGACAACACAGTATTATTCAGCACTAAAAAGAAATGATCCAGTGGTCCAGGAAAAGACATGGGGGAACCTTAAATGCACATTACTAAGTGAAAGAAGCCAATCCGAAAAGGCATGTACTGTGCGATTCCAACTATATGACATTCTGGAAAAGGCAAAATTTTGGACACAGTTAAAAGATCAGTGTTTGCTGGTGGGAGTGGTGGGGGCTATGACTAGATACAGCACAGAGAAATTTTAGTGCAGTGAAAATACTCTGTGATATTACAGTGATGGATAGATGTCATTATACATTTGTCCAAACCCATAGAATGTCCAACACCAAGACTGAACCCTAAGGAAAGCTGTGGACTTTGGATGATAGTATGTGTCAAATTAGGTTTATCCTTGGTAACAAAGGTACCACTCTAGTGAGAGATGTTGATAATGGGGGGGCTGTGCATATGTGGAGGCACGGGCTGTAAGGGAGATCTCTGTACCTTCCTCTCAATTTTACTGTAAACCTAAAACTGCTCGGAAAAAAAAAAAGAGCTAAGTCTTTTGAAAACCTGCCGGAGAATGGATACCTCTAAGGACCTCTGGTTCTAGCAGAAGCTGGAAAAGGGACAGTTCCACCACTATGGCACTGCTCTGGCTATCGTGAGCTCAGGTATTGAGTGCCGTGACAAGGAAGGAGCAGCAGCCTGGAGGCTCAGTGAATGTCAGTCTTCACGCTTACAAAACTGTGAGAAAAAGAGCTTAGCCAAATGAGGGATGTCCATACCCATCGAACTGTAGAAATGGAAGAAAGGGATGCACGCAGTTGGTTGGACATCTGAAGGAGTGTGTGCCATGCACATATATTTCCAGTCCTCCTTCCACGCAGCGTAGGACTGGAAGGTAGCCAAGCCACGTGATTGCTTTGGCCAATGAAATGCAAGCAGAAGCTTTTCAGAGCCTGTGTACAATGATTCCTTTTTCCTTGGCCCCAGCAATGCTAGTGCTTGGATGACGTGAGGCCCTGGACGGTGAGCCTCGTCAGTCTGCGTGCGTGAGGCTGTGGAGTTCAGCCTGCAGCCGCCCACATGGTAGTGCAGTCCCACAAGGGCCATGGAGAGTGAGCAGGAAATAAACCTTTGCTGTTTAAAGCCATGACCTTTTAGAGTGACTCGCACAGCCCAACCTAACTTCTCCTGACTGGTGCAGGAAGGGACGGCTGAAGAGGGAGATGCAGCTTCCGAAAGGCTCAATAGGATGCGGCTTAGTAAACGGTCACAGCAGTGCCATCTCCTCTACCTGGAAATCATAACTCAAATTTATAGGATGCACACTCTTGCTGAAGGGCTGCAAGTAGCCCACAGATACGCTTTGTTTGGCCAGGTTAGTATGATATTAGTTTAAAGGTTTAAATCTGGGAGATGGGATGTGAGTGTGATTTATTTCCTTCTTAACTATATTACTTACAGCATCCTCGCTTGACTCAAGTACTTGCCTACGTAGCCCCTGAAGGCATTTGGGTTTGCAACCCCTGGCGGTCCATGCATCAAACCCGTTGAGAGAGACTAGGATAGGCGTGACCATGTTCACGTAATAGACATGAAAACAGAGGCTCTGAGAGGTCCAGAGGCTTCAACAGTGACCCAGCAAGTCAGTGGCAGAGCTCAAGCCTGAACCCGGGACTCCCGATGCCTCTGTGCAGGGCAGGCTGCGGATGCCCGACCCCGGAGACCGCTGGTGCTGCTGCAGTCATCCCAGGAGGTTAATTCATTGATTGCATCCTCTACTGCCCCATCAGCCCACACACTGCCTGAGTTTGCCACCAAGAAAATTCCCATTTGTTTTTAACGGGAAAATCACGCCATCCTGAAATGCCTTGAATGAAGCTCTGCAGTCTCAACAAACAGCTTGCCTTCTAAATCCATAAGCTAAACACAAATCTCTTTGCATTCTTTCAGCCAAGCCATTGCAGCTCTTTTTCTCTTTAAGTCCGAACTTTTTTGTGATGAAGACAGCCAAGCGGAGGAAGTTAAGGAAATGACTACAAGGAAATATCTCCAGGATACACTGTACAATTAAGTGCAAAAAGCAAAATGCAGAAGAGTATGTATGGAATGGTCCCATCTGTATAAATGAAAAAAACAAAAAGAAACATGTTCTTACATATATGTACTTCTATTTATAGATACAAAAATGTCCTTAAAGATATGCGTGAAATATTACAGTAGTATCTGGAGAGCAGACTCGGGTCAGGAGTGGCAGAGGCAGGCAGTGTCCAGGCCCCAAGCACTCAGGCCGTGGCAACCCTAACCACTGCCCTGCATGACCCGGCCGGAAGGCTCCCTCTGGCTACAGAGCCTTCTGAGTCCACGCCCTGAGCAGGTGGAAGTGCCCAGGAATGAACACCCCTCAATCAATGCTCAGTCAATGACTGATGGGATTTGGTGGAGAAACACACCGACTCCTTTACCTCTCTGGCGGGGTGATTCTGAGATAATCGGTGTGTGCTCTACACTGGCTCCCAGAGTGCGGACATGCCTTCCTTTCCTGTCTCACTTTCCCACTCCCTTATCCTTCCAAATCCATGCCAAACCCTGTGTGAGGCTGCTTTCTGAAGGAACAATGCCGTCTAATAGAACTGTCTTCGATGATGGAAATGTTCAGTGTCGGCACTGTCCAGTCCAGCGGCCACGAGCCAAGTGTGGCATCTAACTTTAAATTGCTTAAAATTGAAAACGCAGTTCCTCAGTCACATGGGCCACATTTCAGGTGCTCCACTGCAACGTGGACAGCACAGAGTGGAACACTTCCAGCATCACATGAGGTTCTGTTGGACAGTACTGGTTGGCAGTCATCATTGGGGGAAATGAGTGTAGATCTGTGCCATATGCACCGAGAAGCAAACAGATGTTTTTAAAGGGGGAAAAGGTATGATCTCACCTCCGTGAGGCCCTCTGACATCTATGTGTGGGGTCTTTTGGTGAAGCCTGATTCTGACCCAAGCATTCTCCTGTCTACTGCGTAAACCTAAACCCTTTCCATTCTCAGCTAAGGGAAGGGCTGCTGCCAGCCCATATGGCAGCTTTATGCACATAAGACCAAAGCGCCCCTCCCTCCCGGTGGATGCGGGCCCATGCCAGTGCACCCCGGACCTCATCAGTGCCACCAAACAGGGCAGTAAACAGGGCAATGAAGAGGTTCTTCATCGTTCTTCTTTCTGCATTTCAAGCCTTCCCTTGGTAATGAGAACAGGCAGAATGGCAGGGCTTGCATGTACAAATTGGCAGGAGGAAATACCGAGAACAACGATTTTTAAAAAGCAACACTAAGGGCTTCCCTGGTGGCGCAGTGGTTGAGAGTCCGCCTGCCGAGGCAGGGGACACGGGTTCGTGCTCCGGTCCGGGAAGAGCCCACATGCTGCGGAGCGGCTGGGCCCGTGAGCCATGGCCGCTGAGCCTGCGCGTCCGGAGCCTGTGCTCCGCAACGGGAGGGGCCGCAACAGTGAGAGGCCTGCGTACCGCAAAAAAAAAAGAAAGAAAGAAAAAGCAATACTAATAGTACTACAAGTAAAAAAATAGGATCTTGGGACTTCCCTGGCGGTCCAGTGGTTAGGAACCTGTGCTTCCACTGCCACGTGCCTGGGTTCGATCCCTGGTCGGGGAACTAAGATCCCACAAGATATGTGGCACGGCCAAAAAAAATTTTTTTAATAAAATTTAAAAAATATATATGATCTTATATTACTATTAATTTTCAAATAGCTCAGATATTCTACTAAAGGAATTAATGGTTGTCTCAACTTTTTCCATATATGCCTTGACAATGGCCTGATTATGTGATTGTGCCCATTTAGTGACAAGTGTGGCTCTCTCTAGTCTGTTTAACTGTAGCAATACTACTTACGAGGATGATGAAATTCATGGCCACTTACAGTGTCTGTCATGTAATCCATCCATACGCAATGTCCAGAATAGGCAAATCCATACAGACAAAAAGTAGATTGGTGTTTGCCAGGGGCTAAGGAGATTGAGGGGGAAAGGGAATGTTAATGAGTGTGGGGTTTCTTTGGAGGGGGGTGATGAAAATGTTCAAAAATTGATTGTGGCGATGGTTGCACAGCTCTGAATATACTAAAAGCCATTAAATGGTACATTTTAGATCGCTGAGTCATATGGTATGTGAGTTATATCTCTATAAAGCTGTTATAAAAATGCTAAAAATATATATAAAGAAGGTCTTATCTACAGTGAGAAGGAAATTTTACACTAAATCTCTATAACTCTAGTCTTTGAACATCTCAACATTTTGCTAAGTTTCTACCGAATATAGTCAATAGCTTCCCTATCCTCTGTGTTACGAGCTTCGTTCTTAGTAAATAAGCTTTACCTCTCAAGCTGCTCTTAACTCGGAGTGTAACAGTTGGCACAAATTCGAGGGATTCTGTAACCCAGTTCTACCACCTTTCTGTTGGGCGTCATAGCACTGGAGATGGTCCCTCCCATCTTGAACACTTTTCAACTCTAACACTTTCTTTCCATGCCCTTCATGTGTGAAACAGTCATGACTTATTAATCCTGTAGTGACTCAGATAATATTCTAGTTACCTTGGCTTAAGCTGGTACACCTCATCTTTCTGATCTAGATATTCCCTTTCAGGAAAATCAGAAAGTTCAGGGGACCTAAAATGTCATCTCACTTGACTTGTGAATGCACAGGTTAGTGTTCAAATCTGTTGACTTATTTGACAGCTCCCTTTCCTGCCCCTGAGAGATCTGTATTGCTTGACTTTTTACTGACAGTCACGTGCTAGGGGTACAAAACCAAGCTTCTGCCCTCAAGGAGCTGCAGGCTATCCTGGGGACACAGATGAGTATGACAAAAAAATATTCTCCCCTGTCACCCTACCCTACCCAGTCATTCATTAACTCAGGGAAGGAATGAGGACCTGAAATAGAGAAGCTGAGTCATCTATGGGATTTTGAGTTCCAAAAGCCTCACACTCAGAAGGGATAAATGGAACTCGTGTGTGCAAATACCATTCATGGTGGAGAATATGAGATAAATTAAAGCAGTGCTTTGTCACCCTCTCTCAGCCACTCTGCCCCACTAGATAATTCCCAGGAGGGAGGGAATTGGCTGAGGGGCAGTTATACGTGCAGAGATACATTTTGGGTTTTACACCCCCTCCCTTAGAAGAGCCTGGAGCAGACAGAGGACAGACAGAAGCTGTGGTAGACACCATTGGCTGATGCTGTAACAAGGTGCTGAGCCCCAGGGAATGAATCACGCTTGTTCTAAACCAGCCAAGGTAATCCTGCTCTTTGCCAGTCGGCGGTTTTGGGGGTGCCCTGTGTCCCAGTTCTGCCCAGCGAGTTGTTAAGGAGCAGGGTTCCAGAAAGGTTTTTCCTCCTCGAGAGAAAGCAGAGGACCACTGCTTCCTTCTTTGGATGCAGTCACGGGAGAATGTGATACTTAGCGCCGCAGCAAGTATTTTAGGACGAAGAGAGGGAAGCCAAGAGAATGGCAGAGAATTAGCCTGTCTACTTCCAACCTTCTTGTCATGTGAGATGATTCAGTCCATACTTTCTGCCTCTCGACATGCCGCCAAAGCCTTCTAATACCAGTCCCACACAGGGATCCTAGAGGAGGCGGGAACAAGACCCCAGAAAAATATGGCCCCATGGTCTCTGGCAGAGGGGTCTCGGGCAGCCAGTCATAGGCACCACCGGCTGTTCCCCATGTGTCTGAGGGTGGCAGAAGGGGACAGTGTCTCAGGGAGCTCCACAGAAGTTCCCATGGACAGTCGCTTTTTAAAAAAACTATTAAGAAATCACCACGTTGCACAAATTTGCTTACATTTCAGCAGAGCCCAGTGAACACTTCGTTGTGGGTTGGCACTGGTTCTAAGGACCAGCATTTGGGAACAACACATGGAGGACACATCCCACTGATCAATTTCTGTCTCACTGTGGCAGAGACTGCCAGTTGTACCCCAATATGCAACCTTTTTTTTTTTTTAATTTTATTTATTTATTTTTGCGGTACGCGGGCCTCTCACTGTTGTGGCCTCTCCCATGGCAGAGCACAGGCTCCAGATGCGCAGGCTCATCGGCCGTGGCTCACGAGCCCAGCCACTCCGCGGTAGGTGGGATCTTCCCGGACCGGGGCACGAACCCGTGTCCCGTAGCATCGGCAGGTGGACTCTCAACCACTGCGCCATGAGGGAAGCCCCGGGAAGCCCCTGCAACCTTCTCTCTTCCATAGTAATAGAAACCCTGGTTTTTAGCTGGATGCATGGAAAAACTACATTTCCCAGCATACCTTGCGATTGGGTGTGGCCATGTGACCGTGTCCTGGCTAATGATGTCCCATGGTTGCTGCCAGATACCTCCTTTAAAGTGCAGCTGGCACATGCCATTGTGCAGCTTTCTTCTTCATCCCTTCACTCTCCTACTGCCCAGAGTTCCAGTGTGGTGGCTGGTGTCCTGACCTTCATGTTAGACCGTAGGTGGAAGGTCACAACACCCTGGGGGTTGGGGAGCAGTGAGATGAAAGGAGTCTGGATCCTTGAGGACTTTGAGAAGCACAACAGCCACACGAGCCCTGGACCACCCTGTCTTGACTTTTACGTGAGAGAAGTAAATTTCTATCTCCTTGACCTCTTCTGATTTAGAGTCTTTGCTACCTACACCTAATCCTTTCTGATACATGCACCCTTCAGCCATACTGTGAGAAAGGCCTATGTCAGGACAGTCAGGATCTGGGCTGTTCAAGATGGAGAGCAGCCATGGTAACTTCCTCCCATCATCAGCGCACATCCTCTGCTCCCCTTAATCACGTTTATAATAACTTACTTTGTCTGACTTTTCTATTTCCCTACACATAGTTACTTTCCTTTCTGTTTTCTGTTAGAGCCATTTCGTGAGATGATTCAAGCTGTTTTTTTTTTCAAGTACAGTAGAAATAGTAGTTACCAAATAGAAGCAACACAAGTAGCAGAGAATCTCATTGTAACCATGCATGCAGTGAAAAGCAAAGGCGTATAAAAATCAAGTTTCTAAAAAGAAACCATAAAAGGCATTACTGTTCTCTCATCTGTGATTCCTTCTGCTTTCCCTGGGGTAAATGGCACTCCCTGTGCAAGTCTCTCTTGATGGTGGACATGCACATCTGTTATTTCTGTTTTAGAATATGATATGTCTCTTTGGCTCACAAAAGGCGATTGTTGCCCAAGTGATGAAAAGAAGAAGATTAATCCATCGTGAGCATTTTCCAGCACATGGAACTTTTCTGTCATGTTTCCAGCAAAACAGTTTTGTGTACTAATTAGAAAAACAGATTTTTGATAAAACATTCTATATTCTGTACTCAGTCTTGTTTCATATAAGGAAATAAATGTACTGAATAACTATAGCCGCAAGACACCCATTCCACAAATTGGGCATTGTTTCAGTCTTTCACAGTAATTTGTTAGGTTGTGTTAAGAACCTAAGGAAGTAAGTTAGTGCATAGAAATAATAATTATCTGTGGTGTTTAAGAGCCTGATCAGTTGCCACCCTCTTTCCACCCAAGTTCAGAACCAAGTGAGAAATAAATTTAGGAGTCCAACCGATGGAGATGGAAATATCAACTTTGTTACTGAAGAGATGATTGAAGAATGTGGCCTTAAATCCAGGGGCAAGTGGACTTCCCAATACATTCCCACTGATTTGAACTCTGGGCTCCACTCTTTCTGGGGCAACGCTCACCCCATAAGCAGCTCCTCTCGTAGTGGAGAGCAGACCTACTCTATGGACCCTCTATGTGGGCAAGCAAATCTGAAAGAGAAATAACTCAAGAAACCCTGAGCCAAGCATGTTCATCTTCTTCTTCCAAATTCACCAAACAGATGTGCCACTCCTTATTCTCTGGGGAGAGATGATTAGTCTGGTGGGGGCGTGGAGAGAAGCTGGACTTGTCCACATGTCCTTTTCCCTCCTGTAGCAGACCCTGTTCCTGCCCTGCCTCTATCCATCAGGATTTACCACTCAAGGCTGACTTCCAACTGCCTGTATTGCTATCTTTTTGCTCAAGGGATTTCTCCAAAGTGAGGGAAGCAGCAGTCCACAACCAGTAACTGATGGGAGTTGAATACCCTTGCTCCCTTGCCCATCACATAGATAACTCTGTGGTACATGTTCTCTGATGCTTCACAGAGCTTTCTGGTGGGATTAAATCCCAGTCACCCACAATGATAGTTGGCCGACTCAATAACATACTCTTCTTTTTTTAGTTGAACTATAGTGGGTTAACAATATTGTGTTAGCTTCAGGTGTACAGCAAAGTGATTCTCACACACACATATGTATAAAACATAGTTCCCTGTGCCATACAGTAAATCCTTGTTATCTGTTTTATATATAGTGGTGTGTATCTGTTAGTCCCATACTCCTAACTGATCCCTCCCCTCCCTCTCCCCTTTGGTAACCATCAGTTTGCTTTCTATGTCTATGAGTCTGTTTCTGTTCTCTAAATAAGTTCATTTGTATTATTTTTTAGATTCCACATATAAATGATATCATATAATATTTGTCTTTCTTGGTCTGAATTACTTCACTTAGTCTGATAATCTCTAGTTCCATCCTTGTTGCTGCAAATGGCAATATTTCATTCTTTTTTATGGCTGAGTAATATTCCATTGTATATATACACCACATCTTCTTTATCCATTCATCTGTCGATGGACACTTAGTTTGCCTCCATGTCTTGGCTATTATAAATAGTGCTGCTATAAACACTGGGGTGCATGTATCTTTTCAAATTAGAGTTTTCGTCTTTTCTGGGTATATGCCCAGGAGTGGGATTGCTGGATCCTGTGGTAACATTTTTTTAAAGTTTTTTAAGGAACCTCCACACTATTTTCCATAGTGACTGCACCAATTTGCATTCCCACCAACAGTGTACAAGGGTTCCCGTTTATCCACACCCTCTTCAGCATTTATTATTTGTAGGTTTTTTGATGATAGCCATTTTGACTGGTGTGAGGTGATACGTCTTTGTGGTTTTGATTTGCATTTCTCTAATAATTTGCGATGTGGAGCATCTTTTCATGTGTCTATTGGCCATCTGTATGTCTTCTTTGGAGAAAAGTCTATTTAGGTCTTCTGACCGTTTTTTGATTGGGTGTTTTGTTTTTTTGATATTGAGTTGTATGAGATGTGTGTGTATTTTAAAAATTAAGCCCTTGTTGGTCACATCATTTGCAGATATTTTCTCCCGGTCCATAGGTTGTCTTTTCATTTTCTTTATGGCTTCCTTTGCTGTGCAAAAGCTTATACGTTTGATTAGGTCCCATTTGTATATTTTTGCTTTTATTTCTTTTGCCTTGGGAGACTGACCTAAGAAAACATTGCTACGATTTATGTCAGAGAATGTTTTGCCTGTGTACTCTTTTAGGAGTTTTATGGGATCATGTCTTATATTTAAGTCTTTAAGCCATTTTGAGTTTATTTTTGTGTGTGGTGTAAGGGAGTGTTCTAAATTCATTGATTTACATGCGGCTGTCCAGCTTTCCCATTACCACTTGCTGAAGAGACTGTCGTTTCCCAATTGTATATTCCTGCCTCTTTTGTTAAAGATTAATCGACTGTAGTTGTGTGCATTTATTTCTAGATTCTCTATTCTGTTCCACTGATACATATGTCTGTCTTTGGTGCCAGTACCACACTATTTTGATTACTGTAGCTTTGTACTATTGTCTGAAGTCTGGGAGGGTTATGCCTCCAGCTTTGTTCTTTTTTCTCAGGATTGCTTTGGCAATTCTGGGTCTTTTGTGGTTACATGTAAATTTTAAGGTTATTTGTTCTAGTTCTGTGAAAAATGTCGTGGGTAATTTGATAGGGATCGCATTAAGTCTGTAGATTGCTTTGGGTAATATGGCCATTTTAACAATATTTATTCTTCCAATTAAGAGCATGGGATATCTTTTCATTTCTTTGAATCATCTTCAGTTTCCTTTATCAATGTTTCATAGTCCTCAATCTTTCACCTCCTTGGTTAGGTTTATTCCTAGGTTGGTTTTGTTTGTTTTGTTTTTGAAATAATTTTAAATGGGATTTTTGAAAATATTCTCTTTCTGATATTTCATTGTTAGTATAAAGAAATGCAACAGATTTCTATATATTGATCTTGTATCCTGCTACCTTGCTGAATTCATTTAATTAGTTCTAAAAGTTTTTGTGTGGAGCCTTTAGGGTTTTCTATATAGAGTTTCATGTCATTTGCATATAATGACAATTTTACCTCTTCCCTTCCAACTTGGATACGTTTTATTTCTTTTTCTTGTCTGATTGCTGTGACTAGGATTTCCAATACTATGTTGAATAGAAGTGGTGAGAGTGGGTATCCTTGTCTTATTCCAGAATTTAGCAGGAAGGCTCTCAGCTTTTCACCATTGAGTACTTTATTGGCTGTGGGTTTGTCATAAATGACTTTTATTATTGTTGAGCTATGTTACCTTTATACCCACTTTGGTGAGAGTTTTTATCATGAATGGATGTTGAATTTTATAAAATGCTTTTTCTACATCTATTGAGATGATCATGTGGTTTTTGTCTTTTCTTTTGTTGATGTGGTGTATCACACTGATAGGTTTGCGTATGTTGAACCCTCCTTGTGACTCAGGAATAAATCCAACTTGATCTTGGTGTGTGATGCTTTTTATGTGTTGTTGGATTCAGTTTGATAATATTTTGTTGAGTATCTTTGCATCTATATTCATCAAAGATATTGGCCTGTAATTTTCTTTTTTGGTAGTGTCTTTTTCTGGTTTTGGTATCAGCGTGATGGTGGCTTCATAGAATGACCTTGGGAGTGTTCCTTCCTCTTCAGTCTTTTGGAAGAGTTTGAGAAGGAGCGGTATAAGTTCTTCTTTGTATGTCTGGTAGAATTCTCCAGTGAAGCCATCCAGTCCTGGACTTTTGTTTGCAGCGAGTTTTTTAAATTACAAATTCTATTTCACTTCTAGTGATTAGTCTGTTAAATTGTCTCTTTCTTCTTGATTCAGTTTTAGCAGGCTGTATGTTTCTGGAAACTTGTCCTTTTCTAGGTTGTCCATTTTGTTGGCATAAAACTGTTCATAGTATTTTCTTACGATTTTTTTTATTTCTGCAGTATCAATTGTTATTTCTCCTCTTTCATTTTTTATTTTGTTTATTTGTGTCCTCTCTGTTTTCTTCTTGGTGAGCCTGGCTAGAGGTTTGTCGATTTTGTTTATCCTTTAAAAAAGACAGCTCTTGGTTTTACTGATATTTTTTCTGTCATTTTTATCTCTGTTTTATTTATTTCCTCTCTGACCTTTATTATTTCCTTCCTTCTGCTGACTTTAGGCTTTGTTTGTTCTTCTTTTTCTAATTCCTTTAAGTTGTAGGTTAGGTTGTTTATTTGTGATTTTTCTTGTTTTTTTTGAGGAAGGCCTTTATTACTGTGAACTTCCCTCTTAGGACTGCTTTGGTACATCCCATAGATTTTGTAGGGTTGTGTTTTTGTTGTCATTTGTCTCGAGGTATTTTTTTATTTCCTCTTTGATTTCAGCATTGACCCATTGGTTTTTTAGTAGCATGTTGTTTAGTCTCCATGTAATCATTTTTTTCTCATTTTTCTTTCTGTGGTTGATTTCTAGTTTCATGCCATTGTGGTCAGAAAAGATGCTTGAAATAACTTCTATCCTCTTAAATTTGTTGAGGTGTGTTTTGTGTCCTAGTATGTGGTCTATCCTAGAGAATATTCCATGTGTACCTGAAAAGAATGTGTATTCTGGTTTTTTTGAATGTAGTGTCCTGTAGATATCAATTAAGTCTAACTGTTCTATTGTGTCATTTAGGATCTCTGTTGCCTTATTGATGTTCCTTCTGGAAGATCTGTCCATTGATGTCAATGGGGTGTTAAAGTCTCCTATTATTGTATTTCCATCAGTTTCTTCCTTTATGGGTCTTAGTGTTTGTTTCATTTATTTAGATGTTCCTATATTGGGTGCATATATGTTAACGAGTATTGATTGTTTTATCATTGTATAGTGTCCTGCTTTGTCTTTTTTTGTAGCCCTCGTTTTAAAGTCTATTTTGTCTGATATGAGTATTGCTACCCCCACTTTTTGTCATGACCATTTGCATGAAATATCTTTTACAATCCTCTTACTTTCAATCTATGTGTGTCTTTCTCCCTAAAGTGGGTCTCTTGTAGGCAGCATATTGTAGGCTCTTGTTTTATTATACAGTCTTCCACTCTTTGTCTTTTGATTGGAGCATTTAGTCCATTGGCTTTTAAAGTCATTATTGATATGTATGTATCGATTGCCATTTTAAACCTTGTTTTCCAGTTGATTTTGTATTTCTTCTTTGTTCCTTTCTTCTTTTCATTTTTCCTTTTGTGGTTTGATGGTTTTCTTTTGTATTATGCTTGAATTCCTTTCTTTTTGGTTTTTGTGAATCTATTGTATGTTTTCAATTTGTGGTTGCCCTGGTTTTCAAGTATGTTAACCCATAACTATATATACTTGCTTTAAACTGATAGTCATATAAGTTCAAACACATTCTAAAAAATCTACATTCTCTTACTCCCCTCCCCCGCATTTGGTGATTTTGATGTTCTCTTTTACATCTTCATGTTTATCCTTTGCTGTTCATTGTGTTTATAATCACCTTTACAAAATTTCTTGATTGTTTTTTAATTTATGTACTGGCTTACTTAAGTGATCTTCAATCTTTTTCTATATTTGCCTTTCCTACTGTGATTTTCCCTTTCCTATAGATGCTTGCTTCTTTTCTATTTAGAGAAGACCTTTCAATATTTCTTTTAGGATAGGTTTAGTACTGCTGTATTCTTTTAGTTTTTGCTTGTCTGAGATTCTTTGTCTCTCCTATTCTAAATGATAATCTTGCTGAGTAGAGTATTCTAGGTTGCAGGCTTTTCCCTTTCAGGATTTTGAATATATTTTGCCACTCTCTTCTGTCTTGCAAAGTTTTCATGGAGAAATCAGCTGAAAGCCTTATTATGGGGATTCCCTTGTAACTGACTCTTTGAAAAATACACTCTTTATTGGCTGTCTTCCTTACCCATCTCACTCCCCACTCTCTAGTGTTTCTAGGTATTGCCACCCAAGTAAGCTACTTGTTCTCAAGTATTTATCCAAGGTCTTCTAGAGTAGGGGTCAGCAAACTTTTTCTATAAAGAACCAGATAGTTAACATATTAGGCATTGCAACTACTCAACTCTAGTGCAAAAGCAGACATAGATACATAGACCATATGTAAACAAATGGGCATGGCTATGTGCCAATGAAACTTTTTATTTACAAAATCAGGTGGTGGCCAAAGCTCCCCAGCCCCGCCGGGGAGAGGAGGAAGCCGAGGACAAATAACTTTCTAAAGCATTTGGAAGCCACACTCTCATTTTGTGGAAGTAATTTAGTGAAGAGCTGATTATGTGACTAAACACTTATTAAATTTCCAGAAGTCATCATAGATGCCTTAGAGATTTTCTTTGGAAGATCATTGCCTGTACAGTTACTTTTTTGTGTGGCATAAATAATATGTTAACCTGTTACAACCGACAACATTGGTTTTCTGTAGCTAGGGAGTCTTGAGTTGGCAGCCTGCTCAGCTTAATGACTTAATGTCCTTTTTTGGCAGATGTGTTGCTGTTACCATGACACACCTGTGTGCTATACCCAGGGGGAGGGTTGGGCCGAAACTGCAGGCACACATTTGGGTTGATCACCTTGGCTTCCAAGCCGTTCCGGGTGGTGCTCAGTGTGGGGCGAGAGCATCATAGAGGACAATGGTGCTTAGCAGCATTGTTTCTTTGGAGTCGGTGTAATGGAATGTATTTTTCAAATATTGATATTTGCATTTTCTGTAACAATTCCTTATAAATAAAATGAGGTAAAATTGTACATTTAAAGTGGAAACCTTAATAACACATTTGTAATTCCTTTTAATGCAAAAAGTACCAGTAAACATTAAAAACAAACAAACAAAACATCAGGTGGTAGGCTGGATTTGGCATATGAGCGGGGCCATAGTTGGGTGACCCCTGATCCAGAGGAATCAAGCTATATCATCCCCTGTATTAGTTCTCTAGAGCTATGTAACAAATTATCCCAAACTAAGCAGTTTAATACAACAAAAATTTATTATCTCACAGTTTCCATGGGTCAGGACTCTGGGCGCAGTGTTACTGGGTTCTCTGCTCAGGGTCTCACAGGGTTGAAATGAAAGTTTTGGCTGGCCTGCATCCTCATCACAGGCTTGGAGTGCTCTTCCCTGCTCACTAGTTGTTGGTAGAATTCAGTTCCTTGCAGTTACAGGACTGAAGTCTTAGTTTTCTTGCTGTCTGTCATCCAGGAACCATTTTCCCCTCCTAGAGGCTGCCCACAACTCCCTGCCATGTGACCCTCTCCACAAGAGTGCAGTTTTCTTTAAGTCCAGAAAGAGAATTCTTATTTTAAAGGGCTCCATTAATTAGGTCGGCCTTCCCAGGTTAATCTCTGTTTTTATTTACTCAAAGTCAACTGATCAGGGACCTTAATTACATCTGCAAAATTCCTTTACCTTTGCCATATAATGCAACCTAATCACAGAAGAGATATTGTGTCATATTCACAGGGTCTGCCTGAACTTGGGGGGAGGGGGTTATATAACATGTGTTCACTGGGAGGCAGACATATTGGAATTCTGCCTACTACACTCTTTGAAAATGGAACGGAAATTCTCTCCCCTTATGGAAATATGCGGAGGGCAGAACAAGTGCCCCCCACTCCATAAAACAAACACCTGTTGAGTACCCACTATGCGCCAGGTGCTGCACTAAGCGGTTTGCCTGCATCAACGCTTTTCAGCCTCCCAGCAACTTTATGCGGCACGTCCTATTTTTATCCCATTTACAGGTGGGTAAGTTCTGCAGAGTGACAGCTAGAATGGAGTGATCGAAGAGTAAAACCCAGAATCCTGACTCCACAGCTTATGTTCTTACCCACTTTTTCATACTGCCTTGCCTCTGAGAATTTACATATAATTCTCCACACCCCCAACACAACCCGTCTAATGCAGACAGTGTCATACTGCATCAATTTCTGAACATTTAAGATCTGGCCAAGTAATCTTTAACCCTTAAAAATAAAATTCAACAGACTTTTTGGGGCTTCCCTGGTGGTCCAGTGGTTAAGACCTGTGCTTCCACTGCAGGGGGTGCTGGTTCAATCCCTGACTGGGGAACTAAGATTCCGTGTGCCACGTGGTGTGGCCAAAATTTTTTTTTAAATAAAAATTTTGAAAACAAATTCGAACAATATTCACACAAAGAGTGTTGCAGGCAAACCTTTTCTTTAACTAGAATTAATCACTTGTGCTGAATATAAATGAAAACTCAAGACTCAGGTTGGAAAAATGATATTAACCAATATTGTCTTCTTCTTGCTTACTTTCTCAGATGAAACAATGACAGTGAAAGTCAGTAAGGAAAGGGGAAAGGAAGGAATCAAGTGTTAATAAAGCACCTACTATGTGCAACGCATTACAGCCTTTATTTCTTTTAAGCCTGACCTCAGCCCTGAAACGCTTGTTATTAGTCTTCTTTTGCAGATGAAACTGTACTTAGAGAGTTTGAAAAGCCTGCAAATTATCACCTAATATCTGTTCTCCCCTTTTTCCTGAATAATAGAACACTGGATTCCTGCAGGGTAAAACTATGATCAACTAAAAGACCACATTTCCCAGTCTTCCTTGCAGCTAGGTGTGGTCATGTGACCATGTTTTGGCCAGTAAGAGCTAAGCAGAAGTGTTATGTGGGATTTCTTGTGAGGCTGCTTAAAGAAAGCTAAATCAATCAAGAGTTACACTTTTTGACCTTTCTTTCTTACACCTTCCTGCTATTTGGAATTCTAGCATGATGGCAGGAGCTCCAGGTGCCACCGTAAATCACGAGGTAACCTTGAGATGGAAGCCACTTGCTAGGAGGATGGAACAGGAAGGTGCAAGGGCTTAGGTCCCTGATGATCATGGAGCCACCATACCAGCCCTGCAGTGCACAAGTCTGGAATTATTAATTTTTTTTGGAATTACCTTTTGTGAGAGGGAAAAATACTCTCTTTTAAACCACTGTTATTTAGGATTTGCCTCATATAGCTTAATAACTATAAGCTATATATAGCTTATAGATGGAGAGGGATTAAATAACTTTCCTAGGTCACCCTGTAGTAATAGATTGAGAATGCAAACCTGGCTGTCACAGTCTACAGTATGCTTGGGGCTAATCATTTATGTCTTTTTTTTTTTTTTTTTAATTTTTGGCTGCGTTGGGTCTTCGTTGCTGCGTGCGGGCTTTCTCTAGTTGCAGCGAGCAGGGGCCACTCTTCGTTGCAGTGCACGGGCTTCTCATTGTGGTGGCTTCTCTTGTTGCGGAGCAAGGGCTGTAGGTGCGCTGGCTTAGTAGCTGTGGCTCACAGGCTCTAGAGCGCAGGCCAGTAGTTGTGGCGCACGGACTTAGCTGCTCCGCGGCATGTGGGATCTTCCCAGACCAGGGCTCCAACCCGTGTCCCCTGCATTGGCAGGCAGATTCTTAACCACTGCACCACCAGGGAAGTCCCTCTATGTCTTTTGATTGGAAAGTGGGGATGTTACTTTAGTTGGGAGATGAAGATATCCTCATATGACCTCATGGACTTTGATCTTTATTTCATGGATTCTCTTTTGATTCCAGCTTCCAGCCTCTGCAAAGCTCTTTTTGTTATTACTAACAAAGATAATATGAGTGAGGAGTAAACTATCTTCCATAGTTGAACTTCAGTCCTCTACAATTAGGACAATTTTTAGAGTGTAATTTAACTGCTTTTTTTTATTGTTATAATACATGTAACACATGCACATTGTAAGAAATGAGGACCAGAAAGGGGCTATAAAATGAGAGGCAAAGTTTTCCCTCCCCCAAGATAGACCCAACTCCCACTACCCAGAAGTAACATTATGGATCTTTCCAGAAAGTTTTTTATACATGTACAATAATATAGACGGATATATATTCTATTACAAATGCAAATACACTACACATGTTGTTTGCATTTACTATATCTTACATCACATAATTGCATATAAGATCCCAGGTCATTTATTGAATGGCTGTAGAGTGTTCCATTGTATGGATGCAGAATAGTTTACTTAATCAGTGTTTCCTTATTGGACAATTAGATTTTTATTTTTTTAATGCAAACAGTGCTACAGTGTATATCCTTGAATATACATCTTTTTTCACTTGTCTCTATAGTACAGATTCCTAGATGTGGAAGTGCTGGATCAAAGAGCATGTGTAGCTTTAATTTTCACAGAAGTTGCCAAAGTGCTCTGCAAAGAGGTCGCTTGAAATTACCCTCCCCCAACAGTGGGTGAGAGCACGGACTTCTCTTCCTTGCCAGTAGCAGCTATTAGCAAATTGCTGGATCTTTGCCCATCTGATATTGAAAAAATGTATTTTCTTGATATTTGAATTTGCATTTTTAAAGTCGTAAATGAAAGTAAGCATTTTGTCACTATTTATTGGCCATTGGAATTTCTCGTTCTGAGAACTGCTGATTCATGTCCTGTCTCATTTTTCTTTAGTGTCTTTATCTTTTTCTTATTGATTTATAAGAGCTTTTGTAACTGTAGGAAATTAGTCATAAGTCATATAGCTTGCAAAATTTTCAATAGTGTGTGTTGTCTTTTTACTCTGTTTTTTGGCAATTTTTCCTGCAGGGGTTTTGTTATTTTTAGTGAAATATATTAATCCTTTCTTACATATCTTAATTTTGTGTCTTGCATAGAAAGGCTGTCCCCATGATTACAAATTAATTCCCCCCAATTTTAGTGTTGGATTTTTTGTGATTTATTTTTTACGTGTATATCTTTGGTCCATCTGATGTAAGAGACATAGAGATTTCATCTTATTTTGTCCAGGTGACTAGACAGGTATTACTATTCTTGAGTAATCGATCTTTTTTTCTTATTTTGATTTCATATGTGACTTGCATTATATTTTAAATTTTCATATGGATTTAGATCTGTTTCTGAACTGTGTTCTGTTCTTCTGCTCAATCTGTTCTTCATCCAGAGACCAAACTGTTTTTGTTATTGTTGCTTTATAGAGTTTTACTATTTAGTAAGCTAATAACCACCTTTTACCCGTTAATCATCCCCCCCACCAGAGTTCTCCTAGCCATTCTCACATGTTTATTTCAACCAATAAATGTTGAATGAGCACTCACTATGTGTCAGGCTGTGATCGAAACACTAGGGATGCAGCAGTGAACGAGAACAGGGAAAATCTCTGCCCACATTATGCTTCCATTCTAGCTGTGAGAGAGAGAGAGACCAATTAGTCAAATACAAACAGGGTCAAAGTGTGGTAAATGAGTTGGACAGAGACAAAATAAAGAAGGAAGATAGGAAGTGGGGAGAGTGCAAAACCAGGTGGTCAGGGCAGGCCTCATTGAGAACATGGCGGTTGAAGTGAAGGAACAAACCATGCAGATACGTAGGAGCAATGTGTGCAAAGGCCCTGAAGTCGGCGGCCAGTATGCCTGGAACAAAGTGAATGAGAGAATGAGAAGGAGATGAGGCCAGAGGAGTAACAGGGCGTGATCAAGGAGGGTCTTGTGGGCAAATGAAAAGATTTGGGCTGTTTCTCTGGGCAAGGCAGGGAGCCACTGGGGCAGATGGAGCAAAGGGGCATCTTGAGCTGACCTGATGCTCTGAGTATTTTGGTTGGGCTCACTTTGAAATACTACATTAGTTTATGGAGGAGAATATCTTTATAACCCTGTGTCCTCATATCCAAAGATATGTGGCAATATTATCCATGCACAGAGTGACAAATTGGTGTGCTTCGGGGAATGTATTCTACAGATACAATCGCATATACAAAATGACTCATGTACAAGCGTTGCTTATGATGGCAAAAGACTGGAAACAGTGCAGACATTCAGTCATCCACCAATATGGGACTGGCTAAGTATATTTTGATGCATGTACACAGTGGAATAATATGCCACTTTGAAAAGAATAGGAGAATCTTTATATACTAATTCAGAATGATCGCCCAGATATACTAAGAATAAAAGCAAGGTATGGAGTGGTGTGTATAGTATGCTACCATTTGGGTTAAAAAGGGAAGTGTATATTATGTATGAATCTGCTTTGCTAAGGATAAAATATCTCTAAAAGAATACATAAGAAACTGCTAACAGTAGTTGTCTAGGGAAGGGCACTAAATAATTGGAAGATAGGGATATAAATGAAGTTTTTCGCTGTATCCCCCTTTCTATCTTTGGACTATTGAGCCATGTGAATATACTGTCCATTCAAAAAACAACTAACTATAAATTTTAATGAAATAAAGTATATCTTTATATTAGGGCCATGTTGGTAATGTACTCGACAATGACAAACAGAATTAGTAGAGACCTAAATCATATACAGTGACCTGTATGATGGATCTTTACATGTCCAGTTGTAATAAATACACAAATAGACAAATGTTAGGCCAGATATACAGTGTGCTCATTTCTCTGCCCCCCGACCCAGATTTGCACATTGTCGCAGTATTAGTGTGCTAGAGAGTTCAATCTCCTGACCTGACAATTACAGGTTAAGGCCCATGATGAATAAGTGGAGCGTGTAGTGTGTTAACAGATGATATGTCCTGTTAAAAGAAAAAATGGTATCTAGTAGGAGGGATCAGGAGTGTGGGGTGGATGTCTGAGATGAGAATGTCTGAGAGAAGAGCCTTCCAAGCAGGGGGAAAGCCAGTGCAAAGGCCCTGAGGCAAGCACAGGGCTGAGGCCTGAGTGGCTGGAGGGAGGGAGCGTGGGTAGTAAGGAGGCAGCAGATGCCACGGGGCTTTGTCAGCTCTGCTAAAGACCCCACCTTAATGAGGTGGGAAACCACTGGAGAACATTGAGTTGAAGAATGAAATTTGCTCTCTGATTTTAAGAGCATCCTTCTGGCTGCGGTGTGGAGAACAGGCTGTAGGGAATCGAGGGTCGAAGCAAGGAGGCCAGTGCCAGAATGATTCCATTACTCCTCGCTTCACTCCCGGAAACGTATCCTTAGAGCTGATATTCACAGTAGATGTTTGTGAACTTATATTCAGCACAGAAACAGAGTCTTTAAACGCCCATTTCTTTCTGATTTATAAGAATCACACATACTCATCGCAGAAGAGCTGAGAAAAGCAGAAAAATATACATGGGAGAAAAAATTTACCTATATGCTACTTCCCAGATACAGCTCCTCTTGACATTTTGGTGTGTCTCCATCTCATCTACGTGGTTTTACATAGCTAGGTTCATAATACGCACATGCATTCGTATTCCACTTGATCTCTTAACCTAATATAATAAGCATTTTACCACTAAAAGAATTATTTATTCTAATGGAAGCATAATATTCTATTTTATAGCTGTCTAAAATTGAACTCAACCAGTCCACTAAATAATGTATCAGTGAAAATTTTTATGCAGAAATTTTGATCTGCGTTTTAGATTTGCTTTCCCTAAGACAGATTCCAGAGGAAGAACTAGCAAGTCAAACAGAGAATGTATTTTAGGTTTTTGATACCCGTTGTCAAACTGTTCCTCGAAAGGGTTCTACCTGTATAAATTCCCATAGGTTTACTAAAGCCATAAACAACCTTTAAGAAAAAAAATATCCTTTGTTAGCATCATCCTCTTAAAGGAAAAAGAAGTCTTTAATGAGAAAGTGTCAGAATTTCACACATCATATGCATAGCAGAGAGGGTGAAAAATCAGATTCTGAGTATGAAAGAATCATTAGCGTTTTTAGACCAAAGCTGCAGTTAAATTATGATCCAGCTCGAGGAGTACATATGAAACCAAGTGCGTGTGGGGTGTGCTTTATAGGCAGAGAAGTAGTCATCACTAAATATATGTGGTTGCTAAGAGACTAAACTGGGGACTAGGAATTAAATTTAACACACGCTCCTCAAATTGAGTTATTCCAGGACTAGCCTCGTCTTCTTTCTAGATGGTATGACATGGAGACATTTGTGACAAATTGGTATTCAGCCAGAAGGAAAGAAATATGTAGAGATGAGATAATGAGTAGGAAGGTGTGAGTTCTAGAACAATTCATTACTTCCTTACTCCAGGTCCATCACTTGACCCTTTGAGTCAAGTGGGAATAATATTGCCTGTCTTGTCTCGTCTACCTCACAAAGCTTTTATGAAGATCAAATACGCTAATAACCGTAAATTGTAAATAGTCAACACATAACTGTATCGTATGCAAATCTGTGACTGTTGGCAGTGTCATCTCAGAAGAACAAATAAAGTTTACTTACTATATTAAAAAAATGCTAATAAATGGCAAAATGATATACAGCCATAGGGTGTTATTACCATGTTGAAGTCTCAGGCACTCTGTTTTGGAAACATATATAATGAGGTGCTTTAATTCCTCTCGCTGGGTTTGTCTTGTATTCAATTATAGCAGATTCAACAATCTGCTTTTGGGGAAATCCATTCAAAAAGGAAAGCATGGTGATCCAGGTCATCATTCTGAGCCCCCGATGAGGCTGAAATTTCCTAAAGAGTAAGGATTGTCTCACTCACCCATGTGATGTGTCCAAACCTCCTGTGTGAGGAGGAAACAGGATTATACACCCCTGTTTTATCTTGTTTCTTAATGGTATATTAGAGATGAGGGCAAGATGGAGGCCCGGGGAGTGATTTCTTTCTTTCCTGCCTCTGAGCCTATCCTACCCCCATCTTGCTATTCCATCTCCACCCTGAGCTGCCAGACAAGCTACTCCTCAGCCCTCAAGTCTCAGGAAAGTCATCTCTTCTAGCACTTCCCTGTTGCCGTCATCTAGTCCCAAACCTCCATTTGCACCCAGGACACCTCGTTACACCGTCTCATTGGATGCGACTATGCCCTAGTCCCCCACAGCCTGGCTGGGCTCCACGGGCTTACCATGTTTTCTTATCTTCTGTGGACCTACTTCAGCACCCAGGACAGTCTTAACACATGTTCCCTGAATAAAGGAAAGGATGAGTTTTCAAGGGCCCATGTCACAAAAGGAGGCAAATGCCTCTGTGATAGAGATGAAGCCATTATGTACTTTGGTTCTAGAAACATAGTGATAAACCAGTCTCTTTGCACAGGTACATGACTATATACTATATATTTAAATGTGTTCATGCATACGTAGAACCAGTAATTCTCTTGGTAATACAAAATGTTGAGAAGAGCAAGAAGTTGAGGTCGAGACTTCCCTGGTGGCACAGTGGTTGAGACTCCGCACTCCCAACGCCGGAGGCCCGGCTTCAATCCCTGGTCAGGGAACTAGATCCCACATGCATGCTGCAACTAAGAGTTCGCATGCCACAGTTAAGGAGCCCGCATGCTGCAACTAAGGAGCCCGCCTGCTGCAGCTAAGACCTGGTGCAACCAAATAATAAATAAATAAATAAATAAATAAAATACTTCAAAAAAAAAAAGAAGAAGTTGAGGTCACTGAGCCTGATACTGATCATGCCAAGGTTTTATATCTCAATAGAATTGGAGTCTACTCAGAAGAGCAGGGGCTTTTTCAATCCGGTCCTCCAAAATCCTCTACCAGAAATCGAATTCAGTGGTTCTCAGTTGTCTGGTGATTCTATAGCAATGGGAAATCTAATAAATACTGATGTCTGTGAACCAGCCCCAGAGATTCAGATTTCATTAGTCTATGGTAGGCCTTGGGCATCTGTACTTTTTAAAACGCTCCCCATGGGATTCTAATGTGCAGCCAGGCTGAGAACCGCTACTCTGACGTGTCTGGGGTTGAGGTGACGGATCTGACTAATTAAACCTCAAGGCTGAACACACGGGGCTTCCTGGACATCCGCATAGAGTGTCTTGCTCTCTCCCACGTTCTCACTCTCTTGTTCCCTTGCTCTCTCACTCTTTCTTTTATTTATCCAATAAATTGCTTTGGAGTGACTCTGCTGCTTTTCAGCCAGCTGGGTAAGAATTCAGATCCTGACGGTTCACATTGAAGCATCATGAGATCTTTAAAACCCAGGCCATCGTGGGGTGAATCACGGACTGTGAAAGGAGGGGACAAGCCATTGGGTTCCCTTTCCTACTTCAGCTTGTGTTATGCCGGTGGCCTCGTTAATGGGAGGGGACAGAAGAAACCCGGAGAAAACACTCCCATACCGGGATTTGCCAAACCTTCGTAAAGTTTCACTCTCGGAATCGGGTATGGACCCAGTGCAATACCATCTGACTCCCATGTGATTGATGCCACAGAGCCAATAACCATCCTAAGGTGCTCTGAACCAGGCAGTTCCTGCTTTTTTATTACGAGTCCCGGATGGCTGGGTTCCTGTTTCCTGACGCTCACTGCCTTTCACAGCGAGATGGCCATCTGGCTGATGATCAGTGAGTATAGAAGAGATGCCCTCCAGCTCCTCAGTATTTCAATAAGCCACTGAAGCCCCCTGATTGGCTTCTTTGCAGCATCGGAAATTGTTAATCTAGAGACAGACAAGCCCTGAGGTTTCTTCCACTGGCCTTCTTAGAGCTGTAAGGTATGACACACAAGAACACAAGAGACAAGACTGAAATAACATGGGCGCCTCCCTGGCCAGGAGTCACAGCATCCCCACACCGATCATCTCCCTGACAACCAGCACGTCTGCCTGATTCTGATGCAGATTACTTTGAAAGCTCTGAGCTCCACAGTTCTCCTAGAGCTGCGTTATCCCGGGAGCTGATTCAACTGTTACTCAACTCGACTTTGATTGCTACAATCAGGGCCTCAACCATCATGAGGATGAAAAGAAGTAAAAAGCCGGTCAGATCATGATACTTTTCAGAAAACATCAAATAGAAAAATTGTGCCATGCCTTTTATCTCAGCGTCTTGTGTCCATTTTTTCCCCCCTGTTGTTTCTTTTATCATTGTTACATCGTATAACCAAGACTTTTATGCTAAAAAAAAAAAAAAGTTCTAAGAGAATGCTGTTTCCACTCTATGAAAATGGAAGAAGCTAATTGTAAGGCTTCTGCTGGAAGGAAGCCCTATTTCTATTTTCATTGGAAGGTTCTCAAAGCAAGATAATGAGGATTTCTCAGGGCCATGATGTTCCTTTCCCCCACTTGCCCTCTGTAAAATCAGCAGATTCTCACACAGATACATTTCATATATTTCATGAAATAGATACATTTCATGGAACCTTTTGCTACAGCATCATTTCTTTTTTTTTTAAGCTTTTTTTTTTTTAATTAATTAATTTATATTTTGTCTGTGTTGGATCTTCGTTTCTGTGCGAGGGCTTTCTCTAGTTGCGGCAAGCGGGGGCCACTCTTCATCGCGGTGCGCGGGCCTCTCACTGTTGCAGCCTCTCTTGTTGCGGAGCACAGGCTCCAGATGCGCAGGCTCAGTAGTTGTGGCTCACGGGCCTAGTTGCTCCGTGGCATGTGGGATCTTCCCAGACCAGGTCTTGAACCCGTGTCCCCTGCATCGGCAGGCAGATTCTCAACCACTGCGCCACCAGGGAAGCCCTACAGCATCATTTCTTGCTAATTCTGAAACATGCCATTTCCCCCAAGAGACACAGATAACACGGCTGATGATAACACCGGATGGCCGGACTCAAAGCCCCGTGAGCCAGGGCTAAACCACAAGAGTGCCAGTGCAGGCTCGTTGATATCCACACTCATTTCTGAATTTGATATCACACCAGCTTTATGGCTCCCAATTTCTGTTTTTGAGTTGGATTTTGGTTTTCATCGTCTGCCAGAAATGAAGCCAGCATTTTTGCAGGGTAGGAGTCTGTAGCGTTTTAGGAAACTCTGCCCTGATGAGTGTTAGGAAAACTGTCAGACAGAGCAACGCATTGGTTTCCTTCTGTCTGATAGTGAATTTAATTCTGAGATTATAGACTATTGAATGGGCCTAAGTTAAACAGAGCCCTATATAGATTTGCAGACATTGCTCATTGTGATAATAATAATAACATTTCTCAAACATCCCTTCATTATGAACTAGGCATTCATATGTGCAAAACTCTACCATCTACAGTTCTAAGTAGATACAAATTTTCCAAACCTCACTTGGCCAAATTTTACAAAACGAAAAGAAGAAAAGACAAAAGAAAGAAAAGATGAAAAGGAACCAAACCAATAATTCGGGCCTTTCTCCCTTTTGGTATTCTTTGAGTTCTGTGACTGTCATTTTTCTTCTCATCATTAAGTGGGAAGGATAGCGAATTAAAAAAAATTTAAAAAGACACAAATGGAAAGCAGAGGCACAGGAAGGGAAGAGGCAGATAGGCAGAGCCAAGTAGTGAGGCGACAGAAGCAGCGGCCCCCGGGCCTGCTGTTCCCCTCCTCTGCCAGCAGCCCTGCCAGCCGTGGCCACACGCAGCCATATGAGATGCTTTGAGCTGACCCAGCGGCATTGCCTCCTCTTCCGGACCATAATGTAACTCAGTTTAACAAACACTTACAGATGTCCTCCTTTGTGTATAAGGAACGACAGCTTCAGGCCTTAGGAACTTGCAGGGAGATGGGGAGACAAGTGTTAACAGAGAAAACAGTCCGAGGAAGCAGAGAGTTAAGTCCAGAGTTGTGTGGGAGGCCAGGATGCTGTGGAGGCGGTTAGGGTTAGGGTTAGAGCAAGGCCATGTATGTAGGCTGATGGGGGTCTGGGGAGGATGCAGGAGAGAGGTGAGACTTGACCGTACTTGAGGGTTGGGTGGCAGGGATGTGTGCAGACAGGGAAGAAGGGGAAGGGCCTTCTAGATCCATCTCTCTCCTGACACTGCTCTGTTATATGGCAAGGGCCTTTGGGGGACAGCATGTGCACTTTTCGTCAGATGCTCAGCTATCATTTTAAATCAACCTTCATACGTGTGTCATCAGTAAAAAAAACATCGGTGCTTTTCTTCAGAAAGGACCATTTGTCCAACACATGGAACATTCCTATTTCCTGTCAATGTGGGACTAATTTCCTGACACATTTTATTATTTTTTTCCATTAAGAACTTATTCTGCAGTAGATTTCACCAGGCTCAGTTGATGGACTCATCCTCCCATTTGGGGTATTACGTTGTTGTTTGCAAGATGATCCTGCTAAAATGTGGAGGATTTATTACTTCTTTTTGCCATTCCTCCATTTCTGGAGAGCTGTGTTTAGGTAGGAGGGCTAAGGGGGCACAGGAGGGAGAAAATAAATTCTCATTTGTGGTGTTGCTTCCGTTTCACTCACTGTAAGAATCAGACCGTCCTAATCAGACAAACAGGTCAGACAGGTCTTCTGCTCTGGGACTCCATTTTAAAATGCTGCTTAATGTCTGGGTTTAACACACACACACGCACACACATGTGTGCGTGCACACCAGAAATTTATGGTTGAAAGAAAACCAAAAGCAAATTTCTAAATGCTATAGCTTCTTTTATGTGTAGACTAAAAAACGTGTACCAGCAAAGACAACCCACAGAATAGGAGGGAAATAATAATAGACATAGGATGTGACATCATAGACATCATAGGATGTGAAGAGACATTTCTTCAAAGAAGATAGACAAATGGCTAATAAATAATGAAAGATGTTCAACACCATTAACCGTGAGGGAAATGCAAACCAAAATCACAGTCAGGTACTTAATTCGCACCTACTAGGATGGCTGTAATATAAAAGACAGACAGTAACAAGTGTTGGTGGAGATGGGGGGAAAATGGAACCCTCATACACTGCCGGTGGGAATGGAAAATAGTGCAGCTGCTCTGGAAAATAGTCTGGCAGTTCCTCAAAAAGTTAAAGAGTTACCATACCACCCAGCAATTGTACTCCTGGATATCTACCCAAGAGAAGTGCAGATATACGTCTGCACAGAAACTTACACATGGATGTTCATAGCAGCATTGCTCGTAATAGCCCAAGACTGGAAACAACCCAAATGTCCACCCACGGATGAATGGATAAACAAAGCCGGTCTCTCTATACACTGAAATATTATTCAGCCATAAAAAGAATGAAATCTGACACATGCTAACACATGGATGAACCTTGAAAACATTATGCTAAGTGAAAGAAACCAGTCACAAAAGGTCACATATTGTATGATTCAATTTTTAAGAAATATCCAGGATAGGTTACTCTCTAGAGACAAAAAGTCCATTGGTGATTGTCTGGGGGATGAGGATGGGGGAGGCTTGAGGGACAATTGGAAGTGACTGCTGTTTGGTCCACGGATTTTTTAGAGGTGATGCAAATGTTATAAAATTGATTGTGGTGATGGTTGTTATTTAAAACCATTGAAACTGTACACTTTAAAAAAGGGGGCACCAGGGCTTCCCTGGTGGCGCAGTGGTTGAGAGTCCACCTGCCGATGTAGGGGACTCAACTATACTTCAATTAAAACAAAATGAAGGGACAAAAACCACCTGCCGATGCAGGGGACACGGGTTCGTGCCCTGGTCCGGGAAGATCCCACGTGCCGCGGAGCGGCTGGGCCCGTGAGCCATGGCTGCTGAGCCTGCGCGTCCGGAGCCTGCGCTCCGCAACGGGAGAGGCCACAACAGTGAGAGGCCCGCGTACCGCAAAAAAAAATAATAATAAAAAAAGGGGCACCAGAAAAAACCCAAATCTTTGTCCCACTTTTGCTTTCTGACAGGTGTGAAAAATGAAGGGACATATATAAAATAGATAACCAACAAGGACCTACTGTATAGCACAGGGAGCTATACTCAGTGTTTTGTAATAAGCTGTAAGGGAAAAGAATCTGAAAAAGATATATACGCATAACTGAATCACTGTGCTGTACACCGGAAACTAACACAACATTGTAAATCAACTATACTTCAATTAAAACAAAATGAAGGGACAAAAATCAAATGCTGATGACTTAACCACTGCTACTTTCTAATATGATCCATCAAAACAGTTAAAAATGGCAGCCATTTATTTCCATGAACCAGTCCTGTTGGCGTAAACGATCAATGGGGCAAGCACACCTTATAACCCACTTCGTTGTGGAATAATGCTGACAGCCGAGGACGCTGTCTTAGAAAACAAGAATCCCAGGTTGGGAGCGAGTGGTTCCTCACAGCAGTGTCACCAGGCATCGCCTAGAGCCAGAATCATTTTCACAGGCTGAACCCAGGCCGAGTTGTTCAAGAGACAGAGGTGAGATATTATCACTCTGTTGCAGAGTCTAGATGAAAAAGATTACGTTTCTGTGCTCCCCAAACAAGTTCCTGGTTTACACACGCCCACACGCACACACTCAAACAATGTACTGCTGATTTCTTAAAATGTGCTTTTTTTGAAGTGTTTATTACCAAGGACCCATTAATTCCACTTTTGGAAATCCACTCTAAAGAAATAACCTTCAATTTAGACAAAAGCTATATATGTGCACAAAGACATTTATCACAATATTCCTTAGATTAGTGAAAAATTGCCCCAAATTGGGGAATGGTGAAATAAATCATTCCACTCTCATAAAGCCGTTGAAGTAATGATGGTAAAATTGTGGTTTTCAGACTGTGATCAGTGAAAAAAACCTTTCAAAAGAATGAAGAGTGTCGGGGGCTTCCCTGGTGGCACAGTGGTTAAGAATCCGCCTGCCAATGCAGGGGACACGGGTTCGAACCCTGGTCCCGGCAGATCCCACATGCCGCGGAGCAATTAAGCCCGTGTGCCACAACTACTGAGCCCACGCGCCTAGAACCCGAGCTCCGCAACGAGAGAAGCCACCACGATGAGATGCCTGTGCACTGCAATGAAGCATAGCCACCGCTCGACGCAACTAGAGAAAGCCCGTGCACAGCAACGAAGACCCAATGCAGCCAAAAATAAGTAAGTAAATAAAATTTTAAAAAAAAGAATGAAGAGTGTGATGTGGAGATACAATGTATGTGTGTGGAAATGTACACAGATAAAAATAGCAGTGACATTAGGGTGTTGGGAAAGCAGGTGGTTTTTTCTTTTTCCCCATTTTCCCGAAATGAGCTTTTAATACTTTTAAGATAAAATAATTAAAAGTTTTTTAATCATTACAAGAATTAAAATGGTGCTTTTTCCTTATAGAAAAGAATTATGACTATGGTCTACTGCCTGTATCTTCTGTTGCGTGCAGATCACACGAGATCTTGTTCAAATGTGGGATCTCAGTCAACAGGTCTGGGCTGGGTCTGAGACTCTGCATTTCTAACAAGCTTGCACGTGATGCTGATGCTGGTGGTCTGTGCACCACACTTTGAGTGGCAAAGGGTCTAAGAGTTTCTAGAGAGAGTGACTAAAAGTCAAAACCAAAAGCAGACAAAAAACACGGATTGAAGATTGTTAAAGTCAGGAAGAGGTTCCTATAAATTGGTACCACGGAGAGCCAGGTAGCCAAGCTTCCCCTAGGGTTTTCTTTTCTCCCAAAGATGCTGTTATTCAAGCACATAAGCTTGAGGATATGTCAGTTTTCTATATCATTACATACTTCACCACATTTAAATTAAAAAAATTTTGGTGAGAATACTTTGAGTGAACAGAATGGCCATTTTTTTTGTCCCTGTTAAGTGACTTGAGCTCAGTTCACATATCCCTGGAACCAATCAGTGATTCCTTCCCTTTCTACACATTGCCACTTAGCTATTGGTTTTCACAGAATAAAGCAATCAATAGTCAGGAGCCCTTTTCTGTGAAATGTACCATACTTCCTCCCTCTCTCCCAAGGGCTTTCATCAGGCAATAACTCACCTGAACTTTCTGAAGTCTGTCTCCGAAACTAAAATGTGGAGAGGCTTTTCTTCTCAGCATCCCTCAGGTTGCTCATGGCCTTTGTATGCTGCTTGTGGAATTGCCACGCTGTTCGCAGAGCGGTTGTACTAGTTTCCTATCACTACCGTAACAAAGTACCATAAATGCAGTGGCTTAAAACTACACGAGTTTATTCTCTTACAGTTTGGAGGTCAGAAGTCTAAAGTCAAGGTGCTGCGTTCCTTCTAAAGGCTTCAGGGGCGCATCCTTCCTCCCTTGTCTAAGAGCATCACTCCCACCTCTGCTTCTGTCCTCACGTCTCCTTTGTCTGACTCTGACCCTGCTATCAACATAGTCACAGGCTCTGGGGATGAGACTGTGGACATCTTTGGGGCTGGCCATTATTCATGTTATCACAGTGGTCTATTCACAGCCCATAGCTTCTTGCACCTTGTTGAGTTTTTTCCTTTCTATTAGTAGCTTTATTGACATGCAGAGTTAGCCATAGTCAAAGTTATCAACCAGAGAGTGGTGTTTTGTTGGTTCCTGTGAGTATTCCGTGTCAGTTTTCTATTGCTACATAACTAATGACCACAAACTTAGTGGCTTAAAACAATGCAAATGTGTTATCTCATAGTTTCTGTAGGTCAGGAGTCCAGGATCCTCTGCCCAGGATCTGACCGGCTGAAATCAAAACATTGGCAGGGCCTTCCCTGGTGGCGCAGTGGTTAAGAATCCGCCTGCCGATGCAGGGGACACGGGTTTGGCCCTGGTCCGGGAAGAGCCCACGTGCCGCGGAGCAACTAAGCCCGTGCGCCACAACTACCGAGCCTACACTCTAGAGCCCGCGAGCCACAACTACTGAGCCCACATGCCGCAACTACTGAAGCCTGTGCGCCTAGAGCCCGTGCTCTGCCACAAGAGAAGCCACTGCAATGAGAAGCCTGCACACCACAACGAAGAGTAGCCCCCGCTCACCGCAGCTAGAGAAAGCCCGCGCAGCTACAAAGATGCAGCATAGCCAAAAATTTAAGATAAATTAATTAAAAAAAAAAAACATTGGCAGGCCTACATTCCTTTTTGGAGGCTCTGGGGAAGAACATGCTTTGAAGTTCATTCATTGGTTGTTGGCTGAATTCAGTTCTTCTGGATTTAGGACGGAGGTTCCCATTCCTCGTTGGGTGTCAGCCGGGAGCCTCTGTCTCAGCGTTGTAAGGTGGCCCACGTTCATTCTCACCTGGCCCCCACCATCTTCCAGCCAGCAATGGCAAGGTGAGTTCTTCTCAGGCCTCCAGTCTCTCCACCTTCCTCTTCTCTCACCAGCCAGAGAGAGCTCTGCTTCTTTTTCTTTTAATTTTTCTTTTATATTGGAGTATAGTTGATTAACAATGTTGTGTTAGTTTCATGTGTACAGCATCTTGATTCAGTTATACATATACATGTATCTATTCTTGTTTGGATTCTTTTCCCATGTATATTATTACAGAGTATTTAGTAGAGTTCCCTGCACTACACAGTAGGTCCTTATTGATTATCTATTATATATATAGTAGTGTGTATATGTCAATCCCAATCTCCCAATTTATCCCTCCCTCACCTTCCCCCTTTGGTAACCATGTTTGTTTTTGAAGTCTGTGAGTCCGTTTCTGTTTTGTAAATAAGTTCATTTGTATAGATTCCACATATAAGTGATATCATATGATATTTGTGTTTCTCTGTCTGACTTCACTCAGTATGATCATCTCTAGGTCCATCCATGTTGCTGCAAACGGCATTATTTCACTTTTTCATGTCTGAGTAATATTCCATATTATATACATGCTGCATCTTCTGTCTGCATTCATCTGTTGATGGACACTTAGGATGCTTCCACGTCTTGGCTATTGTAAACAGCATTTACAGCTTATGAGAATACAGATTCATGGACCCCACCCCAGACTGGCTGAATCAGAAGCCTATGTTTTCACAAGGCCTCCAGGTGATTCTGATGTACACTACAATGTGAGAAGCACTGTTCCGATTGGAATAAGAAGGCTCCATGGATGGACCACAGCAAAATCATCCCCTACGTGGCTTTAGTGAGAATGGCTGCCTCACACGGCCCTCATCATGTGTCAGCTCTGTGAGTGTGGGCGAGTCATTTATGTGCCCAGAGCCCTGGTATCCTCAACCGATTTCCTCAAGTGACCGTGTAATAGGAATGATCTAACAACCCTTCTGGCTCACGGGATTGCCTGAGCAATCAACAGGACAACCCATGTGAAGTGCCCAGACAGTGAAGCACTTATTCAACGGGACCCTCAGGGAGTGCCCTCACTCGCCTCTGGAACTGCATGGGTTAATAGGATGCGTAAGCGTAATAGGACCATAAACACTGGTCCACTGGTTGTCAGGTAACAATTACACGTTGACAAGGACTTCGTTAGATACTGCCTGTGGAAGGCTGAATAATGCCCCACCCCAATATGTCCATGACCTAATCCTTGGGAAGCTATGAATGTTACCTTATATGGCAAAAGGGACTTTGCAGACGTGATTGAATTAATGGTCTTGAGCTGGGGGATTATCCTGGTGGGCTCAATGTAATCACAAGGGTTCTTATAAAAGGGAGGCAGGCAGATGGGAGAGAGGTGATGTGATATCAGAAGCAGAGGCTGGAGTGATAGACTCTGACGATGGAGGAAGGGGCCACAAGCCAAGAAATGGACAGGCAGCCATGAGAAGCCGAAACAGGCAAGGAAGTGGATTCTCTCCTGGAGCCTCTAGAATGAATGCAGCCTTGCCAGCTCCTTGACTTTATCTCAGTGAAACCGATTTCAGACTTCTAAGCTCCAGAACTGTAAGACAATAGATTTGTGTCATTTTAAGCCACTAAGCTTGTGATGATTTGTTACAGTGTTAGACCCAAACGGTCTACGAGGGATTCCAACTCGCCCAAGAACCGCCAAGAGTCGAGAGCCGCTGCAACACGCAAGAGGTTTATTAGGAGCCGATGCACCGGGGTTCCCTGAACCTCACGCAGGAGGCCGATGGGGAACCCCTAAAAGCAGAATCACATACTTTTTATAGGTTTTTTTACTCATAGGGCGGGTATATTCTCACAATGATTGGGTAAATGTGGTGACTTTTGAATTCATTGGCTTAGGAACTTTTGTCCCACCTTCTGGCCGTTATAGTTGTTTGTTCATTGTGGCGGTTAGGGCGTATACCTGTTACGGGCAACTGGAAAATTACCCGCTGTCTGGCAAGTCCCCGTCAACTGAAAAACTCCAAGAATTGGTTTCGATAGGGAGAAGGAGTGGCGCACGATAGGGAGAAGAATTGGTTTCGATAGGGAGAAGGAGTGGCGCACGATAGGGAGAAGAATTGGTTTACGGGAACAAGTGAGGGGGTGGAAAGTCCCTAAAGGCCCCACAACAGCAGCAAGAGGAAACTAGCACACTACCTTACCCAGCCTACCGTTCGCGGGCATCAGAATCACCGAGAGCCCCAGGCTCTGCCTCCAAAGTGTCTGATTCATGAGGTCCAGGATGGAGCTGTGAATTTGCATTTCTAACGAGCTCCCTGCCGATGCTGCTAAATTCCAGGTCCACTGTCTGAGTAGCAGTGGCTCAAGAAACTTAAGATCCATGTTCCCTGGCAGATAACTTTTGATTCAGGAGGTCAGGAGCCTACCCTTTCACAAGAATCCCCAGATGATTGTACCGAGTGGCTGCCAGTCTCACTCAGGCACACAGACTTACCCTAAGTGGCCCCGAGAGTGGGAACTCCTTCCTGTCTAGCAGGTCAGGGGCAGAGAAAGACTTTGCGGCCCCCTTGTACGTACTAATTCATCAATTCATGGCATCGCTCACTGTCCTGAATCGGTTAACCCGAATGACCATCAGATTGGTCGCTGGGGCCACCAGGGCTTTGCCCACTGGCTACGCAGAGGAGGTGTTCACGCAGAGCATGGACTGCCTCTCCTCAGGGCCACTGGACACACACCATCACTTAGACTCATCCCCCAGAAAAGCAGAAAGGGCTTGGAAGAGTCCACCCATGGCAACGCTACCGCAGGCTCCATCTCACCGACGAGCCTGAGAGGGCCGCCCAGCTCTCTCTGCAGTATTGGCCTGGTTGGCATGGAGGGAGCGTGGCAGGAGACGGGGAAACTTGCCAAGCGAAGCATGTCATCAGCCTGGGACTGGTGGGAATCAGGGGAGCAAATGGAAGTAAAAAAAAAAAAAATTGAGGAGGTAGAGGAATAAGAAAAGGAAAATCAGAAAAAAGATTGAGAACAGTCAGTGATAATGAGTAAGATGTGGGAGCAGCAATGCAGACAACTGCCATGTGGTCCGAGCCAAGGACAGGGTGGGCGTGGGAGAGGTGGTCTGTGCAGCCAGTGGCTTCTGTCAAAGCCACCAGGCTGCATCAGGGCACTCATCCCCCATCTCAAATGCCCCTTTCTACATGCAAGGACATGCCTGCTCCCTTCCCCCACTGTGGGCAGCCGTAAGCTGCTGGATGGTTTGACCTAGAAGAGAGACAAAGCTCTCCAAAAGAAAATTGAAATTAATGCTGGCTTCAGAACTTCGCTCTAGAAGTAAATCGCTGCTACTTGTGATAAATGCTTAACGAAATGAGACAACCAAGAGAAACACCATTGGATGCTAACAAAAGGGAAGAGCTGTCGATATACGTGGAAGTGCATACACTTGTACCCATCCCTACATAATCTCCGTGTACACGGGGCAGAAGTGGTAGGGCGCTGTCCAGCAGGAAGGTGTCCTTGTTCCACACAAACACCCCCACACACAAACTGAAGTGCACCAATAAACAAAGCCTTCCGAAGATGCCAGGCATAAGGAGTGAAGATGAGGCAGGATTCACCTGCGCTGCGTCCGCCCAGGGCCACTCCGGCTGCTGTGGAGATGTAGTCAGTGTTTATGGAGCACTTACTGAAAGCGAGGCTGTGCACTACGCTAAGTGTGTTAACTCACTGCATCTTCACAACAAATCTTCCAGGAGAGGCATGATTCCCCTCCCATTCTGCAGGGGAGGAAGGCCACTCAAAGTGGGTTGTCACTCATCTGAAGTCCCCGCAGCTTTTATGAACTGGATTTGTACCCAAGTCTACTTGACTTCAAACCCATGCTGTCGGCTGAATCACCAGCGCTCATCTCTCAGCTGTGCATATTTTCCACCAGCACCCTGTCACCACTTGCCCTTCTTACTAAGGTGTGACATTTAACTTCTCCAAGGAGGGAGCCGGGCTCCACTCGACCAGCAGAGAGGTGAGACAATGCAACAGGCACCAGGAAGAGGTGGGGAGATGCATCTCCAAGGACCTGGCCCCAAAGACAGACCCAGGGGAGGCAAAGAAACCCTGTGCACAGCTGCTGTGGAGGGGAAAAGGGGGCTGGCTTTTTTTTTTTTTTTTATAATTTTTTTTTTTTTTTTTTTTTGCGGTACGCGAGTCTCTCACTGTTGTGGCCTCTCCCGTTGCGGAGCACAGGCTCTGGACGCACAGGCTCAGCGGCCATGGCTCACGGGCCCAGCCGCTCCGCAGCATGTGGGATCTTCCCGGACCGGGGCACGAACCCGTGTCCCCTGCATCGGCAGGCAGACTCTCAACCACTGCGCCACCAGGGAAGCCCCGGGCTGGCTTTTTAAAACGGCCAATCTGCTCCCACCACCCACAGAAGACTCCTTAACAAAGTGGAAACCAAATGCAGAGAGAGGATTAATCGTACCTCAACAGCCCACGCCTACATATTTTTTTCCTGGCCCTTTGCTGTGGCACAGAGACATACACACTGAAAGGTCGATTAGCAAATTGGCTCCTAGATGGCATTTTGCTTGATAGGTTTAAATCACAAAACCACTGTTTTCAAATGCCAGCAGGGCAGGCAAACACAGGGAACTATGAGGGCTAATGGGCGTGCTATTCAGTTGTGAAAAAGAATGCATTGCTGTATAATTGCTTCAGAATCAGTCATTTGACTATACAAAGAAAAAAATTAACTGAGATAAAGTTCCCTTTCGGGGAGGTAATTATGATTATTCTAAAGCCATCATTATTCATTTTACATATTGGGAAATTGCTTCCCAAATGTGACCTGTTTGGAGATAAAGAGAGACTTCAATGTAATTCTCCTAAAGGATTTTGATTCTTTATCTCAAATTCAGTAGCATTTTAAGAAATCAAAGGAAATGTAACAGTTTTTAGAATTCGAATTAAGGTTTTTGATTGCCTTGTTAAAAAAAAAAAGGACATTATGTAGGTGAACTGATATGCTAATATTTTAGCCTTGTGTGCGCTCTGCTTTTATTTGTGACCCACAAAGCACAAAGGGTATTTTTCAACTCCTGACTAGACAAAGAAGGGACAGACTGGAGAGAAGTCCGGTTTGGGGCAGATCTGATGGCAGAGAGAAGGCAGAATATCTACCTCCTAATTTGCTTCTGCCTTTGACAAGGAGCAAAAATTGAAAAGAAAGGACAAAATGTAAAGCAGATACCATTGTGAAAAGGGAAACTGAGGGTAAATTGAATGTAAAAAAGAGAAGAATACCAAGCAGCTGATTGAAATTCTCCTCCCAACCCTGCAAGGAGTGGATCGTCTTCCATTTGCAGATTGGGAAACTGAGGCTCAGCTAATAAAGGCCCAGGGTGAGGTTTGATCCCAGGTGTGTCTGCTCTTTATATTTCTTCATTCACTCATTACTTCATTCAACAAACATCAGTGAAGTATCGAGGACACAGAGAAGAGCCGGAAGAGTCCAGCTGGTCTTTAGAGCATCTGCAGGTGAGCTGGGAATGAACACCTCCTGTTCCTTTATCATGAGTCCTGATTTCGAGCCTGTCAGTTTACATCCCTGGTCTCTTCAGGGCTTTGTAGATATAATCACAGACCCTTTGGGTCACGTGAAGATGCACCAGAAGATGAAACTGGATTGAAGCAGGAGTCTCCATCTTTTTTTTTTCTTTTTTTTTTTTTTTTTGCGGTACGCGGGCCTCTCACTGCTGTGGCCTCTCCCGTTGCGGATAGCACAGGCTCCGGACGCGCAGGCTCAGTGGCCATGGCTCACGGGCCCAGCCGCTCCGCGGCATGTGGGATCTTCCCGGACCGGGACACGAACCCGTGTCCCCTGCATCGGCAGGCGGTCTCTCAACCACTGCGCCACCAGGGAATCCCAGGAGTCTCCATCTTGAATGAAGAAAGAGAGAGAGAGAGAGAGAGAGATTGAGAGAGAGACTGAGTTGACCAATCATGACAAAAACAAGAAAAATATAAGCCTGGAGGCAGTGCTTTATCTTAAACCATGTGTTTTCAAATACTTTCTGATGAGCCTCCTCAGAATTCCACAAGGTTGGGACTTCCCTGGTGGTCCAGTGGTTCAGACTCCACGCCCCCAATGCAGAGGGCCCGGGTTCGATCCCTGGTCAGGGAACTAGATCCCACATGCGTGCCATACCTAAGAGCCCACATGCCGCAAGGAAGATCCTGCGCTCAGCAACGAAGATCCCGCGCAGCCAAATAAATAAATAAATAAATGTTTTTTAAAAAAAGAGTTCCACACAAGGTAGCATGGGCCAGTAGTTTTCCTATCTGCCTCTCAAGCATGAGGAAACAGTTTCAAAGGAGTTCGGTCACTTGTTCCAAAGAAAACAGCAGGTTGCCTAGTTACTGCGTCACACTTCTACCCGGAAGCTGATAGTGGTAGGTGGAAGAGGAAATTGCCAGGGAGTCATCATGTGCTCCAGTCAACAAGTTCTGCTTCTAATCATCCACAAGTCTTATATGCCTGGCTGAGGTGCTCCAGCAGTCCCATTCTCAACGATCTCTTCTGCAAAAATTTGATAATGCTTACCCTGCCTACCTCTATTTCATGAATCCATTGGGGGAATATCTGGCAACATGGACAGTGCATCTACAAATGTAGAGTTACACTTAGTATGACGATCTCTAGGCCCATCCATGTTGTGCAAATGGCATTATTCTTTTTTACGCCTGAGTAGTATTCCATTGTATATATGTACCACATCTTCTTTATCCATTCATCTGTGGATGGACATTTAGGTTGCTTTCATTTCTTGTAAATATAGAGCTGCAATGAATGTTGGGGTGCATTATCCTTTTGAATTATGGTTTTCTCTGGAAATATGCCCAACAGTGGGATTGCTGGGTCATATGGTAGCTCTATGTTTCGTTTTTTAAGGAACTTCCATACTGTTCTCCATAGTGGCTCTATCAGTTTACATTACCACCAACAGTGCAAGAAGGTTCCCTTTTCTCCACACCCTCTCCAGCATTTATTGTTTGTAGATTTTTTGATGATGGCCATTCTGACGGGTATGAGGTGATACCTCATTGTAGTTTTGGTTTGCATTTCTCTGATTAGGGATGTTGAGCATCTTTTCATGTGCCTCTTGTCCATCTGTATGTCTTCTTTGGTGAAATGTCTATTTAGCTCTTCTGCCCATTTTTTGATTGGGTTGTTTGTTTTTTTGATACTGAGCTCCCTGAGCTGCTTGAATATTTTGGAGATTAATCTCTTGTCAGTTGCATCGTTTGCAAATATCTTCTCCAGTTTCTATAATTAGGATCTCTGATCATTTTTAAAAGAAATGGTCATAGGGAACAAGCATGTATTAAGGTATGGTAGTTACTGCCCAGCCCCCCCCCCCCCCCCCCCCCGCTTTCCCTGCCACTTCCAACTTCATTGCTTTCCTGGATAAAGCTTCTAGATGGGCAAATAGGGACATGTTCCACACCGTCTTTGGATTTCAGGAAAAGCTGAAGCAGAGGGCTAGCCATTCCCAGGAGAGGAGAGAAGGAGAGCCCTGAAAACATACTGTTTGGGCTCATGAGAGGAGCAGAAACAGTTGCACTGTGGGTACTCCTTGACCTTGATGTCAGTATGGCACGAGAACTGGTTCCTTCCCCCTGAGGCAGTTTGTGGTCATTGAAATATGCAGGGTCTGCATAATTGCTACTTCTCCTTCTGGGATTTTTAAAAAATAAATTTATTTATTTATTTTTTTGGCTGAGTTGGGTCTTCGTTGCTGTGTGCGGGCTTTCTCTAGTTGCGGCGAGAGGGCCTACTCTTGGTTGCGGTGCATGGGCTTCCCATTGCAGTGGCTTCACTTGTTGCAGAGCACGGGCTCTAGGTGCGTGGGCTCAGTAGTTGTGGCACGTGGGCTCAGTAGTTGTGGCTCGTGGGCTCTAGAGCACAGGCTCAGTAGTTGTGGCGCACGGGCTTAGTTGCTCCGCGGCATGTGGGATCTTCCCAGACCAGGGCTCGAACCCATGTCCGCTGCATTGGCAGGTGGATTCTTAACCACTGTGCCACCAGGGAAGTCCTCTTTCTGGGATTTAAATGGGCCTTGTTCACATTGCATTTTGGAAATCACCTTATTAACAGATGTCTGCCCCAGCTGACTCAACCTAGAACTTTGTGTGTGCAAAACTCATAATGGCCTTTTTCCACACCAGAACTTGTTATTTCCTTGTGGACAACATAGAGAAATGTGTGCTGGGTGTCAACACAATCAAGGATTACCCTGCTGGCTGAAAACAGTCATGCTCAGAGAATACTGATCAATGAGTTGAGGTCAACCTGAAGGAAGAAAGAGTGCCAGAATCAGTATTTTTATCACCAAGATGGAGGAAATTGAGAGAGAGTGTTCACCAAAACTAGTTGGGGTAGCTAATATATTAGGTAGAAGAATCAAAACTCAGAACGATACATATAAGATGTCATAATATTTTTTATACAAAGAAGAATTTTAAAGATCCTCAGGATCAAAATTATATAAGTTCAAATGGAGAAGATATTCATTCATTTAATAAAAATTTGAGCATCTGATACGTTCTATGCATGGAGGTTAAGCGGTGATCAAGATAAACACTGTTCCTGGCCACCTGGAGTATCCAATCTACAGGGTAAAACTGAAAATAAGAAATAAACATAATCATGACAAGATAATTTTAAGTACTAACAAAGGAGACTGAGAAGTTGCATGCAGTGAAGGAGAAAGAAAACCAGAAATGTGTGGCTTCATGGAAGCTGAGATAAGAACATGTTTCCAGGAGAATGGAGGCATCCACTGGAAGAGTCCCATCTAGCCATGTGGCAATGATTTGTGTCCTTGACAAGAACAGTTTCAGCAGGATGATGGGAACACAAGGCTTATCAGAGCAGGCTTCAGACAGTGAGAAGTGAGGAAGTACAGGCAAGTATGGACGGCTCTCCCAAGAAGTCTTGCTAAGAAGGGGCGTAAGAAAATAAGGCAGTGGCTAGAACATGTGTGTGAACCAGCGGGAATGATCTGGGTCAAAGGGAGATATTGATGATGCAGGAGAGACATTGTTGGAATAGTGTCCTGGGAAGGAGGAGATGGGACATGAGTTTTAAAACTTTATGTTCAAAAGACTTTCAGACTTTAGTTAGCCGTAAGTTCAAAGTCTCCCAAGGTTCCTCAAAAAGTTTTTCATTCATTAATCAGCACATTTAATTTACTCCCGCTGTAGTCATGGCCCAGCAGAGGAGAAAAATATATTCATATAATCCAGAGTAAATTGCAGCTGTAGTAGGTCCTAGGAAGGGGAGGTGGATGGTGCCATGAGACTGTCATTTGGGGCATTTGACCGATTGGGGAGATCAGAGAGGGCTTCCTTGAGGAAGTGATGCTCAGCTTTTGAGCCAAATGGTGAGTGGGCTGTAGCCAGGCAAAGAGGCTGCGGAAACAACATGTGCAAAGGCCCTGCATTGGGAGGGAGGGCCTGTGAGAGCAGTGAGGCTGGAGAGGGAGAATGGGGGCATGCAGTGGGAGATTAGGGTGGGCCTAGACAGGGCCTCAGAGGCCATGTCAAGGAAGTCTTATAAACTAGATTTCTTAGAATACCACTTCATTCCCAGTAGGACAGTTATAATTTTTAAAAATTCAATTAAATTTTAAAAAGTTTTAATGGAAAATAAGTATTGGCAAGGATGCAGAGAAATTGGAACCCTCAGACACTGGTGTCGGGAATGTCAAATGGTACGGCTGCTATAGAAGACACTATTGTGGTTCCCCAGAAAGTTAAACGTGGAATTCCCACATGACCCAGCAATTCTACTTGGTATATACACCCAACAGAATTTAAAGCAAGGACTAGAGCAGATACTTGCACACCAGTGTTTATAGCAAGATTATTCACAATAGCCAAAAGGTGGAAGCAACTCAAATGACGGATGGATGAATGGACAAACAAATTGTGGTCTATCCAGACAAGGGATATTTTTGGATATTCTATCTCTACAGTGGACATTCTATTCATACAATGGAATATTAATCAGCTATTTAAAAAAGGAATGAAATACTGGAACGTGCTACAACCTCACGCTAAGAGAAAGAAGCCAAGGTACAAAGGCCACCTACTGTATGATTCCATTTATAATGAAATGTTCAGAATAGACAAATCCCTAGAGACAGAAAGTAGATGAGTGGTTACCTAGGGGGATGGGGAGTGACTGCATAATGAGCGCAGTTTCCCTTTGGGCTGGAGAAAATGTTTTGGAGCTAGATAGTGATATTTGCACCACATTGGTAATGTACTAAATACCAGTGAACTCTCCACTTTAAAATGGTTAATTTGATGTTGTGTGTATTTTACCTCAACAAACAAACAGAATGCCTATTACTTAGAATGTTTTCAGCTCAAGAGAAGAAACGGTTCCAACCTAAGCAGCCGGAGATGTACATCTTACTCAGAGCCCACTACTTGAAGAGGAACTTTGCAAAACTAGAGAATGTCACCCATAGGACAACCAGGATGGTGAGAGATTTTTCAAACTTTTGTGATGCAGAACAGTGAAAGGAGCGGGACCCAACTTGGAATGAAAGGAGCCTCCCTCACGGATAGGCGATGGAGGTTGAGAGGCACACAGTAACTTGGAGTGGAAAACATTTTAACAATCACATTTGTTGAGAAATAATAGTAGTGAGCTTCCTGTCCTGAGAAGTATTGAAATATACCTGAAGGGCTGACAGCCACAGACAGGGCACAAGGGATTCCTGAATGTGGATGACTAGACCGACGGACTTATAAAATTCCCTTTAACTTAGAGATTCTGTGACACATTTACAAGAATCAATCAGGAGGAGAGAGAGGAAAATTCTAGCCCAAAGCAACATTATGTTTTCCAAGATGCTACCCAAAATGTTGTTACCAGGCAAGTGGGAAGTGTGGGATGGTTCAGAGAAATCATTGTCAGCTAATGAAAATGATAGGCTAGTTAAACAATTTTGAGCTGGGTACATTGTTGCATTTTAAATTTCGTCTGCAAAAGCAAGGATATGCTATCAGATTAGCTATATTCTTTGGTGTTCGCTGATGCCAACCTGTGAACTTTGATCTTGATTCATATGTGTGGGGAACTCAGCCACAGTCCGAAAGCAGAGTGTCCTGTGAAAGACAGAGGTGGACATAACCCAGGTTTATGGATCGAACTGCTCAGTACAAGCCAAAGGAAAACCACCTGCCTTTCGCTCTGCCTCATAAAAGGACAGAAGGGAGTGACCTGTGTATTAAAGGCAGGATCTGCTTTCAGCCAGCTTGGAAATCCAGGGCCCCCTGGGATGCTGCTATTTTCTGTTCTACCTGCATCTTCATCCGTTCAGCTGCGACTCCATAAGACACACGGCAGGATGTAGCCCTCTCCCCCATTCTCTAAGCCACAGCTGAACTGGAGACTGATTCTGAAAGAAGGCCCCAGAATGGAGCCCTGCTGAGGTCTTGCACTTGTTCCTCGTAGCCCAGACCAGCAATCTGACAATCCAGGAACATTTTCTATGGATGGTAACGACGTGGAGGGGACGGATTTGCCGTGTACTCAGTGTGCGACCTGGGACACATGACCTAATATCTCTAAGATGCCGTTTCTTCATCAAAGGAAAACTGAGGAAAGGTCAGGACGCCATAGATAGCCAGGAAAGTGTGAGAGGGAATCTCGGGGCCTTGCCCTGGGTGCTGAGGAAGAGGACCTCGGGAGAGGACCAGGGGCACAGAGAGCTGGGACCCCTCCGTCTGTCACCTGCAGGTGACCAGAAGACCCACTCGAAGAGTCACACAGGCTCTGTTTTCTCCCACCCTGGGGGTGATTAGCCCCTTAAAAGTCAGGCAGGCAGGGCTTCCCTGGTGGCGCAGTGGTTGGGAGTCCGCCTGCTGATGCAGGGGACGCGCGTTCGTGCCCCGGTCTGGGAAGATCCCACATGCCGCAGAGCGGCTGGGCCCGTGAGCCATGGCCGCTGAGCCTGTGCGTCCGGAGCCTGTGCTCCACAACGGGAGAGGCCACAACAGTGAGAGGCCCGCGTACTGCAAAAAAAAAGAAAGAAAGAAAGAAAGAAAATCAGGCAGGCAAAAATCACATCTTCTCTTCCATCCCAAAGTTGAGTGTGGTAAAATGTAGGAGGGGAAGGCAAAGTTGAACATCTAGGGAGTGCTTTTATCTTTATCTCAGCTTTGTCTCCAAGATCTGGGCAGCTTTTCCTTGTGGGGCTTCCTCTCGGGCTGCAAAAGGTCCCCCAGCCCCGCCCCTGCTGCCCCCAGGCTGGGTGCTGAGGGTCCCTGCCTTTAGAGTGCTATGCTTTTCACTGTACTTCTTGTCTGCCCTTCTTCCATTCAACCTGCCTGCTCTCAGGATGGCTGATCACATGTAGGGCAGTCAGAAAACCATCTAGAGTCACACTCAAGGTTCTGAGTGATCTTTAGTCTTTGAGGGCATTTGGAGTCTTAAAAGATGTGCATTTAAGCTCATTTTTTTCCTAATGAAATGATGAACTGTCCAACTACATAGGAAAGTTAATTTTTGTTAATTTCCTGTTGCTTCTTGCTACATTGGGCTACATTTGCTTACTACTGGAGGCCACCTGACCCCCATCCCTCACCAATTAGTAAATAAACATCCAAATAAAACACAGTGTAATAGAAGAATGGAAATCAGTAACCTCCCTCCACCCTCTAGCACAGATGTGGAGCCAACTGAGGGCTCCCCTGCCTGCCTAAGAGAAAATAAGGAAAAAATTTGGACCAATACTTCCAATCCCTTTTGGCACTGCAGGATCTCGGAATGCCCTCGCCTTAAAGCTGCTTTCTGGCTACCTCAGGGACCCATCCGCCTCCCCAGGGTAAAAGGCAGAGATAACAATACTAACTTCACCAGCAACAACGTCTGCATCAATACCTACCATTTATTGAGCCTCCTTTAATCCCTACAACAACTATATGAGGTAGGGACCATGAATATACCCATTTTACACATGGGTATGTCTGGAAATAAGGTCTCAGGAGCCCAGAAATCATAGAACTAAACACCCAATGGACATAGGTGCTTTACTTAATTATATATATTTATATCTATCTATAAATAATACATAACATACCTGTGATAACAATTAAACAGAACAGTAGGACTTGATGAAAAACAGCCTCACGGCCCTCCTCTCCAAACTGATGACCTCGCTCCAAGAAGCAATCTCTCTTAACTCTTTCCTGTTTGAGTTCCTCTGGAGGTGCTTCCGCAATCTAGATGCAGGGAGGTGAGACAGTTTGGATACTGGTGTGGGCATTTGGGGTTGTCACTGTGATGGGGAGGGGGCGCTACTGGTATTTACTGGGTTCAGGATGGGCCGACAGGCGTGCAAGGCACAGGAGAGCCTTGTACAATGAGGACGTGTCCCCATTTCTTCATCAATTTTTTAGTGTCCTCTGGACATTTATATAGCTGAAAAATCTGCTTCTAGTTATCAGCACCTAAGAAATAAGTCCATCTGACGTATAGACACAAGATACTTTGGGGTGGTTTTAAGAAACGTAGATTTTTTTTTCAGGACTGCAATTGCCGTGTCAATTGAGGGAAGACCGCACTTTGTTTCACTTGAAACCTTACCAAGTTGTTCGCCATTTTGGAATGTCACGACACTGATGGCAAGACCACCCTTGGTATGTGGATGACCAATACAATACATCTATGTAGGGCTGGCGTCTTAGCTGTCCCACTCGTGGGGATTCTACAACTCAGTTGCTCATCGGATGACTTCATTCCGTCTTCCGGTTGAGTGTTTACACATCGAGAAAACACTATTCATTTTAAATTACTTTCAGTTCTTCTTTATATTATAATCGAGGTGTCGTATTGATCTTTTCTTTCATTTGGATTTCATTTGTGGAGTGCCAAAGGGGCATTATAAATGTTCGTTTATGACATCAGATCTGATGGGGTTGGGAACCAATGGCTCTGATCTTGATAATATGCTGAATTCTCTCTTTCTTGATTTATCAACTTTAGACAATACCTAGTGACTCCTTGACATGAATGATGAGGATCTACGTCACTTACATCATCCCTCCTCACAAATCTCTATTTCTTTTTCCATCGAAGTTTGACTGTATCCTCTGATCCCCGCTTGAGCAGCTGAGGATATCAACAGTGCTGCTTTTTCATTCATATTCTCCCATGCCCCCCTTTGTGTCATCTATGCTTTCATTGGCATAGTCAAACATTGTCAAGGTTTGCTAACATTTTCATTTAGCTCTGCAAACAGAACTCAGTCTTGTTTTTTTTTGCTTTGTCATAAGGTGACTATAAAAGTTGAAAACCAATTCATGGACTTCCTATTAGTTTGAGAAAGCAGCTGTCTTTCTGAGTGACAGGAGAAAAGGCTAGAAAGGCTAGAAATTATGCCTGATGTGCTGAGAAAGTAACTAGAGAAGCAAGAAGTTGAGAGGAGATTTTAAGAATCAAACATCAAGGAAGATTCTGCCCATTAAGGAGATTTTTGCTGGAGAGACAAGCCTCATGAGTAATTATGAAACAGGAAGCAGTGACGTGCACACATGTGATTAAATGCCCCCCAAAAGATTAGGGCAGACAAAATGTGTCCTTACAGTTTGTAATTAGTTGTACTCCTAGACGAGGCATTGAGGGTCAGTAAGAGCTCAAATGGAATAAAATCAGTTGGAAATATGATTTCATTGATAGTCTAAAATTAATAGGAGACTATCTCTACTGTGGAGTAAGATACAACTATATACTTTTCCCCCCTGATTATAAAAGTAATATTGCTCTTTGTAGAAGTCTGGGAAAACACAAAAGGGTATTAAAATATAACTAAAAACTCCATTAATCCCAGAGATAAACCCCGTCAGTATTTTGGTATATGTTAATATATTGTTATGTTAGTAAGGGTAGGGCCACTGCTATAACAAATAGGCCCCTGAATACACAATGGTTCAAACGTCACAGGAGTTTATCTCTGGTTCACATAAGTGTCCAGGTCCGTTCCGGGCTGTCAGCGTATACTGGGGAGGAGTGAGCCTCTGCTGCAGAGTCATTCAGTCACCCAGGCTGGCAGAGGCAATTCCATCTTCGGCCTGTGGTTTCCGAAGGCACTCTGGGTGTCAATGTCACGTTTCGGCTGAGAGGAGGGGAAGGCATGTAGAAGCACATGCTCTGGAGATCCTGTGGCTAAGGCCTGGAAGTGGTGGACATCACTTCTGACTTCATTGGCTAGACCTCAATCACTTAGCACCTAGCTGCTAAGAAGTCTGGGAAATGTAGTCCAGCTGTGTGGCCAGATAGCCGATAGATGTTTGGTGAATTAGTAATCTCTACCCTAGTGTATTTTCTTTCAGTCTTTTCCAGTACATATATATATGTACATATGAATATGACCAGGATTATATTGCACATTCAGCTTTTCACTCTGCTTTAAAAATAATAAAACAATCTCTGAGCACTTTCCCACATAATTCTTTGCAAACATGGCTGCATGATATCTGATCATATACAGCAGGGTTTCTCAACCTCAGCACTATTTTTTTTTAATTTTTTTATCGTAGTAGAGCTGATTTACAATGTTGTGTTAGCTTCTGCTGTACAGCAAAGTGAATCAGTTATACATATATCCACTCTAGTTTATTTTATTATTTATTTATTTGGCTGCACCAGGTCTTAGTTCTTCAGTTGCGGCATGCGGGATCTAGTTCCCTGACCAGGGATGGAGGCTGGGCCCCCTGCATTGGGAGCATGGTGTCTTAACCACTGGAGCACCAGGGAAGCCCCTATCCACTCTTTTTTAGATTCTTTTCCCATATAGGACGTTACAGAGTATTGAGTAGAGTTCCCTGTGCTATGCAGTAGGTCCTTATTAGTTATTTATTTTATATACAGTAGTGGGTATATGTCACTTTTTTGACATTTGGGGCTGGATCGTTCTTTGTTGTGGCGAGGGCTGTCCTGAGCATTGTAGGGTGTTTAGCAGCATCCGTGACCAACACCGACCAGATGCCAGTAGCACCCCCTCCCCAGGTGTGACAACTAAAACTGTCTCCAGACATTGCTAAGTATCTCCAGGGGGGCAAAGTCATCCACAGCTGAGAACCAGGGAGCTAGATCAATGATAATTTATGCAACTGCATACCTTCTATCAAACAGTTGTTGCTTCCTTTCTTGTTTTTATTGTTTGATCTGCTATTACATCTTGCTCTGTGCTAAACATCTTTTTACGTTAATTTTGACTGAAACAGTCATTATTTACTCAGGAGAGAGTCCCACAAGCAGATTATTAGGCCAGAGGCTATGAATATTTTTAAGTCTGTTGATACATCCTGCCAAATATCTTTCCAGAAAGGCTCTACCAATTTACTCGTCCACTTGCAACGTAGTCTTGCTTTAATTTTTAAAGGTTTTAGTTATATGAGAAAAATTGGTTATTATTTTAAAATAGCATTTCTTAGACTGAGAGTCAAATATGTACATTAGCTCTCTTCTGCACCAGGTCAGTAGTAGCCTTGCTAATTTCCCAACTGCTGTTTTGTTTTTCTTAAGGGTTTTAGGGACAACTGCTTGTTGAAACCGGTCCATGACATTTCCAAAGTGAGTAAAAGTTTCTATTAAAATGTGGCTTTCCTTTGACAGTGTGTACACAATGGCTATAACTTGGTTTTTAATCACAGTATTCCATTGTGACTGGCTCCAGTATTTGGACAGCTGTTATTTCTTTTCTTTGGTTAAAAAAAAAAAAAAATTCAAGACTTCTAGGGAATGACGGAAAGTGGACCAAAGGGTTTACTTTCATCTCAGTGCACACAGTCTTAGAGTTCTTGCTTCCAGAGTGGCTGAGGGAGGTCATATCTTGCCAAAAGACTATTTCAGATTGTGCGCCCAAGTCCCGTTCTGCTGTTTTCACTGTCTCCTGGGAACCTCCCAAGATGTAGGAACGAACCAAACCGAACGCTGTTCCCTAAACCAGGACTTAAATGAACTCCTCGTGGCCCTCACCCTCTTGCAGGTGATCCCAGTTATTGTCAACTGCAGTTGGATTCCTGCATGCAGGTGCTTTCAGGCCTCTTTCAAATGGATTACTTTTCTGTAACAGGAGGACAAAAAGTTAAACCTGTGAGCTCCCTGCTGTTTTATTACTGCATGAAGATTGGTTAGGAATGAGTGTTCCCTGTGGGATTGTGAAAATGAGCCAGTGATCTGCCAAGCACAAATCTCTGTCCTTTTCTGCAAAATATTATTAGGATTTCTAGAGCTTTGCCTTGATAAAATCTTTCGTAATCCAATAAATTTCATTAGATGAAATGTTTGCCTGCTGCACCCTTTCTCAGTCCTAAAGCCTCCTTCTTCTGGCTTAAATGTCCCTTAAGTGTACTATCTACTGTTACTGTTTATGTAACCCTCTGTTCAAGTAACACGATGTATTTTCAGAACAATGAAAAAGCACAACATAAACTATCGGGGGGAAGGTTGGGCTCAGAAATGTCTCAGAAAAGCATTAACCAGAGTAAAACTGCAGGGATCTCACAGCTTTGCTAATACCTTTGGAGACAGAAGGAATTTAAGACCTGGACACTTAAACCATTAATTCACTTACAGGCTCAAGCAGGAGGCCTGAGCCGCAGGAGAAGGGGTGCCTTGGGTGGGTCTGCAGAGTCTCCCGGAGCCTGCCAGGGGTGGGCTTCCAGGGATCAAGCAGGCGGATTACGGACACCACCAAATCTGTCACCACCCCAGATGGAAGAGTGCCGTCTGTGCCCTTCTAAGCCATTTGTTACCCACAAGTCAGTGTTGACGACCTTGGCCGCACATTGGAATCACCTGGGCACCTTCTGGGGCACGAATGCCTCGATCCTGCCCGCTGAGGCCCAGATGAAATCGGGTTTCAAAAGCTCCCCAGCTGATTCTAATGTACAACCAGGGTGGAGACCCACCGAATTAAGTAGTTCCCCGCAGCCCCCGCGTGAACAAAAGGTTCCGGGACTGTGGGTTGGGTCAAGGCTGCTCAAACACAGAGGGTCCTTGGAGCAGTGCCTCCGGCCTCGGTTTCTTTATCTGCACAATGGGTGATGACTAGGACGGCAAAGGCCCCTCCAGCTGTAATAGTTCTCTTCTGGGACGCGGATCGGCGCCTCCGAGATCCTGGCAGCCCGTTCCCCTCTCTCCCCATCCCCCCGCTGGCTTTTCCGGTTTCCGCGCCCCTTGGCGCTCGCTCGGGGGTCCCAGAGGAAGCCGCAAGCTTCGCCGCCGCCTCGGCGCGCGCGCTGCCCGGTTGGGGCCCCGGCTGCGGGCGCACAAAGCCCCCGGCGCTGACGTCAGGGCCCCTCTCGGCGCGGCCGGCCCCCAGTGCAGGCGGAGCCGCGCCGCGCTCCCACCCCGGCCCGGAGCGAGGACCAGCAGCCAGCCCGGCAGCCCAGCGCAGCCCGCCCGCCCGCGCACGTGCCCGCCGGACCTGCAAACTTGTGCCACCGGCTCTGCCCGTCCCCGGGGAGCCCGAGCGCCCGCAGCCCGCGCCTCCCGCCCGTCTCCAGCCATGGGTAAGCCAACGCGCTGGCCCCGCGCCGGCCCCGCGCCACCGCCACTAACACGGCCACGGCCTCGCGCCCCCGCCCCGCCCCCGCTCAGGTGGGGCCTCCTGCGGGCACCTCCGCGACCCGGCCCGGGTGGGAGGGTGGGGTGCGGAGGTGGGAGGGGCGCGGCGCAGGTGTCCCGAACGCCCAGGTGCGCGTCCCCGCCCTATCTCGGGGGCGTCCCCACCCCGGCGGCGCTCGGCTGCGCCCGAGGGCGTGCGGCTCGCGGGAGGGGAAGAGAGGGAACCCCGGGAGGGGGAGCCCAGGGCGCGGACGGAGCGTCCCGGGCTGCGGCTCCGGTCTTATTTTCAGCGGGTGGGAGAGAGTAGCTTCTTGCCCTTTTCCCGGGACGCCCTCCTGTCGTCCGAGCTCCGAGTCCGATCCGGTCCCACCGTGCCGGGGTCCTGTTCGCCTTAAACCCACCTGAAGCCAACGCCCAGTTCCCCAACCCTGGGGTCTTCTGAGAGCTCGTTTGGGAACCATGACCCTTGAAACCAGGAAGGTGGGAGGGAGAGGGACAGGATGGGACTGAGGGTGAGCCTCTTTGTCTCCCGTTTCAACTATCAAAATAATGATCTGGGAGCAGGTGGAGACGATGTGCCCCGCGGGTTTCGATGCAGTTGGGGGATCGACTACTCAGGGTGAAAAAGCCGAGCTCTGAGGATCGAAAATCTCCCACCTGGCCCGGGGCAGATAACAGGCGGCTGTAGGATTCTGTCTGTCACCTCCTGATACCCCCGAAATCCTGCTGTCAGCAACATGTCGTTAAATGGGGACGCTGTATCGCTCGGAAAACTCGTAAAGAGTGCGTTGGAAATCAAGCTTTTTCCGCTGTACCCCTGGAAATGTGCCCGGGAAAGGGTTTTCTTTCCCTGCTCTGTTATCCTTCTCTAGTGGCAGACAGACTCCAGCCACAAGCGCCACAAAAACCACAAGACTCGGGAGCCCCTCGGAAGTATTCCTAATGAGGGAGTCAGTGCGTTTAACCATTGCGGCCCCTGGGGAGGGCTCGGGAATTCCTTGCGGAGCCCCCGGCCCCCTACCCGCATCCTACATTCCCTGTGCTATTGATTGTGTAGGTGGTAATTTTGTACCGATTAACATTTCCGTGAGGGTTAGTGAGGAGGGCACATTATTTCGCATTTAAAAGGAAGCTCAAAGGATTTTAGAGTTAAACTTTTTTTTGGGGGGGGGTTTGTTTTTAAAAATTTACTAGGTGATCAAAATCAGAAAGGAAATAGGGCCCCCCAAATCCAACAGGACAATTTCTTACCAAAAAGTTAGGTATGAGATAGGTTAAGATCCTTCTAGAAAGGGCAGAATTGCATGACCTGTATCTCTGGTTCCTACTTAATGCCCGCACTGAGTGGTCACAGCCTGTAACTGTTTGGGCAGTGCTTGGCACAGACATGTTGAAGTTACACAGAAGTGTAGGCTTGAGGAAAGCATTAACTAATTCTCCTGAAATAAGTTAACTCTGGGGGGTTTTTTTGTTGCTGTTTTTTGTTTATTAAAGCTAGGCATTCGGATTCGTTCGGGTTAGAAATTGAGCGTCGAATTACCACTTGGGGACCTTCTTGGGAACGGTTTTCACAACACCCTGATCTTCATTGGGGCGGGCTTTATTTTTAAGTAGGTGTGGAAGTTCCATGCGATACTCACGAAGCAAATGCCCAAACCAGAGGCCTGTTCTCAAGGGAGTACCTTGTGTCTGAGACAATTATTGCTTCTACACTTCAATTCCCAATTTATGTTAATTTGTGCATACCTCACTGGTTCTGGCAGTCTCCTTGGCTTTAGTTTTTAGTTTTTACATTAAAAAAAACGCAAAAGGTCCCCTCACGTCAGAAGGGAAACATACTGATTTCCTTTGGTAGGTTCTTAGTAAATACACCACAGGGCCGTGAACTGGTTTTATTTTTCCAGATGTATTTAATTACCGAACATACCCTGATGAATGTTGTAATTGAAATGATTTAACGCTGGGAAAACTCTGACCATTTGTCCACTGGCAGGGACTTTGGTTCTTATACAAGTCACTTCCTTAATGTGGTATCAGTTAATTTACTGGTAAAATGGGTGAGGTTTGTGGAAATAACTGATAAAAGTCCCTTTGGACTCAAATTTTAAGGTATTCAAAATCTTTAAGTTGACAAAGAAAATAATGAGCAGTGGTGGTGCATGCAGTTTCATCTTTCAATGCATCTTAAAAGAAAACATGTTTTTCAAAAATTGTTGAGCCGGTTGACTTTTTTAATGGCTTTGTTGAGATAGAATTCACATACCATGTAATCCACGCATTTACGTGCGCAAAGTCAGTGATTTTTTAGTATATTCGAGTTGTGCAACCACTGCCACTAGCTATCATTGTCATCACCCCAAAAAGAAACCCTGTACCCATTAGAAGTCCCTCCCCGTTCTCCCCACCCCCCAACCCCTAGCAACCACTAATCTACTTTCCGCCTCTATGGACTTGCCTATTCTGGACATTTCATGTAAATGCAATGAGCCAATTGATGTTTGAAGTGTGTTTGACTATTCAGTACCGTTGGTTGTTTTGCACAATGGGAAGATGTCGATGTACTTTTTGTATGCTGTACAACACCTAAATGAATCAGTTGAAGCTAATTATTTCACTGGCTGAAGAGTTCCACGTTTGGCCATTGTGCACGTGTGTGCTCCCACTTGCCCCAGCTCGCGCGCGCTTGCTCTCTCTCTGTCTCTGTCTCTTTGTCTCTGTCACTGTTACTCTGATGGGAACTCAGGTTGCCTAATAGAATTTTGAGTCCGTTACTCCTTCATAGGCCTGGAGACATACCAACTAATTGGATTCCCTGCAGTAACCTCTTATGAGGCATTTGTAGACTATCCACCCAGCTTTGATATGGATCGTGTATCCAGAGAGAAGTGCCGAGTTTGTTTCATTAGTTGCCTGTAATTTTAAATGAAAATTATATGTGAAATGATCAGATACAGCAAAACAGCTAAAGAGTTGTTTTGATCCGTTGTTGTGATAGGGAAGTTTTTATGAGGATTATGAATTTAAACACAGTCAATCATTTCACTAAATAGCATTAAAAAAAATTGGTTGAGAGCAGTTCTTTAACTGTAACGTGCATACAAGTCATCTGGTGATCTTCTGCAGAAAGCAGTGTCTGGTACTCTGGGCCTGGGTGGGGTCTAGCAAGCGCTCGGGTGGTGCTGGTGCTGGTGGTCCCCAGGGCCAGGAAATAGAGGGAAAGCAGACCAAGTCCGAGGCCTGGGTGCCTGGCCCAGCAATTCCACGAACTTACCATGTGATTTTGGGTAAATCATTTTGTCTTCTTAAGCTCGGTTTACCGCACAATAAAAGGGTTTGATGAAATCATTTCTTTGGGCCCTTACAGATCTAAAAGGATGTAATTTAGAAAAAGGAAATGAGAGGGTCATGTTAGGCTTGAAAAACATGAGAAAACAGCTCCCTAATTATTTAAACACTTTGTTTTCATGAAGCCAGCATCACAGGCATCACTGGTAGTTGTGTTGAATGCTGGCATCTTGACGTGCCCGCCAATAGGACAGCTGGCCTTCCTCCAAGGAGACTTGTGGAGGAAGTGTTCACCCTCTTTAGGGCCTCCAGCTTTGACTTTTCCTGCCCTCTTTTTAGAGCTGACCGCTCCAGAGAGCCGTTCTTTTTTTTTTTTTGTATATATTTTTAACATCTTTATTGGAGTACAGTTGCTTTACAATGGTGTGTTAGTTTCTGCTTTATAACGAAGTGAATCAGCTATACATATTCATATATCCGCATATCTCCTCCCTCTTGCGTCTCCCTCCCAGCGTCCCTATCCCACCCCTCTAGGTGGTCACGGAGCACTAGCTATTTTGGTAGTATGTGTAAGTCCATGCCACTAGAGAGCCTTTCTTGATTCTACACACAGGGCCCAGGCCATCTTCAGAGGCCAGAGTCAGAAGGAAGCACGTACACTGAGGACCCACACATACAACATTTGCTTCTGGAAGTTTGCTCAGGATTTCAGATGCAGCTGGAGACGAAGGAATGGTACCTTAATGAATAGCTGGGCAGGAAGTATTCCCAGTATGGGCTAGCCTCCCTCCGTCGGAGTGTTAAGACCTAGTAACAGCCCACCTTCGGGTCCAGGAGAGAGCACCCTTCAAGTCTTGGGATGTGGACTGAAATTTTGAATAAACCTCTAGTCCAATAGCACAGAGGACTGTTTGTGACAAACAGGAAGTAATTAATTACTTGGAAATTATTTTTTTGCTCCAGCAAAACACTTGCCCAAACCACTTGACCCCTCTAAGGGGTTCTTAGAGGACATCCTTATCTGCTGCATCCGGGGTCAACCAGTTAGATGGTTTATTGAAAATGCCAAAGTGGTGAATCATTAAAAGTACTATATATGTGTCTTACACATTGCATTTAATTTTAAACATTAATTCACCGGAATTTTGTTGGAAAGTCAAGGTCTTTGAGTGTGAGCCCTCAAGCTCTTCGTTGTGTATAAATCACAGCCAGAATTCAGTGGCTTTTGATTTCCAGTTTGATGCTTTTAGAGTGAGAGCCAATCTGTGTGCAGCATCCTTTTAGGTCACCAACCCCACTCCCCTTAAACCTTTAAAATTGCCCATACTTATTCTAGCGACTGTTTTTCCAAGTGACTCATCTTTTAAGGCTTTTCAAAGCCATTCAACTTGGTTTTCAGAGAAGTAAAAACTCTTTCTTTTGGCACTCACTTTATTAGTTTGGGTAACACCTAATTAAATTTCATAATTCTAGTAACAAGTACAACTGGTGTAAACAGATTTGAGAGTAAATAGACTCTTCTGAGGTACACAGTTCAGCTGGTGGATGAAGTAGTACATAGATGTCTTGGAGAATAGCCTAGGAACCAAGTTCTGTGGGCGATGGTCATTATGGTTTACAAAAAGAATAGAGAGTATGGGGTAATTGGGTGGGTCCATTAGGTGAACATTGGTAAGAGAGCTCTTACTGTATCTTCAGCCAATGTCATCCATTTAATAACTTTAACATGATTTTTCTGGTTACTATTTAGCTGGCTTGTTAGTGTTTATAATATGGCTTTTCTGTTCAAATGTCAAATTTGTCAAGAACAAAGATTGCTTTACCCGTTGTTTTATCCCAGTGTTCATTCAAATAATTGACGTATTGTAGGTACTCCACAAATATTTGTTCAAGGGATAAGGGTTTTATCATATAAAATGCATTTTATTAAGGTTTGTCTATATTATAAACGTACAGATTTCAAAGTATATAAAATTATGTATGGCAAACTGTGATAAACTAGACTAAATTAAATAGGGCAAATGACATTAATTATTCTTTAATAACGTTAATACGTTGAGCACAGACTTGTACAGAGTAACAGAATTTCAGAGCTTGAAGTCACTTTAGAAGTAAATTGGGGACTTCCCTGGTGGTGCAGTGGTTAAGAATCTGCCTGCCAATGCAGGGGACACGGGTTCAATCCCTGGTCTGGGAAGATCCCACATGCCGCGGAGCAGCTAAGCCAGTGCGCCACAACTACTGAGCCCGCGTGCCACAATTACTGAAGCCTGTGTGCCTAGAGTGTGCGCTCCGCAACAAGAGAAGCCACTGCAATGAGAAGCCCGCGCACCACAATGAAGAGTAGACCCCGCTCGCTGCAACTAGAGAAAAGCCCGTGTGCGGCAACAAGACCCAGTACAGTCAAAAATAAATAATTTTACTTTTAAAAAAAGTAAATCGATTGCTGTAGGCATATACAGACACAGAAACAATTTAAAGAACAGTGTGAATATTATTTCATTACGGAATTTTGCCTTTAGCTTTTTTCTTTTAGTGTTATAAAATATTTTCCTCTGGTGACAAGTACTTCCTTGTCAGATTTTTGAAGTGCAAAAAAGCTTGGAGTGAAACATTTTGTTTCAGTGAAATTCATTATTGCCCTGAGGATTGAAAGTCAACAAGGGTCTTGAGTTTTCATTCTCAGCTTGTGTAATTGGGTTAAATGAATACCTACCACAGTGCCACACAACCAGCATGTGCCAGTCTCTAAGTGTTTGAGTTCCTGTCACATGGCCATCACCATGAAGGCTTTTGGGAATATAAGACATCTGCTCACTCACCAGGTGTTCAGAGCCCTACTCAGATGAGCGAGGTACTGTGCTAAGTCTTGAAGCAAAAATAAAAAAACAAAACCTGGTCCTGTCCTCAGATCATCGCAGTTATTTTGGAGATGCAGATAAACGGTTATAATAGAAGTACAAGGTCCTGTCGAATAATTTCCTCTGTCTGAGGGAGAAAAAAAGGGCGGGGTGGTATTTCTGAGAGGGATTTTCTGGGGAGGGCGGTTATCCTTGATCTGAGTCTTGAAGGATGAATGGGATGACAGGAGTCAGTGTCCGGGAGAGGACATCCCAGGCCCTGGCTACAGATGTGCAAGAGCAGGAGGTGTGGCAGAGACCCCTGCATGGGTAAGTTGAGGTGGTGGGCATGGCCTGAACGTGGGTGAGTGGTGAGAGCTGAGGCTAGAGGAGAGGCCAGGCCAGACAGTGAAAAGCTAGGAAAGCATTTGATCGTTACCCTGTTGGTCACAGAGAATCACAAAGGGATCCTAAGCAGGGAAGTGACAGCTGGAGAGAAGTGACAATCTACCCGAGGAGATAAAAGAAACCCAGACTCGGGTAGCTTGAAGGAAGCTTCTGGGGGAGACTTGAATTTGAGTTGTGTTGAGAAGGGTGGAAAGGGTTAGGGTACGCGTGGAAGAGAGGTAGGAGTGAGCAAGGTTTACTGGTGGAATCCTGAAGAAACTGGCCTGGCCATAGCAGAGAATGGGTGTGGGGAAAAGTAGGAAAAAAAAAAAAAAAAAAAAAAAAGATGAGGGGGGGGCACTGGAAGATTGGATGAAGAGTAATGCTTTAATTGATTACACGTGGGCACACATAGGTGACTCTTGCAAGAATATTTATAATCTTATCTATTGCCTCCTCCCTTTCAAAAGGTAAAGTGGAGAAGGAAGGAAGTGTGAGCCTTTTTGGGATGGAAAGAGTCTGTTTGGTGCGACTCCAGAGGGGTTAGACATTGAAAGGAAACCCAGTTCTTGCCTATTTATACATTTGATTATTTTGAAAGTGTCATTATTTCTTCCTTAAATATTTGAAAGAATTCACCAGTGAAGCTATCTGGGTCTGGAGTTTTCTTTGTGGAAATGTTTTAAACGATGAATTATATTTCTTTAACAGAGATAGTACTATTCAGATTTCCTATTTCTGTTTGTTTCAGTTTTGGTAAGTTGTGTTTTTCAAGGACTTCTTCATTTTATCTAAGTTATTAGCTTTATTGATATAAAGTTGTTCATAATATTTTTGTATTATCTACCTAATCCTGTTGTGTGTGGGATCTGTAGTGATGTTCCCCTGTTCATTCCTAGTGATGTAGGTAATTTGTATTCTGTTTATTTTTCTTGATCAGTCTTGGTCATTTATTTTAAAATTTATTTTAGTAGGTTGATATTACATCTGATACCTACATCTGATAGATGAGCTGATCACTTAATTAAAAAGGAGTACTTGTAATCAAAAAATAGGATTTTAATGTCTAGAAGTAAAAATTGCTTGGTTAAAAACAGAAGCTGCTGAAGGAAAAAGTATCTAAACCTGATCTTTTGAATTTTACTCTTAATGGCTCTATAACTCGTGTATTTGAACTTGGTTTGACAAGATCTGTTGTAAACGATCTTGCATGAGAGTTATTGCTTAGTATCTGCTTGTGTGTTTGTTTTGTATAGGACTGTTAAATTCTTTTTTCCTCTTCGGAGCAACTGGAGACAGATACCGAGACAAAAGAAGTCTTCTTTCCTTCCCTTTCAAGTGTACTTTTAGATCAGTGTTTCTCAGCCTCAGCACTTCTGACATTTTGAGCTGGACGATTCTTTGTTGTGAGGGACTGTCCTGTGCAGTGTAGGGTATTTAGCAGCATTCCTGGCCTCTACCCACTACATGCCAGTAACGCTCCCCAAGTTGTGACAACCAAAACTGTCTCCAGGCATTGCCAAATAACAACTCCTGGGGGGGCAAAATCACCCCATATTGAGAGCCACTGCTTTCAAGTAAGACGAATTGAAAACCTTTTGTGTTTCACAATATTATAAAATCTGAGTAATGGCATCATTGAAAACACACCTACAGAATAGAAAAATCTCTGGTTCAAAAGATGTTATCCTTCCGAAAGGGATACTTGATTTTTCAAGTTAAAGGGAGTTTTTTTTTTTCTAAAACTTTTTTTCAACATCATCAGAGAATCTGGAGATACAGTGGGGAGCCTTGCAGACCACCTAATTCACTCTTTGGAGTAAAATGGTAGCTAAACCATCTCAACAGTGAGAGCAAACACAGAGTGTCTGGCTTTCCTTGGTAAATTGTTCGGATGTTCAGGATGCTTTATCTCTGAAAGAACTGAATCTATGTGAAGTTCGTTTTGCTTGCTAAAGTTGGTTTCATTATCCTTTGTTCTCTTCATTAAGTAGAAAGATCTCAAGGATCTAGTCACGTTTCTTAACATCCTTAATTACCTTGATGGCCTTTCCAAATTTAGAATTCATCTCCTTAGCTATAATCAAATCTCCCCAGATTAAACCTTTAAGGCAACCTCCTGAACACTCTGTTTCATCCTTAGGGTCTGTAGTAATGACTTCTTTACATTTTTCCGTGTGTTTGAGAAACGCAGGAGTTAAAGGGACTGATTTCCCCCTTCTTGCTCACAGAGATCCTTTTTGAACAGCCATTGATCTCCCTGCCCTGAGATGGAGACGTTAAATTGGTGTTTTCTGAGGGATCTGAGCACCCTTGCAAAATAGTTCTAGTGTACAAAGAGCAGGAACCTTGGAAGTGAAAGTCAGAAGGAGGCTACAAAATCTGCTATTTTGTGTGTGTATCAGGTCACCCTTTTAGGTTTAGGACTGTGGTGTTTCACGACTCCCTGAAAAGAATGTTTAAATGGAGGCTCTTAAAATGGCAGCTTAAATTCAGGCGTCTGTTCCTTCACACAATGAGCAAAGAATGGAGATGTAATTAGCAAAGAAACTCACACCCTTAGGATGACCTTATTTGATGCAGCTGTCTATGTTACATTTTCTTTTTAGTTTTCTCCTGTGGAATAGGCTGACAGTATCCACAGTTAAGTAAAGCAGAATTCAGAACATTAGAGATGAGTTTTCACTCCACGAATTACTGTCATTTTGCAAAGCCACTGCCCTGGATTACCAAAAACTGTTTTGAGCTCTATTATATAATGATATTTTGTCACAGATAATTTTAGATGTTTTGCAAGAGGCACAAATATTATAAAAATCACTTTCGGTACTGAAGTATAATATACACATAAAAAGTGGGCAGATCGTAAGCATACAGCTTGATAAATGTTTGCAAACTTAACCAGTATATAAATTAAGAAGCAGAATATTACCAGCCCCTCAGAGATCCCCTGCAAGCTCCACTTCAGGCAGCCGCAAGCAAGGGTAATCATTCCTAATTTCTGCCAGCATACTTTGGCCAGTTTGTGCACTTTATATAAATGGAATCATACAGGATGAACTCTTAGGTCTGGCAGCTTTTGATCAACATGAATAACATTATTTAAAAACTCAGTGATGTTTTCTGTCTGGAAAATAGACCTGTTTCTAAATCATTATGGTTAAAAGCATTTATTAAATGCCTTCATGTGTAGAGCTGTGCTAGGCAATACATCAACCACTGGTTCCTGCCCTCTGTTTTAAGTAGAAAACATTGACACAGGGGGCTTCCCTGGTGGCGCAGTGGTTGAGAGTCCGCCTGCCGATGCAGGGGACACGGGTTCATGCCCGGGTCCGGGAAGATCCCACATGCCGCGGAGCGGCTGGGCCCGTGAGCCATGGCCGCTGAGCCTGCGCGTCCGGAGCCTGTGCTCCGCAACGGGAGGGGCCACAGCGGTGAGAGGCCCTTGTACCGCAAACAAAACAAAACAAAACATTGACACAGCAGGTGTGAGAAGGACTTTGAAAATAATTGATGGGAGATGAGATGGGTACGTGAAAAAGCATACAGATGACGGGATTATAAAGATAAGGTACCCCCACTAGCCACCTCGGAAATGGAAAAATACATCATGAGGGTTTGTGAATAAAGAGGAAGTTGTTGATGTGTATTTGTTCAGGATACGATCATTACGAATAATTTCTGGCTTCAGGGTATAACGATGTAACAGATGTTAAGACCTCCCAATTTCCTGAAGAAGATAGAGTTTTAGGAATTGTCTGAATTAACAGTAGTTAGTGAACTGTTAGTTAAGTGGGTGTTCCAGGTGTAGTGCAGGTTTGGAAAAAGGGTTGAAGGCCTGGGATGATTTCTGGTTATCCTCCTGAAAACTCTTAGAAATGGATACAAAACTGTTTTTGCTAAATTACCTTCTTGCATTGTTGGGACCTAGTAATAATCTGCCTTCATTCCTTCAATGAGGAATTTTTTCATCTTACTGACTGAAGTCACGATACAGTTGTTACCGAACCAAACTTGGTTCCTCTCGCCTGCGCACAGTAAAGCCAATCTACTGGCCCTGGGTTGTGGTGAAGGAAAGTGCAGCATTTATCGCAGAGCAGCAGGCAAGGAGTCTGGGACAGCTAGGGCTCAAAAGACCCGGACTCTCCAGTGGGTTTCAGTGAAGCATTTTTAAAAGGCACGGTGAGGGAGGAGAGTCCCGGGGTATGTGATCAGCTCTCGCACAGTTCTCTGATTGACTGATGGTGAGGGAACAGGGCGGTGTCACAGGGGTTAATATTATCGGTCCTTAGGCTACAGGAGGCCTGGGGACTATGTGCTCATGGGCATCAAGCAGTTAACATCTTCCTTTTGGTGGGGGGTTTACACATCTGTAAAATAACTCAGGAAATGTGCATCAGGTACTGTTATCTAGGTACTTCCGAGAGGAGCCAAAGCAGAGGACTTGGGAGGGGTCTGTCGCAGGAAGCCCCATAGGGTCCTGCTCGGTTACATAGTCAGCAGAATGAATGCTTTGTCATCACATGGAGCTGGCTTTAAATTGTGTAGTGTCACCACTGCTTCCCAAGTCGTGGTGACAACTTACACTCCCCCCAGGAGTGTCTGAGCATTCTAGTTTCTCCAAATCTTCTCCAGCATCTGGTGTTCTCACCATTTTTAATTTTTTCAAGAACCTGATAGGCATGAAGTGGTATTTCATTGTTTTTTCTATGAATTTCCCTGGAGAGGTTGAAACTTTTTGGTAGGTTATTGGCCATTTGGGTTTTCTCCTTCATTTATATCCTTATTTATTTTTTTCTATTGATTTGTAGCAATTCTTTATACATTCTAGATAATAACCCTTAGTTAAATGTGTTGTCAGTATCATCTTTCTCTCTGTGGCTTATCTTTTAATTTTGTTGAGCACATCTTTTCTGCTGAATATTTTTTATTATAATAAAGCTCTAATTATCAGTCTTTTCCTTTATTCTATGATTTGTGCCTTTTATTGTAGCCTTGTTTTAAAATTGTTCCCATCTCCAAGGTCATGAAGGTGTTCTTCTATATATTCTCTTTTAAAGCATGCTTTTCAGAGACCTACTGTATAGCACAGGGAACTATACTCAAAATTTTGTAGTAACCTATAAGGGAAAAGAATATATATACACACACACACACACACACATACGGATACATATATATGTAACTGAATCACTGTGCTGTACACCTGAAACTAACACAACACTGTAAATCAGCTATACTTCAATTTTTAAAAAGTGTTGCATAAAAAAAAAGAAAACCTATGCTTTTCAGTTTTCAGTCTTTATTCCATTGGGATTTTAGTTTTTCGGTATAGTATGACGTAGAAATCTATTTTACATTTCCTATACCACCTATACCACCACATACTTAATATTTCCTCCTTTCCCCACTGATTTTTATATATGATCTCTCGTGTATTACATTTCTCTACTGTACCTATGCATACATCTCTGGACTCCATTCTGTTCTCTTGCTCTATTTTGCCATCCATCTGCTAAGATTGTGCTGTCGTAATTAGTATAGATTTAAAATAAGCTGGGATATCTCCTAGAAGTGTCCTCCTCTGGTTCTTCTTTCAAAGTGTCAGAGATATTCTTCGTTTTGTGATTTTGGAATCAGCCTTTGATGTTCCACAAACGCCCCTGTTAGGATTTTGAGTGGGATTGCAGTGAATTTATAGAATAATTTTCATGATAGTGTGTTCACTGTATTGAACCGTCCATTTGCATACATGGTGCATGTTTTCACACAATCAGATCTTCTTTTTCATCCCCCAGTAATGTTTTTGCACACCTTTTAAAAAAAAAATCTAGTGAAGGACCCTCATAGTTTTCTATGGCTTTTCTAAAGAGAAAAAGTAAATCAGTCGGGGTCAGAACTAATTCCATGGAATGTCACGTTTTCCTTCCACAGACCTGTGGCAAATTGCAGCTGAATGTACAAAATGGTTCACATTAATAGAGGCTGTAGGGAAAGCTGATTCTGAATTATCACCTACCAGCCTGGTCATAAGAAGTGAAGTGAGGTACTCTTACTTAAACCAACCCTTGATATATTATAATAAGTTAAGAAAATATAACCCTCAATATGTTAAAATGCAGATTTCTCCTAAAAGAAAAAGATGGCCCTATTTGCTCCACTGCAAAGACCAAGTTTACATTCAAGATGCAAACTCTCAGTTGAAAGAGAAAGAAAGCAAGCCAGTCTTCTACTCATATCTTACGGCGATGCAGCTAAGGTTACCCTAGAGTGATTTAACCACGCCTCTTCTGTAGGAGTGTCACTTCCACGTTTGGCAGTGTCACTCATGAAAATGAACTTTGCTTGGTCGATTCAAGATTACCTGGTTTCCCAAAGTGGTTTAATGGAAAACTTTTCCTGGAATGTTTTTACGTAGCTGCTCACCCTGCTGAGAGGAGACCAACATCAGGCTGGGGTGCAAGCTTGATTTATTCCGGAAAGCGATTTATTCAGCTGTCAAATGAGATTACATGTGTGGCTGTTACCCATCACTTGACAGAAATATTCTTAGTCCTCCACAAGGCCTCAAACTTTTATTTATTTGGAGGCAACAGAAATCACAAATGTAAATTCTCCTAGAACACATCTTTGGAAATGCAGTTTTTCATAGAGTGCAGTTACCCCCTTACTATTAATGATGATGATGGCCAGAGCGAGACTGGACAATTTCCACACATGCCTGCTGTCCCAGGACACCATCCCCCGCCAACCCTCTCCCCTGCCCCCGCGATGCACACACAGACTTCCATACGTTTAGATTTGAGTAATCCTGAAACGCCCCAGTCATAAGAATCCGTTCTTAAAATTCACTTCTTTTTGTTACATGTCTTTGTCTTGGAGTGGTCTCTCATTGTAGAAACTCTGGAATTTAAAATTGAAGTCTAATAGAAAACAAGCTTATGGTTACCAAAGGGGAAAGGGGGTGGGGGAGAGATAAATTAGGAGTTTCGGGTTAGCAGATACTAATTACTGTGTATAAAACAGATACACCACAAGGTCCTACTGTATAGCACAGAGAACTATTATATTCAGTATCCTGTCAGAAACCATAATGGGCAAGAATATTAAAAAAAAGAATATATATGTGTAACTGAATCACTTTGCTGTACAGCAGAAACTAACACAACATAGTAAATCAACTATACTTCAATAAAAAAATATTTAAAAAATTGAAGTCTATATTTAGACATGAAAGTTAAGTTCTTGTTACCTTTTTTTTTTTTTTTTTCCTGGTACGCGGGCCTCTCACTGTCGTGGCCTCTCCCGTTGCAGAGCACAGGCTCCGGACGCGCAGGCTCAGCGGCCATGGCTCACGGGCCCAGCCGCTCCGCGGCATGTGGGATCTTCCCGGACCGGGGCACGAACCCGCGTCCCCTGCATCAGCAGGCGGACTCTCAACCACTGCGCCACCAGGGAAGCCCAAGGCCTTCTTTATGATAAGAAGGAAACAAACAATGATAGTGTGTATGATCTAAAACCAAATCATAATTAGCTTCAGAAAATTCTTTTTGCCTGAACGGTTTTGTTTATTATTTCAGCCTCTGTCTAGCAAACTTGCAAATATTCCTGTAACAAAAGAAGATAGCATGGAACATTGAAGTGAACAATTAGTTTTTCATTCACCATTCAGTTTCAAGCAGTAGATTTAACCATTTTACTTTCTTCTAAGAGCTGCTAATGAATAGTACTGGCTGGGTTAAGTTGCTACTTATTTCCCCAACCTTGGTGAAGATATTAAGTTGAGACACTTGAAATAGAAAATATTTGGCCATTTGGGGGCACACACTGTGGCATTTTCATATGGTTCAGTCTAATATAGCCCAGGAAGCTAAAAAGAAGGTAGTGGCCTAAACATTTCCTCCCAAGGGACTTTTTCTAGCCTGGAATTGCAGTGAGAAAAAAGAAGTGCCCGTTTATTTTTTCTCTGAAACTTTGCAGATGCAACTAAAACCTCATTCTGATGAGTCCTCAGTGGACTCTGGCTTTAAGTGTCTCAGCCCCAAACCTGGGGTTTCCCTCACAGACACCTAAAAACCAAATACTGCTGTCCTTCAGCAGCTCATTCGGCAAAGCAAAGAATCGTCCCCCAGTTTATCTACCCTGTAAATGTGGATTTGTGTGCTGCGTTCCCTTTAGGTGTGTGATACACCTGTCTGGGTAATTGTTAAGCAGGAGATGTACGAAGCTCTTTAGTTATGTTTGGTCCGTTATTTCACTTAAATTTAATGAATGCTTCTCGGTGGTTTAATATTAGCGCAGAAAATTCATGATAGCTGATATTTGTAGGAACGTTTGTCCTCCATATTTTTAGCTGAAACTGCTAAAAATGTGGTCATTTCCAGGTAAGGGTCAGGTTTTTATGTCCATACAGTTGAGTTATTCCTAGACATATTTATATCTCTATCTTACTGTGCGTTTGCAACCCGTGCACCTTTGATATGTTCACGAGAAAAGTCCAGTATAATTCCTCATACTGAGGCTTCTCCACAGGTTGTTGGAAAGTCTTATTCTTTTGTAGTTTTTCCCTGCTCAGCATTCCTGAACATTACTTGAAATATAAAATTGCTCTTTGAGGATGAAGTGAACAATGGGGAAATCTCTATCTTAGTTTCCTAGCACTGAGAATTTATCCTAATATGAAACAGCAAGCCATCCGAACCCTGTTTATTATAGTCCTTATCCTTGTATTTGGAAGCAGGTGTTTCATCATGAAAATATTATCCAACAGAAACCCTAGAGCCACATATTGGCCAATGAAGAAACTCTCTCCTTCCTGCCTTCCGCCCCCACCTCCAGTCCATTGGCCTGATCCCTGTTTGTGCTGTCCGCCATACTGGTGTACTATTATTTGAAATCTCTGTGATAAAAGGTTTGGCCTCTCTTGGCCCTTCCCCGAAATTGAAGCGTTGAGACCGCTTCTCCAAGTAAGTAAATCAAGGGAGGAAAGAAAGATTTGCCCTACTGTAGCTCATCTGCCCAGGTGACTGGGAGTTCTGTGTGCTTCCATTCTCATGAGGAAATGTCTCTATAGTGTTACAGAGAAGGGCTACCGTTCGGTCATTGTCACAGTCAGATACCATGCTGCCTGGGAAGAAAGGAGACTGGTCCAGCTGAGCCCAAGCTCTGAACGTCCACGGTAGTTCTTTGCGGTGATGCGACTGCTTTTGTTGGTCTCGTCAGAGGCATCACGTGAGACATAGCTTCTTTGACCAGCCAGCTTCCCAAATTTCACTGCGCACTGTCATTGCCCTAAGGGCAGCTCTAACTGCAAGAACTATGGTGGTGAATAGGAGAGTCCTTGGCCTTTGAGGAGGAGTCTGCAGTCTGGTGGGAGAGATGGACCTGTGAGCAGAGAAATTATGATAAGATGAAAAGAGAACAACAGAAATGTATTCAGAAAAGGATTTTCTTCTGATGATAGGACCTTGCCAATTCTGCTCTGCGTGCCTACCACATGTATTATCATATAGGGGACATTTCTCTCTTCTTTCATAAAGTAACTGGCTACTGTAATGACAGTATGAACAGATTTCAGATTTTGTTACATCTGAATGTTGCTGCTTTTGCAAGTGGACATCCGGCTGAAACATACTCAGCTCGGCACACTCAGACCTTCGCCAAAGGGCATTTTCTGAATGTAGCAAATCATCACTGATAGTTTAATGCAATTAGGAGAGAAATAGAGATGGTTGGTCATAAAGCCGATGGAAACCACAAGTTGCGTTACCGGATAAACCATCAGTGATGTCAGTAACTGTGATGACATAATGAAACATCACTGTTACATGATGCTTCTTTCTTTAGAAGCCTGGTGACACCATCACAGGAACCTGAACATTAATTAAGGTGTTGCTTGAATGCCTGACGAATTCTAATCTCTTATATAGTTCAGTCTTAAATGGAAAGCTTCATTTAATTATTTCTATAATTTTGTTACCTGTGACAACTTATTTTGAGGGTAGAGGAGATAGGGTCTACGTTATTGTTGCCATGGTGACTTTGTACTTAAAATGGCAGGCTGTGCTTACTTGGTTTAAAAATATCTACAGTGTGATTGCTGTAAAAATCTCTGCAAGTAATTTGCTCACGTCCAGTGAGTCACTCCTCGTTTGACTGGCATTTCAGCGAATGACTTGATCACGGGAGTTGTTGGGAGAAATGCCAGAGGTTATTGCTATAAAGCAGTAAAGATATTTTCAATTTCCACCACTAAAAATTTGAATATTGCAGAATGGCTTATACGTGTCCTTGCCATGTTTACCTGAGTGAAACAATCTTAACATCATGTCGAGAGACTTGAGGGACTCGGGGATGAATTGTACTTGGGCAGTATACGGTGTGTCTTCAGTCGGCTGCCTGTTGTTGAGGCCACGTGCCCACTTTTCGCTGGAGTCTCTACGACACTGGATTGGAATATTTCAGTCGATTGCTCTCTCCCTTCTGCTGTCACAGAGGTCCCATGATAGCCAATCGGCTACCTGATTTTATTTATTTTTTGAAGATGGAACCTCCTTAAAACACACACACACGAAGTAATAAACAAATATGTGTTCTTTGTAAACTAACTTAAGCAGCGCAGAAAGCTGCATTATTTTGCAGGCGACAGCCTGGAGTGGGTGCCTGGGAGCTTTTGGTTCCTTTGTGGATCCTTCGTGGATCCTTTGTGGAGTGGGCTTTGTGGCAGCTGTTGACCACTCAGAGTCTCTCCAGTTGACTGTTTTGCCAATGAGGAGGCTTCGGAACATTTCAAGTCCTGGGGAAGTGAGGAGTAACAATTGATGTAGATGCATCGGTGCATTCTGTATCCACGTGGGTGATATAAACATGTAGCTGCCCATGCGGCCCTCCCCCTTTTTCTCGTAAATATCTATTCCAGTGCCTTGGGGGCAGTGTGGGAAAGAGTGCTGCTTCAATTGTGAGCATCCCTTTCGTCCATTCCTGCCTGCGCGGAAATCTTTCTTTGGCAGAGTGTGTTTGTCTTTCTGTATTAGCATCTTTTTTTTCCCCTCTCAGATGGCTCAAATCAGCGCCCTTGGTCACTGAGAAAATAAAAATATAGTCAAAGCCTCGTGAGGCAGGTCTAGAGACGGCTGCCTTGGATGCCTTGTCTTCTCTGTACCCACAGCTGCCTCCCGCCCCCTGAGGTTGGTCCACAGCAGCTGAAAACCCTGCTGGGTCTTTCCGAGCCCCTTAGGGGACATGTAAGAGGCAGATGCACTTAATTATTAGGTATATTACAAATGCAGGAGATTAAGCTTTGACAAGGTTTTGGACTTGGAACAGAAGGGCACTTTGTTTTTATGAATCTACTTGGTTTTCAAAAAAAAATCACAACGTAGATGTATATCAGTCAAGAAATGGAGATATACAGATACATACATAGACTCATAAAATGAATATATGTTAAATGTAACATACGCATCTGTAGACAGACATGCGTGTATATACACGTGTATAACATACATATGTATTACATGCAAATATATGTATATGCACATGTATGTACCTATGTATATGAGACATATATGAAACCTTTACTGAGTCCTTACTTACTACGTGTGGGCAGTGATCTAAGTGCTTTACCTGCATCAACCAGTGTAATTCTCACCATTTCACAGATATGACCACTGAGGTCCCAGAGCCAGGAAGTGGCAAGGTCAGTATTTGAACGCGCGCACTCTGGCTCCATCTCTGTTCCTTACCTCTTCCTGTTGGAGGTCGTGCAGTCAATATCATTTAATGGTATGGTTGATTTGTTGGGTGTTGGTGCTTAAAACCACAGGGAACGTTGAACTGGTGGTGGGCATGGGAGGGATGTGGAGAATGCCATTTCTCCCACCTGTTTTCTTCTGCCAGCACAGGAAAGGGATAGGGAAACCTGGAGCTCATTTGTTTTAATGGTCTCAACGGTGGCACACTTTTGATGGTGGGTTAGATTTTGGGGAAGTGGTCACAGTTGACTGGACCAGATCCAATGAGTAAGGGGAGTGACCAACTTGAGGACTGCCATTTGGAGACCCAGTAAAATAATGTAAATTGTTTATCTTCTCTGGAGATAATTCAGCAGCATCATTGGATGCCAGGTGGCTTGGAAGAACAGTTCTTTATATGTACACTTTAGTGATTATTATTTTGTTGAAGTATAGTTTCTGTACAATATTATACAAGTTACAGGTGTACAATATAGTGAGTCACAGTTTTTAAAGGTTGTACTCCATTTACAGTTATTATAAAATATTGGCTGTATTCCCTGTGTTGTATAATATATCCTTGTAGCTTATTTTAAACATAATAATAGTTTGTACCTCTTATTCCCCTACCTTTATATTGTCCTTCCCCCCTTCCCTCTCCCCAGTGGTAACCCTAGTTTGTTCTCTATGTCTGTGAATCTTTTTCCTTTTTGTTATACTTACTAGTTTGTTTTATTCTTTAGATTCCATATACGAGTGATATACAGTATTTGTCTTTCTCTGTCTGACTTATTTCATTTAGCACAATACCCTCCAAATCCATCCATGTTGTTGCAAATGGCAATATTTCACCCTTTTTTATGGCTGAGTAGTATTACATTATACACAGACACACACACATACCCCCCCCACACATCTTTTTAATCCATTCATCTGTCGATAAGATACTTAGGTTGCTTCCATATCTTAGCAATTGTATATGATGCTGCTATGAACACTGGGGTGCGTGTATCTTTTTGAATTAGCGTTTTTGGTTTTTTTGGATCTAAACCCAGGAGTGGAATTGCCAGATCATATGGTAGCTCTATTTTTAGTTTTTTGAGAAACCTCCATACTGTTCTCCACAGTGGCTGCACCAATTTACATTCCCACCAACAGTGTAGGAGGCTTCCCTTTCCTCCACACCCTCGATAACATTTGTTATTTGTGTTCTTTTTGATGGTAGTCGTTCTGACAAGTGTGAGGTGATACCCCATTGTGATTTTGATTTGCATTTCCCTGATACTTACCGAGGTTGAGCATCTTTTCGTGTGCCTGTTGGCCATCTGCATGTCCTCTTTGGAGAAATGTCTATTCAGGTCTTCTGCCCTTTTTTTTTTTTTTTTTTTTTTTCTTTGCGGTACACGGGCCTTTCACTGTTGTGGTCTCTCCCGTTGCGGAGCACAGGCTCCGGACGCGCAGGCTTAGCGGCCATGGCTCACGGGCTCAGCCGCTCCGCGGCATGTGGGATCTTCCCGGACTGGGGCACGAACCCGCGTCCCCTTCATCGGCAGGCGGACTCTCATACACTGCGCCACCAGGGAAGCCCTGCCCATTTTTTAATCAGTTTTTTTTTTTTTTTAAATGTTGAGTTGTATGAGCTGTTTATATATTTTGGATGTTAACCCCTTATCGGTCATATCATTTGCAAATATTTTCTCCCATTCAGTAGGTTGTCCTTTCGTTTTGTCAGTGGTTTCCTTTTCTGTGCAAAAGCTTTTGAGTTTAATTAGGTCCCATTTGTTTATTTTTGCTTTTATTTCCTTTGTTTCAGGAGACAGAGCCAAAAAAATATTATGATTTATGCGAAAGAGTGTTCTGCCTATGTTTCCCTCTAGGAGTTTTATGGTTTCCCATCTTACATTTAGGTCTTTAACCCATTTTGAGTTTATTTTTGTATATGATGTTAGAGAATGTTCTAATTTCATTTTTACATGTAGCTGTCCAGTTTTTCCAACACCACTTATTGAAGAGACTGTCTTTTCTCCATTGTGTGTTCTTGCCTTCTTCATCATAGATTAATTGACCATAAGTATGTGGGTTTATTTCTGACTCTGTATTAATTATTTTTTAATAGAACAAAACACACAGATAATTTCATTACTTTGTCATCATACAAATTAGCTGGGATATAGGTTTACTATAATGAACCCTCCCCAAAATGTTAATAATAAGTTCAGCATGCCAGAAGTTTCCCCCCCTCTGATGTAAAAATGCCAGTTGGTATGGTGGCTGTCCTCCAAAAAAAAAAAGTCAGAGACTTGGACTCAGTCTCTTATTCTGTCCTACTCATGACTTGGCTTCCATTTCATGGTTCAAGACAGCTGCTGCAGCTCCTGCCATCACCTTCACATTCCTGCTAGAAGGAAAAAGAAAAGGTTAGGCAAATCCTTCTTTTAAAGGCCATTCTTTGGAAGTTGCACATGTCACTCCTCACATCCCGATGGCCAGAACTTGGTGCTATGATCACACCTAACTGCAGGTGATTCTGGGAAATGTAATCTTTAGCTGGGCAGCTAGCTAAAAATATTATTACTGTAGAAGAAGCGGGCATAGATATTAGAAAAAAAGGAAGTGGTGTCTGCTACACTTACATTTTAAAAAGAGAAGTAAAGTTGGTGAAAATATACAATGTAAACCTTCAGATTTAAAAAAATCTCAAATGTTGGAATAATTTGATTTTTCTTTCACAATAATGAAATGCTTGCAATCCATGTTCCATGTTAACATTACAAATGTAAAACTTAAAAAAAAATCCATGTAGCTTATAACTCTTACTAAATCCATGATGGAGAAAAGGAAAAGTTTTTGAAGTAGCTGATAGTGTTAACACATTTTGAATATAAATTCCCTTGCGTTGTGAAATGTCCCCAAATGAAGACTGTAAGCAAGGTAGAACAAGAAGACACTGAAGTGTTTATTAACATTTGAACAATATATTCCCAGGGTGGCTCACTCCATCTTTTGATTCACATTTTGGCTGGTGTAAATTGAGGAATTTACATACTTTTTATATGTAAAATTATGCCAATTGGAAGTTACATTCAGTACGAAGGCAGAACCCTACCTCTAGATGAGGTGTAATAGTCTAAAAAAACCTGAAAGGTCTGGGATGTAGCTGGATTGTCTTTCAGACTTGCAAACTTTTTATTGTAAATATTTAGTACTTTTCACCTGAATAAAAAGGAACTAAGATATATACAGCCGTCGCTTGTATCCACGCGGGACTGGTTCCAGAGCACCCCACGGATGCAAAAAAATCTGTAGCTGCCCAAGTCCCTTATAAAGGGGCTAGTATTTGCATATAACCCAAGCACATCTTCCCATATACTTTCAAATCATCTCTAGATTACTTATAATAACTAATACAATGGAAATGCTATGTAAATAATGGCCTACGGGCAGCAGATTCAAGTTTTGCTTTTTGAAACTTTCCGGGCTCTTTTTTTTTTTTCTGAATATTTTCAATCGAGTGTGGTTGAATCCTCCGATATGGAACCCCTGGATGCGGAGGGCCGACTATACTATATTTTCCTCACGCTGGTATTATAAAATGGATTCAGTGATTTTTTTTTTTTTCCCCCTGCCCACATGGAGTTTTCTTCAGGCCGAGATGTGGAAACAAATAGGTTAGAAATTTGAAGTTTTCCTCTTAAAGTAACCATACGGGGAGTCATTTTGAAATAGCCCAAACTGGGTCAACTATAGGATATGATGATTATCTTAGTGGCACGTATAACATGAAGTGACCATTTCGGGAATTCTGGCTAAATTCCCTAAGGTAAACACCCCAACTATTACTTTCATTGGGTCACTTCAGTTTTCCCTTTTGCCTTTACATTATCCCCCCCATTTCATTTAGATGATCATTCTAATTTTTTTCCAAATTTGCAATAATACCGACCTTCTTCCTTTTATGTCTGTCAAAAAGATTGCAACAAAAACATCTTGGTCCCTAGTCTCTTACTTAATTGTTCTATGTACAGGCTTCATACAAACATCCAAGTAGGTTTCTGCGACTGGATTTTAGATGCTAATAAAGCATTCCGTGCAGACTGCTTTAAACAGTGACAACCATTAAATAAATCTTTTATTGGTACAGCACTACTTTGCTCTCTGAACTAGAGAGATTTTTCAGCAGTGGAGCATACAGCAACAGAGAAACTACAGAAAAATTGTCCTGTTTTCTTTAATGGAAAGCAGTGCTTTCCAGAATTCAGCTTGAGAACTAGGAAGCCAACATTTTGGATTTGATTCTTGGATTTACTCTCAGTTAAGCCTGTGATTATCTGGTAAGATTGTTCACCTTTGTCTTGGCCTCGCTTTTCTCACCTGTGGAAAGAAAACGGTGAGAGGATAGAGGAAATAATGAACACCCTATGTGGTTGGTGTCTGGGAAAGGACTTGGGGTGATAATGTCTTAAATGCCACAGTTTGTGGCATTATTTCAGGCAGGCCAGGCGATTGGCTCCCAGTCAGTGGAGTTCCAGCTCTTGGGAAACAAACTACATCCTCAGCATGCAAAGAAATGTGCCATGGCGTTTCTTCAGGAAATATTTTCCTTAACTTTACTCCATTCTGTGAATCACATATTGCAATTTATAGCCGAGCTTGCTGTGGTGGTTCGTCCGGGCACATACCCAGTGAGATAATGGAGATCAAGTTTGTTTAAATCCCTTGGTGGTCTTTTATTTCAATCGAGCTTGAGATGCACTGATGAGCTGTTAAATGAACGTGGAAACAGAGCCTGGAAGTGCATTTGGTTTGAAAAGTAATTGTAAAAGGCGACGATGACAGACCTTTCATGGCCCGTCTAGCTGTGTTTCCAATACGATAGTCACTAGCTATTTCGGTTTCAATTAGTTGAAATTAAATTCAGTCCTTTAGACACACCAGCCACATTTTAAATGCTCCGCAGTCACATGTGGCTAGAGGCCACCATATCGGACAACACAGACCCAGTGTATTTCCATAATCGTAGAATATTCTCTCGGGCACCGCTGATCTATGGATCGGCACCTAGGAAAGAACTCTTTATGGTAAAGCAAGGAGGAGGCTGGGAATGGAAGTCAAGAGGTGATTCTGTTCTAATGTGAGCCCTTAAAAGCTCTGTGATCTTACCTCTGAAGCATTCTAGGCCTCAGTGGACGTGTCAATACCTCAACCACTACTTCTGTATACTTTTGTATGTTATAATGCTAACATGAGGATCAGATGTAACAGTGTCATTTTACGGTCTAGAGAGTGGCCTTTGGAGTCAGACTGCTGGGTTGAAATGCCAGTTACCTACAAGTAGACTTCTCTGGGCCTTGATTTTCTACTGAAAAACGGGGACAGTGAAGTATGTATTTGGTATGATTGATAAATGGTTTCATATACATATACGAAACATATACCCGGCCCGTGGAAAATACTCGGTGTTTAAGCTGTTATTATTACTATTATCACTTATTTCATCTACTGAAAGGTATAAGGTGCTATCAAAAGGTCTTGTTGCAAATGATATTTTCAGTTTGCTGGTGTTTCCTATTTTTTAAACCTCTTTGCACCGTGTTGTGTATCAGTATAAATGTGCCACGTTGTAGCTTCTTAACGCCTATGTTGTCCTGCATAAATTAAGCCCCTTTGGGGAATAAATTACTTACAATTTAGAATGGCAGGCTCAAGGTTTGTTCTTTGATATTTCAGCTGTATAATTGGTTCTTTGCAAAAGAAATTAATGAGCTTGATGTCAGTGCTGAGAAATGCTAGAGCAGACAGTCTTTCAGTGCTATTTATGTGCATATCTCTCCAATTCCTTCGATTGTGGAGTGAAGTAAATCCCTCGGACCAGTATTCTATTTGGAAAGGTGTTGCCACACCCCACAGGGTGCCACATCCTTAATCAGTAGGCGGTTTGACCGAGAGAGGAGGTTAATGCTGAGATCCGGAAGTGTGTTTGACGCAGTAAAACCACCCCCCCACCCCCCCCACCCCCGCCCCGCCCGGTCTCCTTGTGGATAAAAGGGAGATGGGCATTAACCCAGCGGTTCTCATCCCAGCTGCACTCCAGTCACAGGGAGGAGCTTTCAAAATGCTCATGCCTGGCTCCACCCCTAGAGATTCTGATGTGATTGGTCTGAGGTGCTGCCTGGGCGTAGGGACTTTTTAAAGTCCCCAGGTGATTCTAATGTGCCATCAGGGTTGCGACCCACCGGGCCAGACTCTACCTGGTGAGATGGAGGGGACACCTTTTGAAATGTGGCCCAGACATGGCTGTTTAATGGAGCCACACCGCCCTGGATGGAGGTAGCTGGTGGATTTCCACAGAGTCCTGTCCAGGTCTTCATTGTTCTCAGTGGTAGGAGTCAGGACAAAGCACGCCGATCAGCCCTACGGATGTGCCGTTAAGCTGGAAGGAGAGAGAGGACCTGTTAGGTGACAGGTGCCAAAGGCATCATCGACAGGTCGGGGCAGGATGGGTGAATCCAGGGAGAAATCCGAGAGGAGGAAATAGAAGGCCTTTCGGTTACTTTAAATAAAACCACGTGGCCACGTATAGGCTCCGGGAAACTTAGCTACACGGCTGCCCCGAGGGTTGGGCTGACTGACAGCCTCAGTGGTCAGGAGTGCGCACTTGGAAACCAGTCCTGTGTTTTTGTCCCGGCTCCCCCATCTCCTGGGCGATCTCCAGCACGTCCCTGCACTTTGCCGGGCTCCAATCTCCTCCTCCATTTAGTGGGACTAACAAAAGGCACCTGCCAAATTCTGTGGTTGTGAGAATTCAAGGTGATGATTTACGGAGCCTGTGAGTACAGGCTGCTAAGTAAACACGCGATGACCTGCAAGTTTTCTCATCCACGTGATGAGCCTTGCCCCCAGAGCGTGCAGGGTCAGCCGCTGCGTGAATAGAAGTATCCAGGGGGCTTGTTATTAATTTTGACGGATGCCCCATACTAATGTGGGATATCAAGAACAGGGGGGACTGAGTGTGGGGTATATGGGAGCTCTCTCTACTACCTTTACAATAATTCTGTAAATCTGAAACTGTCCTAAAATAAAAAGCTTATTTTAAAAAGTGATGGTTTTAACACAACATTGTAAATCAACTATACTTGAATAAAATCAATTAAAAAAAGAAAGTTATTGCTAAGGTAGTAAGTAAGTACTGCCCTGTTAAGTGGGCATGAAGTATTTATTCATTTTTCAGTATACGTTTGTGTGCCAACTGTGTTCTGTCAGCGGGAAGTTGGCCCCGTTCATAAAGAACCAAAATGTTTTCGTTGTAAATATTTCTGGGGCGGAGATTTCTAAGATAGTTATTTCCATATGTGTGGGGAACCAAATTCAATCGATGTAAACTTTTTATTTTGCAACCATTTTAGGTATAGTTGTAAGAATAGTACATAGTTTCTGTATATCCTTCACCAAGCCTCCCCCAGCGTTGATGACGTATGATTCTCAAAACCAGGAAGTGACCATTGGTGCAATACTGTTACGGAAATTACAACCTTTATTTGGATCTCACCAGTTTCTCCTCTAATGTCATTTTTCTGTTTTACGATGCAGTTGAGGATCCCACATAGCGTTTAGTTGTCACATCTCCTTCGTGATCTCCAATCTGTGGCAGTTGTCAGTCTTTCCTTCTCGGTCTGGACCTCTGCTCTGTTGAAGAGCGCTGGTCAGGGATTTTGTCACGTGTCCCTCAATTGAGATCTGTCTGATATCTCATGATGAGATTGAGGTTATGCGTTTGGGGCAAGAATGCCACAGAATGTCTGACATTGTGCCCACGGCAGGATATCGTATCAGGGGATACATGATGTCCGTAGGTCTCATTCCTAGTGATATTAACGCTGATCATCTGGTTAAGGGGGCATCTGTGGCTTTTAGATCGATTTTTGTAAGTATCTTTGGTAATGGATGCTACTCCTGTGGCATGTTTCAGTGTAAGAATGAGATGGGAGGAATTACGGTCAAGCATTAAATGGTTTCAAACTGGTGTACTTTGGATGTTTTACGTGTTAAGTCTCATCATTTTCTCCTTTTAATCTCATTTGTACTCTCAACGCTGGCTCCTCACCATTTGCAGAGTTCTGCCCCGAGTCGATTGATAAAGCAGATAATCAAGCTGTTACAAGTATGTGTAAAGTAAAAACGAATAGGCTATAAATCGAGACTTGGGAGAGTCCTCTGGAAATGAAGTACATGAGCTTTAATAGGTGTTCTTTGAAGCAGTTTTTTTCTGCTATCTTTAAAAATCAAGTGCAATATTTGATAGTCCATTCGAAAGTTAGCCAAACCTGGATTTGAATCTAACTTTAAATCTAAGCTGTTGAGTCGTTGTTAAAGGCAGACAAATGTGGATCTGAATCCTGGTATTGCCCCTCGCTAGAAAGTTATTTAGCTTCTACAAGCCAGTCTCCACTCCCATCAAACCTTCTCTGGCTTGTCGTGAAGAGGAAATGAGAAGATGTAAGACCTGTGCCAGGCACTGCGTCTGGACACGATAAGTGCCCAGTAAACGTTAGCTGCTATCTGTGATTTTATCCCACACAGGGTTCGTGTGGCCTCTTAAGAGTTGACAGCGCACAAAAGGGTAAACAATTAGCTTTATGTCCTAATTAATCTGCAATTGGGCTGTAGAGCTAATAGGAGACATAGAAGCAGAAAGAGCATACAGCCTCTTTTGTGCATGTATCCCCTTAAGTTTAAGTGCAGTCCGATCGTTCTCAAGTTAGTGATCTTTTTATGACCATCTTTCCAGAATCTTTCTGGGGATGGCTGTAAAACACAGAAGAGCACTTTGTCCCGTAATTACCACATCACTTGCTAACAAAAGAATGATATCCTGAGATTAGCTTATTGTTCTTTGGAATCAGTTTGGAAAGTAATCTGATCGTTGACAGGAGTTTATGAACTGGAGTGGTGAATTTCTTTCTCAGCAGCTACTCTGTTTTCTGAAGTACTAGATATTTCTAGTGGATTTAGTCCTAAAATGTGAAGGTCATTAGGCTGGACATTTCTTTAAAAAAGAATGCTAGATTTGCTCTGTTTGTAAGAAGGTAGGGTCTAGTTAGGTGTAGTGTGGAAAGTGTCAGAATTCTGTGTACAGCCACTGAGTTTCGTAAATTGTTTCAAACTAAAAATCTCTTCATTGCTTAGCTCTATGAGAAGTGGCTTATTTTTAATATGTATCAAGCCTTCCAAACATGGTGGCCAGTAGAATCAATCTCTTACCCGCCCCTTTCCCCACGATAGGGACATGGTGTCCCAGAACCAGCCAGGCCTATACTAGGGCCCATTTTAGTCCTGAGACTCCAAAATGGGTCTTTAGAATTAAATTTGGCTATTAGCCCAGATTTACTCAAATTTTTAACAAGCGCCGCTTTGTATTTCAGCATCCTCCCCCCAGACCCCAACTTTGTCACTGGTTAGGGGTGGGGAAGTGGGAGGGGGCACATGAACAAGAAACAAAAGCAGCTGCTGGAGAGAAACCCCAGTGAAAGGGGGTGAAGAAAAACAATTCTGCCACGGCAGCTGCTCCAGTTATCAAAAGAGGAAGTCCTCACTTAACATTTGATAGCCCTCAAGTTTGGAAGGTTTATCCTTCTTCTTTATTTGGGGAGCAATGAAATGAAGTCCGTGGAGGAAGCTGGAAGATTGGTGCGGAAATGAAATTGACATGAGACCAGGGACTCTTCAATCAGCCTGGCCCTTCATTTTAAAGTTCTGAACCTTCGCTTAATATTCAGCCTCGAGATGAATTTGGAAGTTAGTTTTGTTTTGTCATATCCCCACTGTTTCACAAATGAAAGACGTGGCTGTCTCAGGCCAAATCTTCTCATATCCGAGATCACACAGAGGTTTTGAAGCTTGTAACGGGAGAATAACAAGTATTATAACAGGAGAATAACACGTGGTATAAAGCTGGGCAAACTGGGAAGGCGGGCAGTGGGGTGGCACTTTGATCCATTTTGTGGGGTGCTCTTGTTATCACAAAACGCATATATGGCTGCTCTGAAAAATCGACCCGGGGAGACATCAAAGAGGCAGAGTGGCTCGCTGGACTAGAAAAGGCTTTCGTGGAGACGCTCATTTCCATGTTGTCCAGATGGCTTATGCATATGCAATACGTTTATCATTGCATTTCTTAGTCCCATGGGCGAGTTTTTGCATTTTACAAGGGGACCCACTCCGAAAGGCGATTTTATCGTAGTATTAGGAAGTATTCCACGTCAGCTACCTAGTCTGAGAAGCTGTAAAGAGCCAGAAGTCTGAACAGAGCCGCGTTTGAGTACAGGACGATGTGGTCTATGAAGGCCATAGCACGTCCTTGGAGCGTCACAGAATTTGACTTTTCATGAAGGCAGAAGCGGGCCCCGACAGCACGAAGCCTTCTCTGGCCTCACTGTCTCTCAGGCCCAGGGGCAAACATCTTGTCTCGAGGTTCAGAGACTTCAGGAGGTCCAGAGGATGGATGTGGCCGGGCCTTGAGGGTCTGCTTGGGATCTGCCACCCCTAGAGTGTCAGGGCTGAGCCCCAGATGGTCCCAGAGGTTTAGAGAATCCCCAGCCCTCTGAGTCTGTCTAACACAGGGGTCAGGAAACTCCTTCTGTAAAGAGCCAGGTAGTCAATATCTGTCACAACTACCCATGTGTGCTGTTGCAGGGCAGGGGCAGCACCAGAGGGTCCCTAAATGTGGGTGTGGCCATGTGCCGGTAAAACTCAAAACTGTCTCAGAACAGGCAGCAGGCCGGATTTGGCCTTTGTGCTGTAGCTTGCTGACCCCTGGTCTAGAGCAAGGGCTTCTCAAGGGCTCCTGGGGAGAGAACTCGGGAGGAACTGGGACGGGAAAAAGATACACCTCTCTGTTCACTAACCTCCAACAGAAACTGAGCGTTTGCTCTCGTATGAAGGTGGGCAACTCTTTTGCAGACCCGTGACTTTGCCGTGAATAGGAATCACGGATATATGGGCACACCGTGTTTTACTGCACTCCACTTAATTGCGCTTCACAGGTATTGTGGTTCTTACAGATTGAAGGTTTGTGGCAACCCTGTGTCGAGCAAGTCTGCTGGTGCCATTTTTTCAACAGCATTTTTTATAATTAAGGTGTGTACTTTTTTTTTTAGGCATAACGCTGTCACTGCGCACTTAATAGACTGGTATTGTATAAACAGAACTTTTATATGCACTGGAAAGCCAAAAACTGTGTGACGTTTTATGGCGGTGTTTGCTTTAACGCGGTGGTCTGGAACGGAACCCGCCATATCTGCGGGGTCTGCCTGTATCCATATCTCATTACGGTTGTTGCAAGAATCTCCAAATATCGTTATACTTGTCACGACTTTGAAATTGTGTACTATACCCTTGGCAGCATTAATAAAGAGTACACATATAAGTATATATAATTACGTATTTTATGATTACATATAAAGCTTTGACCCTGACATCGTGTCTGGTTTCGGTCATTTCTAGTACCCACTGCCCAGCCCCGGAGAACCCTGGGATGGTTTCACGATCACCTGGCGGAGTCACTATCAACATACCCTTTAATAGCCAATGGAATGCCCTTACTTTAGTCCTCTTCCATCTTGACGGAGCCTGAACTTCAGTACCTTCTCTACGGGATTGGCTCAAGTGGGCCCCCTGCAGTTCACCCCTTGGTACTGCAGCTCTAGTGTTTGGAGGGCACCAGTCACTGTCATTGGGACAGAAGCCTGACCTCCTCCTTCTGGTTTCCTTAGTGATTTTCTGTTGGCCTTTCGGCAGCTCCTTCGGTGGGGCTTGTTGTGGCCGAGTAGAAGGCGTGCCTGACAAGGGCCAGAGGCCTGGGTGTTAGCACTGTGACTTCCACTGTGTCTTGTGATCTTAGGCAAGCCGCTTAGCCTCTGTGCTTAAGTGACCTTGTTGAAGTTGGCTAATACCCTCCCCGAGGAGTAGATGAGGTAGTTCTGAGAAATCACTTTACGGGCAAGCCATTTTCATTAGGACTTGGGGGGAAGCATGCTGTCTCTAGCTCAGAGTGGCTGAAATGATCGAGATAATCAGCATAAATGTTCAATAAATTCAATCCATCTTTATATGGAATCCCTTTAATAACAAATTAAGTGAGAGGGTACATTCCTGTATTTAAGCCTGGAGTATTTCCCACTTGTGTTTGAAGGCACCCATTGTCAGATAGGAATAAAGACCTTAGTAAATAGGATCCTATTTGTATTTCTACTGCCAAGGATATGCATTAAAGGAGATTCTGCTTCACTGACGGTGGACTGAATATGGAAACCACCCACTTGGACTCCTGTCATACAGTCTCCTAATTTTCTCCATCCACTAATAGCCCAAAGATTGTATAGGAATTCTGAACTCAGACCAACAAATGATGCGTCTTGATACCAGAAGTTTACATTTCTAGTGTAACCTTGTATTGTCACCTTTGCTTCTATGTGGCGCTAAACAGTTCTCTTTTAAAAGTAAAACTTAAGATCGGAGGTCATTTAGTTAATGTGTAATGAGAGAGAAAACCAGCAGGCCGACTTTGGCCTTCAAAGCGTCTCTTTCTTGGTTGGGAAAGCTCCCTGGGGTCTAAGTTTCAGGACCGGGTCAAGCAGAGAGTAACAGGAAGGAAAATTCACCGAGTTCACGGCCCCGTTCTTGCGGTCTGGGTCTGTCTTCAGGTTCACGTGCATGTTCTCTGTAGAAGCGGATTTGAACGCAGAGTCCCCAAAACAAGCAGAAATCTTGGGATTTGGCAGCATGACCTTGGCTGGCTGGCTGGACTTCAGGAACAAGAGCTCTTGCTTCCTGGCAGGTCTAGGGGAAGAGGGAAACCACATCATATGACTCGGGAGTTCCTTCAAATGCTACGACAGGAGGAATGGATTGAGCAAGAATAATTTGTGCAGACTCAGGAGATTGGACCTTCTTTTTTAGATGAGGAAGTGGGACATTCCAGACTGTAAGGCAAGAATCCGAAGAGACCAAAGCTAATGAAACCCTGAGGGAGGAAATGCAGTTCTCTCTGGGCTGGTAGAGGTGTCTGCTTTCCTCCACGCCTTCCTGTGCCTGTAAACTGCCTTAGTGTTTCACATGTTTATTTTCTATTTTCTCTGCATTTTTATAGCTCCCTCAATGACCATTTTATGCCAAGGCAGTGAAATAAAGGATGTTTCGGATACGGTGCTCCTTACTTTGTAGAAGGATAAGGTTGTGCTTTCTTCATGATTATCAGTCGGTCTGTGTCCAGATTTACATTCAACTGATACTTTTCAAACACTGGCCCAGGTAATTTCAAGATACGTTATCTCATCTCATCCTCGAAGCCACCTGAGTTCAGAGATTTGATAACGGGGCTCAGAGAGGTGAAGGGATGTTGCAGGTCATACAGACAGGGCTTTGCATATAGACCCCTCTCTGTAATCTAGAATCCTCTTCACAGCTGCGTCTCAGGTTCAGCATGTTGTGTTACTTTTGTGAATTCTTGAACTCTGTGGCAACTCTGGAATGGTGTGAAATGCTATTCCTTTGAAGCACTGGCGTACAGGAAAATGGCTAGATGTGTCTGGAGGTTTAAGACTCTAGCTGATGGATCTGATTCTGAATGAAAACATTCTTCCGGAAAAGGAGCCTTTCTTTTCGCAGAACATCCAAGGGGAAGAAATTAAGCAGTCTGGGGAATACAGTCAGTTCCGTTGTAGCTCTGTTTCGAAACCATAAATGTGTTCCAGTGGGATTGATATAGTAGGGAACCGCGTACGCATAATGGGAATTTCACATTTGCTTATGTGCCATTTGCTCCTCGTGAAACATTGGGTGAAAGCAGAGACCCAACCGAATCGAGCAGAGTCGGAACACACAGAGCACACCAGCACTCACACTTCCTGCGTCTCCAAGCTGGCCCAGCTCACCCGGTACGTTAGGAGCCGCATCCCCCCAAACCTGGGTGGCAACACCCCCTGCCCCCCAATTTCAGGTCGCCCTCTTCACAGTAACTCATAAGCTGCAGCCCCTCTGCCACCCCCCCCCCCACAAGCACACTTCAGGTCTTTATTCAAGGTGAAGTAAAATATTGATAGTTATATACGTCTTAATCATTTCACATGTATAAAATGATGTTACCATTTTTAGTAGGTTTCTATCTTTTTTATATATGTGGCACTGATGAAGTTTTTGAGTATCATGTCTCGAACCTCATTTTCTCCCATAAGACCTGTTTTTTTTTTGTTGTGCATTTTTGCAAAGAAGGATGATTTTTAGGACCACCTGTGTGGCGTTATAGCCCTAAACCTTCCATCTGACTTCGGCCTGTTGACTACATTATCTGGACGGTGAAAATACTCTATTATAGGATATACTAAAGTTCTATTTATGATTTATTCAGAATCCAAACAAGGATTAGATTCATTTACCAAAAAACCCAAAATTAATGACATTTTAAAAACCCTTACATAGAATAAACAGCAAGATTTTACTGTATAGCCCAAGGAATTATATTCAGTATCTTGTAATAACCTATGATGGAAAATAATCGAAAAAAGAATATATATACAGATATATATGATATAGATTCCATCCTGCGGTATTAGAGAGTAGGGCTCTTAACTGAATCACTTTGTTGTACATCTGAAACTAACACAGTATTGTAAGTACTATACTACTAGTATGGTAGTTGTAACTACTATATACTAGCAGTTGTAACTACTAACAACTATATTTAAAAAAAAAATCGGGCTTCCCTGGTGACGCAGTGGTTGAGGGTCCGCCTGCCGATGCAGGAGACACGGGTTCGTGCCCCGGTCCGGGAAGATCCCGCATGCCGCGGAGCGGCTGGGCCCGTGAGCCATGGCCGCTGAGCCTGCGCGTCCGGAGCCAGTGCTCCGCAGGGGAGAGGCCACAACAGTGAGAGGCCCGCGTACCGCAGGAAAAAAAAAAAAATCTTACAGCTGGAGAGGATGTTTAAGAGGAAAAGAGGGGGACTTCCCTGGCAGTCCAGTTGTTAAGACTCAGCACTTCCACTGCAGGGGGCGTGGATTCGATCCCTGGTCAGGGAACTAAGATCCTGCATGCTGCGCAGCATGGCCAAGAAAGAAAGAAAGAAAGAAAAAAAAGTTAACATTCCACTAAAACTTACCTTAGGCCAGGTCGTGTTGGGCGCCTTCAATAATCACTGCATCTCATCCTCGTGACAACGTACGCGGGCAGTCGGGAGTTGAGGCTTGGAGGGAGAGGGGCAATTCCTACAGCATGAAGGTGACCGGGCTGGGACTCAGGGCTGAGGCGCAGCCCCTCTCTCTGTAGCATCGTGGACCCCAGACGGTTCCCGCTCCCTGTTCATCATCTTTCCCATTCCAACTTGTGTGTTTCTGTCTACTGACACGACACAGTACTAGTGAGTTTTACCCAAGACTACATCGGGGTCTTAGAAGACTTTGTCTTTTGAAGAGATCATTTTCTTAAATCAGTGTTTCTCAACCTCTTTATTACTACTTTTTGGAGATTTTTTTTCCCCCGCAAAAAGACTTCGTAGACATTTTTTTCCTGATTGCCTCCCTGTGAAATCTTAATACCACAGATATACTGTATATATGTTTATGTACTGTGTGCTTTTATGGTTATTTGTGCTTTATATGTAAAAAGAGTAAAGTTTTATTTTGCCCCTCAAGAACTCATTTTCATCTTATTGGGGGTGATACTGCCCCTGTTGAAAATGCACATCCCAGATCTTCAATTATCTTAGATAGATCTGCTTTGAAAATTAATATCATACTGCGTGAGAATGGTATCCTTAAGTTGGTGGCGGTTGAGGACTCTTGTTGGGACTGTGTTGCCTGGCTTCATGTGAATGAGCCTGGAAGGAAGTACAGCTGGATGACTAACAGAGGCTGGTCCCTATGAGAAAGTGGGGTGTAAGAGTGAGCGCCTGATTCCCACCCCTCTCGGTGTCTCTGTATTAAAAAAAAAAAAAAAAAAAAAAAAGCACATATCTAGTCAGAAACAAATGGGAAGAAATCAGCTGTTGAATAATGAATGATTCTGGCTTGTCAGCCTATATTTAGCACCTTTAGTTAATGAATCATCTTCTTTATAACATACTAAATGATGGATTCCAACCCAACGTATTGAAGAGTTGGTCTTTTTCAGACTTCAGTGTGCGTCAGAATCCTGCTGAATTCTGATTCAGCAGGAAGGGGGTGGGGCCTGAGAGTCTGCATTTCCAACAAGCTCCCGGATGCTGCAGATGCCACGGATCCAGGGCAGATCCTAAGAGAACATGAAGACGGTTACAAGGGGTCCTCAAACTATTCTCAGAATTGCAGAAAGTCTAAAGCAGTGCTTCTGAACCAGGGGCGATTTGCTCTCGAGGGGCCATTTGTCAATGTCTACAGACATTTTTGGCTGCCTATCTAGGGGGCACTACTGGCACCTAGTGGGTAGAGGCCAGGGATGCTGCCCAACATCCTACAGTGCACAGGATAGCTCCCTCCGCAAAAAATGATCCGGCCCCAAGTGTCATTAGTGCTGAAATGGAAACCCTTGCCTAAAGGAGATCACACACTTGCCCCCAGTAAGGTGGCACAGACTAATACAGGTAGCCCCCTCTCCTCCTTCACAAGAGTAATATTAACCCACTTTGGTAGCACCAACTCCTCTGTGGTGGCCAAGCTCTGCAATTGACAGTAATAGGTATCGCTAATCAATTTCAATGGGAAAGTAAATTAATGGTAATATAAAGAGACACAGTTAAGTAGATTAAAAGGAAAACACTTTCGTAATCACGAGGTCTGCAGGGAGATGTACATGTGCATGTAGCAGGGGCCCCTGCTGGAGGAAGGATGGGCATGCCTGCACCTCGTGGAGTGTGAATGTGGTGGGTTGATCAGGCTGCGCACGTCTGGCCGGCAGGGTTTACTGGAGTGCTATGCGAGTGAGCCCATCTGGACATTTTTGGAACAAACTTGGAACATTCCTTTGGATTCTTGAATACGACTTGCAGCTGGGTAGGAAAGTGGTGCAGTGTTATGACCCACAGATTGAAGATGCTTTTTTAACAATAGAAATAATTCACTGTGGAAGATTTTCCCTTGAAGAGAGTAACAAATACAGATTGATGCATAGGTCTAGGTATGCTGATTCACAAACCAGTGTTGTTTCGTGGGATGTATGTGTGGGAACATCTGGATTTTTCAATGTAGTTATATAATCCATTTATATTTGAATCATTTGAAACAACAACAGCAAGAGGTAAAAGTAGCTCCTCTGAGGATGGCTTGTTTGAAAATTCTCTTCTGTCGAGTGTAATTTTCCATTTGGGTTAAAAGAAGCTTCATATTAGGCTGTTTGCTCCTGAGAGAGATCTGTAAGTTTATTCTAACTGCAGTCTTTCTTGGAAGATTACATGATAGTCACCTAATGTCAACTGAGTCATGCCGGTCCATTCACAGAAGGGAGAAAAGATTTGTTGGGTTATTTAAGATGATTTTAAAACTTGTTAACCCCGAAGGAGAGAAGCATCTAAAATGCACAATTCTAAAAAAATCCCAAGACCAGTGAAATTTTGTAGACTGAGCTCAGCTGTTGGTCAAGAATCATTGAGCCTGTGTGTTACATATACTTTAGACAAAATCCAGACTTTTCCTACAATAAAACCATGTCTGGGGCTTCCCTGGTGGTACAGTGGTTGAGAGTCGACTGTCTGCTGATGCAGGGGAGATGGGTTCGTGCCCCGGTCCGGGAAGATCCCACATGCCGCGGAGCGGCTGGGCCCGTGAGCCATGGCCGCTGGGTCTGCGCATCCGGAGCCTCTGCTCCGCAACGGGAGAGGCCACAGCAGTGAGAGGCCCGCGTACCGCAACAAACAAACAAACATAAAAAAACAAAACCCATGTCTGCTGAGCAGTTGACTCTGTCATCTGGAATAGATGTTCCTTATTTTTTGTTCCCACTGGTAAAATCAGATTCATTATCTGAATCATCACAATTTCTGTTGTTTAATTTTTTTTAAAGTGCTAGTCCACCCTCTCTTCACCTTTCTCAGTGTAATAAAGCACATGAAACTGCCGACATGGGGCCATTTCCTGCCCACAGAACGGGTAATCTCATGTGGTTCAGTCTAATATTATTTAGTAATGTATTTTAATTCTGGTATTAAAAAAAAAAAGCTTTGAGAAGCATGAGGGGTAATACCTAGGTATAATTTGTATTTTCCGATTAGCTGTCCGTTGTGTTTTTCCTCTGTGTACAGGATATGGTTTCACACTAGTAACACCTTTCATACGGGGGTGGCACCTGAAACTTCACAGTGCGTGTGTCACGGTGGTTGGTTCTGTTATTTTCCAGCCGTACAAGGTCTCATTTCTCTCACTTAGTTTTTAAAATGATGAACTACCTATCTTCTAGCTGTATATATTTTTAATTCTTATTCATAAGCACCATATTTAAGATTAAAAAAAAAAACCTTATTGTATCCCAACATTACTATCCTGTCAACCAGACACCAGTATCTCAAGATACTGATAGAAATTCCTTGGGGGAAAAATGGGGATTTTGAGGTCCTAGAAATGTCTGGAACACTGAGGGGTTTTTTTTTGCGGTATGCGGGCCTCTCACTGCTGTGGCCTCTCCCGTCGCGGAGCACAGGCTCTGGACGCGCAGGCTCAGCGGCCATGGCTCACGGGCCCTGCCGCTCCGCAGCATGTGGGATCTTCCCGGACCGGGGCACGAACCCGTGTCCCCTGCATCGGCAGGCGGACTTTCAACCACTGCACCACCAGGGAAGTCCACACTGAGCTTTTTAAAATGGTTGCTTTGCTGCTGATGTTCTAAAGTGTGTTACTAATTTCCATGATGGAGATAACAAATTATCATTTTTCAAAGCTATTTAGCTATGGAATACTTAGTAACATCCCAGGGTACTAGCAGTCCTCATTGTACAGTCCAGGAAATCCTGTTCCATGCTAGTCACTTTCCAGAAAGGTTTGTCCCTGATGGATTTTCCCCTCCAGATGATAGCTGTTCTTTTTTTCCAGTTTTGGCCCATTTCAAAATACACATGAGCTTGACCTAAGAATTTTGCCAAAGGAATATTATTCCCCTCTAGGGAAATGAAAGCAGCGTGTTTCAACACAAGTTGAGAAATCTTAAAACAACTCTAAGTGGAAAAAAAAAAGGACCAGATTTTTATTATGTTCAGTGGAAATTAGATTTTCAGGTTAATTGTGGCCATTGTTGGTGCCTTACTGTGGGGCCGGATCATAGCAGGAAGGAGCTTATTGACCCCCGCACCCCCGGCTGTTGCGATTATGTGGGTATATTTAGAAGCTGTAATGAAAGCAGAACGTCAGCCAAGATGCCCCAGCAGACACTCTCAAATTAAGATCTCTCCCATTATGAGAAAAACCCCCCAAAGAAAATATTTGCATGGCAAGTAAAGAAGAGCGCATTTCTCACCAAAATGATGTTGTAACATTTCAGGGAAAACAGTAACTGCAACTCATTATTGTCATCTGTATCTCCCGGGGGCTGAGCTGTTGTCAGAGAGGATAAGAGCCGGGGAGCATATGGGAGGCCTGCTCTGGCTCTCTGTTGATACAAAGCTCCACGTTTTAGCGAATTTATATATTATTTCCTTCCAGTAGATTGAAAGCAGCAGACCTTTTTGTCGCAGACGCAAGATATAAACTGGAAAGTGATTCCATAGCTGGTTCCCATCCAGGAAAGAACCCAATATTGCGTTTCTAACCAACTGTTTGATCTGCTGTATTATTTCTTACGTGGTTTTGTGAATTTTTATTCAGCATGAATAATCACTGGCAAATGAATGTATGAAGCTATGATTTAGTTGGTAACAAAAAGTTACCAAAAACCCCTCAGCATATGGTTCAACTATCTTAGGATGAGTATGCTGAATAGGGATATTCATCTCTGGCCGTAAGTCAAATGAAATACACTGTAAGATCCACGGGTGAAAAGAACTGCCTTATACAAACTCACACAGAGGGATCGAGTTTGGGTGGCAATTGTGTGATAAGCTTCTGCTGTCTAGCTCGTCCGATTAGCCAGATTTCACAGCATTTTGTTTAGATTTACTACAGTGACACAGCGTAGGTTTTTCCAACTCTTTTGATGTAAGAGTTGAGGTTTTAGTTTGGAGAGGAAGAGTTCTGTGTCATTCGTACGGGGGCTGTGATGCACGTTCATTTAAACTGTGGGCTTGCTTAAAGGCTAGGGGGGCCGAGATGTTTGGGGTCACCTGGAGGGGATCAGAGTGGCCAGGCTTTGCTTTCTTTCTCCCCTGTGCCCTGTGGAAACAGGGAGTGTTCCCTGAGATGTCCTGGAGAGGGAACCCTTCCCCCAGTGACAGTGACCGTTGCTCTTGGAACCAGCTTTGCTTAGCCCTGGGGAGGATCCAGGCCTAGCACCAGCAGGTTCTTCCCTACAAGGTCTCCGAGGGCGTGGAGAGATGGGCCGCCCTGCAGAGTTGCAGCCTATTACTCCAAATCTCCAGGCCTGTTGAAGACCCTCTGGGACAAGAGGAGATAGACCTCTGTCAGCGGTACAAACTCCCCGCAGAGAAGGCCACCTCTCCTCCCTTGCACAGCATACTAATGACAAAGGTGGACGTGGACGGCGCGTAGTTACTGCCGTGGGTGAAATAAGCCAGCTCTCTGGAAAGCTTCTCTTCACTGACGTGGGGACCTTCAGTTCATGGGTAAAGACACCAGCTAGTAGGTGACCTCTGGGGTATGAGCCCTTACTTGTGGAATATTAAAAACCTTTGGTCCTCTGGGGACCAGTAACCCAGGACAGAGCACTTTGTGATCCCTGATTGGCTTCTTTCTCTGCTGGCCTCTTTGGCCGTTCAGTCACACGTGACCATTGCTTTTCATTAGTACTGGTCGTCAGATAACAGAGCAGGGAAAAGGAGTGACGTTTAGGCTAGGACATTATATAAATTGTCATCAACTCCAGTAATGTGTTGGTCAGAAGCCAGTATTTGAAAGAAGGAATGCTGTCTCTCTCTAGCTGGTAGCTCAATTTCAGCTAGAAGGAAGAGCTGGTCCTTTGAGAAACTCAGATGGAATTATTAGACATGAGATCTTGAGTATCCTCAAGACCATGTATAAGAAATGATTCATTTGTAGTAAAAATCTTTAACTCGATAGAATTCATAATAAACACAACTGCCAATACGTAATTTGGGGATGAAACCCGGTTATAAAATGGCTGCCTAGATCAGAGGTTGGCACGTGATGACCTGCGGACCAAATCTGGACTGCCTGCCACCGGGTTTTGAGTGGCTCACAGGTTAAGAAGGATTTTTATATTTCGAAAATGGTGGAAAGAAAAATCAAAAGAATAATCTTTCATGATAGGTGCAAATTACATGAAATCAAATTTGTGTCCATAAATAAAGGTTTATCGCAACATGGCCACACCCCTTCCTTTTCGTATTATCCCTGGCTGTTTTTGTGCGACAGTGACAAAGTTGAGTCATGGCGACCCGACTGCGTGTGGCCCACAAAGCTTAAAATATTTACTCTCTGGCTCTTTACCAAAAGCGTTTGCTGATTCCTGATTAAAATGATCCAGAATATGCTTGTTTGAAGTTTAGTTCGATGACCTTCCAAGTCAAATAGTTAAAATTGCTTGTGGAGATCTGGTCGATGCTTGAGAATAAATTGGCTAAATGCTGACTCAGAACAGGGCTACAGGAAGGCATCATTGTCGTGTCCAGCCTTGAGCTGTTCAAAGCTTCTGTCCTACGAGCAAAACCCTGCAGTTACGCCAGATGGCTCACCATGCATCAGCTGCACTTAACCTCCCCTGCAAAAATCTTCCCCAGACCTCCTAACAAAGAGTGACTTCTAAATGGTGCCTCTACTTAGGAAACATCGCAGGCAAGCCCGCTCTGCCCCCCAGTGTCCGTCAGGAGTTTAGCCACGGGAGGTAACAGGGTAGGGGGCCTCCGGCAAAAAACCACCCCCGAGGTTAAATTCTGGCTACTAAAGGGAGAAGTGATCTCTACAGCATTCCCACCACCTCACTCGGAGCCCACAAGGCCTTTCGGTTTCCTCTTACAGGGTTTACGGTGTTCAACCTTAAACTCGAGTGATTTGGGGGATTATTTCATCCCCTGGCCACCCTGGGAATTTTGTTAAAAGTCTCAGAAATGGGGCTTCCCTGGTGGCGCAGTGGTTGAGAGTCCGCCTGCCGATGCAGGGGACGCGGGTTCGTGCCCCGGTCCGGGAGGATCCCACATGCCGCGGATCGGCTGGGCCCGTGAGCCATGGCTGCCGCGCCTGCGCGTCCGGAGCCTGTGCTCCGCAACGGGAGAGACCACAACAGTGAGAGGCCCGCGTACTGCAAAAAAAAAAAAGTCTCAGAAATGGATTTGATCATTGATACAAAGGATAGAGATACAGTTTTTACAAGTCTTTGTTGGCTTATACCTATATTTCTGGTCACACTTCCTAACGTATTCCCATGTATACTGTTTACTGCCATCATGGCAACTCATTCATGCCCCCCTAAAGTCGCCATAATCTTTCATAATGCTCCACCATTGCATATTCTTCCTCACCTTGTCTGCCTAACCCCTACTGTTGCGTCAGTGTTCCTCCCAGAACCCTGTTCTTTCCCTCTCTATAGGCAGTTTCTTTATTCTCTCCTTTGTGGTATTGTTCTGCATAGGCTATGCCTCTCTTACCCATGGGATCACATGGTATTACCGTTATTTGTGTACATGTCAGTTTCCCTCATGAGCCTGTAAGCACTTTGAGGGCAGTGATTGTGACTTATTAAATTTGGCGCCAAGGCTGATACATGATAAGGTGCTTAATAAACCCTGGTCTAACGGACGCGTGGTTACGTGCACATTCCCTGGTTGTTTCATTCTGTACTTAGACTGGAAGACTAAGCATGTTTCCTATTGTAGAAGACCATTCTTGGAACTTTCTTCTCCATAATTAGAAAAGTTGGTGCATCTTTTTGAGCTCGTGGAAGTTCTATCCTTAAGCCTATCTTTGGCTTGCTGCCTTAGCTGTGAGACCAAACGGAGTGATGAGTGTCACCCTCTTACCCTCTTGTTGTTATTTATTTATCATTGCGGTATAGTCCATTTACAAAGTTGATTTACAAAGTCAGTTTCAGGTGTACAGCAAAGTGATTCAGTTATACATATATTCTTTTTCATATTCTTTTCCATTATAGGTTATTGCAGTTCCCTGAATATAGTTCCCTGTGCTATACAGTAGGTCCTTGTTGTTTCTCTTTTCTTATATATAGTAGTATATATCTGCTAATCCTAAAGTCCCAATTTAACCCTTCTCACCCACTTTCCCCTTTGGTAACCGTAAGTTTGTTTTCTGTGTCTGTGAGTATTTGTTTTGTAAATAAGTTCATTTGTATCATTTTTTAGATTCCACATATAAGTGATGTCATATGACATTTGTCTTTGTCTCACTTCACTTAGTATGATAATCTCTAGGTCCATCCATGTTGCTGCAGATGGCATTATTTCATTTTTTTTATGGCTGAGTAATATTCCATTTTGTATATATATACAGTGGAACATTGATATGGTAGGGAAGATATAGTATATAGATACATACATCTATATACCACATCTTCTTTATCCGTTCATCTGTCGATGGACACTTACATTGCTTCCATGTGTTGGCTATTGTGAATAGTGTTGCTATGAACACTGTCTTTTTGAATTAACGTTTTCCCCAGGTATATGCTTACCCTCTTGTTAATAATGAGTTACCACACAGTACAGCAAGTGCTGCAAGGAAAATGGAACTGGAATTCCATACCAGAACATTCTATAAAGGAAAGGAAACTCTCAGAAATGCATTTAAGGTTAACACTAAAATGTCGGGCTTCCCCGGTGGCACAGTGGTTAAGAATCCACCTGCCAGTGCAGGGGACACGGGTTCGAGCCCTGGTCCGGAAAGAGCCCACATGCCGCGGAGCATCTAAGCCCGTGCGCCACAACTACTGAGCCTGTGGTCTGGAGCCCACGAGCCACAACTACTGAAGCCCACAAGCCACAACTACTGAAGCCCGTGAGCCTAGAGCCCGTGCTCCACAACAAGAGAAGCCATTGCGTTGAGAAGCCTGCACACCGCAATGAAGAGTAGCCCCCGCTCGCTGCAGCTAGAGGAAGCCCACGTGCAGCAACAAAGACCCAACACAGCCAAAAATAAAATAAATAAGTAAAATTTAAAAAAACACAACTAAATTGTCACGACACAAATCAGAGAAGAGCAGATTCATATTTTGTCTCTTTCATTGCCTCAAATTATCTTTACCTAGTGGGACACTCTTGAGTAGAAAGTGGGGGAACAGACATGTTCACCACAGCAGGATGTACGAGGCACTTCACAGGGCACAGGAAGAAAATACTGACACCTCTATGTTTATTTAAAAACAACGAAATTAAACTTTACTTATATTTACTATACATCTAGTACTTTTACCTAAATTTACATGTATTAGGAATGTATGAGCTTTTATTTTGAAGTAATAGAGGTATATCAATAAAAAATTGGAGGGGGGACTGTTGGAAAAAAAGAGTCAATGTGATTACTTCCTAAAGCTTGTGTGCTACATATGAGGCCATTTATTTTGGATCGAGTCCTCGGGAAAGAGGCCTCAGTTTCTTTGTGGAACCAATCGGTACCCCATGGAACCTGCTGGCACCTCAAGTGTGTTTGAGAACCGTGTGGGGAGGGAGGGTGGGAGGTTACTGTAGATGGCTGTTGGCTTCATGAAAATTGAATGGACCAAAGCTCCGTACTTGAACTGCGAAGGAAAAAGGTATTGGAAGGCATATAAATGATGCCTTTGTGTGTTTCATGAACAGTTTTCTCACCACAGTTGTAGCATCCCAGGTATCGTTTGAGCTGCTTTTCTCTCTAGAAGTCACATGGTATAGGCCCCACCCCAAAATCCAGCATTCAGCTCAGGAGGCTGAGCTCTCAAGCGGAGGCAAATTAACACGCCGTCTTTGACTCAGGCATGTTTGAATCTTTGATTGAAGAACGGAAGATTTTGTTGTTTGGAAGGAGCTTTACAGAGAGGGGACCAGACTGAAAATTTTTCCTCTGTGTACCAGGTTAGACATTAGTAAAGACCCCTGTTTTTGTCTGAATAAGTCAGCATTCCTGGACTTCTCAAAATGCTAGTTTAGGGGGGCTTCCCTGGTGGTGCAGTGGTTGAGAGTCCACCTGCCGATGCAGGGGACACGGGTTCATGCCCCGGTCTGGGAGGATCCCACGTGCCGCGGAGCGTTTGGGCCCGTGAGCTATGGCCGCTGGGCCTGCGCGTCCGGAGCCTGTGCTCCGCAACGGGAGAGGCCGCAGCGGTGAGAGGCCCGCGTACCGCAAAAAAAAAAAAAAAAAAAAAAAAAAAAAAAAAAAAAAAGCTAGTTTAGGGACAACTTGGGCAGGCCACCTGGTACCTAATCAGAGAAATGGATGATTTCAGTAGTTGTGGCACGTGGGCTCCAGAGCACAGGCTCGGTAGTTGTGGCGCACAGGCGTGCCTTGTATTATCATGCTCTTTTTTAGTACTTGCCAAAACTTTTTCATGGAGGATACTGACATGACTTGTCAAGTTAGTCGACAAATAATGACTGAAGGCTCAAAGGCAGACTGATGACGGCCAAGCTGTGCCCAGGAGGCGGTTTAGTTGGCAAGCAGATTCTCGAAACTCTTTTCAGCTCACCAGACAGCCACTGCCGTTTTGAGCCCTTGCTTCTACTTCAGAAAATGGTTTCCAGAAAAAGAAATCCTGTCATACGCAAGGACTCTGCAGGACAGGCAGTTCAAATGTTCATTTTCCTGGCCCTGGAATGAAATGTTTCCTAGGTATACAATTCGCTGCCCAGATCAAGAGCACAGCCCAGAAAGAAAAATGCCCCATGCGTGGTAGGCAAAATTTTCTGCCCGTGGACATTGACAAGGCTGCATTGTGGAAACAGAGGCTGCTCGGATTGTTCATTGTTCTGGGGCTCCTACTTCGGCAGCCAGAGCGAATTCATTAGGCGGTGATTGGCATACTTTGCTTCTGTTTATTTCATGCCCTGAGTACAGTAATGCATTCTGTGCTCTCAGCAGCCTCTTGCTTGGCCTCTTACTGTTGCAGTCAGTCCCTCGCCTCTGTGCCTGCAGCCCCACTGCTTTCCAAAACCCAGAGTCAAGCCGACTTGGGACTGCTCACCCTAAATCGCAAGAAATGGTTACGTCGGTCCATTTACCCCAACTCGGGGACACACTTTGTTCTCACATCTGGGCTGGTCAGCCAGCCAACACATGTTTATTAAGCACCCACGGAATGCATAGCAGTGTGTCCAGTCCCCTCTGGGCGACTCTAAGCTCAAACAATGGCAAACATGCCCCACTTCTCCCTTGGCGTTTCCACCCCCAAAAGTGTGGCCTCTTGGGCTTGGAGGAGGGAAATTGAGAAGCAGCTCTTTCAAAATTACCACTTGCAAGGTTGGGTTGTTTTTTTTTTCTTCTTATTTATTTTTTTTGGGGATTTAATTTGAATTGCTCTGTGCAGCCGGGAAAGAAAGATTAGCATGACTGCTCACAAGGCAGGGTACTGTGCTTCATGAAGTCCAGAGCAGCGTTTCTCAAAGTTGAATGTGAAGTCACGGGATGGGGGATCTAGTGGTGGTGCGGGTTCGCATTCAGCAGGGCTGTGGTGAGGCCGGACGCTCTGCATGTCTCAGGACCTCCCAGGTGATACCGGCGGTCCTCCGCACTGCCTCGCTTGAGCAGCAAGTGCTAGGTCTGTGGTTCCCAACCTTGGCTGCATGTTGGGATCATCTACTGATGTCAATAAAGTAAACTTAAAAAACAACAACAAGGTCCTACTGTAGAGCACGGGGAACTATATTCAATATCCTGTGATAAATCATAAAGGAAAAGAATCTGAAAAAGATATATATATATATGCATAGCTGAGTCACTTTACTGTACAGCAGAAATTAACACAACATTGTAAATCAGCTATACTTCAACAAAATAAATTAAAAAAAAACTACTTATGCCCAAAGCCTGCCTCCAGAGATTCTGGTTTAACTGGTCTGGGGTATGCAGCCTGGGATTAAAAAAAAACAACTCCCAGGTGTTTTTCATATGTACTGTGGTGGGGAGACGCGGCTTTGCACATGGTGGAAGTGGGTTTGTCCTCTTGGAAGGGAGAATATGTCTTCTTTTTGGGTCCCGAGTGAGACTGCACTCAGTTCTTCAGCCCTTGAAAAGGTAGTACTTGAAGACAGCATCCTTCTAGCTCACTGGTTCTCCACCAGGCACTGGTGCCCCCCAGGAGACACCTGGCAATGCCTGTGTTTGTTTGCCACAGCTGGAGAGGATGCTACCGGCGTCAAGCAGGTAGAGGCCAGGGATGCTTCTACACATCCTACAGTGCACAGGACGGTGCCCACACGAGAATGATTCAGCCCAAATAGCGATGGTGCCGGGTAGAGAAAGCTGGTATAACTTTCCTGCCCTCAACGGGCTGGCAAGTTCAGCCCATCTCTGTCCAGAGACTACTAAGAGCATGTAGCTAAGAGCTTTTCTATTTTTTGTTTTGTTTTGTTTTGCGGTACGCGGGCCTCTCACTGTTGCGGCCTCTCCCGTGGCGGAGCACAGGCTCCGGACGCGCAGGCTCAGCGGCCATGGCTCACGGGCCCAGCCGCTCCGCGGCATGTGGGATCTTCCCGGACCGGGGCACGAACCCGTGTCCCCTGCATCGGCAGGCGGACTCCCAACCACTGCACCACCAGGGAAGCCCCTAAGAGCTTTTCTATTTTACCACATGCTACTGTGGCAAATATTCTGAACTGCAAAGTCAGTTTTCCTCCTCTAGAAAATGAGGCTGTGGAAGTACAAGCTTCCAAAGTCCCTTTCGGTTAAAAACAAAATTCTACGATTGGGAGAGTGAAATGGGGAATTATTGTTTAATGGTTAGAGTTTCTGTTTCTGGTGCTGCACAAGTGCTGGAAATGGATGCTAGTGATGGTTGCTTAACACCGTGGATGTATTTAATCCCACTGAATTATGAAGTTTGTGTTATGCATATATTACCACAGTTTTTTTACAATTCCGTGCTTCTGTGATCACTGATTCGACAATAAACCGTATGTTTGCCCGGTTCTCATGTGAAACTAGCACTCCGCTCCACGTTCTTGTTACACTCAGTACTTTCTTCCTGGTGCTTACGGTGGCTTAAAATCACAGGGATTGGGGTGATTATTTGAATAATGCCCTTGCCCAGTAAACTGTCCGCCTGGCGAGGGTAAGGACCACGTCTGTTGTGCTCTGCACGGTACCCCAAATGCCCAGCAGGGTTTTCCTGGGATTTAGTAGGCATTCCACAAATTGTCGTTAGATGGATGGATTTACTATGGTATATATGTTCACCTCCCTGGGAACGGGAACTGGCTGTTATCCGTACATTTAGACTTAGTATCTTCTGTCTTCTAGCCTCTGCTACTGGAGGAGTTGTAAGATGGAGAGTTTGCGACTGAGCACTGTTTTTCTGATGTTCTTCTCTATGAATTGGCTTAGATTAGAATCACCTGGAGTGGTTTAATTATTCATGTCAAGGCCCCGCCCCATGGGCTCAGGTTCCATTGATCTATGTCAGGATGGGGGTATCAGCGCGCCCCGAGGTCGAGAACCACCAAATAGGTCCTTGCTTTGCAAAATGTGGTCCTGAGACCAGCGGCATCAACAGCACCTTGGGAACCTTGTTGGAATTCCAGAACTTCAGGCCCCACCCCAGACCTGCAAAAGGAAGCTGCGTTTTTCTGTGTTTGTCGAAGCCTCAGAGGGTTTGTAAGTTCCTTTCTTGTTCATGTCCCATTATTCTAGTTGGCCTGGAGGGCTGTTGACGGCAGGGTGAAGGAAGGTGCTGTGTGTTTTTGGAGGCCAGAGAGAGGTCCAAAATGCAGAAATACCTTACAGAGAAAGAGGTGTCCTTACCACCTCCATCAGTTGTGATTTTAGGTAATTGGCTCGGGAAACAAAAGGCCAAAAACACGGTGTTTCTACTTCATTTTTAGTCTTGGTTTTTAAAACCACCACCAACCAAAACGGGGGAAAAAAGGTCAGTGCTGGGGACGGAGGGGGGCAGTTGAAAAACCAAATGAGTGCACATTTCAAATCATCTTGCCCCGTGTTGAAGAAAAAGAAAAGGCAGAAAGTTCCATCTTTCTCTTCCAGAGAAAAGAATGTGTTTCCTGTTTGCCCTCGCTGAGGGCCAGAGCATAATGCTTCAGTGTGTGCAGGGCTGCTGAACAAAGGATATAGAACAGAGTGTTGGCTCCGCTAGAAACCATGTGACCAGTGCAACTCCTGATTTCACGTACCAGGGCGAAAGAGGCAGAAATGTGTGCGTTTGTGTCTTCTGAGGCTTCGGGTGAAAGACGATTGAAGATAATTAATTTTACTTTCCGGAGTTTTGTATGTGCTTTGGAAGATCGGTTAGTAATTGAAAGGGTTTTTTTTGGGTCAGGACCAAGCTTGTAACCAGATGGCCTTCTGCATGAAAGCGGACTTCCCAGTAACACGCGGCCACGTGGAGAAATGTTGCAAAGCTGTGCCGCCTTCCATATAGGATGTGAGCTGCTACTAGAATCACAGACAGAGAGACCTCGGCTGCTGACAGGGGGCTTAGGGATGATCGAATTCAGCAGTTCTCCGTCTGTATTTCTGTCCCCAGCCCACCTGTAGAATCTAAACCTCTGCCACTAGGAGCGTTGGCTTCATAGTGCATGAATTTTAAGGGTGGAGATGTGTTTGTTGGGGAAGCAAAAACTCCTGACTTCTGATACGCCCCACGTACCACTGGTTCTCAAGCTTTGCTGTGCGTTGGAATCAGCTGGGGAGCTTTACAAGCTACTGCTCTCTGGCGTCCGTCTGCAGGGATTCAGATATAATTGTTCGAGGGTTCAGCCTGGCGGGGGTGGGGGCGGGAGGGAGGGGACTGTGAAGATTTCCCCAGGTGATTCTCACGTGCAGCCAAGGTGGAGATCGCCACCTCAGCCCACCGTCCTCCTATCCCCACACTGCAAATCACTGTTTCTCCACCCGGGGCTTCGAGAAGAAGGGCAGGAAGGCTGGGGGATGGCGTGGATGGCGGATCTGTGATGGAAACCGACGCGTGGGCCTCTGAGCCTTTCCTGTAGAGAGAGGTAGCCCTCCCGCCGCTGGCGATTCCGGTGTACTCAGACCGGGATGAGGAAGTTCACACTTCACTCCAGCACCCTTACCTGTGTCTCCCCCCAAGGTGGCCCCAACGCCGTCCTGAAGGAGCAACTCAAAGTGATGAACTTGATTAACTCTTTCCACTTGGGTGGTCATCCTCTGAGCTTGACCTCCTTGTTTGTTACTTGCAGTGGAAACATAAAGCATGTGTCAGTGGTCACAATTGCATGGACAGGACTGCGGTTCATGTAGTTGGAAGATGAGGGCCACTGTGAGAGGGGGCATGTGTGGCTCGGTGCCCGAGTTCACGCACCAGCCATTAAGGATAAGGTTTCTGTATTTTGCTATCATCTCTGATTCAGCAGTGGCTTAGGATAGAGAGAGGTGGGACCCAGAAGGCGGCATTCTCTCTGGTCTGATGTTGCTGGTCACACTGAGAGCTGGAGAAGTGACGTCAGCAGAAGGGTGGCTGCTTAGGGTGTCACGGCCTCACTCCATGTGGGCTAAGAGAGGAAACGTCTCGAGATTTGAGTACAGAGGCCTGGACTATCTAGGGATTCTATCTGTCCCATGCCCTGTGATGTCAACAGTGCTGGGAACTTAGAAATACTGTGTATGTGCGGAGGCATTTTTCACGTGCTCAAGTGAAGCGGCCATATCCTGATCCATACAGCACTATACACACAAAGGTGAAGGAATGCGGTATTTAGGGGGGAATGTGTGACGATTTCACTGGAGAAAAATGTGGTGTAGCCTACGAAGATATAACTTGAGTTCCTAAAGGCATTGGGTTAAATTAATCATTGATTAAACATGAAACTTAAGGACGAGATTTTGCTTCCTAATTCATTAGCTTAAAATTTGGATAAATTTGCATCAATGCAGAAGTAGAATGCTAATTTGGTGAAATCTTTTTGCAGCGCATAACCAGAAAAACAGTGGGTTTTATGCTTATTCGTTGTAGACTCGGCAGAAAACGGGTAGATAGCAAGGTCAAAATGGCATTTCTGTTGCTAATTGAACAAATTACAAGTGCATCGCCAAAGCATACGGCCTAAGTTTTTGTGCTCTTCGGATATTTGGGGGGTTTTTGTTGTGCATGTTTTCGCTTTTAAAAAGAGAGGCCGGCTTTTCACTTGGGACCATGATGATGACAGTTGGAAGCCATGGGGGGGTGAGAAAGAAAAACTTCTCAAAATTCAAACGTAAAACATGCCATGGCTTTCCCATATAAGGCAAGCCGGGGTCCTCTGCCAGGCATACTGTCCTCCCCTGCTCGCTCATTGCTGTTAGATGATTACCTCACTGCACGTCCACCGCTCCATCCATTGCTCTGGTCTGCTCCAGCGACTGACCCTGGCACTGGGGTTTGTTTACATAGATGTAGGGTTATAAGCACTTGGGGGGGGGAGGGGAGGGGATGACGCCCGCCCCCATTCATGCATCCCTCAACCTTCCTCTGGAGATCTTGCTGAGGAGGGGTTAGAAATAGCAAAAGACTCCTGGATGGGGGTAGGGGGCAGGTCCACTTCTAGAGTCCTTGCCTGCTAACTTCCCAACCAAAGCTTCATGGCGCCCCCCTCCACTATTGTAAAACTGTAGGGGATACTTCTGGAGGTAGTCTCTATTTGCTGGGGTGAAACTTATTGGGGGCAAATACTGGGGGTATTTAGCTGACACTTACTGGACATCTACTTGAACAGCTAAGAATTCCTCTTAGGGGGGCACAAGGTGACTATTTAGTGCTTGCATTAACTAATATGTTAGTTCTGGATGAAATAAAGGCAGAGAAATTTTGTTTTTCATATGATGCCTGTATGTCTTATATTAAACCAGTCCTCCGTGTATCTGTACTTAATAGTTTACTTATGCACAGTTTATAGAATTTGCTAGAAAAGGGGTGCAGAATGGTTTTTTAAAAAATGCCCTGGCCTTTAGTTTCCTCAGTTGGGTGTTTGAACAGACTGACCCAGTGAAGTTCACTAGTGAGAAGGAACCATAGGGGTCGTTCACACTACACTGTTCACTGTGGGTAATTGCGTTTGAAAAAATACCTAAGGAAGCTACCGCCCACCTATGCAAATATTAAAGATGGCGGCAGAACTGGCCAAGGACCCAGTCAGTGAAGGAGCAAATATTCCTGTCACAGTCTTAGATGATTCTTTTTGTAATAGACATTTAATATTTATCGGAGTCCGATGCGTGGATGGAACTAACTTCTCTCGTTGGCCTTAATGACAGTTCTGTGGAAGGCAGTTCTTTTGGTGTGTATGTTTATTTACCTGTCTAGTTAATTCTTTTTCTTAGCGTGTGTGAGATTTGTTTCATGGGTTAATGTGGATTAAAATGGGTTTTTATTTAAAATACTAAAAACAAAAATGCCCTGGCCGGGGATGCAGAGTTTAGGAACAAGACCCAGGTACTAACAGGTTACTGGATTTCTCCTGAAGCAAAATGCATGTGGATACACAACAAATGTTGTTTTCCTAGCCCTTCCCTTCGCTTAGGTTCCTGTTTCCCCTCATATAAACCTTGGGGCAGGCCAAATGCTCTGGTGTGGCCTCCTCTGGGTCCATCTACTACATGGATCCTCCTGTCCTATTTTAAATACTTGTGCAGACTGGAGGTTGTATATTTCCGTCTGTCACATTTATTTACGCGCCTCTGTCTCTGATTTGGATCCTTGGACAGGAACCCAGGCTCAGTTATCTAACATCTGTGGGAACACTCGGACCACTAAATGTCCTGCTGCATCATTTTGTGGCTCTCAAGGGAAAATGTGTTAAGAAAATGGAGAATGCTTGTTATTTCTTCTTACACCATGTTTCCAGAATCTTCTAACGCGAGTAAAGAAAGACGAGGTGAGATCTACGGAATCTTGAGGGAGTTTTGCATTATTGGTTGATAGAAGCTTATAAACATTTCCATCTATTTCAGAACAAGGCAGAATTGCTATATGGTCACTAAATGCACTGCTCTTGAAATAGGAGAATAAAGTGTAGAACGTCAGATTTGTTAGTTTTGTGCTTTCGGCTAAGTTGAAGGAGGCCTGGTGAATCCTTGTGACATTTAGAGTCTAGAGGACTCTGATATTTGTTTCTAGAAAAAAACCTGATTAAGAAAATATGCATTTCCAACATGGGTGGAAAACTATTCTAAAAAAAGACATACATAATCATACAGAGAAATGCAAATAGATACAGTATCTTTCTTTCCAAAATTGTAGCCATGAGTCAGGAAAACTGAGTAATGTAAAATCAACTGTTTATATATAAAAAAAAAAGAAAATGTGCATTTCCAACATGGAAAACTACTCTAGATATTTTGTCCAATATGAACTATTGTAGAATATTCTAGACCAGCATTGCACAATAGAACTATAATGTGAACCACTATGTCATTTTTGACAGGCTATTACAAGTTATTTGAAAGGATAAACAGGTGAAAAAATAATAACATTTTTTATTTAACCCAATATATCCAAAATGTTATTTCAACGTGTAACCAATATAAAAAGTTGAGATAGCTTACATTATTTTTCACACTAGGTCTTTTTGAAGTCTCGTGTGAATTTTACAGTTTCTAACCTTCTCAATGGTGACGTGTGGGCCAGTGGCTACTGTATTGGATAACACAGCTCTCCATCTTCATTCCTAAGTCCAGATAGTGAGAGATGGATAACTAACCAAGATTCTGGCCCTGACTTAGAAAGGTGACTTGCACACTGAAAAAAGGAACTCTTGGAGAAGAAATGTGATAGAAAACTTAAAGAAAAAAAAAAGAAAACTTAAACAGTTGGCCTTAGGACCCAAACCACTCTGCCCATAAATCTTTGTTTTCATCTGAAGACCATGGTGGGAGACAACTAATGTCTAAAATGTTTCTGGGGACTTACCTGGCGGTCCAGTGGTTAAGACTCCAGGCTTCCACTGCACGGGCTGTGGGTTCGATCCCTGGTCGGGGCACTAAGATCCTGCATGCCGAGCGGCGTGACAAAAAAATAAATAAAATGCAATGTTTTTGTGAGAACTGGAAAGGCGTCTTCTTTCAGTTTGCACTTGTGGAAAAGACAGGTTCCGGTGCCATTGGAAGGCAGATGGATTGGACTTCAGTGTTAAGAGCATGATCTCTGTAGCTACAGTGCCTGGGTTCGAATCTCACTTGCTGGCTTTGTGATCTTGGGCAAATTCCTCTTCAGGCCTAGGTTTCGTCACCTGAAGGCTCAGGCTAGTTAGCAGCAGTAACCAGCTCCTAGGTTTGTGAGGGTTAAATAAGCTAATAGACCTAAAGGAGTTTGTCCTAAGCGGTGAGCTATTGTATCATAGCATTAGCTCTTTTTGAAAAACTTATTTTATTGAAGTATAGTTGATTTACAATGTTGTGTTAATTTCTGCTGTACAGCAAAGTGATTCAGTTATACGTATATATATTCTTTTTCATATTCTTTTCCATCATGGTTCATCACAGGGTATGGGATGTAGTTCGCTGTGTTATACAGTAGGACGTTGTTGTTTATCCATCCTGTATATACTAGTTTGCATCTGTTAATCCCAAGCTCCCACTCCATCCCTCTCGCACCTCCCCTCCCTCTTGTCAACCACAAGTCTGCTGTCTATGTCCGTGAGTCTGTTTCTGTTTTATAGGTTCATTTCAGTCATATTTTAGGTTCCACACATAAGCAATATCATATGGTATTTGTCTTTCTCTTTCTGACTGACTTCACTCAGTATGATCATCTGTAGGTACGTCCATGTTGCTGCAGGTGGCATTATTTCGTTCTTTTTTATGGCTGAGTAGTATTCCATTGTATATACGTACCACACCTTTTTTATCCATTCATCTGGCGATGGACTTTTAGGTTGCTTCCGTGTCTTGGCTATTGTGAATAGTGCTGTCATAGCATCAGCTCTTACGTGATCATCATCCTCATTGAAAAGCTGTTCTGTTACCCCATGTCTCGCTTTGGACCGGCTTATCTGTTCATTCGATAACTATTTACTGAGTGTTTTCTGCATTCCAGTTAGAGCTTGTGTTGTTGGGAACATCGTGGTGATGGAGGCGAACAAGAGGCCTGCTCTCGGCATCTGGCAGTTCTGTGAAGGGCAACAGGCAGTAGCAGACGAGCAGGGAAGTGGACAAGAGCATTTCAGAGATCAGGCCCAGCTCTCCATCCCTGACTGAGCACAGCCGGCTCCCCTGCAGCTACCTCATCTGCCAGCCCTGGGTTCCGAAAAGTATCATTTTCTGCCTGTAAAGGTGTGTGGTGAGGCCTTTACCCTAACGTGGTCTGCCCTTCAGACTAGGACGTGACCAGGTACATGCTGGCATATTCCTAGGAGAATCGGTGGGTGTGTCAGCAGAGGTCTTTTGTGTGCTTTGCAAGGGAGGGAAAAGAAACCCTTGCCACTAGCCATTCAAACGGCCGGACTCTGTTCTGGGTAAACAAAAGGCTGGCTTTGATTCCCCCCAAAGTGAAACTCATTTTTTGGTAGGGATGATGGATTTATACTAGTGGTTTTCAAAGTGTGGTTCCCAGACCAGCATCATCATCACCATCACCATCAGCATCACCGGGGAACTTGCTGGAAATGCAAATTCCCGGACCCCCGTCCCAGCAGATCTGTTGAATCAGACACTCTGGAAGGGCCCAGCAGTGTTTTAACAAGCCCTCCAGGTGACACCCCTGTCAAAATCGAGGGAACCACTGCTTTTTGCTGATAGAGATGGTTGCCCGGAATGAATATTGTCAAGTGCCTGAGGAGCAGAGCCCCAGTCCTTTCGGGGTAATCTTTTAAAGTCCATCTTGAGCATTTGGGTAGCTTTTGGATCCAAGGGTTTGAACCCAGCTCTTTGTGTTTTAGGCTCTTCGTGTTGTATTTGGGTCCTTCTCATTGTGTGCTACTGCATGGGGGTAATATTGACAAGGTTTCTGAGCTGGCTGCTTATCAGAATTCTCAGAGTTGTGGGACTGACGTAATTACGTCCTCCCTGAGCTGAATTTTACGGTAAATTGGTAGAAGCCTCTGGCGGTCCTGATAAAAAGTTCCTACTGGGAGCAACCAGCAGCACTGTTTTTGACTTTAAAAACCGGATTCTCAATTGCCTACGGGTGGACTGTCTACACTGCAGCGTCCCTCTATGAGTTTTTAATCCCTGGGTGCGTGATGCCAGCAGCCAACCTGTTTGTACGTGAATCTTATACTTGGTTATAAAGTATCTGCTTCTCTTAGTCTGTTTGGGCTGCTATGACACAATACCATAGACTGGGTGGCTGACACTGATACCACTTTCTTCTGTCTCACAGCTTTGTGGAGCAGGAATTCACGTAGCACTTGACTTGCTTCCTCTGCTGCCTGTGGTGTGGACTGGGTCATTCAGTGGTATTCGGTTAGCGATAGATAGCTGAAATTAATTTCTCACAGTTCTGGAGGCTGGAAATTCCAAGATCAAGGTGCCAGCAGGTTTGGTGTCTCATGAGGGCCCACTTCCTGGTTCCTAGAGGGCTGTCTTCTTGCTGTGTCCTCGCATGGTGGAAGGGGGAGGGATCTCTTCGGAGCCTCTTTATAAGGGTACTAATCCCATTCATGAGGACTCCACCCTCATGACTTAAGCACCTTCCAAAGGCTCCATCTCCTAATACCATCACCTGGGGGTTAGGATTTCAACATGTGAATTTGTGCAGGGACAAACATTCAGACCAAAGCACTGCTTAAGGAAAGCAGCTGACTATTTTAGCTTAAGTACACTGTAAAAAGTCCATCTACCTCTTTGTCAGAAGTCCAGCGGGGATCTCAGTGGGCTACAGCCAGGGGATCACCAGGGCCATGTTCCTTTCTAGAGGCTCTAGGGGGAAACCCATTTCTTTGCCCTTTCCATTTTCTAGAAGCTGCCCCCATTCCTTGGCTTGTGGCCATCTTCCATTTTCTTTTTTTTTTTTTGTCCCATTTGTTTATTTTTGTTTTTATTTCCATCTTCCATTTTCAAAGCCAGCAGTGGCTTTAATGGGGTCTGGGAGTGACCTCTCTTGCCTCCCTCCTCCACATTTAAGGAGCCTGTGATTACATTGAGCCCACCTGATCATCCAAACTACTCCCCCTATTTTCAGGTCAGCTGATTAGCAACCTTAATTAGGACGGGGACATCTTTGGGTGGTGGTAGTGGTGGGGAGCCGTGGTTCCGCCTATACAGCAGGCCACTGAACTTCCTTACAACCTCAATTTCTTGATCTGTATAATGAGGGTAGTAAGAAATTCCTGATGGATCTCCTTGAGAATTAAATGAGATATTTGTGAAAATATCTGACACAGAGCTGCTCTTCAGTAAATGCTGGTGATCTTTTGTGAGTGTCTGAAATCTTCCAGCACTTTTGTGTGTGTGTGTGTGTGTGTGTGTGTGTGTATTCCCAAAGTCTCTACATTGGTTCTTTTAAAAATTACTTAAATGCTTCCTTCTCATCCATGACCCCTCTGCTCTGTTCTTTGACACCCCCATTGGCGGCTGGTTCCATGCCCCGCCCACCCCGGCCCCCTGCTGTTAGGGAGATTGAGGGATAATGCCAGCATTTGTAAGTGGAAGGGGGGAGGGAACAACCTTTCCTGCCCCAAATAAGCTGTGCCTATTTTTTCCTCTGCTTTAAACCCTGGCTAGAAAAAAATCCACAAAAGTGTGTGTGCTTCATTTGATTTTTTTTAAAAAATCAGCTTTAGTAAGGTATAATTTTGATTTTTTTGTTTTTTCTCTCTCTCTCTGCTTTCTAGATTTGCTTCTGTCTCATATCCAGGCTCTTGTCAAATCCTGGTCCGGTCAAACCAACTGAATGACATTTGGGAGGGGACATTTAGCAAAATTTGAATGTGTACAGGTCTCGCACGATATTAGGCAGCTGTTGTTAAACTTGTGTAGGGGTGATAATAGTATTGTGGTTATGTAGGAAAATGTGCATTTTGGGCATGTACATACTGAAATATTCAGTTGTGAAATGTCTTGAGAAAAAAAGAGATGAAGCAAATACGGTGAAATGATTTTTAAAATACTATATACAATCAAGTGAATCCAAGGACCCAGATGGCCAGAAGTATAGTTTCTGAAACAATTATCTGTTTCTTAGTTACCGCACGGGAGAAATAACTTGGATGCTAGGAGCTTTAACGATAACAGCCCTCACACTCCCGAACTCTTCTCTGTTTATATAACTCATGCTTCATCAGGCGCCCTAAGGAAGTGCTCTACCTCAACATCCCTGTCAAGTTCACATGCTCTGGTTGCTCTTTGGTGGGACATCATTTACATTTTAAAGAATGTTGATCTTGTTACGTTTGTTCTGTTCCATATCACAACCGGCTCTTCAACTTCTAAAAGGACACACCCCCCTTCTAGATGGAAAGCATTACTTACTTGGACAGAAAGCCTATATGATCATGTACAGTCCTAGCCGGTATGCATTTGCCAGTGGATCTTCAGCTGTGTGGGTGCAGCGCGGGGCTGCTTGGTGGGAGGATATGGCCGGGGAAGTGTCCTCTGCTGCCCTATGACCCAGGCCTTGCAGTGGCCCTGAGACACAGCTGGAAATTGGGTGACCCAGGAAATGGTCTTGCCCGTGTACTCATAGGAACCCCGGACTCGCCCCCCAGCTCGGGAGTTGAGATGGTGATTGCACATTACCCGAGTGGCTTGTCCATTATTCCAGGCACTGGAGAGGGGGTGACACAGCATCATGGTATGTGCATGATGTCATCTCGGACGTTGCTGGACAACACGCCCACTCAGGTCGGCCATGCGGCGCTCTGTAACGGAGGCTGGGTTCCCCTGAGAAACAGCCGTTCTCTTGTCCACTGTCCCCAGTGTTGATAGATGGATGTGCTATGAGGAGCTTGCACAGGCTTGCAGAAGGTTCCTTATGCCTCCAGAGTCAGCAGCAGGCCATCGTCACAAGCGGTAGATTGTCCCAGACCACCCTTGACCATCTGGCTGGATCCATCCCACCATCTGCCCTGCACGCTGCTGGTATCTGGTTCCCTAATGTTTCTGAGAAACAGCTTCAAGTTCCCTGTGACAGGATCTACTTAGGGTTTTGGGTACCATTCCTGGGTGACCAGTTATGCTGGGAACACAGGACCTATGGGCATTCCTCAGAACATTTGCAGGTAGAAATTTTGAACAAGTGAGACTTAAAATTTTGAAGACGAAGATGTAGACACCTTGTCTGTTCACCCGTGTGCGTCCCTTGATGAATAAGCAGTCAGTAACAATTTATCAGTGACCTACAGACTTATTAATACCCTTATGAGTGATCCAGAAGTAGTGGAGGACCCAGCCTGCAGGTTCAAACTGTGTAGAGCTTTGAGGATGTTGCGTATGGCCTTTCTTTTGATCTTGGATATTAAAAAACTGCCTTAGGTGTTGTACCAAGTTCATCCCATCTCGGTGACAAATGAATTACCGTTAGTTCTCTTATTTCCACACAACACATCACCCTGTCACACTCAGCATGGCTCTTCGTTGTTGTTCTTGTGGAATCTTTCCTTCTTTTTATTCCTTTCATTTAATTTATTTTTATTTTATGGTTAAAAATATATGTAACGTAAGATTTTCCATCTAGCCATTTTAAAGTATGCAATTCAGTGGCGAGTAATACATTCATAATGTTGTGCAAACATCAGCACTGTCTAGTTCTAGAACATTTCCGTCACCCCCAAAAAAACCCTCTCCCCGCTCTCCGTCTCCCTCTCCCCTCAGCTCCTGGCAACCATGAATTTGCTTTCTGTCTCTATGAATTTGCCTATTTGGGATATTTCATTTAAATGGACTCATACAACATGTGGCCTTTTGTATCTGCCTTCTTTCACTTGGCGTGTTTTCAGCGTTCATGCACGCTGTCGCGTGTATCAGTACTTTGTTCCTTTTTATGGGTGGATGCTGTTCCGTTGTATATTTGGCTTATCCATTAATCGGTTGATGGACATTTAGGTTATTTCCACCTTTTTAGCTCTCGGGAAGAGTGTTGCCATGAACATGTGTGTGTAAGTTTTTGTTTGAACACCTGTTTTTGTTTGGGGGGGCTGTATACATAGGAGTGGAGTTGCTGGGTCATATGGTAATTTGATGTGTCGCGTATTGAGGAACTGCCCATGGCCTTCTGTGCACGCCAGTCCTCCTCCGCCATGTATGTCCATTCTCTTTCAAACCCATGGTAGGACTCGCCTCCACTGCGATTTCTTTTCCTGGTGGTTCCCTGCAGCTTCTGCTGACTCGTGTGTCCCACAAAGGCCTCTCATTCAGCTCTGCCTCAAGAAACTTTACTTTTGTCTTTTCGTATCTTCATTTGCCTCTGCCCTATTTCTTTCGGCTTCGAGGATGTGTGTCCCTCTACCAGCACCCAACTGCAGCCTCTCAAGGACGGAGATGGACACATGTTCTCTGCGCTCAAAGGCACTTGTTAGTATTTTTGCCTTTCTATTGTTGGGCTATTCTAGTAACAACTGGAGATGGCAAAAATAGATTTGATTCTGTTGTTCGTGAAGCTCAGGTTTTCATTGAAATAGAGGCATCATAGATTCTACCATGTTTGAAATACTAAAATGTCCGAGAATTAAAAAGTAGGCCAGAGAGGGAAAGGCGGTTGTTATACATGTAGGGTAAAAATTTTAAATTCCAGATTAACGATAAAAAGCATTCATACTGCCTTCACGACTTTGATCTCATTTACTCTTCCTGACAACCATGTGAGGCGGATCCTATTATTATCCCCACTTGAAAACAGGGAAACTGAGGCACGGAGAGATCTAGCCCCTGGCTCAAGGCCATGCAACTCTTGTGTGGCAAGGTCAAAATGTCTGAGTATAGAGTTTGTGCCTGAAGAAGGTATGCGCAACATGGCACCTAAATTCGTTTCCTAGGGCTGCCGTAACAAAGTACAACAAACAGGGTGGCTTAAGCAACAGAACTTTATTCTCTCACAGTTCCGTGGTCTAGAAGTCTAAAACCAAGGTATCAGCAGTGTTGCTTCCTACTGAAGGCTCTGAGGGAGAATCTGTTTCATGCCTCTGTCCTACTTTCTGGCGTTGCCCACAATCCCTGGCACTCCTTGGCTCGTGGAAGCATCATTGCGGTTTCCGCCTCTCCCTTCATATTTTCCCTGTATCTCTCCTCTGTGTCCAAATTTCCCACTATTTACAAGAATACCAGTCATCAGGTTAGGGCCCACCCTAATCAAGTATGACCTCATGTTGACTTGATTTCATTTGCAAAGACCCTTATTTCTGAGTGAGGTCACATTCACAGGTACTGGAGGTTAGGACCTGAGCATATATTTTTGTTGAGACACAATTCAGCCTACAACAGTGTATAAGTTAATTTTTCAACAGCGCATAAGCTCTTGCCCTGTGCCATACATTGTCATTTCTGAGGCTGGACCACTGTCACCACCTCCTACCCCAGCCTTGCAGGAATTACCCATGAACCTCTAGCATTCAAAGTTGCTCACCAGTTCTTGTGTCCCCCAGCACCTTCCAGAATGTGTTGTGTATACTCGATGCTTGATGAATATCTGTTAAATCTAATGACCAAGGGATAGGCCATTGATTGTATTAATTTCCCCTAACATCCATTCTCTCTTTTTGGTAATTTTTTTCCCTTGAGCCCCAGAGAAATGTCGGCTTTTGTTTATGAAATTTTCTGATTTATTCTTAGATGGGAGCTTCAATCTTTATTTGCATCTGTTTACAAACTGTTGAAACAAGGCTTTTGACTGCCTCATAATGTCTTTCTTAATCCCATTCTTTTTGGATAAAAATAGTATTAATATATCCATTGTAAATCACTGGCAGCTCGATTTGAAATGTGTCTTTTTGCACAATATATACTATTAAGTATTCTCTGGTGGTGCTGCTCAGGGTAAAAAAAGATGACACAGTGCTTTTTCTTATTTAAAGGAGGCCAGTCTTTTTTTTTTTTTAATGCTGTATTTAATTTTTTTTTTTTTTTTTTTTTTTTTTGCGGTACGCGGGCCTCTCACGGTTGTGGCCTCTCCCGTTGCGGAGCACAGGCTCCGGACGTGCAGGCCCAGCGGCCATGGCTCACGGGCCCAGCCGCTCCGCGGCATGTGGGATTCTCCCAGACCGGGGCACGAACCCGCGTCCTCTGCATCGGCAGGCGGACTCTCAACCACTGCGCCACCAGGGAAGCCCTGTATTTAATTTTTAAAAGACGAAATACAGCATAATGAAGTGGCAACTTGCTATTTCGATGATGGAAAATGTGGAGGACTGGATACTTTGATACATTTCTAAGAGGAAATGCATTTTTAACTATAAATGTTTGGGTTTTTATCACTCATTAGGGAAAAACTGAGACACTTGAGTGGTCTAGATCCCTGAAGCGCGTTTTCATGGCACTTACATGGAATGAAGCAGCTGGACGATGATATAATCGTGATCAGTCTCATTGGGGGGCTTACTGTGTGGCCGACTGTGTTGTCATTGCTTAATGTGGCTTGCCTGACCCATTTCACCCCAGGACCACCCTATGAAGTCAGTAGTCAGCCCTTTTTTAAAAAAGTGAGATGAAATTCACATAACATTAACCATTCAATCCGATGGCATTTAGTATATTCACAGTGTTGAACGACCACCAGCTCTATCTAGTTCCAAAACGTTTTCATCACCCCAAAGGGAAACCCTGTTATCCATTTTTTAAGCATCAGGAAACAGAGACATGGAGACGATACACCCATGTCCTAAGTTTACCCAACTGGTAAGGGATGGAGCCCATTTTGAGCCTGAGCGCTGGGACTCAGGCCACTTGGTACCACTGTTGGAAGCTCCATGCTTGAGTCTGAGCGACACCTCACTCCTGGGGGGCAAAGCATTTCGCTTCTTTAACGTCATGATTTTCAAATGGAAATAAGAGAATGTGCCTGCTAGTCGCTGAGCCCTCAGGGCTACTCCAAATTTACTCCAAATTCCCTACCCTGTTCCCCTCAGGAATAGGAATCGGGCCATAGGTTTTCTTCCTCTGCCAAACCTCCAAACCCTAATTCCGCCGAGCAGAGCGCACACCCTGTTTCTTGCTGCCCTACCTCCACATTTCTCTGCATCAGCACTCTTCCACGCATTTCAGAAGAGTCCCACCCCCTTCACCAGTGCTGGGACTCTAGGGTGCAGCAGGAGAGGTGCCCAGGGTGCAAAATGTTTAGGGGGTCGTGTACGCTCTGGGTTGGGGCTCTCTTGGCCCACCTAGTCCCAGCCTTGCCGTGTACCTCCTCCAAGATCACGTTCAATTGTTACTGCCTCTCCTTCCTTGCCTCCCCTTTGAACTTCTTCCCTCTGTTGACTTCTGGGATCCTCCCCGCTCCTGACTCTTAGTCCTGTCTCCGGTCGCTGATTTCAGCCCTCTCTGAGGGTCCTCCTGCTTTGCCCGCCCCCTTAATGTGGGCAGTCTCTGCTTGATTGTCTCTTTCCCTTGTTCTGCGGACGCAGCTGGGTCATCCCATCCACACCGTGTTCTTCCATCTGTATGTTGGTGACTCTCACACTTACAGTTCTAGTCCTGTCCTCTCTCACACCGTCACCCTCAGTGGCCATATATCCTGGTTGGCCTACAGAGTCCCAATTCATGCCTGTTGTCTTGGAATCAGTATTGGCAATGTCTCCCGTCACTCTCAAAAGTGGTATATGGTCATGTACTCAACCCTCCTCCCCAGGGCCTCGCTTCTAGTAGAATGTCCCACAGGCATATGGAATTCCACAGATCAAAATCAGATTCCTCATTGTCTTGCCCAGAGGCTGCACCACCTTGGCTTTCTCCATCTTGGTTAATTATATCTAGAAGGAAACCTGTTTTCCAAGGATGAGGGGGACTGCCACACCTGGAGGAACAGCTGGACCCAGGAGCCTCCACCTCCGTTCCTTGACATGGACCCTCCCTAGGATACCAAGGGCTACTGCTGATTCAACACTCTAGCCCAGTGTTGTCCAACAGAACTTTCTGACATGATGGAAATGTTCTAGGTCTCTGCTGCCTAGTATGGTAGCCATGAGCCATTTGTGGCTGAGCACTTGCAATGGGGCTCATGCAACTGAGGAACTGACTTAATTTTTATTTCATAGTAATTAATTTCAACAGCCATGTGGATCTCTGTGGTACAGAGCAGCTCTCAATACGTCTCAAACTTAACCGTGCAGACAGACCACCTGGGACTCTGCTTCAGTGGGTCCGTGACAAGACGTGAGTTTCTGCATTTCTCACAGGCCCCCGGGTGAAACCGACGCTGCCAGTCCGAGGACCACATTTTGAGAAGCCAGGCTCGAGTCTATCCCGGTGATTCTCAACCCCGGCTCACATTAGCCACCCCTGGGAAGGGTTAAAAATCTGCCAGATGCCCCAGACCAGGCCCCGCCCCAAACCAGGCCCCGCCCCAAACCAGTTCCATCAGGAGCTCAGGGAGTAAGCTAGCCACTCAAGACTTCGTAAAAGGTTGAGCATTAAGAAAATCGAAGGAGGATTCCCCTGGTGGTGCAGTGGTTAAGAATCCGCCTGCCAAGGCAGGGGATGGGTTCAAGCTCTGGTTCGGGAAGATACCACATGCTGCGGAGCAACTAAGCCCGTGCGCCACAACTACTGAGCCTGCGCTGTAGAGCCTGCGAGCCACAACTACTGAGCCTGCGCTCTAGAGCCCGTGAGCCACCAACTACTGAAGCCCGCGTGCCTGGAGCCCGTGCTCCTCAACAAGAGAAGCCGCTGCAACGAGCAGCCCGCGCACCGCAACGAGGAGTAGCCCCCGCTCGCCGCAACTAGAGGAAACCCGCGCACAGCAACGAAGACCCAACGCAACCAAAAATAAATTAATTAAAAAAAGAAAAAATCGAAGGAACCAGTGAGGGCGCGTTAGGTGGCCTTTGGCAGTTCCCTGATAAGGACTCCCTGCCCACGTTCTCCCCCACAGCTCCTGATCTCACCAGAGGTTGGAACAGCTCTAACTTCTTTAAAGCGATTTGGAAGCTGCCGAGCAGACTTGGCCTCACTGTTGTCAAGGAGTTCCCTTTCTGCAAAGGAGTGTTCTAGACAGCATGGCTTTTCTGAAAAACACACAGGCCTGGGAAATTTTCTTTGCACACATAGGTTCATCGTACAGTTTTAAAAGAAGTAAGTACAGAGATCAGTGCTATTTAATAGTCAGGTCCAGGGAATCAGAACCTCCCAGAAGCAGTGCTGGGACTCCGTTTTCTGTGCTCCCACGGCCCTCAGGACCTCGTTACAATGGCTGTCATCACTTTATGACTTGTCTGTGTCCTCTTCTTCCTTGTAGACTGAGAGCTCCTCCAAAGTAGGGCCTCCATCCTATTTCTGTCTTCCTCTCCAGGCCACTGCCAGGATCTCCTGGGAAGCCTCTCTCAGACCTACGGGCTCCGAATCTCAAGGGGCTGGGCCTAGGAATGTGTGTGTGCGCGCGTCTAAAAGGCTTCACAGGCCATCTTGCTTTGTAGACAGGAGTGCGCATCGCTGCCCTAGAGCCTCACGTTCTCTCTGGCACTTGGCAGACAGTGGAGGGATGTGTTACACTGATTTCTCTGGTTTCCTTCCCAGTAATGCATAACCTCAGACAAATCAAAATGAGGGACATTCTATAAAACGCATGACCACTACTCTTCAGAAGAGTCAAGGTCACGGAGAACAGAGAAAGACTGAGGAACTGTCACAGATGGAGGACGAACAAGGAGACGTGACAACTAAATGCAGTGTGAGATCCTGGATTGGATCCTGGAACCGAAAAAGAGTATTAGTGGGAAAACTGACAAAATCCCCCAAAGTTCTGTACTTTAGTTAATCACACTGTATCGAGGTTAGTTTTTTTTTAGTTTTGATAAATGTTCTGTAGTTATATAAGTCGTTAACATAAGGAGACGCTGGGTGAAGGCTACATGGAACCTCTCTGCAGTATTTTGGCTTAAAGTTATCCCAATGCCCTGCCAAAAAGTGTGGTTAAAAATAAATTATAAATGAAAGGATAGAAAGCAATTGCAGTGTCACTGAACGGGGTGTGCTGGAAGGGAGACTAAAGAAGCCCAAGGGGAGACAGTTAATTCAACATAGAGACCCAACTGGATAGCCACAGATGACACAGTGATGGCTTCTCATTTTCATCACTGCTCCCTAATGTTTTTTTTTAATAGCTTTAGTGATATATATGCTTCACATACCGTACAGTTCACCCATTTAAAGTGTACAATTCACAGTGTTTTAGAATATTCAGAGTTATGCAGCCATCACCACAATCTAATTTTAGAACATTTTTGTCCCCCTAAAAAAAAAGTATACCCATTAGCTGTCACTTGACTTTATCCCCAACTCACTCCCCTGGCCCTAAGTAACCAAGCCAATCTGCTTTCTGTCTCTATAGGTCATTTTCTGTTCGTGTCCTATTCTGGACATTTATCAGTATTTTAAACGGCACCGTATGTGATCTTTTGGGTCTTCTTTCATTTGGCATAATGTTTTCGAGGTTCACCCATGTCGTAGCGTGTATCAGTACTTCATTCCTTTTTATGGCCCAGTAATACTCCGCTGTGCGGATATGTATCTCATTCAGTGTACCCATTCATCAGTGGATGGACACCTAGTATCTTTTGGAGATTACCCTGATGGCTTTTGGTCAAAGCCTAGAGTAGAATTTCCCCTGACCCTCCCACCTTCTGTGCATCTGTTGCTCCAGGAGATAACTCTTGGGATAAAGTGTTTACATCTTCTGCAGAGCATCCCATGCAGTATTGTTTACTTACATTTACCACTTGGAAACGTCTTTTGAATCAAGGCAAGCAATGACCCCAGGATCCCAGAAAGGAAAAGAGTGTGGTTTATGTTATGTCCAAATCAGTAGCCACCACTTCAGGGAGCTTCACAATGAATCACTTTACTGAATAAGTGTGAGAAAAGAAAGATACTAGTTGTCCAACAATGCTCTTGCCAAATTCTGTGGAAACAGAATCTTTTCTGTGGAAACAGCATACATTTTATTCTGTGCCATGGAATTTCCCCTCATTTGACCCAAGGGGTAAAGAAAAACTCTTATGCAACCATCACATTTTAAAGGTTATTCTTTTATATGTAGGCTGGTTAATAACCAACAATAGACAGTTTTATCTAAGAAGAGGTGACTAAGACCCTGTATTTCACTTTTAGTGAGAGCTGATTTACATATCTAATTCACGTTCCATTCGCCAAAGTTAGGGGAAATAAGGAAATGCAAGAAAAACCCAAGACTGGTTTTGGATCTGATTTCAATTCACTTGTGGAGATTAGCTTCCAAACTCAGAAACTGAGTAAAGTGTCAACTTTTTGCTGAGGTGTTGACTTTTTATTTTTGAAATCCAGCAGTTATCAGGGACTGTTCTCTAAAAGTTATTTTTAATACAAAGCATTTCCTCCCATCATTTAAATAACTCTTTTTCTAGGAGGACCTACACACACACGCACACACACACACCCTCACTCTATTTCAGTGCCTATGGAGAACTTTTCACTTTCTGGAAAATTCGGTGCCCAACTTGAATCTTCCTCAGTAATCTGATTTCATACCTAGATTCGAAATGGAGACATTTCACAGAATCTAAGAGTTCAGAATGGGGCGCTGTGCTTGATACTTGGGAGCATAATTTCTAATCTTGCCACCAGCCCTTCCACCCACTTACTGGACTCCTTATAGCTACCCAGAACTGCACCCCAAACAACAGATACCACCTTGCTTTCACGTTTTTGGTCATTCAGCGTATAAGCTCTAATTGGCCTTTTTGGGTGAACGTATTATTGGGCTCAAGTTGATGTTTATCTCACCTAACCCCTTCAGTCCCTTCTTATGTGTTGCTGATGCATGAGCTTGGCCCACTGCCACCTCCTCTCACCCCTCTCTTGGAATCGTGGATTTGGTTCCTAAGACCTAAATGTAGGAAGTGACATTTGTCTCCCACGACACTTAACCTTTTCAGATTCTCGTCAAGTTCCTTTTGGCATCCGATGATTTTTGTCATCGTGACAAAAGGGAGTGGGTTGGCCTCACTTCCTAGTTTCCTATCACCTACAGACTTAACCAAGTGGCTGTCAGTAACTTTGGTGGACGCTTCCTGGCAGCTCAGTGCTTCATCCCCACTGCTGGACACAGCCTGCGGTGTGTGGGAAATCAACGTCACTAAAGGTCGATTCTTCCACATTTTCTTGTGAACAACGGCAATCTGAAAGACCTTTACCAAGTGCCTTGCCATATCCACATAGTTTGCGTCTGGAAAATTCCCTCAGCCTAATAATTTAATTACCTTCGAAGAAAACAGGAAGAGAGGCTAATCTTCTTACATCTGATCATCACTGCATCCTCTCCTAAGTGTGCATAAGACATTCTTTAATAATCTCTTCTAGACTCTTCACTAGGATGTGTATCAAATTCAGCAACCCATGGTTTTAAAGCCATATGTCTTGTCTTTCTCTTTGGAAAATTACCAGTGCCTTTCCTCGACTCCGTTGGTATTACAGAGGAGGGTTTAGCTATTTTTTCTCCATGTCTCCAAGTACCTGGCATGTAATTTGTCTTCACTGTAATGCTTAAATTCCTTTAGAATATCTTCTACTAATTGATGTGGGTCTTCAGTTCTCTCTTCCTAGGAGTTTTTCGTACTCTGTCCTGGCTGAAGGTCATTGTTCTTGGCCAAGACGTCAGCAGCAAAATGCAGTTGAGGAGACAATCAGGTTTTTCTCGTACCTGTTGGAACTGAAACGTCAGCCCACGGATTTAGCCCATGACCTCTTCGCTCTTTTTGATCATGATCTCCTGACCCGCTTCGTCATTTACAAAGTGCCCTCGTGTGCATTTGATCTTTACGACCCCCTGGTAAGCCGGTGACTTTACTAGCTGCCTTTTAGGAATTCTGAGGAATTGCTTAGAATTCACTTGAAGAAACAGAATTGAACTTACATTTGGTGACATGTAGGGTTGAGTGACTTTTCCTTCTTCTGCTCTTCGTAGCAAAGCAGCCACCTCCTGGCCTTTTCACCACGTGACCTTTGCTGTATTTCATCACCTGCACTTAGATGCCTGGAGCTCACCTTTCTGACTTTCTCCTCCAAAGTTCTTGTTCATCCTTTAATACAGGCCCTTCTCTCTGTCTTTCATAGACACTGTGTGGGGAGGGAGATTCCCATAAACCCTTCCAACTCCCCTGTTCCTCTTTCACTTCTTTTGGGGCTAGTTGACGAGTATATTACCAGAATATCAGTTCTGAGATTGTCCCAGTCCTCTAAAACCATCTTCCTTAGGAAACTTTTGACCCTGGAATCAAATTGGCCATTTTCTGAACCTTTGGAAAACCTGAAGGCCGGAACCCTTCCCTTCACTGTTCCCCGTGTGCCGCCCCTCAGTGTGCGACGACGTAGCCACTTTCTCCCAAGATTCCCTTTGCTTCACCCACTTAGCTCCCAAGGGGGTTGGCATTCGGTCTAGTATAGCAGCCCCCCTCCCCGCCCCCTCCCCCTGTCTGCTTTCTACAGGAGGGAGTTGGCAGCATTGCCAGGGAAGATGATTCAGAATTTATCAGCTCCTCTGCTTTTTTGCTGAATAAGATGCTCTGCAGATCGGCTTCAGTGATCTGTTTACGTTACCGGGCATGTCCTTGGAGAGTTGCGCAGAAGGTTAAGGGTCAACGTCAATTTCTTTCCCAGTTGTGAAGTCTCTTGCTGACTTGCCACTGTTCCTTTTACTATGAGAGTGGAGAGTCGAGCACCAGATGGCCTTTTAAATGTAACTTTATTGATACAACTGTTGGCAACTTTTTCTCTGGCCTCCACTGACCTCTCACTGCTTTCCAGAAATAAATGGGCCACATGCTGCTGTCACTCGTTATCAATTCTGAATATAATGAAACGAGGTACCAGAAAGAATTGCTTTGGGAAAAATATAGATTTGGTTATCACATATGATCCAAAAGATGATACGGCAACGTTGAGTCTTTCTTTCTGGTTTCTCTCAGCCTTTCACAGCAAACTTAAGAAAAGGAACAAGGATGGACCAGAGGGAGATTATTTCTGTGTTGTTTTGCCAAAGGCTCTCTCTTTCCTTTTCAAAACCCCACACATCCTGGCGTTTTGAAAACCACTATAATTATACAAGGCAGCTCTTTCTCTGGGAAGAAAGTGAGTGAGTTTCCCATTAGGCGATGATGGTTAAAATAATCCATCGGCGCTGGGACCAGATGTAACTAGAAAAGTCCGTTCAAAAGCTGCATTCATTTGGGAGCGAGAGAGAACAACCTTTCTCATAATGAGCCCTGGGTAGCGGCCAGCATGGAAAGAGGTCGCACAATTGACCGTTTGGCGCCTGAATAACTACTGCGAGCTTAGTTTTGCTTGTGGTGTTACAGCTTTTGTGGTTTTCTCTGGGGCTGAATCCCTGGTGTCTTCAAACAAAGTTTCCACTGAGTCTGACTGTCTATTTTTGAAACCTCTGTGCATTGTGGGACTGTAATCTACCACTTTCGTAGGAGGTGGAGAGAGTTACTGTGGCATGAGCAAGCAGAATGGGGTGCGTTAAACTTTAACTTCAAGTGGACGTAGCTTGTGGCTAGGCCATTTGTTCTTTTGCAGAAATGAGACATTCTGAGACGGTGTAAAATTTTCTAAATCTTTTGCTGTTTATTTTTCAAAGATTGCCCCTGGAGGATGGTTTGGTGAAACTCTATGTAATGTGTCAAAATGTGCAAGATCCCTTGTCATCCCAGCAGAACTGAGAAGGATACTGTTCCTGAAGGTTCTGCTTGCTGCCTATCCGAGATGCAAAGTATTGGTGGGCTTGAGGGTGTGGGAGAGGGGAGACGACTTCAAGGCTATATGCCTTTCTATGGTTATACCAGTTTTTAAACTATTATTTTCACAATTGAAGTCAGAAGTGAAAGAGACAGCTCTTTGGGGAGAACAGTCTTAATACTTGGCTCATTGGGTATTTTCCAAAAGCTCTAAAGTGTACTTTTATTTATTATTATTGCTTCATGTTATTTCTTTTTTTAATAAATTTTTATTTATTTTTGGCTGCATTGGGTCTTCGTTGCTGTGTATGAGCTTTCTCTAGTTGCGGCGAGCGGGGGCTTCTCTTCGTTGCGGTGCGCGGGCTTCTCATTGCGGTGGCTTCTCTTGTGGAGCACGGGCTCTAGGTGCACGGGCTTCAGTAGTTGTGGCACGTGGGCTCAGTAGTTGTGGCGCACGGGCTTAGTTGCTCCGTGGCCTGTGGCATCTTCCCAGACCAGGGCTCGAACCCGTGTCCGCTGCATTGGCAGGTGGATTCTTAACCGCTGCGCCACCAGGGAAGCCCCACTTCATTATTATTTCTGTTGTACCTGCCTGCTGTGTTGCAGTTAGTATTTAATGTTAGGAACATGGTGTTGGGGATTTAAAGCAGAAACCGGGGGAGGATTTCTAAGAAGTTGCAGGGGCCAAGATTGCTGAGACCTCTGCTGTCTTCATCAGAAGAAACATTCACTGACTGCAGCGGGTCCTGTGAGAAGTACAGTGACCTCTCCCATGATGGCATGTGACCTCAGCAGAGGAGGGAGAAGTGCCAGGGTTTTCCCCCGTTGTCTTCCCCCTCATTCCGCCTGGATCTTGACTGCCCCGCCCCCAGGAAAGGGAGGCCACAGCCGAAGGCAAACAAAAGTTTCCTTTTGGCTTTTGCACTTCCAAGGACCAAGACCTACTTGATAGACTTTATGGTTTTAACTTGGTGGCATTTTTGCCTTATCTACTGGCTTGAGAACTGAGTCCGTGACTCTGCCCCTCTCCCCACTACACACACCTCTTTTACCCTAAGATTCAAGCCCACCGAGCTGTCCTAAGCCAGATGAACCAGTCTATTGGTTCTTACCATTCCTGGGTCCTAGACCACCTAAGAATCTGTTGAAAACTTACAAATTCCCTCCCCCTAAAAAGTGTCTCTACAAATGTATGTAGAGTTTGCCTATAGTTTTGCAGGGATTCATAGCTTCCATGAAACCCATGCTGAGGGATTTACTTTTACTATATACCCTTATTTGTTTTGAGTTTTGTTACCATCTGCATATATTACTTTAAAAAAATTTTTTTTTAATTATCTATTTATTTATTTTGGCTGTGTTGGGTCTTCGTTACTATGCGTGGGCTTTCTCTAGTTGCGGTGAGCAGGGGCTACTCTTCGTTCGTTGCAGTGCGTGGGCTTCTCATTGCGGTGGCTTCTCTTGTTGCAGAGCATGGGCTCTAGGCGCACAGGTTTTAGTAGTTGCAGCATGTGGGCTCAGTAGTTAAGGCGCTTGGGCTCTAGGGTGTGCCAGCTTCAGTAGTTGTGGCGCATGGGCTTAGTTGCTATGCGGCATGTGGAATCTTCCCGGACCAGGGATTGAACCTGTGTCCCCTGCATTGGCAGGCAGATTCTTAACCACTGCGCCACCAGGGAAGTCCTGCATATATTACTTTTGTTAATTGGATCTGTCTCGGTCACTTTTGCAATTAAGAAACTAGTTGAATAGAAGACCAAGAGCCCAAAACAGGTTTTCCTTATTTAAGTACAATATTGAGTCCTGAGAGTCAATTTGAAAGCCCACTGTTCATTATTGACTGTTTCAATACCAAAACATATCAGTGTGACTGCCAAAGTGTTGAGAGCCAAAATAGTATTAGAAAAAATGATCAACAGTTGAATTTTTTTCTGAATTATTTTTAACAAAGAGTATGAAAAAAAATACCTCCTTATTTAAAAGCAGACATAAATATGTTCAGGGTTTGACTGTGTTAATGGTCTCCTATTCACAAGGGAATCATTTTACAGTTGCCAGAATGGCTCCTTGACAGCATGGAAAGGATGAGAGGATAATTACCACATCAGGAGCAAAGATACTGGGAAGCCTCCCTACAGGGTTTTCAGCAGAGCTTATCTTATGTGACTGTCTTTTTTATTTAAAAAGCTTCTTCTGAACTTGTAACAAGTGCTTTGCCTTGGTTGGACTCCACCCAGGAGCCATCTTTTATAGTAAATCTTTCCCTGTACCAGAGTGTTGTAAGATTCCTGTATATTTCAAATGACAGTTATATTTTGCTTTTCCCACCAAAGTTTAGGAGACATTTTTGTGCTCTGTTCTTAAAATCCATAAAACTGAAATAACTAAGGGGAGGAAAAAGAAGGAGGTCGATGATGAAAGAAAAAAACTCTAGTGAGGATTCTCTAGTCTTCTAAAATTCCTTCCTATGTAAAAATCAGCTGGGCAACTCAGAGCTTTTCTTTCAACTCGCTGTGAACTATTTGTCTTAGCGCGTGTTAGCACTGAATGATGTTTAAGTTGTTGCTATGATGTAATATCATTTGCTGAGGTGATGGAACATGGACTTCTTTTTAAATCTGGGACTGGAATGGAGGATGGGGAAGGAAAGGAGTGAGGCAATGACAGGGATGATGCAGCTGACAGGCATACATTTATTTCAGTAGCTGTACAGATTTAGTTTGAAACACTATTGAATACTCTGTGGGCAGTAGAATCATATGTGGCCAAGAGTGTAGTTATAATAGCTGACATTTATTGAATGCTTACTTTTCTAAGCGCTTTATATGTATTAACTCATCTGTGCGCTATGACCTCATTCAAATTCTGGCTCCTCCACTTCCTAGCTGTGTGAATGTGTGCACCTTACTTCATTATTTTTTAAAGATAAACTATAAGTACCCATCCCTTGGGGTTGATGTTACCATTAAATGAGATGGTAGGCATAATACATCTATAATTATGCCTGCTATATAAAAAACTCAAAAAAAAAAAAAAAAAACTCAAGGAGGTAAATAAATTAGCTGTGAAAAGAAGCTGCTTACACAAAGACTTACACATGAATGTTCATAGCGGCATTATTCACAATAGTCCCAAACTGGAAACAACGCAAATGTTGTTTCAGCTGGTAAATGGATTAAAAAAACAAACAAACAGTGGTATATCCATACTACGGGACACTACTTAGCAACCAAAAGGACAGACCTGTGGATACACACAACAATAGGGAAGAGTCTCAAACATTATGCTAAGTGAAAAAAGACAAATGCAAACGTACTGTATGATTTCATTTATGTGATAGTCTGGAGGAGCCAAACTGTAGCAACAAAAAGTAGATCTGTGGTTGCCAGTGGTCGGAGAAGATCAGCTGCAGAAAGGTACCAGGAAGCTCTGCAAAGTGGAGGAACCGTCTGTGTCTTGATTGTGGTCATTACACAACTGCATACAATTAGTAAATTTCATCAAACTGCACACATAAAAAATAGGTGAAGTTTAACATATGTAAATTATATCTTAAAGCTAAAAAGCACACTTGCCGCAAATTGTAAGGCTACATGACACTAAATTGTCTTGTATTTTAAAACTGGGGTGAATGGGTTTGAAGAGTGCTTACCATATGCCTGTCTGTCGTGAAAGAGACAAGGAATGACGCCACAGGGACAGATGCGAGTCTTTATTCTTACCCAAATTGTAGGGAGGTTCCAGACAGTTCACGCACACGAAACCATCAAGAAATCCCATGAGCAAATAGAATTCAAGGCGTGAGGTGCAGATAAGTATTGGGGCGGATCGGAAAGAGGGGGGAGAGTTGAGTGGAGATTGCAGTAGCCAAGGAGGGTCCCTGCCAGAGATAAGACTTGAAAGGGTTGGATAGACTATGCTGGAAATAATCGGAAGAGAGGCGTGCAGGTCACCATATATACTTGAAACTGGTCGGACTGGAGCGTGCCGGGAAGACCCAGATTGACTCTGAGGTCTGTCAGCTTCACAGATATGGTTGCGGGGATCAGGGGTGGGCTTCCCGGTCGCCCAGTGGCCTGGCTGGCTAGAGTGGTGCATGCTGGTTCTTGCCACAGTGACGAGTGTCTCCTCCCAGCTGCGAGTTCAGCCACATCACATTGGTAGCTTAAGGTTGGCCGTGGCGGGAGTATTTACGCTGGGGACAAGGACAAATGGTATACAGATCCAGGTGCCCCCTACCCCCCGGTGTTACCCGTGTACCAGCATACCACTGATGGTAATCTTAAATAATCATGAACTTGAGAGACGGGAGCACGCAGAAGGATGAGAGGTGGATGGGAAGGTGTTGAAAGAACAAAAAAGAAAGAAAATTATTCTTAAGGGGGATGAAAAGGCACAAATATTTAAGGCTGAAAGAGGAAACGGAGGATAATTTTTGTGTAGTTTCCTAGAGAGCTGAAGCAGTGGCATGCCTTTTCACAAGCACAGGTGTAATCACTTCTTACGCAAAATGGGGTGTTTTCAGACCTTCACGAAAGGGGGCTCCCCCTTGCCTCAGCAACTTCTTTGAGGTACACACAGCACTGGAATTGTCAATGCATGCGGTGCCGGTCGGGTCCTCCGCTCTCTGTGCCTCCTGGTACTTCGGAGGTTTCTGGCACATGGAAGGCAGTCAGCGTGGTGGATGCACGAAACCATGAATGTGTCCTTATCACAGTGTTGCTTATACTGTGTGCTTACAACATCAAATCTTGCTTACTTGTTTGTCTCCCCAGTAGTGTGAACTCCAGGAAGAGCCAGGAATTTTGTGTCTTTGTGCATCCTAGCGCCTGCTGCTGTACTGAAAGAACTAATGCATTTAGGCGGTTTCAGTTTTCAGATAACATGCAGTTAGCAAAAGATCAGTCAGATTCTGGTCAATAAAACAAACCGCAGCCTTTCTTAAAATATTATAAAAAGGTAGCTTTGGGTTGTGTAAAACGTGGGTCAGATTCTCGTCTCTGCTGTTGGAGGGCACTAGTCTGCCAGTACCTCAGTTTTCTTCGTACTCTACGGAAGCATTCCGCTATCGAGGTCTCTTCCGAGTCTAAGATGCCGTGATTCTACGAGCAAGTAAAGTGCAGACTTTATGGACTTAAAACCATGGGTCCTTTATTGCTCCATATTAAGATGTAGAGTTATATACTGCATGGAAATTTTCTGTATTTTTGTTTGACTTCTTTGCCTCAGATTCTTTTACCCATATAAATGATCATTGATAAGTGATGCTGGCTAATAATTACTGCCTTATGCTATCCCATTTCTCTTTCTCCTCATCTGCGGTAGGCTGAATAATGCCCGCTGCCTCCAACCTCCCACGCCAAGGTCATAATCCCCGGAACCTGTGAATGTATTACCTTATATGGCAAAAGAGACTTTGCAGACATAATTAAGGATCTTGAGATGGGGAGATTATTCAGGTGGCCCAATGTGATCACAGTGGTCCTGGTCATTTAATTGTCTTTAAAACTAGTGAACTTGACATTAAAACTATGGTCAACATAACAGCGGGGAGGCTTGTACTGCAGCACGGTGGGAAGCTCAACGCGTCTGCCCGCACTGTGCCTGGTTCAACCACTGCTAGAAGTCTCCGAATCTCATGAGTACTCAACAGTTCACCCAATTCCCCAGAAAAGGAGAAAAACCCAAGCACCGGAGCCCCTCACTAATTATTGTAAATGCTCCCAGGTTACAGTTTTGCGGGGGGACGATAATGGCAGAATCATGTTAAACTAGAACAAAAGCTGAAGAAAACCAGGAAATTAGAGCTCCCCTTAGAGCCTTCAAAAGGAAGCAGCCCTTCCAACACCTTGACTCAAGCCCATAAAGCTGATTTGGGACTTCTGGCCTCTAGAGCCGTAAGAGAAGAATTTGTATTGTTTTAAGCCCTGAAGTTGGTTGGTCATGTGTTATAGAAGCGGTAGAAACCAGTAAATCATCTCTTCTCAAGATTTACTTTTTTTTTTAACCATGTTAAAAGCCATTCAATTTTATTAACATACGTTACATTCATAAATATTCGAAGTGAAGTCCTTCACGATGCACTGTATGATCCTAAATCAAAGTACAGATTACAAGAATTCAGGAGTATTCTTGTTCTTCTGGTCCACTGATCTGAGAATTGTGATTTCTATGGTTTACAAAATAGAGGCTAATTATTTAGTAAACATGGATGTACCTTAATTTTCTGACCTTTTGGGGAAGGGTTACCTACACTTTTCTTGAATATCTGTGAAGATGTCTTTATTTGCACCGTGTCAACTAATATTCATGACTTTTATTGTTTTTATGAAGATATATCATGATTTTAATGGACTGCCATCTTTTTATGCTAAAAAGGCAGTTGGAACAACCATTTAAAATTTAGAGTGATCCTCGGTCTAACTTGAATACAAAGCATGATTCTCTGAACACTTAACCAGTAAATCATCACTTCTCCAGATTTACTTTTATTTTTTTTTAATTTTTTTCCAAGGGATGACTATATTTATTTTTTTTAATTAATTTTATTGGAGTATGGCTGCTTTACAATCAATGTTGTGTTAGCCTCCACTGCACAACAAAATGTATCAGCCATACACATACAGATATCCCCTCCCTTTTGGACTTCCCTCCCATTTAGGTTCCCACAGTGCACTAGGTGAGTTCAGATTTACTTTTTTTTTTTTTTTTTTTTTTTTTGCGGTACGCGGGCCTCTCACTGTTGTGGCCTCTCCCGTTGCGGAGCGCAGGCTCAGCGGCCATGGCTCACGGGCCCAGCCGCTCCGCGGCACGTGGGATCTTCCCGGACTGGGGCACGAACCCGTGTCCCCTGCATCGGCAGGCGGACTCTCAACCACTGCGCCACCAGGGAAGCCCCCCTGATTTACTTTTAAAAAGAGCATCCTTTGCTTTCCAAACTTCACTGTACATAGGACCACCTGGATGTTCCATGAAAATGCAGATTCTGATTCAGGGGTGTCTGGGGATGAGCTTGAACCTTTGCAGTCCCAGCTCACACTGAAGAGGAAGGCTCTGGAGGGCGTGTTCATGGTCCAGGCTTCCGTCTCCTCCATCAGTTTGGCCAGCCTTACTAAAATATCATATCCTGTTGGGGCTCTTTAGTTTCTGGAGGCATGTGGAGAATTAGAGAACGTTCCAAAGCGAGCCACAAAGACTTAGAGAAGAGCCAGTATGGGAAGAATCAAAGAGCTGTAATTATTCCAGCTGAGGAAAAGAAGGCTGAGGCATGGTGTGATGATGATATGGAAGCACCTCGAGAGTTAGTCAGTGGGGAATGCTGATTAACTGTTCCTCATCTTGACCGAGCCAACTCCAGGATGAAAGAGCAAAGAGAATTGGGGTTCAGGAACGAGGGACAGGCAGGGAAGGCTGTGGTTTTATTTGATGTGTAGACTTTTGTAGCTGCGCGGGGCCCTGGGATCCGACTGGCTCCATCTCCTCATTTGCAGATGATGAAACAGAGGCCAGGAGTGACGTTTGCAAGGTCACAGGCAAATGACAGAGCCTGGAGTCGAACTCACTGCTTGATCATATTCACTGCACTACCTCAGTGGAGCATGCGCAGTGGGTTAAAAGATGGGTGGTCGGTCGCTCGTCTCTTTGAAGTGATTTAAAATTGAGGCAATCTCAGGGAGCCTTCAGGGTGATGGAAGTATTCTATGCCTCGCCCTTGGGTTTGGTTACAAAGGTGTGTGTGTGTGCGTGTGTAAAATCCATCAAGTTATATGCTTAGGATCTGTGTACCGGATGTATGCCTATTATTCATCAATTAAAAAAATTTTTACCAGCATTTGGAAAATGAACACTCTGAACTTTTCATAACAGCCCCAAACTAGAAACAATCCAAATGTCCTTCAGCAGTAGACAGGATAAATAAACTGGCATATTCATGCAGTGGATTTCGATACAGCAGTGAGAGTAAGTAAACTGCTACAGTGCACAGCTATGTAGATGAATCCCAGAAGCAAGACATAAAATGAAAGAAGGCAAACAGGAGAGAACATTCCACGTATTTACATTTATGTAAAACTCAAAACTGAGCAAACGTATCAGTGGTGTTAAAAGTCAGGGTACCGGCTAGCTTTGAGAGGGGTGGTGGGGGCACGGGAAGGATGGGGTCTCGGGTGCTAGTAGATATATTTTAAAAAATCTGGCATCTGGTTGCACGGGTATATCCATTTTGTAAAAATGGAGTGAGGTGTATGTGTCACATTTCTGCATTTTATTTGTGTAGATTACATTTCAGTTAAAGATTAACTTTAAAGTGGGACTGTTAGAAGGGTTAGCGGGGAACCTCTTACAAGCCTTTCTACTATTAAGCTCTGAAGAATTTAGTTTTAGGATTTATTTTAAAGGTATACAGGTAGACTGCATTAGAAAATGTGTGCTTTCATAGAATCATTAGAAAACACACGCTACGGAGAGCAATCTCCTGTTAAGGGATCTGTATATTTCAATCTCAGCAGTTGTAAACCAAAGGAAATTCATTCCGTAGTCGCTTGCTTCCTGAGCTAGTACAGTGTCTCTTTCATGAAAATCTATGAAGCCAGCACCAGCCCTCAGTTCCTTTTTGGCTCTTTGTATTTCTATAGAATGAAAGAATGGGGTCATTTTTTTCAGAGAAGCAGCTTGCCATAAAGGGTAAGTTTGTTAGGAGACAGTTTTGTCATGCCGGGCACATTTTCCAGCAGCAGCGACTGGAGTGCTGTATCGGGGTTCAGATGATGGGAAGTGGCTCAGGGCAAGCAGCCGAACAATCAGAGCTCGTCCCTCTGAGCCAGAGTACGCCAGTAGCCACGTCCACTTCCGGCCATTGGCCGGAGAGTTTCAAGCTAGCTGGTTAGCTTACCTGAGAGCATCGCAGCCTGTGAGATGGTGCAGAAAGGAGTTACAATAGTGGGCCTGATACTGCTCTCCTTAACGAGGTCCGCTTGCGAGGTTGGCCCTTGGCTGGTGTCTGGGAGCTTGGCTGGTGAACAGTTCCCTACGTGGATGCAAAACTTGGCCCTAAGTGATGAGGTTGGATCAGGGTGCCTAGACTGTCCAAACAGATGGCTTCTGCTTAACACCCACTTGCCTTCCTGGAGCCTGGGGTTTCACTCTGCCCAGGCCCAAGGTGCCTCTGTGGCCAGCCGGAGTCTTTCTAATAGCTGCCCTGGCAGAAGCATCTCATACCTGTCGTATTTTTGTCACTGAGGGCAGAGAACGCCCCCTGTGAGCCTTCATGGGATAGAGAGAGAGTAAGGATGCCTGCGTGTTCATTTCTCCAGATGCCATGTGTGTCTTATTCCCTTATGGTCTGTGTGGCTGTAATAAATTGTAACCGTGAGTACAGCTGGCTGCTGAGGCCCCTGAGTCCTTGTAGTGAATCTCTGAACATAGGTGTGGTCTTGGGGGCACAGAAACCTCAGTGACTATTTAAAGCAGTTTTTCTGCTTTGTTCTAATGAAAATTAGGGTAGAAGGCACTCCCATGTGCTTCTGGTGGGAGTGCAAACGTGGACCAACCCTTTTTGAGGACATGATATCAGTCTATCAAAATCAGAAGTTCATTGACCCCTTGACCCAGAATCTCACTTCTGGAAATGTATGCTGTAGCTCTACACCTACCTGGACAAAACCACGGACGGACCAGTTTTTCCTTCTCTTCTTCCCTCAGGACTGACTTGTAATAGCCAAAGGTCAGCAGCCATCTTCTGCCTGCAGAGGGCCGGCTAAATCTCCAGGGGTCTCACACTAGGAAGTACTATGCAGCTAGAAAAAAGGATGAGGAAGTTGTACGTGGATATGTAGAAAGATTTCTTGTGTGTATTAAATGAAAAACAAGATATGGGACAGTAAATATCGTACACTACTTTTTGCAAAGGAAAGGTGGGAGGTGTGTGTGTTTATGCTTTAACTGTTACAAGCGGTACCCTGTATGGGGGTAAGTAATACAGTCAGTAGAGGTTGTCGTCGTATTGCCTACTAACGTTTTCAAATTAATTGGAAACTGGAAAGGGCCGACAGGAGGCAGCATAGATGAGGTAGGTCAAAGTCATGCTATTAGAAGTGAAAATAAGGAACATTTTACATTCTTCAAATTTGCTTTTCCCTTTGCTTACTTCGACTATGGCCCACAAGTTAGCCCCAGTTTCTGTAAATTAAAAAAGTAATTTGGCACCAAGCCGCGCCCATTCTTTTCCCTGTTGTTTACGGCTGTTTTTGTGCTACAAGGGCAGAGTGGAGTAGGTGGAACAGAGACCACATGGCTGACAAAGCCTAAAATATTTACTGTACTAGTGTGGTGATGACTTTAGGAATTCCTGTGTGAAGGTAATTTCTAGTTGTATTGTCTGTTTTTTTTTTTTTTTGGCCGTGCCATCTGGCTTGCGGGATCTTAGTTCCCCGACCAGGGGTCGAACCCGTGTCCCCTGCAGCAAAAGCAGCGAGTCCTAACCACTGGACTGCCAGGGAATTCCCTTTAGTTTTATTGTCTTAATGTAATGATGATTGTTAATATAATCCAGAAAAATCAGTGATATTCAGCCTGAGGCTGATTATGTTCAATTGTTGCGCCACTCATTTTTTGGTGAGTACTTATGGTGTGCCCATGTACATATCTGGCCTCCAGGCAGTGACGGTATTCACGAAACAGTCACCTGATGCTGTAAAGCAGTGTGTGATCGTGTCAAAATGAATGGGATCAAGTGTGGGTGCCGTATGAGTTCACAGAATGCCAGGGCGGGTGAGGACAGGCATCGTGGAAGTCCTGATAGTTCTGTCTTCTCAGCTTCTTTTGATGAGTCTGCCTTCTTCTTAATTTCATTCCTACCTGGTCCAGGCCATGATCATCTCTGACCTGAATAGCTGTACCTGCTTCCTGACTATTTCTCCCACATGTATTTTTTAAACAACTGGATTGTATAATTTGCACACCATCAAGTTGACCAGTTTTTTTTGTGTGTGTGTGTGCGGTACGCGGGGCTCTCACTGTTGTGGCCTCTCCCGTTGCGGAGCACAGGCTCCGGACGCACAGGCCCAGCGGCCATGGCTCATGGGTCCAGCCGCTCCGCGGCATGTGGGATCTCCCCGGACCGGGGCACGAACCCGTGTCCCCTGCATCGGCAGGTGGACTCTCAACCGCTGCGCCACCAGGGAAGCCCTGCACACCATCAAATTCACCAGTTTTAAAGACAATTAAATGACTCTTAGTAAATTTGCCAAGTTGTATGGCCACCACTACCATCGAATTTTAGAACATTTCCACCACCCCAGAAGATCCCTTGACCTTATTTACAATTAATCCCTGTTCCCATCCCCAGTCCCAGCTTCCCTGGGGAACCACTAATCAACTTTCTGTTTCCCTTTCCTGAACATTTTATATAAATGGAGTGAGTAATATGTATTCTTTTATGTCTGGCTTTTTTCACTGAACATAATGTTCTTGAGGTTTGTACATGTTGAAGCATGTATCGTTACTTTGTTTTTATTGCCAAATAGTATTCCACTGTATGGATGGGCCACCTTTTCTTTATCTGTTTACCAGTTGATGGACACTTGGGCTGTTTGTAATTTTTAGCGATTATAACTGATGCTGCTATGAACTTTCATGTATGAGTTTTTCTTGGGTGTATACTTTGCAGTAGAATTGTCATATGGATAATGCTGTTTAACTTTTTGAGATACTTCCATATTGTTGCCCAGAGTGGCTGCGCCATTTATATTCTTGGCAGCAGGCAGTGTATGAGGGTTCCGGTTTCTCCTTAGCCTCACCAACACTTGTTATTATCTTTTTGATTATGGCTATTCTAGTTTTGGGAAAGTGAAGTGAAATCTCATTCTCACATTTAGTTTTGTCAGATAGGTCCCTTAATATCTTTGTAATGGCCGTAGAATATTCATGTGGTTTCAGACCTTAGAATGTAGAAAGAAAATGTAGGTGTTAATTGTGTACTTCACCTTCTGTGTCTTGAAACAAGTATGATTGAAGAAATAACAGAAATTTTAGAGGCCAATTAATATTTAAATCACAGTATTCGTACAATTGCTTGAAAAAGAACCTTGGTATTAAGCAAGTGTTAAAACTCTAATTTGAAGGGCCTTTTTGGCTTTATTATAAAGTCCAGGATTGTAATGACTCACCTGATGTGATATATAGGAGCCATTTTCTAAAGCACCAGCATTAATCCACTTATAGCCGAGAGGCTAATGGATTAGCAAACACTTTCATTTTCTGTAAAGAAATGGATGTTGTGAGGGCCTGAGTGATGGCAAGAAAGGAGGCTGAATGGAATCATAATTCATGTATTCAAAGTGTGCAAAAATAGAGGTGGGGCCAATGTTGCGTTGGAGTTTAGATGGGATGTTTATGCCTTGCATTTAGAAATAATACAGTGAATCCATAAAGAACAAGAATCCTTATTTGTTTAAAGTAGACTTGGAGAGAGAAACTCGTTGGTAAATGTTAAAATTTGGTCTCTGAATACTTAATTATATTAAAAATTGTTTGGATTTTTAAAAATTGCCTTGTTGCTCTCTTAACTGATTTTCTGCCGGATTTCTCTGTTCAACACTCAAAAGTTGGGCAGCAAGTTGTGTGTCAGAATATTTGCAGACACATAAGGTGGTATTTTCGCTCATCTCAGATCATTTCATAAGGTCTCATCTTTATACTACTACCGATTTGGGATTTAGAGTACCATGTTTATATATTTAAAATATGGAAACATGACAAATCCTGGGCAGAAACGCTCAGTGCAAATAGACATATTGACAGAGCAGCCAGGCCATCTGCCCGTCTTTATCCATTAGTGGTCGTCTCACTGGTGTCGTTCAGAGAAAACGCTCACCTTATTGTACGTGCGTGTGATGAGGCCAAGAAATGAGCGATAACTGTGTGTGGTGGCGACCCACCACAGCACTGACATTTGCCTTAAAAAGTGTGAGTCAGTACTAGGAAAGATGGTTAGTTAAAGACGAAAGAGTTAGTTTAAGAAAAAAAATGGGTGGCGGGATAAATCAGGAATTTGGGAGTAACATATACACAGTACTATATGTAAAAGAGATAACCAACAAGGACCTACTGTATAGCACAGGGAACTATACTCAATATCTTGTAATTATATGGGAAAAGAATATATATATCTGAATCACTTTGCTGTATAGCTGAAACTAACGCAACATTGTAAATCAACTATACTCCAATATAAAAAATTAATTAAAGAAAAAAAAGGGTGGTGAGGAGAGGGAATAAGTCCGGATTTTCTCTAGTTGGTCAGAGTCGGTTTCTTTACCTTTCATTATATGGAACAAGAAAACAGGAATGTGAGCCTCCAGTGAGTGTAAGACAGACTTTTTCTGAGCCGTGGATGTTGCAAGAGTGTTTTTTGGTTCAAGGGTCATGAGAGTAGTGCCCAGGAACACAGATCAGAATTAGACGAATGAGTCTAGAAATTCTGGGGGTGACTGGGAGATGCCGTAGAGAGATGTGTGGAAATTCAGAATTCCATGGAGGAAATGCAAGTGTGGAAAAGCAACAGGGCTCAGGTGGCAAAACCAGAGGTTTTGATGTTATGGAGAGGCAGCCAACTGGCAGAGGAAGGGAAAGATGGAAACTGAGGAAGGGAGAAGGGAATGGACGGTGGAGGGCAGGGTTGTTGGTGTTCTTCTCTGGGGAATAACACCCCTGACCCGTTCTCTCCAAGACAAAGAAGCTACCACTTTAGACATGGTGCCCATTTGAGGCAGGGGAGGAATCTTCGGAAGGACACAACCTCCTACACAGAGAGGGGGACATCTCCGAGAAAACCCATGACGAGAGCCATTGATTTGGAGGTTTCCCTGGGTTCTGTGTGGATGTGTCCCCCTTACAAAACAGGGAACTGAAAATTCAACACCTGACAATGAAAGTTTCCTTGCAAGGTTGCTGGCTGTCCTTAGTCTTAAGAAGCTAAAGCATCCCAGAGGAGTGGTGGAATGCTAAAGATTTAAACAAAACCCTAAAACTTGATTTAGAAATACGTAACTAGTGGTAAGCTGAAAGCTAACTTTTAGTCGAATATAAATACAAGAAATATATATTGCAGGAGAGAGGATTTTTACTCTTAGTTTCCTCTCACACGGAAAAATCAAATCTATCTTCTGTGTGTGTGTGTGAAGCCTTGTGTTCTTGGAATAGGTTGTTGGAATAGGTGGGATCGAAGGCCATTTCATACAGATGCACAGAAATTCTGTGAGATGGAAAATGGCAGTCTGTCCTAAATAAATACTGAAAGAGCTGGAAGCTTTTCAGCTGCTTAAATTTGCACTGTAGGAAAGAAGACACTCTGGCAAATTTTAGAAGATACCCCAGTAAGTAAGGCAAGATGTAGCCCAGGTTTCTTGGTCAGACTTTATAATAAAGACAATGAGTTGTCTCTTTTGTTTGCTGATTTTTGTTCAGAGGATAGTCAGTGGTAAAGAATGGTTAAGAGAGCTCTAAACCGCAGAGAGCTCAGCCACTATGTTGAAATCTCTTGGTAGATTCTGGGTGTGGGGGAAAACCACCTGTAGCTGTAGACAAGTGGAAAACACCCTGGACCACACCATGAAATATTTTGTCTTACCTGAGTTTGAAGCTCCTTCCAGATCCCAGCATTGACCTGGAGAATGACATTCTTCAGTTCCTTGGGCTCTGAGTCTCTTTGTGCCCAAGGCTTGGCGGTCATCTTACTGTATCCAGGTGGAATCATAATGTTTATGCTGTTTGTTCAAATAATTCTGACTCTATTAAGTTGATGAAATTCTTAAATGGAGTGTTTGACTTCCCTAGGATATATATGTAATCAGAGCACCTTTTAACTGTCAGAAGATTAAGGCACTAAAAGTCTTTGCCATCTAATGAACATCTGTCCAGTGTGAAATGAGGTTTTTCCAGTCACTTTTAATATAAACAGCATCTCTGTTAAAATAGGATTCTATACAAATGGAATTTAGGGGCTTCCCCGGTGGCTCAGTGGTTAAGAATCCACCTGCCAGTACAGGGGAGAGGGCTTCGATCCCTGGTCCGGGAAGATCCCACATGCCACGGGGCAGCTAAGTCCGTGCGCCACAACTATTGAGCTTGCACTCTAGAGCCTGCGAGGCACAACTACTGAGCCCGCCTGCCACAACTACTGAAGCCCGCTCACCTAGAGCCCGTGCTCCGCAACAAGAGAAGCCACCACAATGAGAAAGCCCTGCACCACAATGAAGAGTAGCCCCTGCTCGACGCAACTAGAGAAAGCCCGCGCGCAGCAATGAAGACCCAACGCAGCCATAAGTGAATGAATGAATGAATGAATGAATGAATGAATTTGGGAATCCCCAAATAGCCAAAACTACAAAGCTAAATCAAGGAAGTGGGGTAGTGGCATTAGAATAGACATAAAGATCAGTAGAATTGAATTGAGAGTCCAGAAGTAATCCTTACACTTGTGGTCAATTGATTTTCAACAAGGGTACTGCTATAGACTGAATGTTTGTGCCGGCCCCTCCCCCTCATTCATATGTTGAAACCTAATCCCTGATGTGATGCTATTTGGAGGTGTGGGGCCTTTGGAAGGTGATTAGGTCATAAGGGTGGAGCCCTCATGAATGGGATTAGTGCCCTTATGAAAGAAGCCCCAGAAAGTACCCTCACCTCTTCCACTTTATGGGGACACAGGGAGGAGTTGGCCATCCATGAACCAGGAAATGGAACCTCACTAGCCATAGAATCTGCTGGCACCTTGAGGTTGGTCTTCCTAGCCTCCAGAACTGTGAGAGACAAATTTTTGTTGTTTAAACCAGCCAGTTTATTATAGCAGCCCGGATGGACTAAGATAGGTACCAAGATAATTAAATGTGGAAAGAATAGTCTTTTCAACAAATGGTACTGAGACCACTGGATATCCACATGCAAAAGAATGAAGTCGGACCCCTACTTCACATCATTCACAAACATTAACTCAAAATGGATCATAGGCTAAATGTAAAAGTTAAAGTGAAAAAACTAGAAAATGTGGGAGTAAAACTTCATGACCTTGGTTTCTTAGGTGGAACACCAAAAGTATGAGCAATAAACGAAAAACTAGATAAATTGTACTTTATCAAAATTTCAAACTTCTGTACTATGGAGGATACCATCAAGAAAATGCCAAGATAACTGAAAGAATGGGAGAAAATATTTGAAAATTCTATATCTAAGGGACTCATATCTAGAATATATATTTTTAAAAGTCTTACAATTCAATAATAAAAAGGCAACCCCAAATAAAAATAGACCAAGGATTTAATAGTTATTTCTCCATAAAAGATAAATGGACAATAAACTCATGGTAAGATGTTAAATATCACTGTTCATTGGGGAAATGCAAATCGAAACCACAATGAGGTACCACTTCACACCCACTAGGATGGCTGAAGTAAAAAAGACAGTAGCGGGGCTTCCCTGGTGGCGTAGTGATTGAGAGTCTGCCTGCCGATGCAGGGGACGCAGGTTCGCGCCCCGGTGCAGGAAGCTCCCACATGCCGCGGAGCGGCTGGGCCCGTGAGCCATGGCCGCTGAGCCTGCGTGTCCGGAGCCTGTGCTCCGCGACGGGAGAGGCCACAACAGTGAGAGGCCCACGTACCGCAAAAAAGAAAAAAAAAAAAAAAAAAAGACAGTAGCAAGTATTGGTGAGGACGTGGAAACGATGAAACCCTCGCACATTGCAGGTAGAGATGTAAAATGGTGCCGCTTCTTTGGAAAACAGTCTTGCAGTCCCTCAAATGGTTAAATGTGGAGTTACCATATGACCCAGCAGTTCCACTGTTAGGTATATACCCCAGAGAAATGAAAACTTATGTCCACACAAAAACTTGTACATGAAGTTCATAGCAGCGTTATGTATAATAGCCAAAAAGTAGAAACAACCCAAATGTCCATAAGTTGATGAACGGATAAGCAAAATGTGCATATCATATCGTTGAATATTATTCATCAATTAAACAATGAAATACTGATACATACTACAACATGGATGACCCCTGAAAACATGCTAAGTGAAAGAAGCCAGTTACCGTTTTCTCCCGATATATGCCCTATAATTCAAAACGATACATGCACCCCAATGTTCGCTGCAGCACTATTCACAGTAGCGAAGATATGAAAGCAACTTAACTGTCCATGGACAGATGAATGGATAAAGAAGATGTGGTGCATATATATGTGTGTGTGTGTATACACACACACACAAAGGAATATTACTCAGCCATAAAAAAGAATGAAATAATGCCATTTGCAGCAACATGGATGGACCTCGAGGTTATCATACTAAGTGAAGTAAGCCAGACAAAGATAAATATCATATGATATTGCTTATATGTGGAATCTTTAAAAAAAAATGATACAAATGGACTTATTTACAAAACAGAAACAGACTCACAGACATAGAAAACAAATGGGGGGAGGGATAAATTAGGCATTTAGGATTAACATATACACACTACTATATATAAAATAGGTAACCAACAAGGACCTACTGTATAGCACAGGGAACCATACTCAATATTTTGTAATAACCTATAGGGGAAAGAACCTGAAAAAGAATATATTTTATACACACACACACACACACACACTGAATTACTTGGCTGTATACCTGAAACTAACACAACATTCTAAATTAACTATACTTCCATAAAAAGAAAGGAAGAAGCCAATTACAATGGACCATATATCTAAGTCCAGAACAGGCAAATTTATAGATAGGAAAAGTAGATCAGAGATTGCTTAGAGCCAGAGTTGGCGAATGGGGTAGGGCTGGGAGGAAAGGGGACTGACTGCCAATGGGATCAGAGTTTCTTTTAGGGGTGACCAAAATTTTCAAAATTAGATCGTGATGACAGCTGCAGCCATAGAATTGAAACAAGTGGAAAGGGAGGAATAAACTAAAAGCTATTGAATTGCATACTTTCATATGGGTGAATTATGCGGTATGGCAATATCTCCAATTAAGCTGTTTTTTTAAACATGGATTTTGGCCTAATCATACATTTTAACCAGTGAAAGAAGTACGTTGAGTAAATGTTAGTAATCCATCAATTTACGTTCTGCCCATTGATTCATATTTTAATTAGGGAAATATGCATCTCTAATTACTGCCATTGTGTGCCTCAGGCTGATGTGTTTGGATAGATCTCTTTGTCCATGGAAATAGTTGTTCTTTAATCAGGTCAATAAAACAATTACTGCTGGCAGATGGATGTGCCTCCTGTTCAACATCGAGGTCATTTTGAGCCCCTGGGCTGCGCAAACTGTAGGTGGAAAATGAAAACCACTTGGTGTTTCTACAGATTGAGCCCTACCAATGTAATATATTTGATATGTAAATTTACACTTAATAATATACTTTGCCAAGTGTTCCCTCTCTGGTAGTGAAGGGCTGTTTACTTACCAATTTTTTTTTTTTTTTTGCGGTACGCGGGCCTCCCACTGTTGTGGCCTCTCCCGTTGCGGAGCACAGGCTCCGGACACGCTGGCCCAGTGGCCATGGCTCATGGGCCCAGCCGCTCTGCGGCATGTGGGATCTTCCCAGACCAGGGCATGAACCTGTGTCCCCTGCATCGGCAGGCGGACTCTCAACCGCTGCGCCACCAGGGAAGCCCCTACTTACCAATTTTTAAAAGAGGTGGTGCTATGTGGTCCATTTTTATTTCTTTGAGACAGAAGAATGATACTCTTGTTTTAAAAGCCACTGGACATAAGCATTGCCAATATCCTAGTAATTATTATTTGAAAAATTAGGTTCTCATAGAACGTGACCATGTTTTTCTCAACCTGGGCTAGGTGCTTTGGCGTGGCACCAGAGAAGTAATGTGTGTGGTCTCTGTCCCATCAGAGGTCAAAGCTTTTGTGGAAGAAAGCAGACGGACACTTAGGAGAAAAAGAATGTCATAATGTGGTCAATGAGGGGGACATAGACGTGAGACGTAGTGAGAACCGAATCATGGGGAGGGTTCCCCACAAGCTACAGCTCTTGAGTTACACCTTGCAAATGAATAGAATTAGAACAAGTGCATGAGGAGAGGGAAATGTGAGGAGGAAAGTGGCCCGAGAAGCAGAGGCAAGAAGGTACACGTGGGGAACCAAGAGGATCCTGGAGGCTGAGCACGGATGATTTGGTTTCCAGGAGGGTGATCCACATGGGTCTGTGAGAGCCAATCTAATCTAGTAGGCAGGGGTTCCTTTGTAGATTGTGGGAACCACTTGATGGAAGTTGTTCATTTCGGACCAATAAGCCTTGATCTGGGACTTGAGATGGGAGATCGTAGACGTTGGTAACCAGCTGGACAGCCATGGTTACCATCCAAGCCAGAGGCCGGGAGAGATTGGATAACGGGGCAAGGACGGATTTGAACTACACACACACACACACATACACACACACACACACACATACACACACACACACACACACACACAAATATATCTGGTAACTAACCCAGTGTGGAGAAGTCATAGCCAACTTATATGTATTTTAGAGAGAGAAGAGAGTATGTGTGTGTATATTGCATGTAGAAGGATTTTATGGAATTTGTCCCAAACAGTACAGTGAAGTGGGAATATAGTATGACCATTTTATACATGTGTAGACATGGATGTCCAGAGAGGTAGAAGTTAAATACTTCCCAAAGTGACTTAGCTGGTAAATGGAGGAGCTGGAATTCTGAATGCCTAAAGATTTTAAGTTGTTGAGATGGGGTGATGCTTCCTGATGACAGGAAGGAGAGCTTTGGGAAGAATGAGGGGGTGGCATCAGACGGGGGTGGACAAGATGAATTCAGCTTAGCATATTTTGAGTTTAGAAGGATGTGAAATATTTAAGTGAAAATATGTGTATATGTAAACATGTATTGTGTGTACATGGGACACATGTATGTGCGCTCACACCACATGTGTTTGCGGGTGTGTCCTGTGCATGCATGTATATACCTGCATTTGTGCACAATGTATGCTTATATGTGTATACATATATACATACGTACATGTGTATGCATGTCTATATGTGAGGTGTTTGTGAGTGCATGTGTGTATGTGCGTTCAAGCACACATAGATGTATATATTATGTGTGCATGTATACAGTACACGCACACACATTATACATCTGCATGCTTTCACTTAAGTATGTTACAGCCTTCTAAATCTAAAATATTCTAAGTTGAATTCATCGTCCCCATCCCCACCAGAACTTTCTTCATCCTTCTCTTCATCTGTGTATATATGTACATACATGTGAATGTATATCCATATATACACGTACGTGTGCTGTGTGTTGTAAATGAGCCCCTGGTGCTTAGAAAAGAAATGATGGCCTAAAATTTAGAATGGAAGGGTTTCAACCTACAGAAAGCATTTGAATCTATTAGGAAGGCTGACCCCATGAGAAAGAGACTGGGCACCCAACCGAGGCTCGGAAACATTCATAGTCAGATCATATATAGAATAGGAGAGTGCCCTCCGGGGGAGAAGGGATTCCTTCTTACATGGGCAGGTGTCTCTGCAGTGTCTGACCAGAAGTAGGAGCCCAGCAATGTTGGGCTGAATGTTTGTCAGTGTTGTGGGTTTTTATTTTTTATTTTATCAAAAAAATTTTTTTAAATTATAGTTGATTTACAATGTTACATTAGTTTCAGCTGTACAGCAGAGTGATTCAGTTATACAAATACATATATCTGTTCTTTTCTAGATTCTTTTCCATTATAGGTTATCACAAGATGTTGAGTAGAGTTCCCTGTGCTGTACAGTAGGTCCTTGTTTATCTATTTTGTATACAGTAGTGTGTATCTGTTCATCCCAAACTCCTAATTTCCGCGCCCCCCCCCACCTTTCCCCTTTGGTTTGTTCTCTATGTCTGTGTGAGTCTGTTTCTGTTTTGTCAATAAGTTCATTTGTATCATATTTTAGATTCCACCTATATGTTACATCATATGGTATTTGTCCTCTGTCTTACTTCACTTGGTATGATAATCTCTAGGTCCACCCACGTTGCTGCAAATGGCATTATTTCTTTCTTTTTTATGGCTGAGTGGTATTCCATTGCATATACGTACCGCTTCTTCTGTATCCATTCATCTGTCGATGGACATTTAGGCTGCTTCCATGTCCTGGCTATTGTAAATAGTTCTGCAGTGAACATTGGGGTGCATATATCTTTTTTTTTTAATCTTTTTGAATTATGGTTTAATCAGGGTATGTGCCCAGGAGTGGGATTGCTGGATCATAGTAGCTCTATTTTTAGTTTTTCAAGGAACCTTCATACTGTTCTCCATAGTGGCCGTTGTTTGTCTGAATGTTTGTCAGTGTTGTGGGTTTTTTTAAAAAAATATTTATTGTGTGCACCGAGTGAGGACCCGGGGGAGGGGGGGCCACCAGGAAGTTTCAGACATGGCACCAGCCCCCAGAGTCCTGGGCCAGGCAGGGAGATCACGCTCAAAGCACTAGCATAGCCCACAGTGGGAGAGGAAGTGCCAGGGCTTCAGAGAGCAGGGCAGCTCAGGTCACTGGGGGTCACAGAGGAGGATACCAGGGCCGAGCCTGAGGGGCGGGTGGGATGATGCTCAGCCACATAGTCCCCACGGCGGACAGGACTCCCACCCTGTGGTGGTGTCCTCCAGAAGGAGGTATTTCCCATAAACTCATTAGCTCTGATGGAGCAAATGTCTTGAAAAACTTTTAAACCAAGTCTGACCTGCTTTCTTAAGCTCTCATTTTGAAGTCTACCTTGGCACTTTTCTCATTCGTGGATCGTGCTTTTAGTGCTGTCTCTAAACACACATCACCAAACCCCAAATCATGCAGATTTTCTCCTATATTTTCCTCTACGAGTTTTATAGTTGTACATTTTGGCCTATGATCCATTTTGAGTTATTTTTTTTTTAAGGTGTGTATCTAAGCTCACGTTCTGGCCTATGGACATCCGATTATTCCAGCACCATTTGTTGAAAAGAATAGCCTTTCTCAGTCAAGTTACCTTTGGCAGAAGTCAGTTGACTACATGTGTGCGCGTCTATTTCTGGGCTCTCTGTTCTGTTCCACTGACCTATGTGTTTGCCTTTTTGTCAAAAGCACATTGCATTGATTGACGTCGCTTTATAGTAAGTCTTGAAATTGGGTACTGCGAGTCCTCTGACTTTGGTCTTCTTTTTCAGAATGACTCTGGCTGTCCTCATTTCTTTGCCTTTCCATAAGAACTCTAGAATCTGCTCGCTGATAGCCACCAAAAGGCTTGCCAGGATTTTGACTTGACTGCATTGGGTCTATAGATTCCGATTACAGAGAATTAAGCTATTGTTTTGAACGCCGGTTTTTAAGTCGGGCTTGAAGACCCGGTATTAGGAAAGGCCCAAACTGAGAAACCCTCCAGGCCAGAGAAGCATCAGTTACCAGAGAAAAAGGGGCTGGGGCCTGTGCTGTACATGAGAAAGCAAGGTGGAGCTGGGAGCTGAGGGTTTTGGGGGTCCAGTTAGAGAAAACAGAGAGACGGGCTGACTCAGGATCAGTGACTGGAGACTGGATCGCATGCTCACAGACGCACTTTGGTCCCAGTGTGAGGGACACAGACCTGAAGGCGGGAGCAACGTTTAGGCATCTGATAAAGGCCGGAGACTTACTATAGCTCTGTGGGGCATGGTTGGAAGGCAAAGCAGATGGCTCCCGATGTCATTTTTGGCAGGAGGGCCTCCCCGTGAGCCAGGCTTAGCCCAAGCTGGCGCCTGGCTCCATCCTGACCCTGGGGAGAGCTCTAACGCTCCAAGGCTCCCTGGGGGACCTTGAAAACCACCCACCTGGCCCTAGGGAAGGAAGTGGAGTTTGCGGGAGGGAGTCATTTCAAGTTATCCCTGATGGTGCTGGGTTACTATTAAAGGGCTCAGAGCCATTGCAAAGTTCATTCTGAGCCAGAGAAATCTTCATTTCTCCTGCCTCGAGTTGAGACGAGACTCTGTCTTTTGGAGAATTACTGCTCAGTGGCACGGAACACTCAGCATTTCTTTTGCCAGCCGCTTAGAGATTTGCTAGATTGATGTTTTTATGACCTTTCAAACGTTCCAGTCTGGTTGGCCGTAGCGCCTGTGGCAGCTTTAAGAGTCTCCGTTAGCCAAGACAAAGGTGACAGGGACAGCCTCCGAGGTCGAGTGATGTGAAGTGATGGGCCTCGTCTAGGGCAGTCGGAGCATCTACGATGCCTTTCAGTCTTTTTTCTTTTTATTAGTGGTGATTGGAAACGTATAAATAAACACGGCAAGGGTGTCCCCTTGGAGGATTCCCCCTTAATAAGTATTTACAATAACCAGATCTCTTCATGTCGTCAGTTTCTCTGAGAGAAAGGGCGATGTCACAGTCCATAGCCAGCTTGGAGGAAGAATTTCGGGATAATTATTATTTTTTTAATCAAAGAGTTTAATTGTAATTTAGTAAGAGGGCAGATGTGGATTACTCAGTGGCCCAGTAAATATTTTATATTAAGTTTTGAGGCCCTCGGAGAAGAGGCTCACTTTAAGAAAATGGAAGAGCACACCAGCCTCTCTGAGGGAGGCACATCATTACATTTAGATACTGTTGCTAAGAGCAGCCTGGCTTTTCCCCTCCTCCCCTCTCTCAGCTGCTTTTTAAAAGCAGCAGCTTAAAAGCCTCTATTGTGTGGAGGGGAGAAATATGCTAATTTGAGGCACACTTCCCCTCCAAGTCTTTTTTGAGCCTGTCATAGGTGAGATATGACTGATGATAAAGAGAGGGGGAGGCAGCAGGGCTCTTATTGTGCCCAGAGAAAGGGGCCACTCCAGGCACCCGTGACGCCCCTGGGGTGTGCAGGCCCCTGAGCTGAGTGAGCTGAGTGGGTCCCACTGGGCGCAGTAGCCCGCAGCCCCCCCCCCCCCCAGGGAGGCAGTGTGCTGAAAATTATGAAATGCAAGGGACTGGGGGGAGGGGGGAACTTCCACCTCCTAGACACACCTAGCCAAGAAAAAAAAAAAAAATCAATGTTTTGAAATGGCAGCAAAAACTTTATTATGCCAAGGCTGTGATGGAAGTGTGATCTAGATGGGCCCCCATAGCCCGTCTGCACGGTGTAATACCATTTGGGTCGTGTTCATTTTTGTTGAGTCTTCATTTACTCACTCGGCTCTCCCCTTGGATCACTAGTTGTGTGGCTCAAGTTCGAGGCATTGAACTTTGATTTTTTTACGTGGCAAAGTGAGCCCGGATCTCTGTACAATGAGATGACAGTATCCGGATGTGCAATGGGTTCCTTCCACAAAAGGAAAAACATATTTTCCTTTTACTCCGACTGGCTGATTTTTAGGCAGGGAAGTGCATTGATTTAATTCCTTGTGGACACATTTTAGCGCAGCTAGTTTTTCAAACGTGTGAATTTTATAACTGAAGAATAACACAGGCGTTACCAAGCAGCCATTTGGTTGCAAAAGTGCTTCCAGATTGAAATTTCACATGACTCATTGGAGGCAGTTCATATACTTGTCATTTATACCTGTAGTGTATTCTATCCATATAGTCCTATGGTTTTAATACCGCCGTTCGAAGCCAGGAAATGAGTGTTAATTGAATTCTAGGTTTGCTTTGAGTACTTAGTAGATATGGATGGTTGTATGCTTTAGGTGGGAAACGAATATATAGGATGTCCTTATTGCAGTGGTCTCTAAATGTACTTTTTTTAAAAAAAATTAAGCATTGCGTCTTTGTTTCTCTTCCGGATAAAGTTTGAAAAGCTAAAACATGAGAAATCTTTGCGTTGTAAAAATGGGAAGTTACTCACAGCCACGGAGCTTCATTGGATAGAAACTAGAGTTGGAATTCATTCATTCACCCCTACAAAGAAGTAGCTCAGGTACCTGGATGCACACATGTATTAAATTAACGAGACTGTACATTTGCTTTCTCGTTAAATTAAGGTGGGGAGTCTTCCCTTTTGTGAGTTCTGTTCGCTGGTCTGGTGAGCACAGTTTAACATTAAAATCACAGCCTATAAACAGCCTCCATTAATCTTTTTTTCTGATTAAAGTCATAGTAGGCTAAGGCTCTCATAGTGAAGAAGCAGATCAGCCACCTTTTTTAGTGACTTTTACTGGATACAAGTCCAAGACTGGTCTCATTCAAACGCGCACAGATCACAAAGCAATGGTTTAACGTGTTTCCTTTGTACATTTTTTTTAACTTCAACAGGTCGCATAAGATCAGTGTTTAAGAGCCACGCTATTCTGAGTAACATCTTGCATGTGCTTCCGAGTCAGCTTTGGCACGCCTGTGAGCTGCGGCGTGGTTCGCATCCCCAGGAGCTGAAGCTAGTATGTGTCTTGCTGAGCATTTTTCACAACTAGCAGTGATCGTGAGCTTAGCCAGTTCACTATAAGCATGTAAAGGTTGAATGAAACTGAGAGCTAAGCAAACCCTGGAAGCCAGATTTCTTGCCCCTGATTTGAAACTCAGTGATGCGCGGAACGCTTGTCGAGTTCTCCGTGGTTCCGGTGCACTGTACATCGTGGAGCTACGACACAGGAGAAGTGTCATATGATGACGGCTTTTAAAAAGGCACGTGTAGGAGTCCAGCGGTTAAGACTCCGCGCTTCCAGTGCAGGGGGCGCAGGTTCGATCCCTGGTGGGGGAACTAGATCCCACCTGCATGCCGCAACTAAGAGTCAGCATGCAGCAACTAAGAAGCCCACGCGCTGCAACTAAAAAAGTTCCTGAGTGCAGCAACTAAGACCTGGCGCAGCCTAAATAAATAGGCAGGCATGTTTAAACAATTAGCTTCAATCTAAACTAACTAGATTTAATGCTTAATATTGTAGCCAGGAACTGTTCTCACCACTTGGCTGCATTCTCTTTCGTCTTCCCAGTCCCTTTAAGGCGGGTATAGGATGGGGCTAGCTCTACAGGTGAGGATCTGAGACCCAGAGGAGTTGGGTAACTTGCTTCCCAGGTCGAGGTGGAGAAACTCTTAAACTCCTCGTTTTTACAGTGGGGTCTAGGACTCCCAAAGAAACTCTGTGAAATTCCTAAAGGGAGGAAACCTCTGCTCCTTACCCCTTCTTCTATGAAGCCTTCCTTGCCACCCATTCCCCCAGCCCACCAAGATCAGCGTCCTTGCCCCAGGGCTCCCTTACAGCCTCCCGTGGCTTGTGGGCTGTGTGAGTTTGGGGTGGCCAAAGACCAGATACCTCTTGGTGGCCAGTCAGCAACGTTCATAACAGTTACCCTGGACCAGATGCTGGGCCTGCGCCGGGGAATGAATCAGTCTTGGAGCCTACGCCCAGGTAGATGCCCTGTGATTCCAGCTGCCATGACAGCGCCCCCTCAAGAGTGTGGGGGGGGTAGGTAAAAATTTGCTGAATCCTAAGTGAATGTGTGTCCCTCTGCTCCCAAGAGCTTTCTTGCTCCTGGAATGAGAAGCCACAATGCCTGGCATAATCCCAGGCACGTGATAAATGTGTGCTAAGTGAACAAATGAGTTACTGAGCTAAAAGTTTTAGCATTGGTTTTAGGTGTTGCTAACATTAAATTGCAGGTATTTAAACAGGAAAGAATGGGCCTTTATCACCTTCTGTGTATTTCCCACTGGGAGCCTTAATACGTTTTTAGTGGAGAAATAACGAGGTGTCTGGATTTTTGATGAATGAGGAAGAGGAGGGCGAAGAGAAGGGAATGGAATGTTCTGGCTGCAAAGTTCAGAAGTTACCACTTCAGGCAAAGGTTTACTGCTTTGTATTCACAGTGATAAAAAAAATAATCATTTTTAGCGATAATAATTTAAGCTGTGAAATCATTTTTGTCTTTACCTGCACTGAATGTATGAAAACAAGCATGGGGTTAAAGAGTTTGAAATCCATATCTCATTTCCTTTGAATACTTCCACTGGGATTAGCAGTAATTAGTGAAAAATAATCAAATCACTTTTTATTTTATTTTAACGTCTTTATTGGAGTATAATTGCTTCACAGTGTTGTGTTAGTTTCTGCTGTATAACAAAGTGAATCTCAAATTACTTTTTTAAAAGGAGTAAATACATTGGATAATTAACATATTGACTGATCAACTGTTTGGCACGAACGTGACACGTTACCTGTCACTTTTACCTGTGAGCCTGACAGAGCAGCAGAAAAAGTCACACAGCCAATCCCTCAAATAAGATTTTTGACATTTTAAGCAAGCTAATTATCAGGATGGCCAATTAGAACTAAAAATGTTTAAATTTTCTAAATACATTTCAGTTTCACAGTGCCATGGTCAATTTATCCTCTATATGCAAACCCGTAGGATCAGGCACTTAAAAAACAAAACAAAACTGCAAACTCATATTTCGTTTGGGGATTTGAAGAATTAGCCGAAATCAAGAATGTGCTTATTTTTCTGCTGTTGCAGACATTAGTGGGCATTTCTCCTTTGGCAGTTGAACAACAAGAGCTTGGATTCTTTTTAATGCTTTCTCGTTTTAAGTGCTTTAGCGGCATTTTGTATTCCCTTGAAGCATCCATTCTCAGCTGGGGAACATGTCACACTTGTGTGCTCCAATTATTGGTGAGAAGTTCCAATTTATTCTTAATGATCAAGCAGGGAGATGTCCACTGATTTCCTTTTTATTCTTATAAATGTATCATCTCTTCTTGTCATATACCGCTGTCACTCCCTTGCACTTTGATCTGCTTTCCTGAGTGGGATCTCAGCTTGGGAGCTGGGAATTACCCAGAATCCTCCGAGAGCGGGTAGAGCAGGTGACCATTATCCATCCATTACGCTCTGGCCGGGGCTGCTTGACAAGCTCCATCTTGGAGCTTTACTGCCTTCGTGCAAAAGCATTTCAACCCCCACTCCAGTCTTACCTATTCATCATAACAGTTACTTTTTATTGAGTGTTCCTAGCTCTTGTGCAAAGCCCACGGCATGCATTAGATACTTAATCCAATGGCATGGTGTGTCAGTGGCTTTTCATTAAAAAGATAAATTGACATTAACAGCATTGATTTCCAAAGATTTATGTTGTTTCTTCTCTTATACTCTGTCTTGGCCCAATATGATTTACTCTTAAAAGGTATCTTGTAAGATACGTGAACGTGTTTTTGCAAAGGTATAATATATATTTTAGGAAGAATTATCTCCGTCTAGTGTGTGCATTGCAGATCTGGCATTTGGGCCTCATCCTAACAGAATATTTACTTGGATAACTGAGCATCACGTGAAAACAAGAGCATGTTTGGCTGTGAGTCAAGAGATCCGAGTGTTTAGTCCTGTCTTTCCTGATTGCACACTGGAAAAGGGAGAGAAGAGCTACACAGTTTTAAAATTTTCCTCCTGCTTTAGAATTCTGTGTGCGCGTAACGTTTATCTTGAGCAGGGCCAGAAAATTAGACAAGAATTGAGCAAAATTGTCCACTATACAATGAATTCTCCTTGTAGTTTCTGTAAAGAAATTCTAGGTTGTTTGACTCCTGTGCCGCCTTCGTGAGTGCCTTGGTGGTAAAATGAGGGTAAGTGGCCTGCTCTCTCAGGGCCCTTGGTGACATTGCCATGTCCACGGCCCAGACCAAGGACAAAGCCCAATGGCACAGCCCTGGAAACCTTCCTCTCTGAATTGGCATCTATCATTCAGTAACCACTTTGAACGAAAGCACATTAGCCCATTCTGATTCCGCTTGAGTGTATGGTTAAGTGACCTTAAATTTGTTAATTGAAAGCGCAGAATGAGTGCAGTGTTTTAAAGCGTACTGGCGTGTTGCCAGCCTTCCACTATGTTATCCCCCAAAATACAGGAAGGGTTTTATCAAATGGCTCATGAGGGCAGCGTAGAAGATGACAGTCACCTGCCCTACTCTTACTAGCTTAAAGAAAGTAGATTCCTTTTAGCAGTAGAGAATGCCATTGATGTAAAAATAATGAAGCCACCATTCAGAAGAAACCCTTAACTGCCCGACCCGTCTGAAGTGGTGAATTCCGTCGGTGGGTACTTGTCGTCTGCTGGGCGCATCTCAGCATTATCCACAGATTTTTCGGAAGAGCTGGGTGTCAGCTCGGAAGGAACCAAAGGTAACGGGCTCTGAGAAGCTGACACATGACTCCAAATGGTGCTGTTGGGGCGACAAGGATGCTGATTGGTTGAATGAGTAAAGTTGAAGATGCAGGAACAGAGTTTGACTAAAATTGATTCGTAAAATGTTCATGGGAGAAAGCAGGTTTTTTCCTAACTTACTGTTGTTTAAACATGTTAAATACACAAATTACGTGTTTAAATTAAAAAAAAGAAAGGTTCATTTGGTATTACTTGTTCCTCTAGGCCGGCTTCTAGAAAGCACAGTTTCCTGTTAAGAGTGTTCCTGAGTCATCTCTCGAAAAATCTTGAGATTTTTCGGTGATCAGAGAGAATTCTATTTTGTCTGCCTTCAAAATTTAGTACAGTTTTTGTCTCAATTTCCAGCGTCTCTGGTTTCACAGTGATTATCTCTAGCCAGGCATGCAGCCACCCCCTTTCAGGATCCAGCTGTACATTGTTGGGGATTGGAGACAAACCTTTACGTTCCAGCAAAATCGTCAGCTTTCCCATTTAGTCAAGGTGAACACAACTCAAGTCACAGGTCTGGCTGTGCCTGCCTCGCCAGCAGGTGGTTGGCCTCCTGGCCCCTGTCCTTTGCCTGGCGTCAGAGACCATATAGAGGTGGTTCCTCAGATTTTACCTTTTCCTCTGAGATGCTCTGAGTCTGTAGATTCCCCAGTAAGAAGTCATCGCATGTGATTTAATGACGTCTAGTAGTATTGATAGATTTCAGTGAGATCGCTAAGATGTATTCTGTGTGGGCTGCCTTTTCTCTGCTCTAGGATCCTTTATGTCTGATCTGGCAGGGATGGTTATTTCAAGTTATCCCAATGGTTTCCAACTTGCGAAGCCCATGAATTATTTTAGTGCAGTAAAGGGCCTTAAATGACTTCATCTCACTTCTCATTTCTGTCTCAGAATAGAAACAGAAGAGGCAATTGAATGAAATATTGCACTTGAATAAATGTGAATATAAAGTATGTGGTTTTTGGTCTCTTTTAGTGTAGGTTCTCATCAGCAGTAGACTAAATGACATAGCTCGCGTTTTCATGCAATTCATATATATATTTTTTTCTTGCGGTACGCGGGCCTCTCACCGCTGTGGCCTCTCCCGATGTGGAGCACAGGCTCCGGACGCGCAGGCTCAGCGGCCATGGCTCACGGGCCCTGCCGCTCCGCGGCACGTGGGATCCTCCGGGACCGGGGCACGAACCCGTGTCCCCCACATCGGCAGGCGGACTCCCGACAGCTGCGCCACCAGGGAAGCCCGCAATTCGTATTTTATACCAACCCTGGACCACCCAGCCGCTGATCACCAAGGCACTGATGTTTTTGTGGACTTTAATCTGAGGGCTCTTGAATTATGTATCTACGAATCCTGCGTGTTTCCCCGAACTAGTAAGAATAGGCATTGTAACATCAGAAAGTAAATTTTGCATACTCTGTCAAACTAGGTAGTGGCAAATCGGAAATATTGTCAAGCTAACATGTTGGATAATCATACTTTTCCGTAAATCAGTGGCTTTCGGACTTTGGTGTGTTTATCAGAACCACTCGGTGTGAGACTGCCTGTCTGGGATTTCATTGTCCTTCATCTGAGTAGCTGGTTTCAGGAAGGTCACGTTGACGGTAGGAGCGGGAGGTGACAGCGATGTGCTCGACCGGATTACCTCAGCCCACACTGGCAGTTCGAGGGCTGACAAATACCATAGTCCTCCCATCCTAGCCTTTCAGTAGCCTAGTTTTTAATTGTATAAAGTAAGCAAATGTATGTTTCAGTTGTACTAAAAATTTTAATCCCCGATCCATGAAGAGATCTTAACCAATCTTCAGTTAAAACTTTCTACCAGATTTCTGTTAGGAAAAACCCCAGACATTAGAACATGACCTTCAGTGTTTGTATATTCTACTGGAAAGCACTAAGTTTTATCCATTTTGCTTCCCAAACACATTTCCAAGTGGTTAACAGGGTCTAGATTTAATTATAAAAGATTTTTGTCATGGCTTTGCTGGTTTCCTTTTTCTTTGTGCTGCCAGCAGTATGAAGATTAGTTTCGTGTAACTGCTTTGAGAGGCTACAGGACACAGGTCAGAGCAAAGCTCAAAACTGAATTGCACCACATCCTTCCAAAGAAAGAGTCGTTGGCATCTTGCTCCAAAGAATGCTGGGAGCCCAGTGGAATCCATCGCAGGGTGTTGACGCGTCCGTTAGAGCAGGTGAAAAATGACTCGACCTGCACAGTAAGAGAATGACTTAGGTCAATAGGAAGAATGATGGAGGTGAGAGTTGCAGGGCTCCTTACCTGATGTCTTTTGTTTCTTATAACCACGCTGCCAAACTGGTCACTTCAGACTCGGTGGGCGTTCGAGCCAGGACAGGCTTCGCAAAGCATCTTATCCAGTCGTCTTATAGATGAGGAAACAGAGGCTCAGGCGTGCGTTGTCCAAGTCACCGTGAGCGGCAAGGGACAGGGCCAGTGCTCGCTCAGTGGTAGACAGAACATCCTCACCTTGTACTCAGGTCAACTCTTCCCATGCCTCGTGGGCCCGCGGGCGTTCTGTGCCTGGGGCATTGTGAACGCTGTTTGCAAATAGGGGCAAGGAGCGCATAGCCCCCCTGCTCACACGGATGCTCTACTGTCTCGTCGGCTTTCACTTGCAGAACAGAAGTTCAAAGTTCAAGTTATTAAGAACTTCAAGATACAGCAGCATGTGAAACCAAGCTTGAGGCCCTTCTGAGGGCGGGGCTCTATGTGATTTTTTTTTTTTTTAAATAAGCATCAGAGGCAAATCTAATTTGGTCTTGAGTACCCAGGTATTAGCAACATCGTGTAGATTCCAGAAACCAGTTTGGACAATTTGCTAAAGAGTGCCCTTGGAGGCACATCTTTTTTAATGCGATTGCCTTGTTCCTCTCAGTGCCATTGATTTGTTCGCAGCTTATTCACAGGCATTGCATCCAAGCCATACCTGCGCAGGGGGTCTGGGGTGGATGTGGAAGTAAGGAGTGTCCTTAGAAGTCCATTCAGGCCAGACAGGGGCACAGAAGTGAACTCCTCAGCGACAGGGAAGGATCTGGAAGGATGGAGGATCACCAGCTATTCCTTCCTCTCTCTCCCTCCCCCTTGGACCTGTATGATGGTGGTGTGAGCGTGGAGACCTTACAAGGCAGAAATACTAGCCCTTCATGAGTGCTACATAGGACACAACTGTCCTGAGGCTCTGTGTGCAGGATTTCACCACCCTAACGATAGCCTGATGGAGACAGTCCTCTACGAGCCCTTTCAACAGACGACAGAGCTGAGGCTCAGAAAGGTCACGTGGTATCACAAGGTTGGTCACTGGTGGAGCTGGCCTAGCAGGGGTGGTGGGCAAGGACACAGACGTGAGAGCCTTCCTCAGCTGGGGATGTACGGAGCCCTGTGTTTTTGGCCATCCTGAGTGAGTCTTTGGTGGTGACCCAGATTCTCTGAGTTGACGCACCTGATCACCTAGACTCTGTCGTGGCTGCCTGACTCTTGAGTTCCCAGGTTTGGCATCCAGTGGCCTGAGTCAGTGCTCAGCTCGGCCTCTGACCAGCTTGGCCAAGTCCCTTTGGCTCCCTGTGGTCTTGGTTCCTTTGTGCAGGCAAGAGGGGTGGTTATGCCTGCCTCTCAGTGCCCTCCTGAAGGGCAGAATGAAAGAGCATGGGTTAAAGTTCCTGCAGCAGTGTTGGTACACAGGAGACCCTCATTCCTTGAGTTGTGGTCTCTCTCTACCCCGCCTGAGCTACTGTCACATCTCCGGTGGTGTGGGGAGGGGGGTGTGGTGGGGCCCCTGGACACGGCCCTGAGTCTGCGCCCTGCTTTCCACGTCTAGCCAGCTCTTTCGCTGTAGCTCTTATAGGGAACTGGCCAAGTGTCCCTGGTAGCTGGCGCTTACAGTCTTTGTATGATGACTTGGTGATCATTGCAGAGGAACGTATACAAAGATTGGGAAAATATCACCCACCCCTGGGGCTGTTCATTCTTTCCATTGCCCGGACCAATATAAAGTGGGCACTGTTGGAGGTGGGCCCGGAGGGGTTTGGTTCCCCAAGATGGACGTGGGAGTCTGTATGTCTGCCTGATATGGCACCTTGTTTTTCCTTTAATTTTTATTTTATATTGGAGAATAGTTGATGTACCATGTTAGTTTCAGGTGTACAGCAGAGTGATTCAGTTATACATATACATATCTATTATTTTTCAGATTCTTTTTCCATATAGGTTATTATAGAATATTGAGTAGAGTTCCCTGTGCTATACAGTAGGTCCTTGTTGATTATCTATTTTATATACAGCAGTGTTTATCTGTCAATCCCAAGATCCTAATTTATCCCTCCTCCCCTCTTTCCCCTTTGGTAACCATAAGTGTGTTTTCTACGTCTGTGGGTCTGTTTCTGTTTTGTAAGTAAGTTCATTATTGTAAATAAGTGTATTGTTTTTTGACTCCACATATAAGTGATATCATATGGTATTTATCTTTCTCTGACTTACGTAGTATGATAATCTCTAGGTCCATTTGTGTTGCTGCAAGTGGCATTATTTCATTCTTTTTTATGGCTGAGTAATATTCCATTGTATATATGTGCCACATCTTCTTTATCCATTCCTCTGTCAGTGGACGTCTAGGTTGCTTCCATGTCTTGGCTATTGTAAATAGTGCTGCAGTGAACGTTGGGGTGCGTGTGTATTTTCGAATTAAGGTTTTCTCCAGGTATATGCCCAGGCGTGGGATTGTGATCCAACACCTTTACCCAGCAGCCCAACAGATAGAAACCCATTCATCCCCACATGGACTCCCATCAGGGAGAGGTGACAGCGACTCCTGCATGTTGAGGGTCAGAAGCCAGCCCAAGTAGCCCCTGGACAAGAATAAGGTCTCCTTAATGCCCCTGGAGTTCTGAGGTTTAGAGGGCTCCCATCCTCTTTCTCCCTACTCTGACAGGCTCATCCCATAATTTGCCACCTTCTGTTGAGAATTTTCAAAGCCCAGATGTCTTGTGATTTAACCTTGAATTTGAAAATGTCTGGCTTGCTTCCCACGTGTGTGGGGAGGCAGGTAAAGGCAGGTTACGTGTCTTTCCAGTGGAAATAGCTAGCATTCGAAGAGCTTTGCCTTTATAACAGAGAGAGGGATGGTTCGAAGGGAAGAGTGGGAGGAAGAGGAAGTGGGTACATTTAACCAAGGAGGCGTCCTAAAGGAGGTGGGCTTTGGGCTGTGCCTTCCAGGAAAAGAAGAGCTGGGGAGACAACGTGAGTTGGGGTTTTGGCCATGATGTAGAGAAAATCCCTCACGGAGCGCTCTCGATTCACCCAGCTTTGAGGCTGAGCCACAAGCTCCCTCTGGGTAAGAGAATACCCTAGCCCCTGGGGTCTCTAGCTGACAGAGAAGGAATTGCTCCAGAGACATGAGTGGCATCCCCGTAGCAACAGTTGAACGGCTAACAGAGGGGCTCGGAAGACCCGCCTTTGTTCACGTTGGCCGGTCCGCGCTCAGTGAATGAGTTCATTGGGAGCCCTCCCGGGGAGAGCCACTGATGGTGCGCCACTCCTAATGAGGAGTCTCAGCTCCCCACGGCATGTGATAATTCTTCAGGAAGCACATTGTCAGTGGATCAGCTGCCTTGTCTCCTGATGTATGCCTTGTGTACACAGGAAGGAGAAACTTGCCCCCCCCCTTTTTTTTTTTCATCAAAACCAGTTGAAAACCCCGTCATCTGGTCCTCGTCTGTGTTTTGGCCTTCCGTGTGGTTCAAGCGTGTTGGGGTCCACTTCTTTCCGGTGTGATGGGAACCACAGTGAGGGTATTGTTTATCTTCCTCGCTCGACCTCTGATTTCTGATTTCCTGAAGACTCAGCCCTGCTCAGGACCCCAAGCGATCTGCACTCAGAGCAAGCTGTTTCTCTTGCTATGACCAAAACGGTCATAGCTTCCCATCATTATGGGTGACATCATGGAAGCATGGGCTGGTGTTCCCTCCCTCTAGGGCTGTGATGTGAACTGAATCAAGTAACAGTGGACCCCTCCCATTGCCTTACAGGTCGCCCTTTAACCTCCCTGCCACCACCATCATCTCTTCGAAGATGACATTCCTTAAATCTTAGAGAAACTTTTCCTTTTCCCGCCATTTCCTCTTTCCTCACTCCTACGTCAGTGGGAGAAGTGTTCCACCCTCCTACCCACAGCTGGCCCTCCGCCTCTCCTGTGATCTCGATCTGTCATTTCTCCACCTTCACTTGATTCTCCTTAAATCTCCTTCAACCCCTGCCTTCTTTTCAGCCTAAAGCCTCTGGGGATTCTCTTCCTCACTGTGTTTCTCCCTAGGGAGAAACCTCCCTGGTTTTCACCTACTTGGGGTTGGCGCCCCTAACCTGCATGCTGTTCAAGGGTCAACTGTGGTTTGAAGGAGTATGGAAACCTCCTTTCTTAGTGATTAATGACTCCCCACTGAGGAGTCATTCTGTGATCAGAAGAAACCTAAAATACAGTTTTGAAAGTAGAAAGAAGTACACATTTGGCCGACTTCATTGATAGCTATGTGAGTAGGATAAGGGTATGTAGGTAGATCATTGGACAACTTGATGAATTCCCAGTTGATTGAAGAATCATAGTCGTATAAGAGAATAGTGGCTCAGTTTCTGGTATGCCGTAGATGCTTAATGAATATTGGTTGAATGAATGAATGAATCAACCAACCAACCAACCAGTCAGCTGTCCAGGATGATGTCCATAGCGGCAGTCACAGGATTCTCTCATCTCGGTCTTGTTGTGTTCAGCCCTTCCATCAATTATTTGGATCACAGGACTGTGTAAGAAACACAAAGCGAATTTACTATACTTGGAGACTGATATTGTAATTTATAATAAGAAATACGTATTTGGTCTTTGTCCTATTTCTGGGACACAGCTCCTAAAACCACTGGAAATTTCCCGTGATGGAGACTGATAAAGGTGTCTTTTGTTAACGAGGTGACTTTTGGAACCTAAGTGGGGGGGGGGCTAGTTGTCAGTGGAGCCAGCCATGTGACTAGAGTTGGAACTCTCAGTCTTGCCCCCCGACTCCCCTTCCTCCCTTGTCCCCCACCCCTGACCTCCAGGGAGGGGAGAGGGGCTGGAGGTTGAGTTCCGCTACCAGTGGCCAACCATTTAATCAATCATGCCTGCGTAATGAAGCCTCCATAAAAACCCTAAAGGACTGGGTTTGGAGAACTGCTGGGCTGGTGAACACGTGAAGATATGGGGAAAGTGGCGCCTGGAGAGGGCGTGGAAGCTCTGTGCCCTTTCCTCATACCTTACCCTGTGCATCTCTTCATCCGGCTGTTGATTTGTATCCTTTGATATCCTTTTTATAATGAACCAGTAATCTAGTAAGTAAAATGTTTGGGTGGGTTCTGGGAGATGCTCTAGCAAATGAATGAAATTCAAAGAGGGGGGTCATTGGAACTGCCATCTGTATAGCTGGTCTGAAGCACAGGGAGCAACCTGGCTTTGAGATTGGGGTCTGAAGTGGGCAGGGGATGGGCCGGCAGTGTTGTGGGACCCCCTTAATCTCTGGGGTCTGACGCTGTGTCCTGGTAGTGTCATACTTGAGTTGAATTGTAGCACACCCTGCTGGTGTCAGAGAACTCCCTGGTGGTGTGAGGGAATCTCTCTCTCTCTCTCTCTCTCTCTCTCTCTCTCTCTCTCTCTCTCTCTCTCTCTCCCTGGTGGTGTGAGGGAATCTCTCTCTCTCTCTCTCTCTCTCTCTCCCTGGTGGTGTGAGGGAATCTCTCTCTCTCTCTCTCTCTCTCTCTCTCTCACACACACACACACACACACACACACACACACACACACACACCACGAACTGGTGACCAGAATGGATAGAGACAGAGTAAACGTAGGAAGATCATTAATGGAATAGATCATAGAAGAGAAAATGATCTTGACAAGTTAGATACTGGACCAGGAGAAACAGGCATAGGCACAAAGCCCTATGTACGAGATTAAAATTTCAGTTGGCCCATGAGAGCCTCGTATCTTGAGAGTAATGGTTGCGATCAGACTTGGGAATCTTGCTCCTGTGCCCATCGTTCAACTAAAACTCTCCTTGTGGAAGTTCCAGTGGCTATTTGGTGGTAAAGGGCACTTTCTGCGTGCCCATCCTCATCTTTTCTGCTCCTCCTACAGTATTCAACATTATCTGACACTGTTAGCTTGCTGCCCTTCATGGAACCTTTTTCTCATTCCATCATCCCACTTTGGCTTTATTCCCTGGCGTTTCTGATTTTTCCTTCTCGGTCTCTCTTACCTCCCTTTCGAGTGTTTCCTTTACCTTTATATTTAAAAGCCAGTGTTCCTTAAATTCAAATCTCAGTGTCCTTGTGGTCTATATCTCTCCCTAGTCGTTTGCTGTTTGTTTAAAGTATATTTGTTGAGGACCTACTACGTGCCGGGGAGTGTTCTAGGAGCTGGTAGTACAGCAGAGGACAGAGAGACAAAAATTTCTGCCCTTAAGGAGCTTATATTCTAGGGGAAGGGAGACAAATGGGTGAGTGAAGGGCTAGATCGGTGTTGGATTGTGGTTAGGGCCATAATGAACAGCCAACCCAGGTTAAGAGACTGAGCCTGTCAGGGCTACTGTTTTAGGCAAGAGAGTCAGGGAGGGTCCCCTGGGAAGGTACGTTTGAGCAGAACTGGACGTCTTGTATTTCCCAGGGCTACCTCTACACCAAAGGCTCCCAGATCCTCGTCTCTGGTCAGTCCCTCTCCATTGGAGCTATGTTCCCGAATGCCTCCTAGACAGCTCCCGCAGGATGTCCTGGAACCCCTGAAACCGTACACGCTCAGCTCTCGTACCAAACGTCTTCCTCCTGTTTGGTTTCCCCGTTGGTTCACAGCCTGACCAGCCCTCACTCACCCAGGCTAGAGACTCCACACCGCCCTTCGCCCTTCTTTTCCACTCCATTAGCAGGTATCCAAACACACGTCATCTGGATCCTCCCTTCGTCCTCATGCCCTCGTTCACTCTTCCATTCTCTTGCTTGTACTCTTTAAGGAGACTTCGAATGAGTTTGCCAGCCTCCAGGATTAGTGGGGTGTTCAACCTCCCTGGTTCCCAACCTACTGGCTCAGCCATCTCCCTTCACTTCCCTCCCCCATCCAACCCCACTCCTGCCACGTACACCATATGCTCTGGCCCCTCTGTCAAGAAAGTCATCTCCCCAACACTTTGACAAGACCCTTTTTCCTTTCGTATGCTTTTCACTTTTTCCGGGAATAATCTTTCCCTTCCCTCCCCTCCCCTGCCCTTACTGTTTCGCTCGCCTACCCGGCAGGTTTCTAACCGTGCTGAGGTAGCCAACTCTGTTCTGGGAAGCTTCTCCCGAATCCTCTTCCCCTTCCCCTCCTCTCCTTTGTTGGGATACCATAGTGCTCGTACCAGATTCGATTCCCCTGGTTTAGAAGGGTTCTCTGTGTCCCGTTAGCCCACGGGTTACCTGGTTGAACCATTGAAAACTACCGTTCTTCTAGTCAATACCAGCATTCTTGTATGGTTCAATCTAATATATCCAGTTTGTGTCAGTATTTGTTATTCCTGTTTTGGCTTTCAGAAGTATTCGTACCTTCAACCAGACTGCCTTAAAGTGTGGGCCCAAATAATAATTTTCAGCTCTGGGAGACATTTCCCATCCTATTTATTCTACGTAGTCAGTTTTTCTGGTCAAACATGGATGCAGACCTTAGAAATCTTGTCAGTGTATACTCTGTTTTCTTTCTGGCCATTAACAATTTTTCTGTCATGTTTTTTCTGATTCACATCATTTGTCATAAACACCAGTGAGGTTTTGAGGCTGCTTAGACAGTGATACAACGGTAGCTTGTAGAACTGCGATACTCATTGTCTAATGAGAAGAAAACGATAAAGTTGTGAATAAAGCAAAAGTGATGAAAAGTCTATTTATAGTTTTTCAAGGTGAAAAGGAGATCAGAGTATCAACTGGAGAATTTGTGAATATTTTGTCCAGTGGTTGTGATTTCCATGACTCATATAGAACTAGAGTTGCCCTTAAATTTAGAATGTCTTTCATATTCTGCCTGCCCACTTCCACCAACATTGTAAAACGTTATTCTTAATTAATAGCGCCCCCAAATTATTCTATTCTGCCAGTTCTATAATTGAATGATTTTGCTTTTGATTGAATGATTACACTTTTTAAATAAAACCCGATAACGTAGCTAATCATAATCGTCCTCTTGTGTTGAACTGAATTTTGTTTTGGTATTAATTCTCACTTGAACTACTGAGGGAGAACGATCCTGTCACAAAACAACAATTGGCATCTTCCTGTCCGAATGTATCTAAGCCGTCTTTGCAAAAATGTTTGAAGACCATCCTGTTTGGACATGTCATCAGGTTTTCCTTTGCAGGTTAGTTACGTCAGATCTGCATCTCTTTTTGCAAGTTTGAAATCGTAGGCTGCCCTGCTTCTCAGTCCCCTCACGGTGAGACAGTAAAGTTGGCTGGGGCCATATTGTAAGGGGATATTGATTGTGGGCGTGGTCGCCTAGGATGATGCTTAAAGTGGAAAATGAGATGGAAGATGAAAAGAAAATATTGGAACAGGCTGAACTGGTTTTCAAAATCTTTTCGGGTTCAGCAGGGCCAGAGGTATTGAATGTAGAAGACTTTCGGGGATTATCTCAAACTAATGCATTAAAAGATCAGGTTGTTAGAGGATTTTTGCTTCAGGATCTTATACTTTTTTTTTTTTTAAAGTGTTGAGCAACAGACCCTCAAAACTTGGGAGAGGATTTTGTTTTGTTTTGTTTTGTTTTTTTGCGGTACGCGGGCCTCTCACTGTTGTGGCCTCTCCCGTTGCGGAGCACAGGCTCCAGACGCGCAGGCTCAGCGGCCATGGCTCACGGGCCCAGCCGCTCCGCGGCATGTGGCATCTCCCCGGACCGGGGCACGAACCCGTGTCCCCCGCATCGGCAGGCGGACTCTCAACCACTGCGCCACCAGGGAAGCCCGGGAGAGGGTTTTTTAAGAGCGGGTGGCGTCTGACCTGTCTTTATGTTTGCTTCTAAGATGGGTGTCCAACCCAAACAATTAGTGGACTGTTCTGAATCAGGAACCCTTCACCCTGTGCTTATCAGTGGTCATCCCTGTATTTGACTTGAGTTTCTAGAAATTTTTTTTATTGAGGTATAATTAACATACAATATTATGTTAGTCTCAGGTGTACAACATAGTGATTCAGTGTTTGTATACATTGCAAAATGGTCACCACAATAAGTCTAGTTAAGGTCTGTCACCTTACAAAGTTAATACAATATTATTGACTATATTTCCCATGCTGTACATTACATCCCCGTGACTTACTTATTGTTATGTTATAACTGGTTTGTACTTCTTAACGTCCTTCACCCATTTCGCCCCCCCATCCCCCTCGCCTCTCGCAACCACCAGTCTCTTCTCTGTATCTGTGAGTCTGGGTTTTGTTTATTTTGTTTGGTTTGTTTTTTAGATTCCACATATAAGTGAAATCAAGTGGTATTTGTCTTTCTCAGTCTGACCTATTTCACTTAGCGCCTCCATGGATGGACCTTGAAGGTATTATACTGAGTTTCTATAAATCTTTTAAGTAGGGGCAGTGAAGGTAAGTGGGTCAAACAAATGCTTTCAAAATGGTGCAGAAATTAACGATGCTTGGAAACATGGCTAATATCCACGATAAAAGCTTATATGCTTAGATGGGCTGGGAACATTGGTCCAGTAGTATCTGGGGATGCAAGACTTGTGAAAGCAGCAATCAGTATCGTTGTCACAACAGGCTTTCTGCTGAGCATTTAGAACGCTCTTGAGAACAGCCTTTTGACTCGGGGTTCTAAGGAATAAAGTTCCATATAGAAATAACCACATCCAATAAGAAAAACCACTCTGTTTTGATTTTCCATTCTAAGGAGTCACCAAAATATTATTAATATTATAATAATATTGTTTTGGTAGCTCATTATTATTTAAAAATAAGCATATTATGATTATTTTTAAATAGGGATGGGTACTTTTGTTTGAATTGGGCTTGAGCTGAAGTTTCTCTTACTATCACATATGTTAGCTACAGACCCGGAAACATTCTGTTGCTGAACTGCTACACTGCTGTTAAATCTATGTTTGGGTCCTCTTCCTCTTTATGTACTTTTTCTTCCCTCTTTAATAGTCAGTCTAGCTAGCTCGCTAGAGGTTGTGTAAAAGACACATTTTTAAAAATTGAAGTATAGTTGATTTACAGTGTTGTTAGTTTCAGGTGTACAGCACAGTGATTCAGTTACACATATATATGCATATCTATTCTTTTTCAGATTCTTTTCCATTATAGGTTATTACAAGATACTGAGTATAGTTCCATGTGCTCTACACTAGGGCCTTATTGGTTATCTATTTTGTATGTGGTAGTGTGTATATGTTAATCCCAAACTTCTAATTTATCCCTCCCCTCCCCTTTCCCCTTTGATAACCATTAGTTTGTTTTCTACCTCTGTGAGTCTCCTTCTGTTTTGTAAATCATTTATTTGTATCATTTTTTAGATTCCACATATAAGTCATACCGTATGATATTTGTCTTCTTACGGAAAGACACATGTTAAAGAAAGAAAAAGAAAATGGAGACCCTGGGCATGTCCTTTGACTAGATCCTGCCAGGGTCAGGGATAAATGAAATAAAACAAACGGTGATGCCCCGCCAAGGGGTCCCAGGGGCAAGAAAGAGTTTGCTTGTGCGAAGACACGCTTTCTGCTAGAACACACACCGGCCGATCGCTGAGTCACGTGGTGGGAGGGGGCTCTCTCCCCTCCGCTCCACAGCCCCTGCTGTGATGTCACAAGTCTATTCTTTCCTGGGAGAATTAATTAGCATTCATCGGGTGCAGCTGGCGAGGGAGGAAGGAGGGAGCCGGAGCGCACGCGTAGGCCAGTCAGAGGCGCAGCCCTGTCGGTCGGGGCGCGGGCCCCCCGGGAGCCGCATCGGGACTCGGCACCGGCGGGGCAGGCGGTGGCGGTTTTATAACCGGATTCTCCGTGACGTACGGCTGCCGGCTCCTTGGCAGCTATCTTTCTGGACCAGTAGGCAGAGGGGGATTGACGCCGACGAGACTTCTGCATCTTGGAAGGGACTGTAATCTTCTGTAGTGAAGAACAGAAGCTCTCAATCACGCGGGTGTAAATAAGAGCCGGAGGGGGGCCCAAAAGAAAAGGAAGAGGAGGGGAGAAGTGTGTATTGGGGGGAGCGGGCAAAGCATTTTTGGTGGATGGTACGAAGCCAGCCATGGAAACTGCAGCCGAGGAAAATACTGAACAAAGCCAAGAGAGAAAAGGTACCCAGGGTTCTGACAATAGCCTGTTTAAAGCTTTTCACTGGGGGCTTCAAAAGGGGTAGCCCGGTTTGCGTCTCGTGTAAAATAGCCTCTGAAACCATCCGGATGGCCTGGTCTGCTTTCACGGTGGTTTTCCTCCTGGAGGCTGATGTTAAACGAATAGAGCAGCCTCTCTTCAGTCCCCTCCTGGTCCAAACCCTTCTCCCGAAAGCGGTATTGCACAGAAGGAGGTCCGCAATCTGTCACCTTGGGTAGCTAGATTGGGGAAACTGTTTTAATTACCATAATGAGTCCTAACTGAGGTCCTAGGTTCTGCATGTTATATCCCAGGGACATGGGATGCATTGCTTTCTGCTAATGCCAAGGGGCAACTGGAGGGGCACGCGTATTAAATACGCTTCTGTTCCGCTGATGCGGTAGTGATTTTGGACCTTCTCTAATTTTCGTATTTAATACGATTGCCATTTCCGTGTATCTGACTCTGATATGTAATAACCATTTACAGTTGGAGCTTGAGAGAGGGAACGTCAGCTCTGTCCGCTAGTGCTGATGGAAGGCGTTGGCGGGGAGGTGCGGGGTGGGGTGTCTGCTATCTATGACTTGGAGATTTGTGGGAGGAAAATCCACACAGGTCCTGTTCCTCAAAGGGCATCTTAGAAAACATCCTGATCTTGACATACGGAATGGTTTTTGCGGGGAGAAATAAAGTGTTTTGCGGTAAGAAGGTGGCAGAAAATAGAAGCTAAAATTAATCTGTCTTTTCCTAGATAATGAGCGATTCAGGTTTGCCACCCGGTGGAATCAGCTCAGCCCGCGTGAGGTTAAGAGCATCTCACTGCATTGTAATTTATCTCCCTCACTCAAAGTTACAGACTGCTGTAAAGGCACAAGAACATATTCTGTGCCTGCAGTGGCTCTTATATCAAAAGCTACCCGTGCTAGTGTTATTTCTCATGACCCTGACATCCACTGACCGTCGCTAAACAATAGTCCTTCTCCCTGATAGAGGTACAGATATGTTTTATATAAGAATATGTAGGTCTGAAATTGCTGACAGTCAACCATTTTACACCTACAAAAACGGCAATTTCAAATCTCACCGTACCAGCGTGCTTGGGCAGGGCGATCCCTGCATAACGTTCTCTCCTGAACAGAGTAGTTTCACTTTTTAAATTAATTGCTTTTTAAAGTATGATAAAATATACAGATCATAAAATGTGCCATTTGAGCCATTTTTAGGTGAATAATTCAGTGGCGTTAAGTCCATAGCGCTTAGATTTCTAAAATTGGTAGTTGCTGAGCTTAATCCCTGCATCAAACCTACCGCCCCCCAAAACCCCCTGCCTTTTCTTGTATGTATATATTTTTTCACTTACGTGAATGACCGAATAGCAGTAAGAGAAACACTTGGAAATATTTATAAAGTTGAGGAACTGAGATAAAAGTTTAAAGGCTCGTTTCCGTGACGATTAGAGACAAAGCTTAGGGGATATAATCATGGAATAATAGCATTGTTGTGAGGAAGCCAATCACAGTTGTAGCGATTTTTCCCTAAAACAGATGCTTAGAACACACTTTTTATTAATATGGTGTTTGCCAGTGGCAGATAAAAACCACTTTGGTCTCCGCAAAAAACATACCTTTCGTTTTTCTCTCCAAAAGCAAGAAAGGGGCAGAAAATCAATGTAAAATCCTTACTACGCGATTGCGGGCCTCACCATCATTTATTCTTATGGAGTGCTATTATTTTATGTCAATTAAATATTTATTATTTAATACCAAAATCTCCAGGCTGTCACTAGATCCCTGGCAATCTGTATATGAAAACTCGTTAGCTGTGGTTTCAGAAACAAAATTAGAAGCAGAAGGTAATTCCTGGAGGAACTTTAAAAATTACAAAACGGATAAACACTAGCTGTTTGTTAAGTAATTCAAAAATACCAAGTTACTGCACGATACCGTCACATGTATAATACATGCTTGAGTAAGAATACGGGCCAGGGGATGGATTTTGACCACAGCAGCAGGGGTTGTGATCGCCCCGTGACCCACCAGAAATGTTGATCTGGAGGGTAGCCTGTTTACTAAGCTTCGGCTAGACGAACAAGTTCATCTGCCAGCTACACGGGATCAGAGCTCACATGAGTATCACATTTGTAGTTTGCCCCGTTTGTTCGCCCGTTGTCATGCAAGGCACACACAGAGGCATAAAATGATAAACATGTTTGTAGCTGCTTGCCACTCCAGGATTCCTTTAGATTTAATTTTAAATTTATAAAGTCAGTGTTTACTTCATTGACGTTAACATGTACAAATTTGACACAGAGAATGCATTATATAATTCTTGAGTGGGTGAATCTGTGGGGTTTTTTTATTCCTTTTTTCTTTTAAGCCTTTCAGCAAGGGATTTAATTTGCCAAATTGAATCCTCTACATTTTGTCACTTCCCACAGAGTTTTAACGCACATGTATTTTACCCCCCCCCCCGCCCCATTCTTCCTTTCCCATTTGTTGTCATAGTCGGTGGTAGGGGCAGTACTTGTCTCTGAATTTGGACTATTATCACCCAGTGGCTAATACCCAGTAGCTTGTAGATTAATGGCTTCAGATAATTATTACAGTGTTTACTAAGAATACAAATTAAACTTAGCTTTATAAGCTGACCTCAACTTTTCCAGCTGGTGTCACTTCCCAGGAGTTGCAGCAGGACAAAGAGAGCTGTTTCTTTAAACAGCCTCATAGCTTTTGTCACCGAACCCTACTGGAGATGATCGAAATTCACAAGAAGTAATTTAGCAGTTATTCAGGAATTTTTACAGAAAGCAAGAAGGTTTTCTCAGGCGGATGTAAGAAATGCCAAATTATTACAAAAGGCAGTTTTTAAATTGGAAGCATTAAATTAAATCAAAGTGTCGAGAATTGAGTGAGCAGATTAACTGAAATGAAATAAGTGGAGGAAATGAATAAGACAGAATGAAAGCAACTGGATCACGGGACTCAATAATAAAGAGATGCGAGTGAGGTTTCTGTTTATTCCTGTGGAGTATTACTTGATGTCAATTCATTTGTGAAAACCAATGCATCGAGAGTCGCTGGGAAGGTGTAATCTAGGGGCAGAAAAACAGTTGAATCACTAGCTCTATCGGATGGAAAAAACCCTAAGTATCTGTTAAGAAAATTATTTTTATTATAGGTAGGAAATTGGAATCTACGGAAACAATTGTCAGGCTAGTTTAGCTCCTCTGAATCATTGCTCAAATAAATTTCAGAACTCCAGGGTTCAAATTAAATCTCTAAGCACATAAAAAGAAAAATGTAGAAAATCAGAAATAATGTGTAGTTTAAAATAAGTTACAGGACACAGTCAAAGTAAGAAATGAATTCACATGGTTGACCTGATTAAAAAATGAACACATCCATTTAAATCTTTTTATGTCTTAGGTGTTTGGGGTTTTTTGGGTTTTTTTTTAATGTAGCAAAAGATGTACACTTTTGGCCCTCCTTTTTGTCATTGTTGTTTAGGAGGGAAAGCACTCCTCTAGAGTATATGATCTATAGGCTAAAATCCCAGAGGGACACATTTAACATGTTACACTCTTCCTGCTGATTTATGAATTATTTGATGTTGAGATTTTTATTGACGTTTTCTGGCTTGACTACATACATATGGTATGGAGAAGGTTGTAGATGCAGTTTTTCCCTATGAGAATCTGCCAAGGAGGACATTTGAAGAGAGGGTGTCTGGGGATAAGGCTGTAGAGAAAAGCGGGGCCGGCCAGATGGTGCTGGACATATGTGGTAGGTATGATACAGCTTGCTTTTTTTTTTTTTAGAAAATTTAAATGTGGAGAAGATCTCAGCAAGCCAGTTGATACCTCTCCTCCTTTGATATTATAGTTTCCAATAGCATCCTTTTAAACACTCGGCCTCGCTCATTCATTAGACAAAGAATTCGGACTCATTTCCGGAAATGTAGCTTTGCCTTCCTTGAAATTGAGTGGAAATCTTGAATTCAGATTGTAACGTTAAAAATTGTGTTTCTCTCTTATTTGGAAGTACACGCCAACTTAAAGTAAGTAATCTTCATAACGTGACTTCCCAGCCTTGCTGTATCTGAGAACATGTGACATAGGCAGTGTCCCCATGACGTAAGTTTCCCCTCACTGGGCCTGGTGAAAAATGGGACTGTTCTGAGATACTCCCTTGCTTTTTTCTCCTTGGGACCCGGTGTACCTCCATGTGAGATGGTTGGCCAGGAATAAGGCTGGCTGTGGGACAGAGGAAGAAGGTGGCTGTTGAGAGAGGGAGGCTACAATCCCAGCTTCACAAATGTACCTGCTTGTGTATTCATTTGTTCATTTATTTATTCATTTAATAATGTTCCTCTCTGAAACATCATCTTTCCTCTGTCCCCTCAGCTCACGTCATAGGGGCAGAAGGGTGCTAACTCATCTTAGGGACCATTCTGTGGAGTATCATCTTGCTGATTGGTGGCAAGAGGAGAATTGATGATGCCCAAGAGGAGGATTTTGACCCTTAGCCCAGAGAATATGTGATAAGAGAAAATAAAATACTGTCCTGTTTTGTAGGATTTGATTAATTGCATTACCTTTTTTGTATATTCAAACCTTACTAGCTGTCTTTGATATCATGGGTCAGAGTACTTGATCTGTAAAGGGCCCAAGAGTAAATATTTAGGCTCTGTGGGCCACACAGTCTGTTGTAACTACTCAAAGGAATGAAACTGGGTCATTTGTAGCGACGTGGATGGATCTAGAGACTGTCCTACGGAGTGAAGTAAGTCAGAAAGAGAAAAACAAATATCATATATTAACGCATGTATGTGGAACCTAGAAAAATGGTACAGATGAACTGGTTTGCAGGGCAGAAATGGAGACGCAGACGTAGAGAACAAACACGTGGACACCGAGGGGGGAAAGCGGGGCGGGTGGTGGTGGTGGTGTGATGTATCGGGAGATTGGGATTGGCATGGATACACTGATGTGTATAAAATGGATGACTAATAAGAATAATAATTTTAAAAAAGCTACCAGGGTAGCATGAAACAGCCACAGATAGAGGATAAACAAATGGGTGTGGCTGTATTGCAATCAAACTTTATTTACAAAACCAGGTGGCCGTCATCGGCCGACCTCTGCTATATCCTGTAGTGGTGTTATAGCTTCCTTTAATATTTTAAGTACTAGCTAAAAATGGAGGAGGATTGACGTAGCTTTCAGAGACCTGGCCCAGTGAGTATAGTCTTTCTAGGAAGCTCAGTCTTTGTCATTTAGGTGCTTCCAGTGATCATTTCCTAGATGGCCGAAAGCATACCGGTCTGCAGTTTAGTTATTCAGCCTCGTCCCTAAATTACGTCATCTGAGTAAATGGGGGGAAAAGTGTACACAGCATTATTTTGATTTCTTTTCCTCAAGTCCCCGTCGTTTGTCATACCTACTTTGGTGATGACCACCCAGTTGTGTGTCTCGCCATCAGTCACCATCGTTCCCCTCAGCCCCATCCATGAGTAGTATCTGAGATGTCACAGTCTTCTGTGCTTCTTTCCGAATACCAGTCAGTCTCCTGCCCACCTCTCCCTTCTCCTCTCTAAGGGGAATGTTTGCAGGCTTCCCTCTGAAGGGCATAAGCCAGGATCTTCCTAGGTCTGTACATTTTCCCACTTCTTGACAGTTGCTCAGGAGCTGAGGCTTCTCCTTGCACTCATGTGACTCCCTTTTAAGCGTTGGGACCCTGCCCTTTTAAACGAAACATATACTGTGCTCTTTGAAATTTTATAATTTGGTATTTAATGTCTTTATTTAAGTCTGGCTCAGAAATATAAAATAGACATGATTTTCCTTCCCTTCATATCTAAAGATTAATTGTTGTCCAAAGGCCTTCCCAGTAGAAGTGGAAAGCATCCACCCACTTGCGGATCCCATCTCCACGTCTCGGGCTTGGCTGTCCTGTTTTTCTCAGGAAACACATGAGCGTTGGGCGTTCCGTGATTTTTCATTGTCATTGCCAAGCAGCCTGTGCCTGATTGCCTACGTGAAGAGACACGGGCAGAGAATGGATGAATCCTTTGCAAAGATCCCCTGAATTGCATGGCCTGGCTGGGGTGCAGTCAGGGTGGTGGGGGACCTAGGGGCCCATTGCTTGATCCACAGGCTCCCAGGATGCTCCCCTGCATTCTACCAAATATTTATTCAGCAGACATTGACTGGGCACCAACTGTGTGTTGGGCTTGGAGGGAGAACTTTTTTGCAAGGAGGATGAAAATTTTTCAGATAGAAGTGATCGAGCTCCTTGGAATCCTCTTGCTTGAGGTCGACACGGAGGGCTTACAGCCACTCTAACCGAGAGGAAATCAGCTCATACCATGAGGCCACTTGACCTCCTTCTGGTTCTTTCCACCAGCCCCACTGGGTTTCTCCGCTTTCGGGGAATGTAGCGCAACCCATGTATGAGAGAGACTCACCCAAAATCTGAATCCAGGAAAGGCTGAGAGTTCAGAACTTTTAAGAACCCTGAAGTAACCTCAGGAGCTTGCGACCTGACAGATGTCTTTACAAGGCACAGAAGCACAGCTCACCTCCAAAGAGACCTCAGCAGAAGAGTAGAAAATTACAGCAAGTGCACAGGCCCCCGGCTGCGTGATCGCGGGCAGGGGACGTACCTTTCTGTTGCCCTTCTTCGTTTGTAGGTATTGGCGTATCCCAGCTGTTCTAAGGTGTGATCGCTTACGAGGGAATCTGATGTGAACTTAATGCATGTTTAGAGGGCGTCTGAAATTCAGAACCAGGCAGATCCATCTCCTCTGACCCTAAACAGGGTCCTAAAATAAATTGCTTCAGGAAATTGGATCCCCACGATTACCAGTGGGGAATTTTGAAGTGTGTCCAGTATTCCATGGGAGATCAAAGAAGCCCAACTAAAGAAATTGTGGACTGACTGACGTGACAACTGTAGATTGAGCAAAGATTCTTTTTGAAAGGGCTGTCGTGATCATGACTCAAACATTGGAGGTACTAAGGTGACTGGCGGTGGAAAGAATCAGAACAGGTGACAGTCCTTAAACATGTATTGACTTAGATAATTTTGCCTATGTTACACATAAAAAAAAAAAGAACAAAAACCGTTAGACTTCGTGGAAAAAAAAAAGATCCTGAGGTAACGAGTGCAACATGCTTTGCTTGGTGGCCAGCACGCGCTGAGCACTCTGTAGATTAGAAGCGTCGTCATGTTCATTAACAACAAAACCAGCAGCAGTAAAAATACTTCTATCGTGCAGCTCTGATCTTGTCCTCGCATCGTTTTTTCCCCTTTCAAATGTCATTAAAAGTCTTTAACTGTCTTTTCAATGTCTCTAAAAGACAGTTTTACTTTACCTTGAAGCCAAAAAGGTTTGCCCTAAAACTCCACCTAGAAACGTAGGTCTCCACTTCCCAAGTGGAAATACCTTGAGAGTTTTCAGAGATTGTGGAGAGCAGAGATGGGTTTTCGTAACAGCCGGTGAGGTTTTCAGTGGACCCAGTCAGAGCAGTAGCCTTTTTGCCTCACAACATGGCAGTTTGCTTAGTCCTTAGCCTCAGTGCTCTGAGGTGCCTAGGGCATTATAACCTGCTCTTCTGATGGAATAATTACCCACATCAGTGTCAGCAGCACTTTTTTAATCCTTAAATATTTGTGGCACTCAAGAGGACGTAACCCGTCATTAGGTTTGATGGGATTCTCACCTATAAACTGGCCATAGTGACCTTATGGTCTCTTAGGGATTTCAAGGTTGTAATTCAACTAAGAGTTACGAGCCAGCATCTGATTCTGTGTCAGGCAAGTTGATAGATATTTTTCTCTCCAATCCCCTAAGAAGTAAGAAATACAGTCAGATTACCAGATAAGGGCCTGAGTCTCCAGGAGGCCCCTTGTCACCTCATGTGGGAGGAAGCAGTGCTTCAGGCCCAAGACCAGCAGCCGTTTCTCTATAAAGACACTGGGAGATCACTGGAACAGGATTTAATCTGGAACATTCTAGACTCTGAAGTCCTGAGCTTAGATAAGATGAAGTGACAGAGAATATTGCAGATGTCAGTGGAAGGACAGGAGTTTTCATCCAAGGTTCAGCAGACCATGGGGTCATTGGCCACACTTTGCAGGCTGGAACTAGGCGCCGTCATAGCAAGCCTGGATTCACCCTCGCTTGTGTAGCTGCAGTAATGATGGTGCTCTGTGGGTCTGAAAGTGAAAGAAACAGAAAGAAACATACGATGGTGAGAAGCCAGATTTTCCTTGTAAATAGTGTCTGCCCAAAATGATCATTCTAAGGGGCGGGACTTGGGGGGAGATGGAGAAAATACAGAAAGAAAAGACAATATTGGTGATTTTTGTCAATTTAACTTGAAAAATGGAGGAGGAGAGTAACATTCTCCGTGTATTATGCTGAGTTGATAAGGTGATACTGAAAGGTTGCAATTCAGTAGCATATTTTGTGAGCTCCCCGTTTCCTTGAACTATATGGTAAAAGAATAAATTAAAATGCTGATGTAGAATCTTTGCTGGAGATAGAGACACTGACTCTTTGCCACCTGAAATTGGCAGTGAACAGCAGAGCTGAAATGGAAATTGGCAGGTACCACTGGATGTACCCAGGCTCAAAGAACCACCAGTACCGTCCCGTGCCAACCCTGGGGGACAGGGCTAGCCTCTTGAGCAGTCCAGGTAAATACAGCCTCGGGGTGAATTCGCACAGCAAGTCTTCTGTTATCTTTAATATGATTTGTGATAGCTCTTTCGGTTTGGTGTTGTTTTCTGTTTTGCTTGATGCATTAATTTGTTCACAGGGGTAGGGGTGGAATTAGCCCCTTAAGATTTTTTTTCATCCTCTTTCTTTTTCTCTCTTCCTTTCCATTCCACCCCATCTTTCACCTGTCTCTTCTCCCTCCTCCCTGTTTCCTCCCCCTCACCTCTTCTCAAAAGGAGCAGTGTACAGTGAGGTATGCCTGGGGCTAAGCACGAAATTTCTAATATCTGAACCAATAACGGGTTGGGGGGGGGGCGTCACACATGCCCATCATGGGACCAAGAACTGAGCCAGGACATTTGAGGCGCCTGGGCTCTGAGGGTGCTGTCAGTGTCCCCACATGTCTTTCTGGCCACACTGCTCTGCCACGCTCTGATCTCACATCAGTCCATTGCCTTTGAGAAGGAAAACTCAGAGCCCATGAAATGACGAGCAGATCCCTGGGTACGCCATCCCGTCAGGTAGGTCCACAGGGTCCGCTTTCTAGTCTCCTTGCTCAGGAGGAGCGCCGGTCTCTCGGAACGTCTAAGTGTTGGGTCGGGGTGAACTGTGCATCAGCCCATCTGGGGACCCGGACGGGGAGAAGGCTGAGCGATGTGCACAGCCACCCTCCACATCCTCGAAGTCCGCACAAAGCACCCTCATACTCAGCTCAGTGAGCTAAAATTCGGTGGTTTCAAGTTACTTAAAATGTGAATATAAAGGGATGGTGTTGGGTCAGAGAAACACAACAGGCTTCAAGTTCCGCTGTAATTCTCTGTGAACCCATAGCAGCATTCCTCCCAAATGTTTGCTTACTTCTGCAGGAATAAATCAGAAATGACCGCATGGAACCTGCAAGTCTAGAAAGAGCGATCCTGAGGTACAACGTCAGACACACGTTGAGTTACAAAGTCAGACCACCTGTAATTCATTTAAATCTTTTCTTTAAAACCTACATTGGGGCTTCAGGTTAATTAACGTGAAATCTGACTTTGGGATTAGTTCTACACCTTGAGTGACAGATTCCTTCCCTCAACCTCTGGCCACTAGGCGCCAGCCCCGTGTGTGCCTGTGTAGTGCCAGTTAGAAGAGGTGAGCAAGAAATGCCATCAGACAGTTGTTCTCTTGGATCCTTCGAAGGATGGAAGGTTCTGGAATCTTGAGTTTTAAAAATTACCATTGGACATGTATCCATACAGTGGAATACCGTGCGGCAGTGGAAGGGAATGAAGTACGCGTGATACACACTGCGACGTGGATGCATCTCAGAAACAGGATGCTGAGTAAAAGCTGACACGAGAACAAATACCGTAGGGGTTCCGTCGATAAGAAATGTCCAGAATTGGCAAATCCAGAGAGACAGAAAATAGCTGAGTGTTTGCCAGAGGCTGGGGTAGAAGGGGTTTTAAAATTAGATCGTGGTGCTGGTTGCACCACTCTGTAAATGGACTCAAAACCACTGGATTGCACGCTTAAAACAGGTGAATTTTCTATGTAAACTTAGCTCAACAAAGCAATTTTTTAAAATAATTCTACAGCACTTCTATTGATTGATTGATTGATTGGCTGTGTTGGGTCTTCGTTTCTGTGTGAGGGCTTTCTCCAGTTGCGGTGAGCAGGGGCCACTCTTCATCGCGGTGCGCGGGCCTCTCACTATTGCGGCCTCTCTTGTTGCGGAGCACAAGCTCCAGATGCGCAGGCTCAGCGGTTGTGGCTCACGGGCCCAGTTGCTCCGCGGCATGTGGGATCTTCCCGGACCGGGGCTCAAACCCGTGTCCCCTGCACCGGCAGGCAGACTCTCAACCCCACTGCACCACCAGAGAAGCCCAACAAAGCAATTTTTAAAACGCTCCCCCCGCCAAAGCAAAATGAAACGGGCACAATTCAGTGGCAGAGAGACAGAATGAACAGTATTTGCTAACATGACAAGAAGGTCCCCAAAGTATCCGAAAGTACTGCCAGAAAGAGAAAGGTCTTCCTCTTAAGAATGTGTCAGAAGACACCAGCCTAGTTAGAAATCGAGAAGAAAACGAAGCATCTTTCCTGGATTTGGGTGGTAAAGCGTAAAGGTCAGTATGGGCATTCTAAGGAGCAGTGGCAGCTGAGAGGAAAAAATACAAGCCTCCAATTTCCTCTCCGAAACCTCTGGGGCCAAATTTATTTAAGAATTCAGAAGAGTTGAGGTTTTTGAAAAGTGACGTGGCACACATACCACGTGTGCGGCGCCACGTCCCCAGTCAGGTCTGGGTGCATCCCCCGAGTCCAACACGTGGATCTTTCTGGAGAGCCGGAGTTACGTTTGGGCGTCAGGGAAATTCAGTGCAGAACAGGTTTTGCTGCCAGATGAGCTCGACCCCCCTCCCCCTACCCAAAAAAAAAAGCCCCTTAATTTTCAGAGTTTTCGGAATTCTGGAATGGGATGATGAGAGATCGTAGGACTCTATTAGTTCTCACGTTGCTGGTGATATTTCCGGTGAGAATTCCACGAACGAGCAGGTTCTCTTCGGAGTGGGGAGAAACAAAATCACTGAACTTGATCTCTAGCATCATCTTGCCACATCCCGAAATGGTCTCCATGCACCTGTGGTGGTACCTGTGTGTGTGCGGGGGGGACATCACTGGGGGAGACGTGCCCGTGTGGCACACGCACTGTGGCCATGTGTGTCTGGAGCCGGGGCAGAGGCCTCACGTGGGATGGTGTGAAGAGGCCATCGCGGGCCCCGGAGTGAGGGGAGCGAACGCAGCCGTGGGGTCACTTTCCTAGTTGCCTGGAGATTTTGCCGGCTCCTCCATCAGTGCAGTTGCCATTCTGTGCTTAGATCCCAAACCAGATGGTGTGAGGGAAAAAATAGAGGATTCCATATGGCTCTTGTGTCTTGCTTTTTTTTTTTTTCTTCCCCTCAACCTACTTATTCCCCGTTGGAGAAGTCAAGGTGCTTCCAGTTTGCTTTGCCTTGATCGTTTCCCATTTTCCTTCTTGGGTGTAACTTCTCCGCAGAATTACATTTTTAGCACTTGGTTAATCCTTCACCATCTGTTTCTTCTTTTTTCATTGTTTAATTTCTTTGACCAGGTAACATCCCCATCTTCTCTAGGCCTCCAGGAAATCAAAGGATGAGTGGCCACAAGGGCAACCCCATGTGACGCTGCCTTGGGGACCTAGGCCTGAGATGCTGGCCTGAGACAGTGGCACTCGGGAAAGAAGGAACTGTTATGGCTACAGCTGCACTCGACGGAATATTATGCTTCATGTGTGCTTCAAGCTACTGTGGGTTGTGTTACACAGGCTTCACTCAAGAGTGTCACCTGAGAGAATTTCGATCCTCTGTTCCAAGTGTGGTCTGTGGACCAGCAGGATCAGCATCGCCTGGAAGCTTCAGCCAAATGCGGAGTCTCAGGCCCCGCCCCAGGCCTGCTGAATCCGAATCTGCATTTGGACAAGATTTCCAGATGGTTCCTGGGCACAGTTTGGGAAGCACTAATTTAGAGGCAGGTGCAAAAGCAAGAAGGGAGAAGACAGGAAGGAATCGAAGCAGTGAATTTACCCTTAAAAGTTCTAGAAATCTCTATATTTAGAGAAGACGGAGAATTGCTTAAGGTGTCCATTCTCCTTTCCCTCTCTATTTATGAGGAGGCAGGTATAAGAATTGCCAGTCGTTAAGGCACTGAGTCCTGGTTAGTTTGAAAGGCCAGTGACCTCTGATTCTCCTGTCTACTTGCCTGAATATGTGCTTTCTCTGATTCCTTTGTTTAAAATCTTGGTGGAGGAGAGTGGGGAGGGGCATCGAAAGGGGGGGACAGCTTGTTTTCTTGTGGAGAGAAAGAGGAGAAAGTAGTTGACAGGAGCTGGGAGAAGCTCTTTTTTCTCTTTTTTAAAGATTTGTTTATTATTTATTTAACTTATTTTTGGCCGCGTCAGGTCTTAGTTGCGGCATGCAGGATCTTTCGTTGCGGCACGCGGGCTCTTCATGTGTTGCGCGGGCTTCTCTCTAGTTGTGGCGGGCGGGTTTTCTCTTCTCTAGTTGTGGCGCGCAGGCTCCGGGGCGCGTGGGCTCTGTAGTTTGCGGCACGTGGGCTCTAGACGAGGCTCGCGGGCTTACTTGCCCCGTGGCATGTGGGATCTTAGTTCTCCAACCAGGGATCGAACCCACGTCCCCTGCATTGGAGGGCAGATTCTTTACCACTGGACCACCAGGGAAGTCCCCCTCGTCACCTTCTTGAATATAATCCAGTGACATGCAAGATGCTGTCACTTAATATGGCTATAAGCTAAGGGACCAAGAATGACTATTCAGACACTGGTAAATCTGTATGTAGTTTGGCATTCAATCCGCCAGATAAGGAGTAGAAAAACCACCCCCTTCCACCAGTTCCCCTTCTGGCCATCTTCCAAATCTAAATGGCTCTGATGCTTGGGTTAAGATGACTGTAGATAATTCCAGAAGTCCAAAGAGACCACCCTGTCACATACGGGCTAGAATGGAGAGTGTGGGGGGAGCACGGGGAATGTTGGTGTTTAGCTGAGAGTTTAGCAGGAAGCCCACGTGTTGGGATTTCCATGGCCAAGCATGGATTCCTGAGCCGCCGTGAGGGGCAAGCAAGCATTTCCTGCCTGTCCACTGCTGTGAATCAGGTCACCCTGTTGGGCTCCATGTATCTGCCCAGGTGTGACCTGAGAAGGCGGGCCCCCAGAGATCCCCAACCTTTCTCTCTGGCCCCTGAGCCTGGGACTTCTCTGTTGTGGATCCGCTTTATAGAGTGACACCTGGGATATGTGAGTCCTGGGAAATGCTGTTGGATTTGTTATTCTTTCATGTCACTCTGCCCTAACCTAAGGTTGTAAGGCCACTACATTTGAGGCCTTTTCTGCAAATACTTGAAATGTATTTCATGGTGGGGAACCCTTAATCTCTTCATGTGCGTCTTTGGGCTCTGTTGCTGGTTGCATGAGGACTGTACCCAGTGGTCTGATGGTGTCGTGTGGGCTCTCGGGCGGGGTGGCTTTTCCCCAGAGTCTGGTCGGAGAAGCTCTCTTGGTTTGCACAGCTCTGGCCGGGGGAGGCACCCAGTCTGTCTGATGGCTTCCAGTGATTCAAGGTGTTTCAGGTTAGATGGAGGTGAACAATGGACACAGTGCAAGCACATTCTAGCTCAGGTTAATGCTATCGATATAATGTTTCTGAGTTTCTTAAGAGTTCTTTGCATTTTGTTTTCTGCTGTGGATTAATTATTTCATTTTCAAATTACCTGCAGTTTTCACCAAAAACATGTGCCCCTATAGAGCAGGTAACTGTTCTGTATCTTATTTACCAAAGGCTATTATGTCAGCCGTATACATATAATTTTTCATTTACAAATGTTCAACTTTTTATCGGCTATGCTGTTGGTATATGATTAGCACTCAACTATGTAGCAGTGGCTGCGACTGTGTCTGTGATATATAGAACTCCCTTTGCCTTTTGGTCTTGTGTCTGTCCCTCAGCTCAGAGCAGGCAGACAGAGAAAGCAGAGACGAAAAGCAGATGGATCAGTACTGAGTATAAGTCTGGAGCTTTCTCTCAGGTGCAGCGTCTGGTTTTAGGGACACTGACTTGGATTATTCAAAGCAGTGATTCGCAGTCTTTTAGAAATAGTGACGTCTGATCTTTGTTTCCTTTATGATGCCCCTTGTGTTGTATGTTTTCATTTTGGGTTAATTAAAATTAATTTTGTCTTGAACTCTTTCGCCACCCTTAGAGCTAACTGGAGACATTGGGAAGCAGCTGAAGTCTGCTGCTAGAGGCTAGAGTCTCCCCGCCTCCCCCCTCAGGCTGTGTCCTTTCGGGGGTCCCTGTTCACTCACACCCATGTGTTTCCATATCTGTCAAAAGCTTATATAAAATGGCTCGTGTACTAGAAAACAGAAAGCTCTGGGTGTCTGAGTCATTTAAGTGGGATGAGGCTTCCTCTGAAGAGCATCACGCTTGCGTTTTATCTGGGAACTTCCATGGACAGTGCTTTCACCCTGAGGAATAACTCTAGTGGTGAAATGTCAGGCCAGTAGGAGAGGCGATGGGATGAAGACGAGCCTTTTCATGGTCTTAAGACAACCTGGTTTACGTTCATGTGCTCTTTCCCAGTGGTGACACATGGAGATTACGGAGATTCCTGTGAGGACTTGGCTTAGACCAGGCTGGTGATGCCACCCACTGTGGTTTTGTGAATAAAGTTTTATTAGAACCAGCTACACCCATTCATTTACAGATTGTCTGTGGCTGCTTTCCTGCGAGAACAGCAGAATTCAGTGGTTGCAACCATATGCTCTGCAAAGCCAAAAATAGTTACTATCTGGCCCTTTCCATTAAAAAAAAAAAGCCAACCCCTGACTTAGAGTAATTGCATTCTTAGCACACGTTGCAAGTCCAGTCTACTTATGGTAGGCAAGACCTAAAAATTCTGCTAGTCACTCAGTTTCCTAGAATCTTCTCCCTCCGAGATCCCTCACCTTCTTCTCTTCAGGCTCCAGATCCTTGCTCCCTGGGGTACTTGTTGTTCACAGGCTTTAGACTAAAGCTCAGCCCTTCTTCAGAGGGTCTCTTGGCTCTTTCTGGAAGCTCAGCCCCTCTTTCAGGTCCCTCTTTGAGTGTTCCCGTAATATACCAAGTCCTGTTAAATGGGTGCCATGGAGCTGTTTTCATCTATTATACCATTCATTGTACTTTAGCAAGTTTTATTTTCTGTGATATGTAAAAGATCATTTATATCTTGTTAAGGGCAATATTGGGGGTCATTTCTTTTTTTCTTTTTTCTTTTTTTTTTTTTGCGGTACGCGGGCCTCTCACTGTTGTGGCCTCTCCCGTTGTGGAGCACAGGCTCCGGATGCGCAGGCTCAGCGGCCATGGCTCACGGGCCCAGCCGCTCCACGGCCTGTGGGATCCTCCCGGACCGGGGCATGAACCCGTGTCCCCTGCATCGGCAGGCGGACTCTCAACCACTGCGCCACCAGGGAAGCCCTTGGGGGTAATTTCTTTAAGTGATTTTTCAAAGTATGGGCCTCTGATGCCCTGAATCAGAATCACCAAGGATTTTGGTTAAACATTCAGATTCCCAGGCCCCCCCTTTAGGGTGGGTCCCAGGAATTTGATATGTTTTAATAAGCTCCCCAGGCAGTTCAGAGCCACACTGAAGTCTGACCACCGCTACTGTATACATAGAGGATCATAACGTTGGATGAGAAAATAGTCCCTCGTTACAACATCTTTGGTGAAGTATCATTCCCGTTCAAAATACCTATCTGAAGAACAGGATAAATCTGAAATTCAGAGACAACGTGTACACATATCCACCATCAAGATGCCCGAAGCCAAATCACCACATCCTTAGCAGACAGTGAATTAGAAGCAAACTTCTCTTGATGTTTTAATATTGTCATTGCATCTTTGTGTATTAAAAAACGCAGAAAGATTTGATGGTAGAGGTGCAGGCAGACACCAGAGCTGAAGCTGTGTATTAGTTATCTTTTGTTGCATAACTAATTAATCTTAAACTTAGCAGCCAGGAACAACAACATATATTATCTCAGTTTCTGTAGGTCAGGAGTCTGGGCTCTGCTTAGCTGCAGATCACTTTTGTGGCTGTTCGCAGGACTCAGTTCCTCAAAGACTGTGGGACTGGGAGCCTCAGTTCCTCACTAGCTGTTGGCCCAAGACCTCCCTTGATTCCTTGCCACGTGGGCTTTCCCATATCTCCCTGATGACATGACAGCTGGCTTCATCAGAGAGCGCTGGTGAGCAGGTAAGAGAGAGTGCCAGCAAGGGAGAAGAGAGAATGCTAGGAAGACAGAAGTCAGTCTTTTGAAACCTTATCGGGGAAGCTAGTCAGCAAGTTCAGCGCACACTCAGGGGGAGGGAATTACACAAGGGTATGAATATCGGGGGGTGAGGATCATCGGGGGTGTCTTAGAAGGCCGACTGCTACAAGCTGTATAAACATTTCAAAATGGAAATGCGTCATGTGCCTCCTTACAGCACTGTCTTCTCTCCTTTCCCCCTCGCTTTCCTGTCACCAAGTGGGGGAGCCCACAGGTTCTGTAGCCACAGGATACGTGCCCCCAGCCCATCCCAGCCAGGTTGATGTGGCTCCTGCCTTTTGCCGCCAATTCTTAGTTTCCAAAGGGGACTCGTAACCTTTTAACATTACTAGCATCTTTTGTAAAAATCAAACTTAAGAAGCAGATCTTAAAAAGAAAAGGGAAAAAAAAAAAAAGAAAAAGAGGCAGGTGTTTTTTGTTTTTTTTTTTTTAACTTTTTTGAGGTGTAATTGGTATGCGTAAGCTGCGTATACTTAAAGTGGCCTATTTGATAAGTTTTGACATATGTATGTGCCCGTGAAACCAGCACCACAAGCAGGATGATGACATGTCCGTCAATCCCAAAGTTTCCCTGGGTCCCTTTATAAGCCCTCCCTCTCCAAGCAACCACTGATTTGCCTTCTGTCTCTCTGGGTTAGTTGACATTTTCTGGAATGGCCCTTGGGAAGATTCGTTCACATATATTCTCTCATCTTTTCTTGCCAAGCCATTCCCATAAAATGTTGTGTGACACTGACTGCTTCACAGCTCCAAGCTTCGTCTGCTTTTCCCCCTTCCTGCCTCCACTGAAAACGCCCTGCCCCCCTCGAATACAACTCAGAAAGACCCATTCTGCTACCACCTACAGTGGGAGAGTTTAGTTTGCACCCACTCCAGTCCAGCCTACACACTAGTGCCAGATTAGTCTCTTAAAAGCACACCTCAGATCACGTCACTGGCTTGCTCACAAACCTTCCCTCTCTCCCCACTGCCTGCAAAATGAAGCACACGAGGCTTCAGGTTGCCTCAGAGGCCTCCCCACAGGAGGGGCCCACCTGCCTCTCCAGCTTCTCTCCTGATGCTGTCCTGGTCCCCTTGATAAACTTGGCCACGCCCTCAGGTCTCCCCACGTGCCGCTCACCACATCGGTCCTGTTCTCCTTTGCTCATACTTGTCAGTGTGTCCTAACCATGAGATCCTTCTGTTCTTTAAGGCCTGTCTACACCACTGCCACCCACACACCGTTTCCTAAGCTCCCCACGCTAAGCCAAGGAGATCTGTCCCTACCTCACTCCCCATGTCCCTAAGTCAACTCTCTCTTCCTTCTACTGTAGTGATCTCTGATGTGTTTGTGTCCCTCACCCCACTCCAAAGTGTCAAGGCTGGGAGGGCAAACCAAACCGCTGCAGCCCCCAGCACAGTGCCTTGCACATAGCAGCAATTCAGTCGACACTCAACTGAATCCAGTGGAATCCAGCAGCGCATAGACACTGTCGCCCAGATGGTCAAGGAGGTTGAGTGCTGCTAAAGCTTAATACTGCAGGGAGATCTCAGATTTCCTGAACACCCTACAGATCTTTGTGCTCTTAAAATCTCTGCCGTTTGGATTTAGAGCTAGCTTCCCCTATTCACTATCCGTTTCCCTGGTTCTTTGCTCCCCGCTTAACTAGGCTAATAGCACACACACGGTCTTTAGGAAAACTAAAGCCAGTTCCCACAAAAGGCGAAGGAAGAGACTAACAAGTGTCTTTTTCTTGTCTTTGTTTATTCTCACCATGTGAACATAACTTTCCTTTTTTTTTTTTTTTTTTGCGGTACGAGGGCCTCCCACTGTTGTGGCCTCTCCCGTTGCGGAGCACAGGCTCCGGACGCGCAGGCTCAGCGGCCATGGCTCACGGGCCCAGCCGCGCCGCGGCATGTGGGATCTTCCTGGACCGGAGCACGAACCCGTGTCCCCCGCATCAGCAGGCGGACTCTCAACCACTGCACCACCAGGGGAGCCCCCCCATAACTTTCCTTTTATATAATTGCTTATTTTCTACTGCCCAAGCCATATTGCAAACGTGAGAGGCTCATCTATTTTAAGATTTTCACAGCGTACCACAAAAGTGAAAATTTCTGATTTCATAGATTTTAGGACAAGATTTTAGAAGGATCTCCTGAAAAGCAATTCTCTTTATATCATTAAAAATAGTTTCAGCGTTCTTGGCATTATGTAGCTAGACTTTTATGTCAGCGACTCTAGGAAGGTCAAGGGAGAACTGAGAAGCAACCTATCTGTCATTTAAGTGATTCCTCAGTTAGGTCTTTAACAGGAAGCCCCCCGTCCACTGACTTCATGATACCTTCTTTTTTTTTTTTTTAAGTCTTTATTAAATTTGTTACAATATTACATCTGTTTTATGTTTCGGTTTTTTGGCCACGAGGCACGTGGGATCTTAGCTCCCCGACCAGGGATCGAATCCGCACCCCCTGCATTGGAAGGTGAAGTCTTAACCACTGGACCACCAGGGAAGTCCCCATGATACCTTCTTAATGGTGTACACCAGTGGTTTACAGACTTTGGGTTGTTATGTCCCTTTACCCTCTTACAAATAATTGAAGACGCCAAAAAGCTTTTGCTCCTGTGGGTTATAGCTCTAAATCTTTTTTTGTATTAGAAATTAGAACTGAGAAATTTATTATTACTTAAGTAATAACGTTTTCATCATAGAAGTTTGAAAAGTTGTATAACTTATTTTTTATATCGTATCTATTAATATTTGATCTCAGAAATAGACTGTATGTTATCCTTTAAAAAATAATGAACTTATTTGTTTAAAATGACAATAACAAACCCATTACATGTTAACATAAATAATGTTTGGGAAAGATAAGTCTTTTCGCAAACAAAGTAAAACTTGAGTGAGAAGAGCAGCACTCTTACATTTTTGCGAATCTCCTTAATATCTGGCTTAATATCAGACAGCTGGATCCTTACACGTGCCTCTACATTCACTCAGAGGCATACCAGAGCACAAAGAAAAGTTCATACGCGATTGGGTTACGAGCTGGACTAGCTCCTTGTTTTTTGGTGGACCGCCATTTTTTCTGTTAAGAACGACTAACAAGCTATAGTTACTAAGACTTCCCTGGTGGCACAGTGGTTAACAGCCTTTTCATATATTTGTGGAGCTCTTCCTTGATAATACACCCAAATCCAACAAATGATGGTTTCTTAGAGATTATTAGTAATGTGGAATCGGAAACTATATTACTGAACTTCTTCTACTCTGTTCCATTAAAATCTGTTGCTCTACCTTGCACTTTGATCGGATCTGTATTCGAGAACGATTTTGTAACATCCCACGTTGGTCCTTTGGAAAATACTGGTTCTCTGGGTGGTGTAGATCTTCCAAGTATTGACACATTGTCCATTGTACCATATCCCAAAAGTCAAATTCATTAATAGCACCAGCGATTTCATCAAGAAGTCTTTTAAGTACTGGGAAGCTGGGAGTTTTCAGTGTCACAGGTGCAAGTTTTCCAAAACTGATTGACAACAGATACTATCACTTGTTTTCTTTGAAGTAACAAGCTCATTTACGTCATTTTTGAGAAAATTTCTGCCAGGTACCCAAGTGTGTGTGTGTGTGTGTGTGTGTGTGTGTGTGTGTGTGTGTGTACGCGTGTGTGTGTGTGCGTGTGCGTGCGCACACGCAGTGTCTCAGGTACAGCATTATAATTCAACATCTGTATACACTGCAGAGTGATCACCACCACAAATCTAGTTATGGTCCATTGCCAGACAGTTGACCCCCTTCACCCATTTCACCCAACCCCCAACCCCCTTCCTCTCTGGTAACTACTAATCTGTTCTCTGTGTCTATGAGTTGTTTTCTGTTTTGTTTTGGTTTTTTAGATTCCACATGTGAGTGAAATCATATGGTATTTGTCTTTCTCTGCCTGACTTAACTCATTTACCATAATGCCCTCAAGGTCCATCCATGTTGTTGCAAGTGGCAAGATTTCCTTCTTTCTTATGGCTGAGTAGTATTCCATTTTGTGTGTGTATGTGTGTGTGTGTGTGTGTGTGTGTATGTATGTATATACACATAAGATATATATCATCTTTAAAAAATTTTTTATTGTAGTTGATTTACAATGCTGTATTAGTTTCAGGTGTGTAGCGAAGTGATTCAGTTATACATATATATGTATTCATTCTTGTTCAGATTCTTTTCCCATATAGGTCATTACAGAATATTGAGTAGAGTTCCCTGTACTATACAGTAGGTCCTTATTAGTTATCTATTTTATTTTATTTATTTATTTTTGGCTGCATTGGGTCTTTGTTGCTGTGCGCAGGCTTTCTCTAGTTGTGACGAGCAGGGGCTACTCTTTGTTGCGGTGCGCGGGCTTCTCATTGCGGTGGCTTCTCTGGTTGCGGAGCACGGGCTCTAGGCACGCGGGCTTCAGTAGTTGTGGCATATGGACTCAGTAGTTGTGGCTCATGGGCTCTAGAGCACAGGCTCAGTAGTTGTGGCGCACGGGCTTAGTTGCTCGGCTGCATGTGGGATTGTCGCGTACCAGGGCTCGAGCCCATGTCCCCTGCATTGGCAGGTTGATTCTTAACCACTGTGTCGCCAGGGGAAGCCCTAGTTATCTATTTTATATATAGTAGTGTGTATATGTTAATCCTGAGCTCCTACTTATCCCTTCCCCCCACGTTTCCCCTTTGGTAACCATAATTTTGGCTTTGAAATCTGTGAGTCTGTTTCTGTTTTGTAAATAAGCTCATTTGTATCGTTTTTTAAGATTCTACATAGAAGTGATGTCATATGATATTTGTCTTTCTCTGTCTGACTTATTTTACTTGGTATGATAATCTCTAGATCTGTCCATGTTGCTGCAAGTGGCATTATTTCATTCTTTCTTTTGTGGCTGAGTAATATTCCATTGTATATATGTACCACACCTCCTTTTTGCATTCGTCTGTTGATGGACATTTCGGTGGCTTCCATGTCTTGAGTGACGTAAATAGTGCTTCAGTGAACATTGGGGTGCGTGTATCTTTTCAAATTACAGTTTTCTCCAGATACATGCCTAGGAGTGGGATTGCTGCATCATATGGTAGTTCTTGTATCATCTTGATCCATTCACCCATCAGTGGGCACTTAGGTTGTTTCCATGTCTTGGCTATTACAAATAATGCTGCAGTGAACACAGAGGTACCTGTATCTTTTCAAATTAGTGTGGAGATTCTTGAAAAAATTAAGAGTAGAATTACCAGTATGACCAAAGCTATTTTACTTCTGGGTGTTTATACAGAGAACATGAAAACTGTTTTCCATAGTGGCTGCACCAGTTTACATTCCCACCAACGGTACACAAGGGTTCCCTTTTCTCCGCATCTTTAAAGCCAACACTTATTTGTTGTCTTTTGGATAATAGCCATTCTGGCAGGTGCAAGGTGATATCTCATTGTGGCTTTGATTTACATTTCCCTGATGATTAGTGATGTTGAGCATCTTTTCATATGCCTGTTGTCTATGTGTCTGTCTTCTTCCCAAGTATTTTAAAAAAGTATTTATTTGTTTTATTTGGTTGCACCGGCTCTTAGTTGTGGCAGGCGGGCTCCTTAGTTATGACATGCAAACTCTTAGTTGCAGCATGCAGGTGGGATCTAGTTCCTTGATCAGGGATCGAACCCCGGCCCCCTGCATTGGGAGCTCGGAGTCTTAACCACTGCACCACCCGGGACTTCCCAAGTCTTAGTAACTACAGCTTGTTAGTCATTCTTTAAAGAAGAAATGGCGGTCCACCGACAAACAAGGTGCTAGTTCAGCTCGTAACTCAGTCGCACGTGAACTTTTTCATTGTGCTCTGGTATGCAGCAGTCCTGTATGTGTCCTTCTCCTTTCGTTGCACAGAACCTTCAAAACGGGGGTTTAGATTTATTAAAGTTGATTTTTTACTGCATCAAGGACATTTTTAAGTGAAACTGTCCCTTTTGGTTTTTTTCCTATGAGTGTGTGGTGGTGAGCAATGCACTGCTGATTAATACTTTGGTGCCACTGCCTGATTCGCGCTAAGCCATCCGCAGTTTTACTGTGCAAGCGTCAACACAGTGAAAAAAGTCAATGTCTTCTAGTGCAATTATAAAGACAGTTTTGGCCTCCCACACCTCCTGAATGAGTCTCAGGGTCTCCCAGGGCTGCACAGACCCCTCTTGGAGGGCCCCTCTTTTCTGCCCTTGTGCTTCAGCGACCAGCCGATGCACCTCCAGAATAGGGTCCCCTGGGAGCAGGTGAGAAATGCAGAGGCACAGTCTCCTGCCGAGACCTGCCTAAACAGAATCTGTATTTTAACGGGATCCCCAGGGAATTTATATGCACATGAAAGTTGGAGAACGAGTGCTCTTGAAGGGGGAGCTGCAGACTTTTCCTGCAAAAGGCCAAATGGTAAATATCTGGCAACTACTCAGCTGTGCCTTTGCAGGTTGAAAATAGCCACACACAGTACATAAAGGAATGAGTTCGGCTGTGTTCCAGTAAAACTTTATTTATGGACACAGAAATTTGAATTCCATATACTTGTGTCACGAAGTAGTATTATTCTTTGAGTTTTGGTTTTTTAAAAAATCATTTCGAAATAGAAAAAAGCGCTCTGTGTTCGCAGGCCATATGGAGAGCTGAGTCTGGCCCATGAGCCACAGTTGGCTGACGCCTGCAGTAGAACACTTGTTCTCCAGCTTGAAATCACCTGGGGAGCTTTTTTTTTTTTTTTTTTTTTTTTTTTAAGGAAAACCACTAGTTCTTGAGCCCTGCCCCGAGAAATTCTGATTCATTGGTCTGGAGTGAAGTGTGGAGATCAGGGCTTTCCAGTGCACTCCAGATAATCCTGTTGGGCAGCAAAAGATTGAGAACTTCTGCTCTGTAATATTTTGTAAGCAAAGTAAGGTTTATTTTAAGCTCTTTTTTTTTTTTAATTGTAGAATTTGGCAGTCACACTGTTGTCTCAGACCGAGATTGTACACGATAGCCTGAGAACGAGGTTTCTCATCGTTCTTTGTTGTTTGTTGTGTTTGGGGCGGGGACCGTCCTGTACACTGCGAGATGTTTAGCGGCATCCCTGGACTCCACCCACTAGAGCCGGTAGCGCCCCCCCCGCCAGTCGTGACAACCCAAAATATCTCCAGACGTTGCTCAATGTCCCCTGGGGGGGCACCGTCACCCCCTATTGAGAACCGCTGCTTGAGCCAACTCAGAGTCAGGGGGGTCTTGGTCCCCTGACATCCGCTTTTATGTCTCTTAAGTAAGGATTCTCTCTGCCTCCGTTTTCCTGCTGGTTGTTTGCAAGTTGCAAACCTTGGTTACTTATCCTTTTCTTTTTGAATTTGGTGCACTGTTAGGAATCAGTAAAGCAGCAAGGAAGGCCATGCGTAGAGGGCTATGTGTGTTGTGTGTGTGTGTGTGTGTCTGTGTGTGTGTGTGTGTGTGTGTGTGTGAGAGAGAGAGAGAGATGAGAGAGAGAGAGAGAGAGAGAGAGAGAGAGATTCATTCCCTGGGTAAGAATCTGAGCCCTTGTTGCTGCCGGTCTTCCTCCTGAGCCAGCATTAAAGCTGCAGCCAGGATCACAGACAACTTGGGGCAAATCACTGGGCCGTTATGAACTCACAGCCATGGCAACAGCCATCCGCAAGCCCGAGGACAAAACATGTTTTATTCTGTTGTTCTGCACAGAAGGTTCTAGTGATGCCAGAGACAAAATGGCCATTGAGAGGAAGAGGCATTGAGGCCTATTTTTTCTCCCTACTGTGTGGTTTATCTTTAAACTATCTTAGGCTAACGCACACTGGGGTTTTAGTGCAAATCAAAACGGAAAATTCTCTTTAGCTTCAGAGACCGGCCAAATGAAGGCCGAAGACTTTATTAACCTAACAGAACCGCTGGGGGGTGGGGGGCGGGGCGGAGGCGGCGTTGGTGAGAGGTACTGAGAATATTAGTAAATACTATGTGCTAGAAGGCCTAGCAGTGTTTTTTTTTTCCCCACAAGTAGTTCGCACTCATCCAAAAAATGCTTTCCTTGCCTTTTCTGGTTTATGTTCACCAACGTTGTCATTGCTGGTTTGAAGCTCGGGAAAGCTCAGCCTGTGGATTTATAGGAATATCCAAGAAAAGCATCGATCTTCCGTAGCTGGCATCAACATTTCACAGCGTGACGCTCTGCTGATACTCGGCACCACCTCCCTTTTTAAAAACATCACCCTGGCCTGTGACTTCTCATGCTGGGGACAGCCCGAAGCAGAGATCCAGGACCTTTGTCTGGATGGGGGTGGGGTGTGATAGGTCTGTGTTCTCAGACCTTCTGCGGTAAGGCACTAAAGCATCTTTGATGTGAAAAATCGGAGGTTAACCGTGCCTGCTTGGCTCAGAAAAAAACACTGTAGTTGCACTCTTTTCAAGATGGCTGAACAGCTTGTAACATTGTGTTTTTCTTCATTGCGGCCCCTGGAACTTGCCATTTGATTTGCAAGTGGCTGGAGTTACGGCCAAGCCCAGCAGGCCACCTCTTTGGGAGAAAACACCAAACACAGTTGACACAAAAGCAGGCACTTCAAAGGGACTCAGGATGCTGCACCTGGGACTGGTGGCTGGCCTGGGCTTCTCAAACTTTCAGGCACACAACTGCGGGCTTGTTCAGATGCACATTCTGATTTGGTTGGTCTGGGGTGGGGTCCAATATTCCACATTTCCCCCAAGCTCCCTGCTGAACCTCACGCAGCTCGTCCAAGGACCACACTTGGCAAAGCAAAGGCTTTCAAGTACTTTCAGCTGCTAAATGGTCCCCTCATGTCTTTCCTTGACCTCTGAAAGTGTTCACTGCGGTCCAGAAGCTGACAGCATCCTGCGTCAGCTCTTCTGAGCTACCGGCCCACATATCCGATCGCCTACCGGAAGCGCCCCCCTTAAGATGGCATCCGGTCACCTCAAACTCAGCATGTCTAAAACTGAACTCAACATCTTTGTCCTCAAAGCCTAGCCGTCCTGGGTCAAGCCCAGCTCAGGGAACAGCACAACATCCATCGGGTTCCACGTGCAGAAATGGAGGAGTCATCCTTGGTTCTCACCAGCCATCCCCAACCCCTCCTTTGAGTCCACACCAAGTTGTGCCCACTTGACATCTCAAACCTCTCTCAGACCCATCCCTTTCTTCCACTTCCGCTGCTTTTGCCCTGGTCCAAGCGCCTGCCCTCTTTTGCCTGAAGCATTGCAGCAAGCTCCTCCCCATATCCACGGCCACTTTGTTCCTGTCACATCCGCCAGGAGGATCTTCTACAACCCCGGTCTGTTCCCTGGGGTTAAAAATGTTCAGTGGCTTCCCATGATGCTGCGGATAAAGTCCAGAATCCTTCAGGAGGCCTGGAAAGCCCTCAGTGCTTCTAGCTCCAATAGACCCTCTCCTGCCTTCCTTGCCCCACCCTCACCGTGTACTCTCTGTGTTCTGGCATCTTTTATGCCCGGGAAAGCGCCCTGCTCTTTTCCACCATAGAGCTCTTGTTCGCACTGTTCCTCTTTCCCAGCACACCCTCCGTAACCCAGCCCTCTCTCCTTTTACCTAATCAGCTCCAATCCATCCTTCAGATCTAAGCTGCGGAGGCTGTTCCTGGTCACTGTCCAGAAGCCTCAGTAAGTCCTCATGGTTTCCTCTCCTAGCACTTCTGAGCCCAAAACCATGTGGATGGTGTCTGTTTCCCCCATAGGCTATAAACTCCATTAGCATGTAGACCATGCCTATCGTAGCTCGCCATCGAGTCCCCAGCGTCCAGCCCAGTACCTGGGACCTCAGAGACACCTCGGTGGGCATTGAATGTTCACTAATGGAATGAAATGGAATGAATGGGTGAATGGACAGCTGCTCCCTCCCTCCCAGCATCTCATCCTCACCCGTATCTGTTACCCTGCTTAACTGACAGCTTCCATTCAAGCGGGCCTTTAAGAGACCCCAGTACCCAAGACGATAACAGCTAGATTATGGGGCAGAGCTTGTCCTGTTCAAATGAGAGCTGGGCTGCACCGTCAGGGGACCCCGTGCCGACTGCTTCTTCGAAGTGCGTTACAGGTGACGTCATGTTGATTCGGCCGTTCTGTTGAGAATTTAATAATTGACTCATTAGCCACGGGTGCTTCTTCACACCCTGATGTCTGATACCTTGAAGACCATTGTTTCATAGGTTTTGTTCAGTTCGGTTGTGGCTTCAGGCAGGAGGATAAATTAGGTCCCTGATACTCCATCTTGGCCAGAAGCCAGGAATCGTTTCATGGCATTAGGTGTTTACTGTCGCACGGTTTGGCTGGTAAAGATATCAGGCGGGGCTGCCACAGTGTAGAGCTGGCATGATTCTTTAGGACAGTGGTTCTCAGATTGGAGCCTACGTGAGAATCACCCGAAAGCACAGATGACCGGTTCTACCCCCACCCCCACCCCCACCCCCTGATTTTCTGATAGAGTTGTTCTAGGGTGGGACCCGAGAATCTGCATTTTTACCACGTTCATAGGCAACGCTGACGCTCCTGGTCCTGGGACCACACTCTGAATGTCAGTGTTTCCAGATAGGGGTCTGCAAACTTCTTCTGTAAATAGTAAATGTTTCAGGGTTTGTAAGCCACGTGCCCTCTGTCACAGCTGCCCAACTCTGCCATCGCAGAGCAGAAATAGCCACAGGCGATTTGTAAATGAAGGGGGTGTGAGCTGTGTTCCAATAAAACTTTATTTACAAAAATACAGGCTGTAGTTCGCCGACCCCTGGTTTAGGGGAACTTGGTTGGAGTGTTGACTCTGCTATTGGTAGTACAGCGGGTGATTTCTATTCCCTCTCAGAGTAAAGGGGAAATCAGTAATTCTAGCACATGCCATTCCCTTGATATAGTATGATGGTTGCTGTACTCAGGATGATATGGTAGGCAAGGCAATGTCTGCCCTTCTGGGTTGTATTTCTGTCTAACACTGTGAAATGAAACAATACTACTGTGGCCATATAAAGTAGGAAGACCCCTCCTGCCTCCTCCCACATAAGTACACCCAGGACTGGCTCCATAGTTCGTACGCCCAGTGCAAAAATGAAAATGCGGATACCCTTGTTGAGAAATTATTAAGCATGTCCAGATGGCAGTATCGGAGTATTATACTAAGCACAGGGCCCCATGGGCCTGTGCAGGTGGTACTCCTGTGAGGCCAGGCTGAACACACCGTCAGCCTCCATCGCGACCTCTGCCGCACACATACCTGCACGTTTTTCGGGTCAGAAATGCTGTTAATGTGAGGATCCTAACAGTATTGATAGCATATTTTAGAAACATATTTAGGTTTTTCTTGCTAACTTTTTGCAGCACCTTTGGTTCCTCTGGGTTAAGTGTATGGCATACGACCAAATCGCCCAGTGTTCAGTTATGTTACATGCTGTGGGGAGAGATGGCTTCTAGATTGACATAGAAGGTACAGCGGGGAGTGATCCGTTTACAGATGCTTGGATATCCACCACACATGCAATTTTAGCCGTGTGGGTAACTGGTCAACCATGCTAGACTAAGCTCTGCCTCCAGCTGTATTATTTCCTATACATTTTTCCCAGGTTATTTCCTATAAATTTCACCCAGCTTCTGCTCACGGTGGCCAGCAGGGTCCGTAAGAGTTTTATCTGTGCATGTGGAATGACGATGACCAGTATGGTGACTTCTGTTCTACAGGAGCCAGAGTTGTATGTTTGCAAGTAAAATCATCCGCTGAAAACTTAAGAGCATGGGCTTCTGCTAAGAGAGTGTGATTCACTGAAGTGGTCCCCCAAATTCTCGAGTCCTTGGTTTCCCCTGCTGTTCTAAAACTAGACCCACAGCATGGGGTATACGGAGTCCACGAGAGAGATACATTGGAGGGAAACTTTAGCCTTGATCTAGTGAATTTGGGACTGGACCGCATCATTCTTCTAACCCCACTTGTCTTTCTGAGCCAGGGAACAGCTGTGATATTTCCTTTGAAAGAAGCAGAATGCTCTAACCCTTTGGATGAAAGACTGTTTTGAAGTGGCAGCTGGGGATTTGGAAGGATGAGTTCTATTGTTAAAGGGCAAGTGCGTTACGCTGCTGTAACACCTAGCCCTAACTCCAGATGGCGAGACAGGATGTGGGCTTATTAAAATAATATACAACAGAAATCTTCAGATTTCTTCATATTTTATCAGATTATATACCAATGTCCCCATGTCAGCTGTTTACGTATTCTGCATCCTAGGTTTTTCTGTAGGAAGCCTTTCCGGACCCCTCTCCAATTTGAATTATATTTCCTCCTGTCCTTCCATCTCTCTCTTTTCACCCCCCGCCCCCCACCATCCACTGGCTCTCCAGCAGCCTCTATCTTGGCGCTCATCACGCTGTGCTATAGAAATTCTGTTACTCGTCTGCCTGCAGCATTAAACTGATCTCCTTGAAGGCAGAGGAGGCGTTTGATTTTATGTTTGTATTCCCAGTGCCAAGCACAGGGCTTAGCACCCTGTGGATCTTCACAAAGTCCTGAGTGAGTGAAATCCAAAGTAAAACTCAGAACCTAGCTCATGTCACAGAAAAGTGAATTTGTGGTAAGTCAAAATTGATCTTCCACAGCTGTGTTCTGTAGTGATGGAATGTCCTGTATCTGTTCGGTCCAGCATGGTCGCCACCAGCCCAGGTGGCTGCTGAGCATGTGAAATGTGGCTTATGCAATAGAGGAACTGAAGTTTTGATTTTATTTTGAATAATTTAAAGTGGCCACCATATTGGATGGCACACTCTCAAGGCCACACTTCTCTATCCAATAAGGACCAGATATTAACATTTTTTTTTTTGCGGTACGCGGGCCTCTCCCGTTGTGGAGCACAGGCTCCAGACGCACAGGCTCAGCGGCCACGGCTCACGGGCCCAGCCGCTCCACAGCATGTGGGATCTTCCCGGACCAGGGCACGAACCCGTGTCCCCTGCATCGGCAGGCGGACTCTCAACCACTGCGCCACCAGGGAAGCCCCCCAGATATAACTTTGTTAGCTAGGGAAGCAGGCGTTCATCTTGTTCCTAACTTCCTCGTGGAGGCTGAGAATGGGGGAGGTGGGGAATGATACAATACAAGAGAAAAGAGGTCTGTTTTCCCTCTTATATAATGAAATACATCAAGGCCAGCGATTTTAGTTCCTCTCGATTTGGGAGCCTGGAGAGCATTTGGACTTTTAGTTGCATTCCTCTCGCTTCACCTCAGCCCCTAGAAGGTCATAGGACAAAATAAGATTGACCTCCGTCATCCTCGTTCGCAAATCTCAAGTGTCCAAAGCTCTTTGAGGTACTGACTTGCTAGTGAACGTGAACTGTACCGTGTGCTGGGTCCCATCTCGGGCAGTTTCATTAGTCCGTTTCAGGGAGGTTGGTCTTCATGAAGACAGCTGGTCATCTTTTGAAATGAAAGGCAGCACACTTTCTTATGAGGGCCCGACCTTTTTATTTTCCAGTGAACTGAAGAGAGATTGGGCAGTGAGTGTATAGTCACTGCTTGGGGTGGGTTTAAGCAAATGCTAATTTAGAATGGGATGCTCATCAAGATGGAAAAGCCTAGCTCCCGTGTTTCTCGCTGTGGTAGTCGTTCCCTGTGTACTGTAAAGGCCGTTGGGGTGAAAGAAATTTAGCCGCCTTAATGTGCTTGCCCTGAAGTCATGAACTGCTCTCGATTACCATTTAACATCGTAATGCGTTCAGAGTTCCATTTCCCCGACAAGCCATTTATTTAAGGGTCTGGATAATGTAAACAGGGATGGGAGGTCACGAGAGGTACCGACATTATCCCGAGGCCAGCACTGCTCTACTGAAACGTAACTGTCTCCGAACTGAAAATGTCACCTGACTGCCCCCGGGGAGGTCTTTATGGACATCTCAAGTCAAAGTTGGTTTTAAAAATGAATGAAACTCTTATTCCTCTCAAGAATGGAGCGTGAACTGTGGCTCTCTCCTTCATTTCACTTCATGGATGCTCATTTTGTCTCTCCCCTCCCCCCCACCCCGTGTTCCTTTTCCCTCTTCAGATACTTAAATGTCGTCACCCACCAGTTCGCGGTTCTTTCTTCGCTGAACGTTTCTGCTGGAGGGCAGCAGGTGGAAGCCGAGGAGGGGTGGGGGAGGACTGTGATTAAACTGCTTGTGCTGCCTGGCCCAGGGCAACATTTTTATTTAAAAGTTGAGCTAATTTCTGATATTGACATGAAACTTGAGTGGACCCACTTGAGCGGATCTGGGTGACTTGGTGCTTTTAGGGACCAACATGCCCACCACCTTTCCAAAATGATTCCCTTGATATTTTTCTGACCCCAGCAATAGTGTCATTACTGTATTTGACTCTTCCGGTTGCCCAGGAGGTCAAAGGCTCGGGGAAAGCCATTGGCTGCTGCAGAAAGAGAGAAATAGGTACCCGAAACCCCAGAAGGCTGAGGTTGGGGGGAACTTGACGGTCGCTTTTCTTCATAGAACCGCAGCCTCACTGCAGTTCTTTTGACATTGCGAGTGGGATGACTGCTGCTCCTTGAGCAGGGGGGCCCCTAACCTGACCCCGGGTCAGACAGAAACTTGTAGAATTGTGCCTCACTCCATAACTATTCGTCAGTTGGCTGCTGTGCCACTCACCCCGAGCAAATTAAGCTACACATGTCCTCTTGGAGCCCCCGAGTCCTCACCCACAGAATGTGAGATGACGACAGCTCCCCCCTCTGGTCCTTGGGACGTCGAGCTGTTGTCCATAAAGCATGCGCGGGAAGATGGATGAGGCCAGCCTTCTCTGTTAATGGGTGGTCTTCACGAAGTCAGGAGTTTTGCCCGTAACAGCGGCATTTTCTCTCCTGTGGGTCCAGGCTGCTTCGAATGCTGCATCAAGTGTCTGGGAGGAGTCCCCTACGCCTCCCTCGTGGCCACCATCCTCTGCTTCTCCGGGGTCGCCTTGTTCTGCGGCTGTGGGCACGTGGCTCTCGCGGGCACCGTGGCGATCCTTGAGCAACACTTCTCCACCAACACCAGTGACCACGCCCTGCTGAGCGAGGTGTAAGTACCTGCTTCCTTTGAAGATGTATTTAAAGTGCCACCACCCCAGGAGGGTTTACAGAAAGACTGCAGTGTGCTCACCTGGGAGAAAATGGATGCTTTTCATTCACGTACCCTGGAGGCAGATAGGAAAAGGTCCGGGAGAGAAGGAAAAAGAAAGGGTCAAGAGTGCAGTGGGTGTTTGGGACCTGGGGTGGGATCGCACCAGGGTGCACACATAGGACACTGCACACAGTGGCCGAGGGCGACGGTGGCAATGCTGCCAATCCCCCCACCGAGAGAGTTACCGTGGTTCCCAAGTAACAGTCGCCCTCCAGTGTTGTCACAGAAAACGGCCAGCCCTGGAATGACAGGAACCCTGTGGAGGACTTAGCCCAACTTTAAGTCTACAGGAACAGGACTTGGACATTCATTCTTCAAGCAGAAGAAAACTCCCCGGGTATCCTCCAGTTAAGAGGGGACGTTGTTTGTAGGGGTTCAGCCTCAGCCTTCCCTCTCTGGAATCATTCTCAGTGGAGTCACAACAACTCCCATGCAGGGATTCTCTAACCGTGCATGTGTGACAGCAATGAATTTATTTCCTTCGTATATTTTCCCCTTGCCCTTCAGTGTTTTCTTTTTCCTTCCTTGACTACCAGGGTTTGACAGTCTTTAGATATCTTGTGATTGGAAGAAACTTTTCTACCAGACTTTTGAAAAAAGGCACGAGTGAATTTTTATGGAACAATCACGGGATCCTCTGGGAAGAGTCCTTGGGGAACTTTATTCTTTGATCTGTTCAGGAAATGATTCCAAAGAAATGAGCAGCAGTGGGGGAGGCTATAAGGAGGATTGAGCAGGACAGTGGACTCGCTGAGTGCCAAATGTGTACAAAAAAGACCAAGAGGTATTCACCGTGACTGAGCCTGGGAAAGGTGTGTTAGTTTAATTAGCTGGTGATCTCGATGAGTGGCTCTCAAACTTCCAGCAATCTTTAAAAAAATATCCCCATGTCCACGTTTCACCCCAGACTAATTAAGTCATGATCTCTGGGGAGAGGACGCAGATACCTGTTGTCTCTAAAGCTCACCAGGTAGTTCCAGTGGGCAGCCAAAGGTTGTCAGCTGCATCGGTGCTGGCTTTCATAGGACAAAATTAGATGTGAATTAACTTTTTGTATCTACTTGATATATTATCACTTGTGACATGAGAATGTCTGTGTAGAAAGCGTTTGCCCACGTTACTCCTTAAAGCAGCCCTCAGTGCTTACTTAGGGGTTTTATCAGAATAACGTTAAGCACTAGGCCTGGCTGGGAGGCATTTTGATATGGTGGAGGAACACGTCGTCCACTGAACCAGCGTTTAAATCCTGGCTGTGTGTGTATCCTTGGATGAGTGACTTTAACTCGTCAACGTCTGCATTTATAAGTAATCTCATAAGTATTGAAAGATTCCAACTGGGCCCCTGTGCAAAGGAAACTTCTCCCTTGTCTGGGACGGTTGCTCACCTTGGAAGAAAAGCTCAGGTTGCGGTGGGCTGGGCAGGGATGCCCACCTGCAACGCCCCATGAGCCCACCGAAGCCATCAGCGGGGCAAGTGATGTCACCCTCATGGCCCCCCTCCAGAGGCCAAAAACGTCTGTTAACCACTTGGACCTTCTTCTTTTCCTAGAATACAACTGATGCAGTATGTCATCTATGGAATTGCGTCCTTTTTCTTCTTGTACGGGATCATTCTGTTGGCAGAAGGCTTCTACACCACGAGCGCAGTGAAAGAGCTGCACGGGGAGTTTAAAACAACCGCCTGTGGCCGGTGCATCAGTGGGATGGTGAGTACGAATCTCTGATGACTGATACCCAGCCAGAGCCACACCTCCACGTGTTTCTTTGTATTTGGTAAAAGCTAACAGAGTACGTGCAGAGTCCATGACAGGAGTGTCCGTTCCAACTTAGAGTGAGGAATATGAAAAAACCCTTAACATATTATTGAGGAGAAATTAAAATCTATGGCTGGTAGGATGAAATCAAGCATTTCTCTTATCAACGTCCAGATAACAAGGGTATTGAAGATTTTTCAAAGATAAAGTCCCCACTGTGAAAGGAGATAGTTTTCCTATCGTCTCACTGCTCTCCTTCATTTATCTTCGAATATGGATTGTGGCCACGAAGACTCACCCATACTATGATGAGTGGTCCCAGTCCCTCTGGCAGTGTTGACCAAGCATGCTTCCTACTAAGCACCTCGCTGGGGACTGTCCTCCAGAAGTTTAGAGCCTAAAGAGGGGGGTTAAGCCGGCTCCAGAGCCGGTCCGCCACCTGTTTTTATCCACCTATGAGCTGGGGAAAAAAAACGAAGGAATAGTATCTTAGGACACACGAAATTCTATGCCATTCTAGGTTTGATGTCCATAATAGACTTTTTGGCACCCCGCCACACCCCTTCGTTGACACGGCGTCTGCGGCCGCAGTCATGCTGTAACGGCAGCGCTGAGGAGTGTCTGTGACCGCACGTGGCCTGCGGAGCCTGACCCGTCCCCTCTCGGGCCTCTTGCAGGCACTGTTTGCTGACCTCTGGTCTAGAGGAGGACAGAGCCTAAAAGGGGCTCGTTAAGAGGCAGGGTTAGAACGTGCCGTTTCACAGAAGGAAAGTCCGGGGTGGAGGGAGAGGTGGGAAAGGGGCGTTCGTGGAGTTTGATTTGGGGCGTGTTGAAGTGCAGCTCGTAATAGCCTGGGCCGAGCAGCTGGCTGGCGTTTGAGCAAGTGGTCGGATGTGATGAAAACACTTGGGGAGTTGAGAGAGACGTGCTCCCACAGAGGCAGAACGCCCAGGCTGGCTGAGGAAGGCAGGAAGGAAGGCAGGAAGGAAGGAAGATACGCACCCTCGCTGCGGGGCCGTGGCTCCCAGGGGGCACCGACTGAGCTCTCTGCTGTCACGAGGTAAGGACGCAGAGCCTGTCTTAAAAGACACGGAGTGCCCAGTGTTCCTAAAAATCCTCAAGGGAGGCACAGAGAGTATACGTACTTCTTGGGGCCCAGACGGGAGCCCAGGTAGGAAGGGGCCGGGAGAGCATGCGCTCGTTCCTGCGAGCAGCAGTAGAGCTGTGGGCCCAGGGCCGGGGGTTGGGGGGGGGGGGCCCAGGGAGGGCGGCAGCGGCACCCGGCGTGGAGGGGGAGGATCCAGCCTGAGCAGAGCAGCCCGGAGCAGAGGCGCTGCGGCCTGGCTGGCAGGGGAGGCCGGAGCCCAGAGGAGGGAAGGGATGCTGCTGCAGAGAGCAGACCGCGGCCAGATCAGGAAAGGCTTGGGCTGCCGGGCTGGGAATGACATCGAAAGACAGGTAGGCTGTGACGGGACCACGCACAGGGGCAGCAACTGGAGGAAGGTGAGCAAGAGGGCATCGATCGCGAGACTCCGGGCTCGTGGGGAGTGAGAGCACAGAAGGGAGCACAGAGGCGAAGCCTGCGGGCGAGGCGGGCTCCGGGTCGGTGCGCGTTCTGAAAATATCAGACCCACAGCGTTTTTGAAACAGCCTTTTCAAAGCTCTCTGAAAAGCGGTAGTCCAAGCAGTTCAAGAAGAAAGGAAAGCCGTAAGATCCTGTTCCTGGGTGAAATCGCCCATGGCAGCACGTGGGCCAGCACGATGAAGCCTCTTCCCGCGGCCATCGCTGCTGTGGATCTTAAAGCTGAAAAACACGACAGAACAAAACTAGAGGGAAATGAGCATTTTATCAGGTCCCCTGTGCACGAAGCTTGTGATCACGGCGATTGTAAACGTAGTGAAGGTGCAAGCATCTAGTGCTTTTTAGTAATTTCGCAGGATCATGAAACTAGCCAAGTTCCTTTGGGGAAAGGGCTTCCTGTAGCAATGGCTGTTCTACGGCCCATCCATTATGTAAAAGAAAGGGAATTTAGGAAACTGGTACGGAGTTATAATTCAGTGGCCGGTGAAAGCGTCCAGCCAGTGGTGTTTAGGAGGAGTGCCTGGAGGAGGCCCTGTCACCAACTAGCTCTGTGACCTTGGACAAGGGAGATCCTCTCGTGGCCACTCACGTCCTTGCTAAAAGAGGGACCCGCGAAGTTCCAAGACTTCCCTTGTCACTGCCGTGGTCCAGGCGGTGCTCTGACCGCGTCCCACAGGTTCGGTATCGGCCAGGAAATGCGTCATCACTCCTCCCGGGGGATGTGCTTTGCCCTGGTCCGTGACGATTCTTTCTCCTCCTCCTTTTTGGCCTAGTTCGTCTTCCTCACCTATGTGCTGGGAGTGGCCTGGCTGGGTGTGTTTGGCTTCTCTGCGGTGCCCGTGTTTATGTTCTACAACATATGGTCAACCTGTGAAGTCATCAAGTCCCCCCAGACCAACGGGACAGCCGGGGTGGAGCAGATCTGCGTGGACATCCGGCAATACGGTACTTCCTTTTCGTCTCCTCGATTCATTGGTATCCTCTTGTGCATGTGTCTGGGCCTGAGTTATTTACATGGGCGTCTAAGCATCCAGATGGGTTTCATCCCTTCTGTTGGAAGAGGTTATTATACTCTTTCCCTCAATGTGCTCCACTCTGTCCCTCGATGTGCTCCATTTTCTGGATGGAAACAGCAGTTAGGCTCTAAAGGGTCATTCAAAACTGTTATATTTGCTAGTTCAGGGTACAGTAAAAGAAACTTTTTATAATGCAGTTCAATCAAAAAAGACGTGTGGATATCCACTCTAAAAAGAGTATATATTTTTCCTTCAACTTCTTTTCGGTTTTGTACCATCCAGTTTTCCATCCAGAACACCGCATGCATTGTATAATCCAGTTACTCTGCACATTCACCTCTTTAAATCAGGTCTTTTTTAAATGACCATATTGCTTTAACATTGAAAAGCAAAACATAAAATCCAGGTGTATTTTGAAGTCATCAGAAGGTACTCTGTCAAAGCCAGCTGTTGGAAAAAACCTGTTCACACGTATTTTCTAATGAGTGGGATCCTTACCCTCGGCAGCTAAGCAGGCCACAGAAGGGGCCAGGGCGCCTCCTGTCCATCACTGTAGACCCGACTTCCCTGCTGAGGGAGAGAAGGCAGTTTCAGTAGTGCTTCTGGCCAGGATGGTAGGAAATCCTGTTCTTGGCAGAAACAACTAGGAGGAAGGGAAGAGCTTTTCATTAGAACTGAAGAGGAAATCATTGTTCTTTCAGAGGTTTTCTGCTTCTTATTTTTCCTGTCTGGCTTCTCCTCAGCATCTTACCTTGAACCATAATACGAAACTCACCTAAAATTGCCCATCGGACTAATCTCTTCTCATAGAGCCAAAGGCTCACCCACACTGTTCTTTAGTCTCTGTTTTCAGTCCATCCTAAAGTTGATTGCTAACGTATTTGTAAGTGAATATCTAGACGCATGTATCATTTCCCTCTTCTTAAATATTCACTACAAGTGTTTGGTCATCATTTTTTAAAATGTTCTAGATTTGAAACCAGTAGTTTCGTTTCCCATTCCTCTGAAGCAGAAAGACTTACTGTTGCTCCATAGCCAAGACGGAAGGAATAAGGAGTGTTTTGTTAAAATCCTCCTTCCTTATTACCGCCTGGGCGAAGGAGAACTTGCCCCATGTCAGATTTAAGCACACACCTAGGCGTTAACGGCAGAAAGGGCAGCAGCAGCCGAGTGGACGAGGTGCCTGCAGAGGTGAGCTGGGTCCAGTGAGAGACACCACGGGCCGCGCTCTCTGTGCGGAAGGACAGTGGTTTTCCAGGTTTCCAATTGGAGCTTCAATCCAGAAGCATTTCCGAGATACTTGTAAAACACAACAAAAATGAATAGAAAAGCAAAGACACACATACAAAATGGAAACCCAAACTCTAGAACATAATTACTCTGTCGAATGGCCGTGAACCTTTCTGAGCACAGCCTCCCAGTTTCAGAACGGATCTTGGGGTGGACCACTGACATCAAGCTTGAGGGGTGAGGCCGCAGACCATGAAATTCAGGGGGAGATGTGTTGGTTTGGCTTCAGGAGGAGGAAATGCCTGTGAGGGGGGGTTGTCCTGCGGCTGTTGAACTAGAGTTCAGGACTGTCAGCTCAACTAAGCAAAGCAGAATTCATAGGGGAAAGAATTGAGTTGTCTGATTCTCCTATGGACTAGTTAGTTGACTTTGCTCTTGCCCTGTTGTCCAAATAGGACTTTTTATCCCCAAAAGCTTGTTCTACAGGGAGCAGGTACATCAGTTGTTGAAGAACTCAGGCCCGCTGAGAGCAGGGGCGCTGGACTTTGCACTAATCACGGGATTCGCTTCTCAGGTATCATTCCTTGGAATGCTTTCCCAGGAAGAATATGTGGCTCGGCCCTGGAGAACATCTGCAACACCAATGAGGTAAACCCCGCCCCCTCAGCGGGCTCCTAGATGACCACTGGGCAAAAGAGGCTGAGCGAAGGGGTTCTCCTAGGGACAAAGAGCGAGAGAGGGCTGTCTGCCTCCCTTTTTGACCTGGAAAATGGCCCTGGTCCATGGCCCAGCCCACTGAGGGAGGAGCCTGCGCCATCAGAGAGCTTTCTCTTTTGGCAATAATTCGAGAGTGAGCCCAGTCCTGCAAATCTGAATACATATGTAGATTCTCCTCTTTCACCTTCAGATAGTGTTTCAAAGTAGGACACTTGTCACAGAACCAAGGTAAATTTTCATAGAGAAGATTGCCCTGAATTTGTCGTATACAAGCACATTTTTATACATTGGCACTTCGTCTCACGTTTCCAGACGGAGTTGCTCCTATTTCTTGTTCATCCTTAATTGGCAATAAATCCTGACACACTATGATTTAAAATCTCTCTGCCCTAGAATAGTCTTTAGGCAGTGGTTTATAACTGTTTATAAAAGCAGATTCTCAAATGCACTCGTGGAAGCTTGCATACTCAAGAGAACCCTGACATGCCTTTGGAAGCCGCGAGCAACTGAGACCGGCAGGGCCCGCCGACCTGGCTGCTCTGCGTGTATGTCCGGGATCAGACCGCAGGCACGCCGGCGCAGTATCATAGCCTGACGCCGGGGCCCAGCCCCCAGCTTCTCCGCTGTAACGGGTCTGGGGTCCAGCCTGGGCCGCAGGAAGTTTGGAAAGCCCCGCAGGTGATTCCAGCACGTGCCCAGCCTTCACAAAACAGCCCTAGAGGAGAAAGAGGGAGCTGCGGCCGGATCGGGGGAGGCCATTTCCTTCCACATAAAATGCTAACGTTGGCGCCCTGTTCTTTCCTAGTTCTACATGTCCTATCACCTGTTTATCGTGGCCTGTGCCGGAGCTGGCGCCACCGTCATTGCCTTGGTGAGTACTGGCCCCAGGACGGGCCTAGTGCAGTCCCCCACTTCCCTGCACTCACTCTAATGACAGATTTCCCTTCCAGCCAACAAGCCTGGGACTTGACCTCGGTTCAGTTTCCCCTGTGTAGACTTACCCCATGTCTAGACTGCAGGAAGTACGAGGTGGTGGTCTAGGCGTCCATGGTGGGTGATGCAGTTTGGATTCTGTGGCAAGAATCAGTTTGCTTCTGTTTAAAGAAAGACATCTTACTGAGTATATACTGCCGACTGCTGAACAGCACTGTAACTCAAACCTGAACGAAGCTTAACACACGTGCTTTCTCCGTGAGGCCCCTCGCCGCCTTCCTGTGCTTAGGGACCCTAGCCAGCCCTGCAGCATGCCGGTGAGGGAATGTGTAAAGAGCGAAATCACAGAAATGCAAACTCCGTGGCACTAAATAGAGGACGAAAAGGACGCTGGTTTACAGCCCGAGAGTTGCCACAAGAAGGCAGAGTGGTGCCTTGGTTGCCTCAGCTTTTCCCCCACTCTGCATGTCCGAACGGCCGTGGCAGTGCCCTGAGTCCTGACCTGGGAGTTACAGAGAAATTTTAGCACCAAGGCAAATTCACACATAGGGAGGGTGCAACCACACAGGTGTATGTATGTTTGTTTGTGTGTTTGTGTGTGTGTGTATATAACATTTGGGAGGGCTGGGTTTGTGGTGTCGAGAAATCTAAGACTCGTAGAGAAGAGGGGAAATCTCATGTGCTCGGAAATGAGTCCTTCCCAGTTTTTCCAACCTTGACGTCGTCATCCCTTCCCCTTCCAGCCAGGGAAAGAAAGAACCACCGGCTACATCACTGGGGTGACCTGTTCTCTTCACTGAGCAACAGGCAGGCACAGGACTAACAGCTGCTGAGTGGGCAGCGTGGGAAAGAACGAGGGGAAACAGGGCTCTTACCCTCATCTTTCTCATGCTGCTCGCCCAGCTCTGTTATTTTTTAAATACATCCAGTCTTTTTCATAAACGTACTGACGGGAGAGCAGACGACTTACTTATATGTGAAATGCCAAATAGGAACTTGTGTGTGTGCCAGCTATGAAAAATCTCCTCTTACGATTATAACTGGGAAAAAAGCAGCACGCCGTAGGCTCTGAGCTGGCACTCATCCCCACCCGAGCTTAGAAGCGTCAGGGCACCGGCCCTCATTGCCTGTATCTTACTGTCCTGTTCTGTTCTCTTCCACCAGCTGATCTACATGATGGCTACTACATATAACTATGCGGTTTTGAAGTTTAAGAGTCGGGAAGATTGCTGCACTAAGTTCTAAATTGCATAAGGCCAATAAGGAGCTTTAGAGAGCTATACGCGGTAGCATGAAGTATCACTGACCCCCAGACTAAAGCAGAGCCTAGGTTTCTGCAGTTTTGTTCTAGTAATTTGTAAATCGCTTTAGTCAACTCGTTGTGCATGGTAGATTAATGAAATGACTTACCGTCCATGAACTACAAAATAATGAGATCTGGCTCTTTCCACCTTTTGGAAAGGATTCACTTATGTACTGACATTGGTGAGCAGCCACTGAAAAACTGAACCGAAACTACTTTGGGCAGTAGTATCTCTAAGTATTAAAACTTTGGAATACCTGCATTTTCCTTTATTTTTGCTTGTCTGATAACCAATTTCAGTGATGAAAACAAGCGCTGAAGATGCAGCAGAGGAGAACCGTTTTCATGGGGATTTGGTCTTGGCAGACTCTGTCTGGAAAATATTTTACAAACAGTCTAAATTTGAGTAGGACATTATTCTAAATTTGAGTACAACATTTTCTTTATGATTACAGGGCTCACCACCCAATAAATGCCCCTCAAGTAAGCTGTTTTTCTTCAAGTTTTCGTCGGCTTATTTGGTATCTCTAAAAAGACGATTTGTATGTAGTTTTATTTTTACACAACGCCATCAGTCCTTTCAGAGCCCCCAGAATTGATAACCTCAGAGTGTTGGCTTTGGGTGAGTAGTAACTGATGCCTCATAGCCACTTCTCAAACTGCACGTAAGAGTTTATAATGGGGAGAGTAATTGTGCTTGGATCGGAAAGTCTCAAATATGGCGAGAAGGAACTTGTATATAATATAAGGAACTTGAGATGTAGGTGTTGCAGGAAAGATGAGGAAAAGAAGCGGGAAAGAAGTGTTTGCCACATCAACTGTAAAGAATGATAATAAAGATTCTGACATTTTGTGAAATGAAATCATGGCAGTTATAAAGTGAAAACTGTAGTTGCACTACCAAAAATGTGTTAACAGAGAGACTGCATGCTGGGCTTCTAGTTCTTAATTTTGGTATTGACATTCACTTCATTTTTACATGTTAAAGATGTAGTTTTATATTATTTACTCAAAATAAACATTGTTCACACTTTCAGGCCTTTGGGGGAATTATTTCTATCCACGGATAGATAGGAAAGCTAGATCTTTGCACAACACTGATTCTAAAATAACCCCACAGCGTGTTCCTGAACCTCTGCCTTAAAGTTACCCTCAAAATGGTAAAAAGCGCCCTGTCGTATTTCACTTTTGCCTTTTCTTAACAGTAACTTCTTTGGCCATTTTTTCCAAGTTCATTATGTTTGTGTGTGTACTAACTTTTCCTCAGCCTCTTACTGTGAAGCGTCTTAGCAGAGCATGCGCTCAGTCTCCGATGCCTCTGATTGATAGCAGAAGGAGTATTAATACGGAATAACCACCTCTCCCTTTTTCCAGTACAGAGCGTCTAATCTACCTCGCAGCTCGCTTTGCCTTCTCACATGCTCACTAGCCATCATGCTCACCCTTCTTTTCCAGATCCACTTCCTCATGATACTGTCTTCTAACTGGGCTTACTTAAAGGATGCAAGCAAAATGCAGGCTTACCAGGATATCAAAGCAAAGGAAGAACAGGAACTGCAAGATATCCAGTCTCGGTCAAAAGAACAACTCAATTCTTACACATAAATGTTTGCCAGAGGGTCTCAGCCGACGAATTTACAGCTGACAAATCATCAGACAGCTGCTCTGCAGTACAGATGTGTACCCCACCAAACAAACTCACGTAGAAGTCCAAACAAACACTTCACTGTCTGTCTCAAGCTGCTGGGATGTATTTCTAGGAAAACCTTCCAGTAGGTAAATCTTTTTCTTTAGAACAGATATTGGAGGTTTCATGGGAGCCATTTTAAAAGGCAACACTTTGAAAAAATGAGCGTTCATCATCCGTTTGAAAATCTGTGGCCTGTTCACGATCCTACCAGGACAGGCTGTGAGAATACATCATACCCCTATCTATCTTGATAGGGACCATGCCATACCAGCATCAGGGGGTGTGACCATCCGTTCTCAAATAGATAAATGTATCTAAAACAGGAGATAAAGTGGAATTGATGTGAAGTTCCATTTCTGACAGACAGCTGACATTTATGAAGCTGCGGCTCAAAGATAAAGTGATCCTTACAATTGACCTTTTTTAAAAAATTTTTAAAAATAATAGCTGACCTCTGCACCCGCAGGACGTATTAATTTCCTGATCCAATCAGAAATCCTTTTTTCCCAAGAATGTTAAAATGAGCCCACTATAATAATTCTGCTACACCGAGCGTGGAAGAAGCCGGATTTCAACTGACAAACTTTCCAGAATCAACTTTATAATAGATTTCATTTTAATAAAGTGACCCAGTTGTCATCATTCTTGAGAAATGTCAGCTCTGCCTTAATGAGTATTTGCTTTAAATTTCTAAGAACAACAGGCAACCCCAAATCCTTCATAGAATTTTGTTCCACAAGTGTTTTTCTTCATGGAGAAAAGTGTTACCTTATTAAAATGACCACCACTCAAAACCGTTTTTACGTGGTCTGAATAGTGAGTTTACAGTTTCATACCAACTATATAGCTAAAACCGAATGACCAACAGACCGCACAACACCTACTTTTATACACTTGAATACTGAAGTAATTTCAATTAGGGTTGGTATTTATTTCACTTTTTCTTATCTAAATCTTAGTTTCCTGGAATCATAAAGCTCAGTGTTCAGCAAAAAAAAAAAAAAACCCCAAAAAACCCCCCACAAAAACAACAACAACAAAACCCAACTGCTTGAGTTTTAAGCCATCTTCGAAAGAAACTTGCCTTCTAAATCATTGTGTTTCAGAACACTAAGTGACTATAGGTATCGAGTATTAGTGATGGTAAACTTTGTGTTGTTCTTTAGGAAATGATACATATAACTGTTGGGTGCATTAGTGCTTTTCAAAGGGGGCTGCATAATATAGGGTTAACTATGTATGTTCATGTTAAGAATTAACTTGTGGTTTGGCCGTTTCCTGGATTTTAAAACGTATCCATGTGCAGAAATGTGTTAAAATGAGAGGAAGCATACCTTTATCAGATGCTATTAAAATTGAACATCAAGAATAATAGTTCATTTGGATTCTTTTTGTTGGTGGTGTTAATGCCTAAAAAAATGCCTATTGGGATCTTGACTTTTTTTTTTTTTTTAATTGGGAGACATTCTCTTCTGTGTAGAACAGTTGTTCCAGAATAGCTTGGTGTTTTGTTTTCCTGTTGCATGACAGACTTAAATATTTTTTCCAGCAGTGGAGGTGCTGTTTTGAGTCCAGTGTTCTAGAAGAGGCAGTGTCTAAAGCCTAATTTTACTTTTCTAATTCTGGTAGCCATTACCAGGAATTTTTGAAAGTTTTGTTTAAGTAGTCTAATATTTTTTATGTAAAGAGCATTAAATTTTGCTATGTATAAATTTTTGTAACCTAACAGTGAATCAATATTTTCTATCAGTGCCAAGGGCTTCCTGTAGTTCAAGTGTTACAATAAATATTTGTAGATAATAGTCAGTACTTGTGTATGCTTATTTTAAAGATCTATTTAGGTGGCAATAGCTGTGGATGTATTAAGAGAAATGAAATAAAAATTATAGCTTCACTCACTTGCCTTTTTACCATACATAAATAGTGTCCTTCTCTGTCCTCGGTATGGTGTCATTTTTAAACAGTGTGCGTAATCAAGATTCCACATTTGTATGGAGATCAAGTTTCTAACTGCTACATGTTTCATTTCTGACGGAAACCTCTTTTAAAGCAAGAGCAATTTGAGAAACCACCGTAACCCACGGGCCTGTATTTTACATCAGGTGCCACTCACACTTTAGTATATAATTTTTCTGACTAGCTTCATACTTGGTTATGGGATTAACACAAAGCTTTAAGTTCGGGGAAAGTGGAAACAATGAGGAACCTTCATAAAGGTCCATGTCCCATTGGCTGTTTTACAAACCCACGATCTAGACGTCTACTCCACAGCAGGGTCCTCGTGTGTACAGCACAGGGAACTATACTCACTATTTTGTAATAAACTGTAAGGGCAAAGAGTCTGAGGAAGAGTAGATATACATAGATATGTACAACTAAATCAATTTGCTGTATGCCTGAAACACAGCACTGTAGATCAACTGTACTTCAATTAAAAAACTACTGAGAGGGCTTCCCTGGTGGCGCAGTTGTTGAGAGTCTGCCTGCCGATGCAGGGGACACGGGTTCGTGCCCTGGTCCGGGAAGATCCCACATGCCGCGGAGCGGCTGGGCCCGTGAGCCATGGCCACTGAGCCTGCGTGTCCGGAGCCTGTGCTCCGCAACGGGAGAGGCCACAGCAGTGAGAGGCCCACACACCGCAAAAAATAGATAAAAAAAAATAGAATAAAATAAAAAAACTACTGAGAGAACAACTATTTACAGCGAACAGCCATTCGCTAAAGCAACAGAGCTAAATTTGTTACTTAGTATTTCATTTTATCATCTCTTATCTGTCAGCATGACTATACATTTGGACTTTGCACAGCTGACCTTTCTTAGCTATCGACACACTGACGTTTCTCACTGAGGTGCTGCCTCCGGTCATCGCCCTTGATTCACGCTCAGCAGGAGAGCCAGCAGGAGCGCAAGCAGTACGCCGTTGGTCACACTGCTTAATACCTTCTGTTTATGGAGCACTGTGTGCAGTTATGAAGTTACAGAAGACCACACGCACTATCTTAATTACTGACAGCAATCCTGCCACAAAATATAGCAACTCCGGGAGGGTGAAGTAGAGACTTTTCCATTGCTCTAGTTAGACCTTGTGCAACTTGATGTTTAAGAAATGAAAATCAAGTCAGAATTATACAGGAGGGACCTACTCATGTAAACACCAACAAGCAAAATACTTTTAAGTCCATTAAAGAGTGATGACCGAAGTTTCCACAATAGAAGTTTTGAAAAAAATCCTTTTAGGGCTTTCTAATACTACTCTACTCCTAATCCAAGCTAACCTCAGACACTCTGGGTTCAGTTCCAGACCACTGCAATACGGCGACTATCACAGAGTAACGTGAATTTTTTGGTTTCCCAGTGCATATAAAAGTTATGTTTACACTATACTGTGTAGCCTAGTAGCACGTGCAGTAACATTAGGTCTAAAAAAACAACATACATACCTTAATTAAAAGAGACTGCATTGCCAGAAATGCTATCCGTCATCTGAGACTTCAGCAAGTGGTCATCTTCTTGCTAGTGGACGGTTTGAAATACTGTTAGACTTACCAAAATGTGACACAAAGACACAATGTGAGCAGATGCCCATTGGAAAACAAGCACCGATAGACTTGCTCGACACAGGGTTGCCACAGACCATCAATTTGTAAAAATCATAGTATCTGTGACACGCGATAAAGCAAAGCGCAATAAAACGAGGCCTGCCCGTACTAGGATTTAAAAGAGGCGATCCGCTTTGTTATTACTTACCTTTTCCTAAATGGTGGCAGCTTTTGCCAGCTAGTGCAGGGCTAATTTGTTCTTGGGAGTTTGTGAAAAATTACAGATTTAAGGTAACTTTGCAAAATGCGTATTAGGATGAGTAAAACTACAGAAAGTTTTAAGGAAAGAAAAATACAAATAGAGGTCAGTCAGGTTTGGCAAAGAACGTTCTTTTTCTAAACTGCCCCTCAACCTTCCCGTTTTGATATTTAAACTTTATTGTACCTACCTGGGGAAGACTTAAACAGACTCCGTTCAGGGGGTCTTGCGGAGGCAGCAGCAGGCAGCCTGCAGGGGAGTGGCTCACATTTCAAAAGCTGTATTCACAGGCTTCCCGAGATGATACAGCCGTCTGAAATGCTACATAGAGAGATGACTCACTTTTCTTTAAACAGACTCTAACCTCATATGGAGTGTTAAGATGACTACTTAGGCTTATATGTGCAATCTAAAAAAAAGGGTACCAGTGAACTTATTTACAAAACAGACATTGGTAACTGTAAGTTTGTTTTCTAAGGGGAAAGGCTGGGGGGAGGGATGAATTAGGAGCTTGGGATTAACATATACACACTACTATACAGAAAATAGGTAACTAATCAGGACCTACTGTACAGCACAGGGAACTCTACTCAATACTCTGTAATGGCCTATATGGGAAAAGAATCTAAAAGAAAAAGAAAAACCAGTGGATATGTGTATATGTATAACTGATTCACTTCGCTGTATATCTGAAACAGCCTTGTAAATCAACTATACTCCAATAAAAATTAAAAAACCAAACTACTACTTAGAATTTAAGTTGACTGACAGAAAAACAAAATGAAGCTACCAAACCCCAAGCTAGAAAACTGAAAGAATACATTATTTAGACAAGGCCTATGAAAATATAAGCTGGGGGGAAAAGTGAGTAATACTAGAAAGTGTTAAAAACTTATCTGAGAAGGGCTTCCCTGGTGGCGCAGTGGTTAAGAATCCGCCTGCCGATGCAGGGGACACACGTTCGAGCCCTGGTCTGGGAAGATCCCACATGCCGCGGAGCAACTAAGCCCGTGAGCCACAACTACTGAGCCTGCGTTCTAGAGCCCGTGAGCCACAACTACTGAAGACCGTGCTCCTAGAGCCCATGCTCCGCAACAAGAGAAGCCACCACAATGAGAAGCCCACACACCACAATGAAGAGTAGCCCCCGCTGGCCGCAACTAGAGAAAGCCTGCTGGCAGTAACAAAGACCCAGTGCAGCCAAAAATAAATACATTTAAAAAGGGGCTTCCCTGGTGGCGCAGTGGTTGAGAGTCCGCCTGCCGATGCAGTGGACACGGGTTCGTGCCCCCGGTCCGGGAAGGTCCCACGTGCCGCGTAGCGGCTCGGCCCGTGAGCCATGGCCGCTGAGCCTGCGCATCCGGAGCCTGTGCTCTGCAACGGGAGAGGCCACAACAGTGAGAGGCCCGCGTACCCCAAAAATAAATAAATAAAAAATAAAAAAATAATGATGATAAAAAAAAGTTATCTGAGGGTTTAGGTCTAAGACAGTGACCTAGGAGGCTGCTGAACTCCCCCTCCTCCCACGGACACACCGAATATACCACCGCACACAGAGCGAGTTTTTCTGAAAGAAAGAAGAAAAACTAGCTGAGCTACTCTTACACATCTAGCAAACAAGAAAATACCCACATCGAAACGGACAGGAAAGGCTCAGACATACTCTCACCATAAACCCTAACTCTGGCACACGACCATACACTCAGGTGGGCACTCCCAACTCCAAAGTTCTCCCTGAAGAGCAAAGGGTTTGGACCCCACATCTAGCACCCCAGCAGCCCAACTTTTAAGACTTCCACCTAAGAAATGCAACCCCCCCCAAACACCTAGTTTTGGGACTTACGTCCAAGAAACCCACAAGACTATAACTGAGAGTTCTTAGTCAGCTCTAGAGGACTCACCAACTCCTACTCTTTCCCTAAAAGGGGTCTATTTGCAGGTATTAAAAGCTGTTGCCTGACAGCCAGGCTTCTAATTTAGCACACATCTAGGGGCTGACAGCCATGCTCCCCAGAGACCAAGAAATCCGCTGGATACCTCCTCCACCTACTGCCTCTAGCCTGCTCCAAATCACCAGTATCTCCCAGGAAGGAGCTGATACACACATCTGTGCTCCAGCTTCAGCAGCTGCCGCCTGAGGGACAGATAACCCAGTTTGTCTGGCTCTGATGCCCAATAGGGCTTGCATTCACAAGTCCTACAGGACTGTAGCAAACAAAGCAACAGTTCTTAACAGGCACAGGAACACCCCCTGCGGCTATACACCCAGGCCAAGTGCAGAGGGAGCAGGCAAAAACCCCTATATCTCCCAGTTTACGCCAGTAAAGGGCCTAACTACACACTTCCCCAGCTGCCATCTGACGGTTCAGCTTCCAATCAACCTGCATCTAGGTGCTGACTGTGATCCTCCCCATTGGGAAACTGACCAGTCTTAACACACTCTCAACTACCAAGAAGCACCAAGAACAAAGAAGGCAGCTTGGACTATTACAAAGGTTTGAGATGCAACCAAAAGCTTGGGCTGGGCTGATCAACAAAGTTCATCTCCTGCATGAGACCACTCTGTCAAGCCTGGGAGAGGTGGCTGTTTTATCTAATGCACAGAAGCCAGCACAGACAGTCGAGGAAAATGAAGAAACAATGGACTATGTTCCGAACAAAAGAAAACTCCAGAAATAGACCTTAATGAAATGGAAATAAGTGACTTACCTGAGAGTTCAAAGTAACAGTCATACAGATGCTCACCGAGGTCAGGAGAACAATGCATGAACAAAGTGAGAATTTCAACAAAGAAAATACCTAAAAGCACCAAACACATCACATAGCTGAAGAATACAATAACAAAAATTCAACAGAGGGCTTCAACAGCAGACTAGATTAAACCAAAGGGTAAGCAAACTTGGAGACAGGTCACTGGCATTTATCCAGTCAGAGGAGCAAATAGAAAAAAGAATGAAAAAGAATGAAGATAACTTAAGGGACTTACAGGACACCATCAACTGAGTCAATTATACACATTATAGAGGTCAATGACGGAGACGAGAGAGGGGCAGGACGTTTATTGAAAGAAATAATGGCTGAAAACTTCCCTAACATGGGGAAAGAAACATCCAGATCCGCAAAGTCCAGAGAGTTCAAAAAAAGATGAATCCAAAGAGACACACACAGAGACACGTTAATTTTGAATTGTCAAAAGCTAAAGACAAGAAAAGAATCTGGAAAACAGCAAGAGAAAAACAACTTGTTACAGATAAGGGAATACCCATAAGATTATCAGCAGCAACTGTGCAGGCCAGAGAATGAAATGACATGCTCAAAGAGAAAAATTCCCATTCAAGGATGCTATACCCAGCAAAGCTGTGCTTCACAACTGAAGGAGAGAGAGTTTTCCAGACAAGCAAAGGCTGAAGGGAGTTCATCACCACCGGAGCAGTCTTACAAAAAATGTTAAAGGAAGTTCTTCAAGCTAAAATGCGAAGATGCTAATTAGTGATGGGAAAACATATCAAAGTATTGATATACAACTCACTGCTAAAGGTAAATATATTGTTAAATTCAAAATACTCTAATGTTGTTATAGTGATGGGTAAATCACTTGTAACTCTAGCATTAAGGTTAAAAGCCAAAAGGACTGAAAATAACTATACAATAATTTGTTAACGGATACACGATGTAAGAAAGATAAATTGTGACATCAAAACCAAAATGGAGGGAGGGTATAAATGTAGAGCTTTTGTATATGTTCAAAATTACGTTATCAGCTTAAAATAGACTGTTATAAATATAAGATGTTTTATGTAATTCCCAGGGTAACCACAAAGCAAAAACCTATAACAGATACACAAAAGATAAATAAATCTAAGCATAACGCTACAGAAAATCATCAAATCACAAAGGAAGAAAACGAGAGGAAAAAACAAAGGAATTACAAAACAATCAGAAAACAATAAAATGGCAAAAGTCCATACCTATCCATAATTACTTTAAATGTAAACAGACTCAATTCTCAGATTAAAGAACAGTGAAATGAATCACTTTTCTGTACACTAACACAACATTGTAAATTAACTCTACTTCAATTAAAAAAAAAAAAGACACAGTGGCTGAATGGATAAAAAAAAAACCATGACCCATAAATATGCTGCCCAAAAGAGACTCACTTTAGCTTTAAGGACAAACCAGATTGAAAGTAAAGGGAAGAGACAACCAGCAGTTGAGTGAGCAGGACGCATTGGGATTGCAGGGCAGATGCTCATGGCCAGACCGGATCCTCATGGTGCACATTTCTCCACTCAGGGCCACAGACTGTGGACTAGCGCCCTAGAAATATATTTTTCCAATGTCCCTTGGCAGGGTCTGCCAGGTAGGGGACACATTCCTCCCTCCCCAACATGCATCCTGGCCCATGCTTGGCTGGTTCTGGGGACTGGAATTCGTTTCCAAGTTTTACCGTAGGCCAGCCTCAGCCAGTGCAAGCACATTGAGAAATTTTTTGCCATCATCTTCAGTCAACAGCACACCCTTTGTGCATGCATGAAGAAAGTTTCCCTTTTCTCCCCTCGCTGCGGCCACAACAAAGGAACATCCATAAACGAGACAAAAAAAAAAGCAGTAATACTGAATATTTTTTTTAATTTATTTTTTCGTGGTACGTGGGCCTCTCACTGTAGTGGCCTCTCCCATTGCGAAGCACAGGCTCTGGACGCGCAGGCTCAGCGGCCATGGCTCACAGGCCTAGCCGCTGCGCGGCATGTGGGATCTTCCCGGACCGGGACAAGAACCCATGTCCCCTGCATCTGCAGGCAGACTCTCAACCACTGCGCCACCAGGGAAGCCCTGAAAAAAAATTTTTTAAAGTGAAGGGAGGGAGGGACTTCCCTCGTGGTCCAGTGGTTAAGACTCCACGCTCTCAAAGCAGGGGACCCAGGTTCGATCCCTGGTCAGGGAACTAGATCCCATATGCCGCAACTAAAGATCCCACATGCCGCAACGAAGATCCTGTGTGCTGCAACTAAGACCTGGCGCAGCCAAATAAATAAATACTAAAAAAAAAAAAAAAAAAAAGTGAAGGGAGGGAAAAAAAATATTCCATGCAAATAGAGGCCAAAGGAAAGCAGAGGTAGCTACACTTTTATTGGACAAAGTAGACAAAGCCAAAGACTGTAACAATAGACAAAGAAGGTCATTATGTAATGATATAGAGGTCAGTTCACCAAAAGAATATAACATTTGTAAATATTTATGTACCCAACATAAGAGCACCTAAATATATAAAGCAAATATCAACAGACTAGGGAATTCCCTGGTGGTCCATTGGTTAGGACGTGGTGCTTTCACTGCTGAAGGCCCAGGTTCCACCCCTGGTTGGGGTCCTAAGATCCCATAAGCCGCATGGTGCAGCCAAAAAAACATGTATTATATATATATTAACTATATACATACATATATATACACACACACACAGACCTGAAGGGAGAATTAGATCGCAATACAATGACAATAGGGGGCTTCAATACCCCACTTTCAACAATGGATACATAATCCAGACAGAAAGTCAGTAAGGAAACACTGGACCAAATGGACTTAATAGACATTTAGAGAACATTCCATCCAACAGGGGCAAAATACACATTCTTCTCAAGCATACGTGGAATAGTCTCTAGAACAGATCATACGTTAGGCCACAACACAAGTCTTAACCAATTTAAGAGGACTGAAATCATATACCAAGCATCTCTTCCAACTACGATGGTATGACACTAAAAATGGATTATGAAAAGAAAACTGGAAAAATCAAAAATATATGAAAATTAAACATGCTCCTGACCAACAAATGGGTTGAAAAATAAAGAGAAATCAAAAAGCTTCTTGAGACAAGTGAAAATGGAAACACAATATACCAAAACTTATGGGATGCAGCAAAAGCAATTCTAGTAGGGCAGTTCAGAGCAATAAACGTCTACATTAAGAAACAAGAAAGATGTCAAATACCCAACCTAACTTTACACACCTCAAGGAACTAGAAAAAGAACTAAGCCCAAAGTTAGCAAAAGGAAGATAATAAAGATCAGAGTGCAAATAAATGAAATAGAGACTAAAAAGACAATAGAAAAGACCAATGAAACTAAGAACTGGTTTTTTGGTTTTTTTTTTTCTTGAAATTGACTCCTTTACTTTTTTTTTTAAATTTATTTATTTACTTTCGGCTGTGTTGGGTCTTCGTTTCTGTGCGAGGGCTTTCTCTAGTTGTGGCAAGTGGGGGCCACTCTTCATCACGGTGCACGGGCCTCTATCGCGGCCTCTCTTGTTGCGGAGCACAGGCTCCAGACGCGCAGGCTCAGTAGTTGTGGCTCACGGGCCTAGTTGCTCCACGGCATGTGGGATCTTCCCAGACCAGGGCTCGAACCTGTGTCTCCTGCATGAGCAGGCAGATTCTTAACCACTGCGCCACCAGGGAAGCCCCAAGAACTGGTTTTTTAAAAACAGAATTGACAAGCCTTTAGCTAGATTAGCCAAAAAAAAAAAAAAAGAGAGAGGACTCAGAATTATAAATGAAAGAGGAGACATTTCAACTGATACCACACAAATACACAGGATCATAAGAGATGGCAGTGAACAATTAAATGCCAACAGACTGGACAACCTAGCAGAAATGGATAAATTCCTAGAAAAATACAACCTTCCAAGACTGAATCATGAAGAAATAGAAAATTTGGAGATACCAGTTACTAGTAAGGAGACTGAATCAGTAATCAGAAATCTCCCAACAAAAAAAAGATCAGATGGATTCACTGGTGAATTCTACTAAACATTTCAAGAGTTAACTCTAATTCTTCTCAAATTCCTCTAAAAAACAGAAGAGAAGGGAACACTTCCAAACTCATTTTGTAAGTCTAGCATTAACCCAAGACACAAATCAGACAAAGACACTATAAGAAAATTACAGGTCAATATGCTTGATGAACAAAAAAACAAAAATCCTCAACAAAACATTAGCAAACAGAATTCAAGAGGACCTTAAAAAGATCACACACCATGATCAAATGAGATTTAGTCTAGGGATGCAAGGATGGTTCAACATGGGCAGGTCAATCAATGCAAAATACTTCCTTAACAAAATGAAGGATAAAAATAACATGACTGTCACATTAGATGACACAATTCCACATCCTTTCATGATAAAAAAAACTCTCGACAAACTGAGTATAGAGAGAATGTGCCACAACATAATAAAAGCTACATATGAGAGACAAGCCCACAGGTGTACCATCATTCTCAACAGTGAGAAGCTGAAAGCTGTTCCTCTAAGATCAGCAACAAGACACGGATGTGTACTCTCGCCACTTTATTCAACATAGTACTTGAAGACCTAGCCAAAGCAATTAGGCAATGAATATGAACAATGAAATATCAGAAAGAGAAATTAAGCGAACATACCATTTACAATTACATTAAAAAGAGTAAAACAAGCTCATGCAGCTCAGTATTAAAAAAACAAACCCAATCCAAAAATGGGCAGAAGACCTAAATAGACATTTCTCCAAAGAACACATACAGATGGCCAAGAGGCACATGAAAAGATGCCCAACATCACTAATTATTAGAGAAATGCAAATCAAAACTACAATGAGGTATCACCTCACACCGGTCAGAATGGCCATCATTAAAATATCTACAAACAATAAATGCTGGAGAGGGTGTGGAGAAAAGGGAACCCTCTTGTACTGTTGGTGGGAATGTAAATTGATACAGCCAGTATGGAGAACAGTACGGAGGTTCCTTAAAATACTAAAAACAGAATTCCCATATGACCCAGCAATCCCACTACTGGGCATATACCCAGAGAAAACCATAATTCAGAAAGACACATGCAACCCCAGTGTTCAGTGCAGCACTATTTACAATAGCCAGGTCATGGAACCAACCTAAATGCCCATGGAAAGACGAATGGATTAAGAGGATGTGGTATATATATATATATATATATATATATATATATATATATATACAATGGAATATTACTCAGCCATAGAAAGGAACGAAATTGGGTCATTTGTAGAGACAGAGATGCACCTAGAGACTGTCATACAGAGTGAAGTTAAGTCAGAAAAAGAAAAACAAATTCCGTATATTAACACATATATGTGGAATCTAGAGAAATGGTACAGATGAACCAGTTTGCAAGGCAGAAATAGAGACAAAGATGTAGAGAACAAACATATGGACCCAAGGGGGGAAAGTAGGGGGGTGGGGGGGTTGTTGGTGGTGGGATGAATTGGGAGATTGGGATTCACATATATACACTAATATGTATAAAACAGATAACTAATAAGAACCTGCTGTATAATAAATAATTTTAAAAAAAAGAGTAAAACACTTAGAAATAAATTTAACCAAGGAGATCAAAGATCTGTACACTGAAAACTGTAGGACGCTGATGAAAGAAACTGAAGACAATACAAATAAATGGAAAGATATTTCATGCTCATGCACTGGAAGAATATTGTTAAAGTGTCCATTCTCCCCAAAGCAATCTACAGATTTAATGCAATCCCTATGAAAATTCAAAAGGCATTTTTCACAGAAATAGAAAAAACAATGCTAGAGTTAGTAATTGTAAATTACACCACAAAATAAAATGAAACCCCATATAGGTAAAGCAATTTTAAGAAAAAAACACAGTTGGAAGCATCATTCTTCCTGACCTCAAGCTATACAACAAAGCTATAGTAATCAAAACAGTATGCTATTTGCATAAAAACAGACATATAGACCAATGGAACCGAATACAGAGCCCAGAAATAAACCCATGTATATATGGTCAATTGATTTCTAACAAAAGGAGCCAAGACTATATAAGAGGGAAAAAATAGCCTCATCAATAAGTGGTGTTGGGAAAATTGTATAGGCGAGTGCAAAAGAATGAAACCTGACCCCTATTACACCATACACAAAAATCAACTCCAAATGGATTAAAGACTTGAATGTAAGACCTGAAACCATAAAATTCCTAGAAGAAAACATAGGGGGTAAACATTGGTCTTGATGATGATTTTCTTTATTTTTGCTTTTTGTATCCAATCAAACAAGTGAGACTACATTAATTAAAAAGCTTCTGCACAGCAAAGGAAATAATCAGCAAAATGAAAAGGTAATCTACAGAATGGGAGAAAATATTTGCAAACCATGTTTCTGATAAAGGAATAATATCCAAAATATGTAAAGAACTCATACAACTCAATAGCAAAAAAACCCCCAAGCCATTCAATTAAAAAATGGGCAGAGGAACTAAATGGACAATTTCTCCAGAGACAACATACGAGTGGCTAACACGTACATGAAAAGGTGCTCAACTAATCATCAGGGCAATGCAAATCCAAACCACAATGAGATATCACCTTATACATACTTAAATAGCTATCATCCAAAAGATAAGCGATAACAAGTGTTGACGATGTGGAAAAAAGGGGACCCTTGTGCACCGCTGGTAGGAATGTAAATTGGTACAGCCACTATGAAAACACTATGGAGTTTCCTCAAAAACTTAAAAATGGAACTACCATATGATCTAGCAATTCCACTTCTGGGTATTTAAAGGAAATGAAAACACAATCTTGAAGAGATATCTGCACTGCTATGCTCACTGCAGCATTATTCACAATAGCCAAGATAGGAAATGACCTGAGCGTCCATCAAAGGATGAATGAATAAAGAAAATGTGGTATACATAACCACAGTGGAATATTATTCAACCATCAGAAAAAAGGAAATTCTGCCATTTGCACGAACATGGCTGGAACTTAAGGGCATTATGTTAAGTGACACAAGGTAGACAAAGACAAGTTCTGTATGATCTCACTTATACGTGGAATCTAAAAAAGCTGAACTCGTAGAAACAGACAAAAATGGTGGTTGCCAAGGGCTGGGGGTGGGGAAGAGGAGATGTTGGTCTAAGAGCACAAACTTGCAGTTGGAAGATGAGCCAGTTCAGGGGATCTAATGTACAGCAGGGGGATTATAGTTCATACTGTACTATCTACTTGAAAGTTGCTAAGAGTAGATCTTAAATGTTGTCACCAAGTGGTAATTATGTGGCATGATGCAGGTGTTAATGCTCTGGTGTTTATCAGTTTGCAACACAAGTATATCAAATCAACATGTTCTATAGCTTAAACTCACACAATGTCATACATCCATTATATCTCAAAGCTGGAAGGGAAAAAGAAAGTTATCTGAGGTGCTGTCGAAAGAGATGCCAAGTTCTTGGTGGCGATGAGGCTCAGTGTATGATGGGCAAAGTGTAATAATGAACGATGCCTGGACAACTGATTTCTTCACATTATTTTCAAAGGTATACTTAAATGAAAAATTCCTTAGAAGCCTAAGGAATAATAAATATCCCCAAATCTCCTTCCCGCTTTGTTATGGAACTTAAAGGCCAAACAAGTTTCACCGGCAACAACAATTAAGCCCAGTCTGTATACATAAAGGGAAAGGAATCCTCTAGGGTTTTACTGAGCAGACAGACCAGCCCAGCCCTGCCTGTGCTAGATGCTGGGTGACCACCTGTTAGCACTGAGAGTCTCACGTCCTGGAAAACCCCTAAGGCCAGGCACCCTCAGAGGAGTTCTGTGTGCACTTTTTGGTGACTATACCGGCAGTGTCATTAAAGAACTTTTCCGAGACGCTCCCACGTGCAAGCAAGATGCTGGGCTGAGAGCTGCAAGGGTACAAAGATGAAGGGGAGGGTGAGCAAATGAGTCCCCTCTTCCCTTTGTGGAAGTTATGCTGGTGCTGCATTTGATTGCAGTTTCCTAGATTTGGGCGATGTGTGGTTTCTAAAGGTCATTCTGGAGAGGGACATCTGATGGGTGACCCACTGCAAGTCCCAGAATGTCTTCCACCAGACCAGCTCCAGAACAGCCCAGGTCAGAGGCAGTACTGGTCTCGACACCTGGGTATACATCTGGGCTCTGTGACCTGATGGCCATGAGACCTTGGCCAAGTCACTAACCTCACTGTGCCTTGCGTTTCCTGATCTGTAAAATGCGGACACTCACAGTACCTACACTTTGTACGTGGCTGATACGAGCACTAAATGAGTTAATACCTATAAAGGTTTAAAACTATACCTGGCACACAGCAAGTGCTCGATAAATGTTACCTTCTCTTTTATCACCATTTCAGAAGGGTCTGTGTTGATTCTCAAGAAAAAGATGTCAAAAGTAAAAGACCAGAGGTGATATAATACTATTTCTAGAGCCTAGAATAGAAAAACCCATGTCTCTATGTTCAGGGACAAATCACAAACAAGAGTGTCAGGGAAGACGGCCTTCTGTTTGACAGCTGGTAGCCCGACTCTGGAGAGGAAGGAACACAGCTGAAACTTCCAAAATGCAGGCCTAGAACTTGACCAATAAGGTAAGTTTTCAGGTAGACATAACCTAAGACAAAAATGCAAAAAAAAAAATTAGCAGCTCATTTCAGTGTAATGAAGGGCCTAAGAATGAGACATGCTGAAGAGGGGTCCCTTTGTTTTTTTTTGAACTGTATTTTATTTTTTATACAGCAGTGTCTTATTAGTTATCTATTTTATACATATTAGTATATATATGTCAATCCCAATCTCCCAATTCATCCCCCCGCCCCACAGATGTCACTTATTTTTCATTTATACACTATAGTACCAAACAGAATTATGAAAAAAAATCACACTGGATCACACATGATTTTTTATTGAGAATTTCGTCTTATCACAGAGAAATCATAGGCCTTTAGTTACAGTATCTGAGTAAGAAGCTGCACAGCAAGAACACGGTTACCAAGTGTCATCTGGTTCCTCGTGAGAAAAGCCTGTCAAACTAAATTAGGGAAAGACAAAAAATTTAAAAATTTGTTAAATTCTTGTTAAGTTTATTCGGGGATCTCTGTCATGCTCTCTTTCCTTCCCTGTGGGATTTCTGCCCTTGCTTACGATCTGCATCAGTAGCAATTTCACAGGTTACAAAATGCTATCGATTTTTTTTTTTAAGTCAGTCATTTTGACTGATTCAGTTTCTTAAAGGCAAACTCAGATATCTGAACCTTTCCCTGGCTGACAAAAGCAGCAATATGATAATGGTTTGCACAAGAACACAACGTAGGGGACGCCATACCTTTCATCTTTGTCACTAGATGGCAGTGTGTCCACTTGTGAGTCCTCTATGACCACCTTTTTTGAACTCTGACACAAAGGGGCGGGGAGAAGAATTTTGCAATTAGATGTGGATTCATTTTATTAAACACTTTATGATTTCTCTAAGAACTATTTTTGAAATATATATGTAATTTAAGAGTCTAAAAAAGCAGTGACTTTTAAACTTGACATTTAGCAAGCACATCAGAATAAACTACCTGGAAGGCATTCTCAACACCCATAGTACTTTAGACTTACATCAAATATTACTGTCTTAGGGCTAATGCATTCAGTATTTGTTCATAGGGCTTTCATTACATTTATTTCTTGTTCTTAAAATAAGAGAGACATCCCAACTTTCACAAACTTTGACAAATCAAAATCTCTTCAATCTTTTACCCAAGCAAAAGGGATGACATTTTGTCAGGAGTGTACTGAGGCTCCATGTGAACTCTGGACTATGCTTTTACCTTTGTCCCCAGTGGAAAAGGCAGATCCTTATCCCCCAGGTTTCAAGTAAACCACAGAAGCCCTCGGCACCCGCACCCACAGACGCCCGTCCACAGCATCGGCACCTTATCCGTGGTGTCCTGGTCTTTACCCTGTTGGAGGATCTTCATGTACTTCTCTAAAGGATTTTCACTACAGACAGATTTAGATTTGTCTTTCGTTTCCTGAATGCTCATTTCGAATTCTTTTTCCATTTCCATCTTCAACGATTCTTCAATTAGCCTCTGAAACAGGTGAGGGCCAAAATAAGAAATATACAATGACATCTTTTAAAACTTCTAAGGGTTGAAAAATGCACAGTAATATAATCCTGATCCTTTAAGTACAACCTGCATGCCAGAGAACTGTTTCTTTTTTTAACTGAAGTCATTGCTACTATCAAAGGGGGATAAAAACCTGTCATCTCAATGAAGGAAGGGATGAAATCTGCCTCAACTGTCCTGTGCTGTACACCACATTAACCAGGAGGCCAAGAACCCTCACACGGAGGATTAGAGTTCACATAAGCTCAGCAGGCAGGCGAAGTGGCCCGAGTCACCCACCTGGGACCAGAACCAGGGCCAGAAGAGCACCAAAGGCGGAGGGCAGGGGTGCCCCAGAAGCCACCTCCCCGGGGTTCCTTGAGTCCCAGCTAGCCAACCCTGGGAGTCTCTTCTTTCAACCTCATTTGCAACGAGAAGATCAACAGCAAAACAAGGTCCTCCTCGTTTACAAGCCTGTTTTCAGGACCAGATGAGGATGCACACGAATGGGGCTGGCCACGCTACCCTGAACCAGGAAAGGCACGAGGCCTGCATGCCCCGCAGCCGTCCTCAGTGCTCTCCAGCAAAGGAGAGGGTCGGAGGCCACCAGTGGCTTGTTCACTTATCTGCCGCTCCTAGGACTTCAGGACACACGAAGGACTCACCCTCCCAAGAGCAGGGCACTTGCTGCAGGGGGCCACGAAGCGGCTAGGACAGAGAACTCACTGAGCATCCTCACCCTTTCCTGATCCAGCTTTTCTACTTCTTGCCGTTCCCTTTCCAGAGCTTCTTGCCACCCGCTCTGCCTCTGCTCTTCTCCCTGACTTCGTTCCTTTGCTTGTTGTTCCCGTGTTGTTTCTTCTTCCTCCTGTTCTCCAAGTGGTTTCTGATCTACACCTAACGAGACAGAAAATAAAGAATCAACAGCTTCCAGCAGCAGATTTTTCAAACAAACGTGGGATCGGCTTTGGCAGGGGCCTTGCCAAGCCCCAGGGAGACCGCGTGATTCTCGGCCGCCTCTGTGCACCTACTTTGAGCAACTGCTCCCCCCTCACGGCCTTCGAGGCTCCAGACCCACTCCCGGCAGCGAGCGCCGCCCACCTCTCACCTCACTGAGATGAGCCCAGGTCATCCTCAGCACCACGACATCCACTGTCCTCCCCTCCGCCCCCATCTCCTCCTTCCTCCATCCTTGCCAAGGCAAGCCCTGCATTTCTGCCTCTGCATTGGTTTCCAAGCCCGCCCCACCCTTAGGATTCTGATGCACACACATTTGTCCCCATTTACTTCCACAGCACTTTTGTCACTCCCCACCCGCCACCCACTCCCACAGAGGTACTCGAGTCTCCTGGGCCCGGAGCACAACAAAACCACCACCCTCCCCGCTTCCCCGCTCGGGCCACCTTGCCGTCACCCCACTTCCTCCAGGCTGATCCCTCCCCGGGGTTTTGGTTAGCACCTCCGTCCTGGTCATCCCCACACGTTCTCTCTCATCCTGATCTCTCTCCCAGGCCTCACATCCGTGCTGTCAGCGAGGCAGTTCCCTGCCAGTTGCATTCCTGTCCCTTTCACTGCGCTCTTCCTATGCTCTGCCCAGCAAGCCACCAGGGCTTATGGCTTCTGCCTCCGGCTCCCACTGCTGTGGTGAGGGTCCTTACCACCAGCTCCTGCACAGCTCCAATACCGGAGTCTACACTCTCCCCGACACCAGTCGCTCGGCCTTCAAACAACCCCGCTTTGTTAGCACCAGTCACTCCCTGAAGGCCAGGATTTGCTGTGCGTCGTCTCTGCTCTGGCAGGGTCCACACCCACGGCAGCCTAGGCCCCGACACCCTGCCTTTTTATTTCTGCACTGACTTCCTCCCCATCACCACCACTCCTACACCTGAAACACCCTATCCCCGCGCCAGCACACTCACCAATCCCCGACTCCAGCTGCTCTTGCCTGCTCACACCCTCGCGTCCGCGGGCCCCCGGACCCGACGCGCTCCCTCCCCCGCCACCCCTCCCACAAAACCCTACCTACCCCGCGAGCCCCAACCCAAGCGCACCTACGTGTCCCCACAGGGACAGGGAGCCTCTCCAGCGCCATATTCACACGGTATTTCGTGCCTGCCTTGCCCAAAACCCTGGGTATCTTTTTACTACTTCTATTCCTTCCAGGCGAGGCCCATGCTTTAATTATGTGTCGACTCCCTATAGCCCACAGCACAAGTCCCTGTGCCTCACAGGTTTAATTAAATTCCCGTCCCGCTGATGATTATGCTGACCTTTCTCCACCAGCTCCAGTCTACAACCTCATTTCTTCCCCCCTAAACAATGCTGAGAAACAAACAAACTCGTAGATTCACACCAGAGGACTTTGAACCTCTTTGCCATGCCCTGTTCTACATCACCAACAGAACTGAGCTAGCTTTCCTAATAGGAGAGAGGTAACAATCTTCTCTGTCCCTTGATCCTGGCCATGAACTTGAACACCAGAGGTGGCAGCTGGTCATTTCCACAGGCAGAAATGCAACCTTCTGCCTCCCTGCTGGGGGAGAAGGGTCACTCCCAAATGGTGTCACTTTCTCACATGGAACAGGGACCTCAGATAGGAATGCTGTTTGGTGCCAATTAAAAAAGTTAAAGAAGGAAGAAAAAAGGGCTCCTTCTTTGCCGTGGGGTGTACTTTGTGGCTGCAGAGTGGCATACAAAAACCTCTTTGGATTAAGAGTTAAAAAAAAGAAGCTCTTCCACTGGGCACCTCAAAGATACCAAGTTTCAGCCTTTTCATTTCTCTTTGGGCCCAGAGGCAGAGGTCACATGAACAGCAGAGAATTTCTCAATGATCAAAATGTAGCCACACTACTTAATAATCATTTTAAAAGCCATTATTATAATCTCCATTCCATCTCAGAGGCAGAACACCTATCTACTCAGTTGGTTTTCCTTATTCCAGTATTTTTATTTTTTTTGCAGTACGCGGGCCTCTCACTGCTGTGGCCTCTCCCGTTGCGGAGCACAGGCTCGGGACGCGCAGGCTCAGCGGCCATGGCTCACGGGCCCAGCCACTCTGCGGCATGTGGGATCTTCCCGGACCGGGGCACGAATCCGTGTCCCCTGCATCAGCAGGCGGACTCTCAACTACTGTGCCACCAGGGAAGCCCTATTCTATTATTTTTATTCCCATCTCTGCCAGACGGCTGCCCATCAGGTCCGCTCTCGGGTTGCCACCGTTCCTATTCAGTACCCATCCGACTGGAGGTCCTTGGTGATGGCTTGCTGACCATCCCACCCTTTCACTAGAAGCTCTGTGAAGCAGGGACTTGGGCTGGTTCACTGCTGAATTCCCAGCCTCCATGAAAGTGCCCAGCACAGAAAAAGCTCTTGATCAAGCTGCCCTGACAGAGTGCTTTCCAGAATGATTTACGTGGGAATCAGCAAAATCAACCCTCTCAAAAATCTCTTGCTTCTGTCAGCAACTCACATATTCCTGAGTACCGTGACTTCAAACAAACTGCTTACAAGAGGCTTTACGTAGGTTTGGGGGATGATGTTCTCCGAATGTTTGCAAACGACTAGTAGGTGGTTTTACTTGAGGAATTGCCAATATAAGGCTTCAGCACTTTGGTCCAAGGAGAAAAGGACCTGGCTATTGGCCAAGCCCCGAACCAAAGCTCCCATCTCCCCCTCCACAGGCTGCTAAGGGAAGGGGGGAGTCTGGAGAAGGGAGAGGGAGAGACAAAGTGGGCCAGACAAGTTAAGTCTGATGATCACTTTTCCTCCAATATCATCAGCTTTTCTGAAGACTGAAATATAAAGGGTTAACTTTCCTAATTTTTTAAGGCATGAAGAAAGCAAAGAGACAAAGAAAAATAATATTTATTATTATTAACATATCTCATTAGTTAAAGAAAAACTTACTTGGGTACTGATAAGAGACACGTCTGGCAGGCACAATGGCTGCAGCACCGTCCACATGAGGCACGTTGCCAGCAGGATGGAGGCCGTCCATCTCAAACTGCCTCAGCATGTTCCCTGCATCTACATGAGGTGCAAACGAGTCCCCCATGAGTCCTTCACAGCAGCAGCAAGAGAAGGGAGGGTGGGGATAACTCCTTGCTGAGCATTTAAGTTTCAGACAAAGCAACTGGGCCAGCTCTTTCCTTACAGGATTCTAGGAAGTCAGCCTAGCCACTTGCCAATGTATCTGTTTCTCAAAGCATTCTTAGGAGATTCATTTACAAATTCAATTTGTTACCCAGTAGGAAAATCAATCCAGTGACAGAAGAATTCACCTGGCTTGGCACATAATCATTTGAATTCTATTTAAATATCAATGATTTAACAAAGTTAATGAAGTTGGTTACAAAGATTTGGTAAAACATACTAAGCCCTTTCGTTTACCTGTTCAAAATACTATACACTCGGACTTGAGGATGAAGCTCACAAGGCAAACAATAGGTTAATATACAAATATAAAGACTTCCTGGGGGATTGGATCAAGATGGTGGAGGAGTAGGACATGGAGCTCACCTTCTCCCACAAATACATCAAAAATACATCTACACGTGGAACAATTCTCACAAAACATCGACTGAACACTGGCAGAGAACCTCAGACTTCCAAAAGGGTGAGGAAAACGCCAGGTGAGTGGGTAGGATAAAAGAAAAAAGAAAGAAAAAAAAAGAAAGAGAGAGAAAGGAGTCGGGACAGAACCTGCGCCCGTGGGAAGGAGCTGCAAAAAAGGAAAGGTTTCCACACCCTGGCAAGTCCCCTCACTGGTGGGGAGATCAGCTGGGAAAGAGGGGGAGCTTCAAAGACTTGGAGGAGAGCACAGCAACCGGGTTGTGGAGGGCAAAACAGAGACCTGCACAGATGGCTGGTGCTGCCACCCGGCACCCCTCAGCCTGCTGGGGTGGTTGGGGGCTAGGTGCTGAGGCTCAGGCTTCAGAGGTCAGAACCGGGAGACAGCCTGAGGGCGCTTGGGTGTGGTGTGTCACAACTGGGGGAGTATGGGAAGAAGCCTGGAACGGCCAGATAGGCAAGGCGCCGTTGTTGGGGGACGTGCAAGGAGAGGAGGGGGACCACCATAGGAGCTTCTCCATGCGCACTCTCAGGTGGCAGGGCACCACTTACACAAGCTCTGGGGGCGGGTGCAACCACTGCCACTGCTGAGGATCCCACAACCGGGCACCAATCACTGCCCCCGCCCTCCTGGGAGGATGCGTGGGCCGCACACCTGCACAGCCCCTATCACAGGGATAAGAACCAGCACACACTGAGGAAAGAGACGGTAAGCATCCAAACCAAAAAACGGCCCTCACGCAAAAAGAATACTAAACTCACACAAGCTACGCAGGGACGCTCTTGCATATAAATAGTGCTCCAAAACCACAGTAGATAACTGTTTCTCCTAAATTCACAGAGTAAGAGAAATATAAGTAAAACGCAGAAGCAGAGGGACCACTCCCAGGTAAAAGACCAAGAGAATTCCCCTGAAGGAACAAACAATGAAACAGACCTCTTCAGTCTAACAGACACTGAGCTAAAAAAAAGAAAGAAAAGAAACTACTGAAGGAATTAAGAAAGGCTATCAACAGAAATGTGGATAACTATAAAAAGGAACTAGAAACTATAAGGAGGAGCTAAGAAAAATTAGAAAATTCATTTGCCAAGACTCAAGGGGAGCTAAAGGCAATGAATACCAGAATGAATAATGAAGAAACAGTAAGTGATCTGGAAGACAGAATAATGGAAATTACACAATCCAAACAGCAGACAGAAAACCAAATGAAAAAACAAAGCAATGTAAGAGACCAATGGGATAATATAAAGCAGGTCAATCTACCCATAATGGGGATTCCAGAAGGAGAAGAAAGAGAAAAGGGGATAAAAAATATATTTGAAGAAACGATGGCTGAAAACTTGCCAAGCCTAAAGAAGCAGATATCTAGATAAGGAAGCACAGAGAGTCCCAAATAAGGTAAACGCAAAGTAGACCTATACCAAGACATATTATAATAAACATGGCAAAAGTTAAAGAGAGAATTCTAAAGGCAGCAAAAGAAAAACAAAGATTAAAAGATTAATTAAAAGATTAAAAGATAATTAAGATTAAAAAAAATCTTAAAACAAAGATTAATTAAAAGGGAACCCTCCCATAAGGCTATCAGCTAATTTTTCTAAAGAAATGCTGCAGGCCAGAAGTGAGTGGCAAAATATATTCAAAGTCTTGAAATGGGAAAATCTGCAACCTAGAATACTCTACCCAGCAAGATGATCATTTAGAAGAGGAGGAGAAATAAAGAATTTCTCAGACAAGCAAAAACAAAAAGAAAACAGCAATACTAAACCTATCTGAAAAGAAATATTGAAAGGTCTTCTCTAAATAGAAAACAAACAAAAAGATACAGGAAGGACGAAATCACTATTGGAAAGTAAATCACTTAAATTAGCCAGTATATATAGATCAAAAAGAAAAATCAAAAACCAATTTGTGAAAGCAACAATAAAACAAGGAACAGCAAAAGGATAAACATGAAGACGTAAAAAAAAGGACATCAAAACCATAAAAGGTGGGGAAGGAAAGTAAGAAAATGTAGACTTTTTAAAGAATGTGTTTGGGCCTATATGACTATCAGTCTAAAACAAGCAGATACAGGAAGGGGTTCACATACTTGAAAAACAGGGCAACTACAAGTCAAAAACATACAATAGATTCACAAAAACCAGAAAGAAAACACAAGCATAAAGGGAAATCCTCAAACCACAAAAAGGAACAAAGAAGAAACATAGAATCAACTGGAAAACAACATTTTAAATGGCAATAAATACATATGTATCAATAAGTACCTTAAATGTCAATGGACTGAATGCTCCAATAAAAAGACACAGGACTTCCCTGGTGGCGCAGTGGTTAAGACTCTGTGCTCCCAATGCAGGGGGCCCAGGTTCAATCCCTGGTCAGGGAACTAGATCCCACAGGCATGCTGCAACTAAGAAGCCCACCTGCCGCAACTAAGGAGCCAATGTGCTGCAACTAAGACCCAGCGCTACCAAATTAATTAATTAATTAATTTAAAAAATAACAACCACAGTGGCAGACTGGATTAAAAAACAAGAGCCTACAATATGCTGCCTACAAGAGACCCACCTTAGCGCAAAGGACACACATAGATGGAAAGTGAGGGGATGGAAAAAGATATCATGCAAACGGAAATGACAAGAATGCAGCAGTTGCAACACTCATAACAGACAAAATAGACTTTAAAACAAAGATCATAAAGAAACATAAAGAAGGACACTATATAATGGTAAAAGGATCAATACAAGAAGAGGCTTTTACACGCATCAACACATATGCACGTAATATAGGAGGCACGCAAATACATAAAACAAATACTAACAGACATAAAGGGAGAAACTGATGGGAATACAATAGTAGTAGGAGATTTTAAAACACACACTAACATCAATGGACAGATCTTCTAGACAAGATCAATGAGGCAACAGAGGTCCTAAATGATACAGTAGAAAGGTTAGAATTAATTGATATTTTCAGGACATTACATCCAAGAAAAAGAACAGAATATGCATTCTTTTCAAGTGCACATGGACCATTCTCTAAGACTGACCACATACTAGGGCACAAAACTAACCTCAACAAATTTAAGCATACAGAAATTATTTCAAGCATCTTCTCTGACCACAACAGCATGAAACTAGAAATCAAGCACAGAAAAAGAAATGAGAAAAAAACGAGTACACAGAGACTAAACAACATGTTACTAAAAAACCAATGGGTCAATGAGGAAATCAAAAAGAAAATTAGGGACTTCCCTGGTGGTCCAGTGGTTAAGACTCTGCATACCCAATGCAGGGGGCCTGGGTTCGATCCCTGGTCAGGGAACTAGATCCCGTGTGCCGCAACTAAAGATCCCACATGCTGTAACGAAGATCCCACACACGGTAACAAAGATGCCACGTGCCACAACCAAGACTTGGCACAACCAAATAAATTAATAAACGGATATTTTTTTTAAAAAAAGAAAAATTAAAAATACCTTGACACCAATGGCAATGAAAACACAACCATACAAAATCTATGGGACACAGCAAATGCAGTTCTTGGAGGGAAGTGCATAGCGATACAGGCTTTCCTCAAAAAAAACAAACAAACAAAATCTCAAATAACCTAATATGCCACCTCAAAGAATTAGAAAAAGAACAAACAAAACTGAAAGTCAGCGGAAGGAAGGAAATAATAAAGATCAGGGAGGAAATGAATAAAATAGAGATTTAAAAAACAATAGAAAAAAATCAGTAAAAACAAGAGCTGGTGCTTTTAAAGGGTAAACAAAATTAACAAACCTCTGGCCAGGCTCACCAAGAAGAGAAGAGAGAGAATCCAAATAAACAAAATAAAAAAATGGAAAAGGAGAAATCTCAACTGATACTTCAGAAATACAAAAAACCGTAAGACAATACCATGAACAATTATATGCCAACAAATTCAACAATGCAGAAGAAACGGACAACTTTCTAGAAACATGCAGCCCACCAAAATGGAATCAAGAAGCAATAAATAATTTGAACAGACCGATCACTAGAAGTGAAATAGAATCCGTAGTCAAAAAACTTCCTACAAACAGAAGTCCAGGACCAGATGGCTTCACACACAAATTCTACCAAACATACAAAGATGAACTTATACTGATTCTTCTCAAACTCTTCCAAAAACTTGAGAAGGAAACACTCCCAGACATTCTATGAAGCCACCATCACCCTGACAGCAGGGACAAACCAGACACAGACACCACCAAGAAGGAAAATTACAGGCCAATATCTTTGATGCATGCAGATGCAAAAATCCTCAACAAACTATTAGCAAACAGAATCCAACAACACATAAAAAAGATCATACACCACGACCAAGTGGGATTCATCCCAACTTCACAAGGATGGTTCAACATATGCAAATCAATCAGTGTGATACACCACATCAACAAAAGAAAAGACAGGGCTTCCCTGGTGGCGCAGTGGTTGAGGGTCCGCCTGCCGATGCAGGGGACACGGGTTCGTGTCCCAGTCTGGGAGGATCCCACATGCCGCGGAGCGGCTGGGTCCGTGAGCCATGGCCGCTGAGCCTGCGCGTCCGGAGCCTGTACTCCGCAACGGGAGAGGCCACAAAAGTGAGAGGCCCACGTACCGCAAAAAAAAAAAAAAGAAAAGACAAAAACCACATGGTCATCTCAATAGATGCAGAAAAAGCATCTGACAAAATTCAACATCCATTCATGATAAAAACTCTCACCAAAGTGGGTATAGAGGGAGCATCTCTCAACATAATAAAAGCTATCTATGACAAACCCACAGCCAATGTAATACCCAATGTAACACCCAAAAGCTGAAAGCCTTTCTGCTAAAATCTGGAACAACTCAAGGATACCCACTCTCACCTCTTCTATTCAACATAGTACTGAAAGTCCTAGCCACAGCAATCAGACAAGACAAAGAAATAAAAGATATCCAAATTGGAAGGGAAGAGGAAAAATGGTCACTATATGCAGATGACACGACACTATATTCAATATATAGAACACCCTAAGGACTCCACACAAAAACTACTAGATCTAATAAATGAATTCAGCTAAGTAGCAGGAAACAAGATTAACATTTGGAAATCTGTTGCCTTTCTTTACACTAACAATGAAACAACAGAACGGGAATGTAAAAAAACAATACCTTTTAAAATGGCACCAGAACCCAAAAAACAAAAAAACCGAGGAATAAACATGACCAAGGAAGTGAAAGACTTATACACTGAGAACTACAAAACATAAATAAGGAAATTAAAGAGGATTCAAAGAAATAGGAAGATATCCCATGCTCTTGGATTGGAACAATGTTGTTAAAATGGCCATATTACCCAAAGCAACCTACAGCTTTAATGTGATCCCTATCAAATGACCCATGACATTTTTCACAGAACTAGAACAAGTAATTCTAAAATTTACATTGAACCATAAAAGACCCAGAATTGCCAAAGCAATCCTGAGGCAAAAAAACAAGGCAGGAGGCATTTCCCTCCCAGACTTCAGACAGTACTACAAAGCTACAGTAATCAAAACAGCATAGTACTGGCACAAAAACAGACATATGGATCAATGAAACAGAACAGAGCCCAGAAACAAACCCATACACTTATGGTCAATCTTCGACAAAGAAGGAAAGAATATACAATGGGAAAAAGACAGTCTCTTCAGGAAGTGGTGTTGGGAAAGTTGGACAGCTGCATGTAAATTAATGAATTTAGAACACACCATCTCACCATACACAAAAATAAACTCAAAATGGGTTAAAGATTTAAACATAAGACATGACACCATAAAAATCCTAGGAAAAACCCTAGGGAAAACATTTTCTGACATAAATTGTAACAATGTTTTTTAGGTCAGTCTCCCAAGGCAATAGAAATAAAAACAAAAATAAACAAATGAGACCTAATCAAACTTTTAAGCTTTTGCACATCAAAGGAAACCATAAACAAGATGAAAAGACAACCCTCAGAATGGGAGAAAATATTTGCAAGTGATGCGACTAACAAGGGCTTCATCTCCAAAATATACAAACAGCTCATACAACTCGACAACAAAAGAACAAACAACACAATCAAAAACTGGGCTGAAGACCTTAATGGACATTTCTCCAAGGAAGACATACAGATGGCCAGTAAAGAAAAGATGCTCTAGATGCAAAGATTCTTAACAAAACTTTAGCAAATTGAATGTGACAATATGTAAAAAGGGTACAGTGTTGGGAAAAGAGCCAGGAAGCCTGGGTGCCTAAACTGAATGAGCCGGGAAAGTGAGCTGAGATCTGAGAAGTAAAGGGAACTAGATCAAGAGGGCCAGAGTGCATGTTCCAGATCACCTGACTTAATTGGTTTTATTTATTTATTTATTTTGGCCACAGCATGTGGGATCTTAGTTCCCCAACCAGGGATGGAACCTGTGCCCCCTGCATTGGAAGCAGAGACTCTTAACCACTGAACCGCCAGGGAAGTCCCATGACTTAATTGGTTTTAATGGCCCTGAACTGAATGGGTAATACTAATGGTGATAATTTGAGACCCCTTTATAGGCAAAAAGGGAAGATTTGTGGGGACAGTGAATACCACAGAGAGAAATGGTAACCTCAGCGTAAGGACCTGGACTTTTAATCTGAGTGGGATACTTGAGAAGCCAGTATAGGGTTTTGAGAAGAGGAGTGATATATCATTATTTGATTGTGTTTTAACACTCTATTTTGTTGAGAACATATTTTAGTAGAGTAAGGACAGAATCAGGTATACCAAATAATACGTAAATCAAAGTATTCTGTAAATTATAAGTTAAATATCAATGAATCACATATTGGGATAATTTATAAAAAAAAAAGAAAAGATGCTCAACATCACTAAGTATCAGAGAAATGCAGATCAAAACTACAATGAGGTACCATCTCACACCACACAGAATGGCCATCGTTAAAAAGTCTACAAATAATAAATGCTAGAGATGGTGTGGAGAAAAGAGAACTCTCCTACACTGTTGGTGGGAATGTAAGTTGTTGCAGCCACTATGGAAAACAGTATAGCAGTTCCTTAGAAAACTAAACATAGAATTACCATATGGTCCAGCAATCCCACTCCTGGGCATATACCCAGACAAAACTCGAATCGAGAAAGATATATGCACCCCTATGTTCATAGCAGCACTATTCACAATAGCCAAGACAAGGAAACAACCTAAATGTCCATCGCCAGATGAATGGATAAAGAAGATGTGGTGCATATATACAATGGAATACCACTCAGCCCTAACAAGGAACAAAATGATGCCATCTGCATCAACATAGATGGACCTAGAGATTATCATACTAAGTACGTCAGAAAGAGAAAGACAAAGTCCATATGATATCACTTGAATGAGGAATCTAAAATATGGCACAAAGGAACCTATCTATGAAACAGAAACAGCCTCACAGACATAGAGAACAGACTTGTGGTTGCCAAGGGGGTAAGCGGGAGGGAGAGGGATGGACTAGAAGTCTGGGGTTAGTAGATGCAAACTATTACATTTAGAATGAATAAACAACAAGGTCCCACTGTAGAGTACAGGAAACTATATCCAATCTCCTGGGATAAACCATAATGGACAAGAATATTTTTAAAATGTATATATGCATATAATTGAGTCACTTTGCTGTACAGCAGAAATTAGCTCCACATTGTAAATCAACTATACTCCAATAAGAAAAAAAAAGGCTTCCCAATATAACACAGGGAAGAGAGCCAATACTCCATAGTAACTATAAATGGAGTATAACCTCTAAAAATTCTGAGCCACTATACTGTACATAGTAACTTCTATAATATTGTACATCAACTGTACTTCAATAAAAAAAGAATCTTATATAAACTAGTTACTATAGTATGTAATCTTAGGATTGATTTTTCTCACTAAGCTAATTCCGTGCAGATCCATGCCAACTGTTGCATGTATCAACAGTCTGTTTCACTAATTGCTGAGTGGTAGTTCACGGTATAGATTTGCCATCATCTGTTTAACCATTCACTAATTGAAGGATACCTGGGTTGTTTCAAGTTTCTGGCTATCGTGAATAAAGCTTCTATAACCAAAAAAAACCCAAGACTTGCCAAGCCGGAAAGAACCTCAGAGCTGGTTGACTCTACATCCTTATTTTAGACTGTTCTACCTCAGAGCCTCCTGCTTCAGTGTAAGGCAGGGCCAAAGTCAGGACACCAGTTTCTAGACTCTTAAGCTAATTTTTTTTTTTTTTTTTGCAGTACGTGGGCCTCTCACTGTTGTGGCCTCTCCCGTTGCGGAGCACAGGCTCTGGACGCGCAGGCTCAGCAGCCATGGCTCACGGTCCCAGCCGCTCCGCGGCATGTGGGATCTTCCCGGACCGGGGCAGAACCTGTGTCCCCTGCATTGGCAGGCGGACTCTCAACCACTGCGCCACCAAGGAAGCCCTTAAGCTAATACTCTTTTACCTCCATTCTATAACTAAGAAAGGGTTTTCTCAATCTGAGGCAATTGATGGAATCAGTATAATTCAAAAAACATAATAATAACTTTTTCACATTCCATAAAAGAGGAAAAAAAAAGCAAATTTTAAGAAGTCACTTATTTTAAACCTGAGGCAATCCTAAACTTCATAAATTAAGGATTCACTTATGGGCTTAGTTCCGACTTTGCAATTAGTTATCCTGAAATTTTTAATAAATGGAACTCAGAACCTGAAAATCTTTCTGATACAAAAATGAGGCACTGTATCTGTATGTGTGGTTTTATCATGAGTGTCCTAATTTGTAACTGCTTTATTTTTTAGAACAATGGGTATGTTTTGCCAAAACTAAACTTTCTACATTTTGAACTTATAAAAACAAGTATTAATATTTAAACTTACATTCAAAAGACAGTTCAAATTCCTCATGATCCTTAAAAGCTAGCTTGTCCAGATTTGAAAATTCACTTTTGTCTTGAAGTTCTGTTTCTCTTTGATAAAGACTGGATGGAAAGAATAAAATTCAAGAATGTGAAGCTTTAATAATATAAGACACTAGAGCACAGGGTGATGAAAAAGCCTTTTGTGACTCAAGAAAATGCTTCAGACAATTAATTTTTCGTGCACTCATAGAGAATAAGAGCTATGGTGCACTGGGCGCTCTCCATGCACCAGGCATCATTCCAAACAGTTAATATACTTTAACTCAGTCACTCCTCCAGACCACCTCATGCTGTGAGGTAGGTACTACCACTGTTAACAAAGAATAACGTTGCACTCTCAAGGCTGTTCCTAGAAGGAATTTTTTCTTTAAAAGAACTATAAAAAATTTTTGACAAGTTTTTGAAAAGCTGTACACACCTTTAGCATGAGCCAGCTAAAGATGCAACACACCACAGTGGCCTACCTCGGCCCATGTGTGTCCTGCCTCTCCTCTTGGCTTTAGTACAGAAGGAGTGATATAAAAAATATTACATACTTGAGGACCAGGACAGGCACATGTGGCAGTTTTCAACTCTGTACAGTAGAACTGCATCAACACATAGATGCCTAGGCCTGAGCCCAGAACGAAGGAGTCAGAATCTCCTGCCACGGGGACTGGGCACAGGCAGGAGTCCCCCATGTGACTCGAATCCCAGCCTGCCCCTCCCTCCCCTGAGCTTCTCAACACACCCACCGCATCCTGCTTCAGCCATCATATCCTAGGAGCCACTACCACTTTCGAATTTATTTCAATGATTTACAAAGTGGAACCTTATTTGCTTATATTTAAATGCCTAAGTATCTGTGACTTTTTAATGATGTATGAAACTATTTTAAGTTTACACTGAATTTATTTGCTTTTGCAGAGTCTGTACATCTGTTTTATCTTTATAAACCAAGTCTATTCATGGAACTATGCAAATGCTTATTAATACCGTAGTACATATTCTTCTTTTTTTTTTTGCGGTACACGGGCCTCTCACTGTTGTGGCCCCTCCCATTGCGGAGCACAGGCTCCGGACGCACAAGCTCAGCAGCCATGGCTCCGCGGCATGTGGGCTCTTCCCGGACCGGGGCACGAACCCACGTCCCTTGCATCGGCAGGCAGACTCTCAACCACTGTGCCACCAGGGAAGCCCATCCATAGTATATATTCTATACATCAAGTTTAGCAAACGAGTAAAAATTACTCATTTGCTAAAAGGAGTGTTTTCCCCCCCAGGTAATTCAGATGATTCTCAAAGATCACACATCTCACAATCTGACTGCAAATTCTATACTGCCACATAGTCTTTAATATCACCTAGAAGACCCAAACATGCCATGACCGAGATCATAGGCAGCAACCAGCCTTGGCAGAGGCTGGGCAGAAGGCGGTACATACCCGGCCTTCTGCTCCGCAGGGCTGGAGAGTGAGTGCACAGAGAGGCTGTACCTGGACTCGGCAGGTGAAGGCTGTGGCGTTCTGTCGGGACAGGGGACAGTGGCCGGGGACTGGCCCAGACCTACAAGGCAGGAGGAACCAGGGTGAGTATGTTACAGATTGTGTGGAGAAGACAGCAGTGTGGTTTCTAAAGAATTCTATTACTTTGAAAATGAATTCTATCATCCTTGCAAACAGTGGAGTTGTGTAAATGATCCACAGAACTGACAATTCAGGCACCTGAATGAAACCGCAGCGGTAACAAGAAAACACATGAAACTAACCGGCAGCCAAGGCAAAGCCAGTGCCAGTCTCTGAGCACCTTTCTGTGCCGAGCAATATGCCGGCACTTGACGCTCTGTCCCACGGCCTCCCACACCAACTGCGACTCGGGGCAGACGCCGTGGTTCCCCAGGAGCCCGCGGTTCAAAGGCAGGGCTCTCCTGGGCCCGGCTCCCACGACCTGCTGCTGTGCTGGCTGCGCTCCTGCAGTCCTCATCCTGGGCCGATGAGGACCAACCCACCCACATCCAGAGCATCCCCAACCCCTGTGGCAGTAGCTTACCTTCCAGGTACATCTCACTATCAAGGCTTCTCCTTGCTTTGGGGAGGGGAGTGGAGGAGAGGCGTCTGGAGGCCGTGTCCTTGTGTGACCTTGAGGCTGTGCTGCCTGGCACGTCATGTGCCTCACTCTCGTCCCCTCTGTGCGCATTCAACAGAGGCTGCTGAGAGGCAACTCTGTCCTCTGCAAAAACACACCTCTCAGGAGCACCTGCAGGGGCGTTCTTGAGAGCTCTCAGCAGGTGCAGGGTGGGCAGGCTCCTGTCTGCCGATGGGCTCTCGGCGGGACACCGACTGACCCTTCGATGGTAGTTTTGGAAAGCTTTTTCCAAGCGCTCGGCCTCTTGCTCCAGCTCTCTCACCCTTGCTGTGGTATTGGCTACAAACTCAAGGTCGGAATCGGGGGAACTACTCTCTGTGCTGGCATTTGGGTAACTGGGGATCTGTGGTATAACTGGGCCCGCCATCAGTTCCTCTTGTCTCAGAGGATTTTTCAAGAAATCCCCGCTTATGTCGTCATCACGAGGTCCCTCCTTGCCACTCATTAACCCACTGATGGAGTGATGTAACAAAGACTGCTTCGTGTTGCGGTACACTTCATTCTCCAGAGCTACGGGTTACAAACAGACAGACAGTGTGAGACAGGAAGGGAAAAGGTGGAGAATCAAATTAAAATTTATTGAGAATTTCTTTTCTGAAAAATCAAAGTAATAAGGGCAAACTGGCACATTAAACAGTTTGTGGAGGGAGCAATCAAGATGGTGGAAGAGCAGGACATGGAGCTCACCTCCTCCCACAAATATATCAAAAATATATCTACATGTGTAATGATTCTCACAGAATATCTACGGAACGCTAGCAGAAGACCTCAGACATCTGAAAGAGCAAGAAAATCTCCATGCAACCAGGTAGGACAAAAGAAAAAAGAAAGTGAGAAAGGAATCGGGACAGGACCTGCACCCTGGGAGGGAGCTGTGAAAGAGGCCAGGTTCCTGCACCCCAGGAAGTCCCTTCACCGGCACGGAGATCAGCCTGGACAGACAGACAGCTTTGGAGGAGAACGCAGCAACCAGTTTGCAGCAGCTAGGATGGAGAGAGACCTGCACAAAAGGTCTGTGCCACCACCCTGTACTCCCCAGTCTGAGATGCGCGTCCGCCAGTGTGGGCCGGGGCTGGGTGCTGAAGCTCACGCTTCGGAGATCAGACCCAGGGAGAGGACTGGGGTGGGCTGCGTGGAAACAGCCTGAAGGAGCTGAAGTCTGATGCAACCACACCTGAGGGTGTAGGCAGAGGAAGCCAGGTGCCACTGTTTGGGGGGTGAACGAGGGGAGGGGGGGCGTGAGCGAGGGGAGGGGAAGGGTGGGGCCCACCACTGCAGCCTTTTTCGCTGTGCACGCTCTAAGGCAGCAGGACACCACCTACAGGAGCTACAGGAGCAGTCTCCAGCTGCCACCACCACTGCCCTCCCAGACTCCAGGAGTGGTCGCAAGCCACCACAGCTGCCTTCCCAGGCCCCAGGAGCAGTTGCAAGCTGCCTCTGCTCCCACTGTGTGCTCCAGGGCTGCACGAGACCCCACTGCTGCCGAGAACTCCAGGACTGGGCAGCAGCTGCTGCGTCTGCACACCCCCTCGATCAAGGGGATAACGACCAGCACACGTTGAGAAAAGAGGCGACAGGCATCCACATCCATACTAAAAACGGCTCTCATGCCAAAAAATATGAAATCCACAGACGCTACACAGGGATGATGCCACATATAAATAGCCCTCTAAGACCACAGTAGATAACTGATTCTCCTAAACTCACAGAATAAGAGAAATATAAGTAAAATGAAGAAGCAGAGGAACCACTCCCAGTTAAAAGACCAAGAAAATTCCCCTAAAAGAACAAACAATGAAACAGATCTCTTCAGTTTATTAGACACCAATTTCAAAAAGGAGATGAGGAAAATACTGAAGGAATTAAGAAAGGATATCAACAAAAATGCAGAGTACTGTAAAAAGGAACTAGAAACTATAAAGAGGAACCAAGAAAAATTAGAAAACTCATTTGCCGAGACGAAAACTGAACTAAAGGCAATGAATAGTAGAATGAATAACGCAAAAGAACAGGCAATTCCCTGGTGGTCCAGTGGTTAGGACTCTGTGCTTTCACTGCCAAGGGTGCAGGTTCAATCCCTGGCCAGGAAACTAAGATCCCGCAAGCTGTGCAGCATGGCCACAACAAAACAAATAATGCAGAAGAAAGAATAAATCATTTGGAAGATAGAATAATGGAAATCACCCAATCAGGACAGCAGACAGAAAGCAAAATGAAAAAAAAAATGAAACCAATATAAGAGAACTATGGGACAATATAAAGTGTGCCAATCTATGCATAATAGGGATTCCAGAAGTGGAAGAAAGAGAAAAGGGGATCGAAAATGTATTTGAAGAAACTATGGCTGAAACTTCTCAAACCTCAAGAAGTAAACAGATATCCAGGTGCAGGAGGCACAGAGGGTCCCAAACAATGTAAACCCAAAGAGACCTGTAGCAAGACATATTATAATAAAAATGGTAAAAGTTAAAGAGAAGATGCTAACAGCAGCAAGAGAAAAACAAGGAGCTAATTACAAGGGAACCCCCATAAAGCTATCAGCTGACTTCTTTACACAAACACTGCAGGCCAGAAGGGAGTGGCGAGGGATTGATTCAAAGTCCTGAAAGGGAAAAATCTGCAACCTAGGATACTCTACCCAGCAAAATTATCATTTAGAATACAAGGAGAAGTTAAGAATTTCTCAGACAAGTGAAAACTAAAAGAATACAGCAACACTAAACCTATCCTAAAGGAAACATTGAAAGGTCTTCTCTAAATAGAAAAGAGGAAAAAGCAAATCGACTAAATAAGCCAGTACACAGATTAAAAAAGAATCAAAAAATTTCTGTGAAATGACGGTAACCACAATGAACAGCAAAAGAATGAATATAAAGATGTAAAAGGGGACATCAAAATCTTAAAATGTGGGGGAGGAGATCAAGAAAATGTAGATTATTTTTTCATTTCCTAGAATGCGTTTCAGCCTATATGGCTACCAGTCTAAGGCAAGTAGATACAGAATGGGGTAACCACAAATCAAAAACATACAACAGATTCACAAAAAAACAAGAACAAGAGAATGTAAGCATAATACAAAAGAAAATCATCAAACCACACGAGGAAAAACAAAAACAAATGGACAAATATAAAATCAATGGGAAAACAAGGCTTAAAACTGCAATAAATACATATCTATCAATAATCATCTTAAGTGTAAACAGACTGAATGCTCCAATCAAAAGACACATAGTGGCAGATTGGATTAAAAAGAAAACAAGAGCCTACAATAGGCTGACTACAAGAGACCCACTTTAGGGCAAAGGACACACATAGATTGAAAGTGAGGGTATGTAAAAAGATATTTCATTCAAACGGAAATGACAAGAAAGCAGGGGTTGCAATACTCACATCAGACAAAATAGACTTTAAAACAAAGGCCATAAAGAAAGATAAAGGAGGACACTATACAATGATAAAAGGATCAATACAAGAGGATTTTACAGACATGAACATATATGCACCTAATACAGGAGGACCCAAATACATAAAACAAATAGTAACAGACATAAGGGAGAAACTGACAAGAATAATAGTAGGAAACTTTAACATCCCACTCACATCAATGGATGGATCTTGTAGACAAAAAAAAAAAAAAATCAGTAAGGCTACAGAGATACTAAACAACACAACAGTTAGACTTAACTGATAGTTTCAGAAAACTACATCCAAAACAAAACAAAAAGAAAACCAGAATACACATGCTTCACAAGTGCACATGGAACATTCTCTAGGATTGACCACATACTAGGGCACAAAAAAAGCCTCAACAAATTTAAGAGTACAGAGATTATCTCAAGCATCTTTTCTGACTACAATGGCATGAAACTAGAAATCAACCACAGAAAAAGAAATGAGAAAAAACGATTACATGGAGACTAAACAACATGCTACTAAAAAAGCAACGGATCGGGCTTCCCTGGTGGCGCAGTGGTTGAGAGTCTGCCTGCCGATGCAGGGGACGTGGGTTCGTGCCCCGGTCTGGCAGGACCCCAATGTGCTGTGGAGCAGCTGGGCCCGTGAGCCATGGCTGCTGGGCCTGCGCATCCAGAGCCTGTGCTCCGCAAACAGGAAAGGCCACAACAGTGAGAGGCCCACATACTGCAAAAAAAAAAAAAAAAAAAAAAAGCAATGGATCAGTGATGAAATCAAAGAGGAAATTGAAAAATACCTCGAGACAAATGACAATGAAAACAGAACCATAAAAAATCTATGGGACATAGCAAAAGCAGTTCTTAGAGGGAAGTTCATAGTGATACAGGCCTTCCTCAAAAAAAAAACAAAAAAACCGAGAAAAGTGTCAAATAAAAAACCTAACCTACCACTTAAAAAAATTAGAAAAAGAAGAACAAACAAAACCTAAAGTCACCAGAAGGAAGGAATAATAAAGATGAGAGAGAAAATAAATAAAATAGAGATTAAGAAAATAGAAAAAGCCAATAAAACCAAGAACTGGTTCTATGAAAGGGTAAACAAGATTGACAAACCTCTGGCCAGGCTCACCAAGAAGACAGAGAACCCAACGAAACAAAAGAAAGAAAGGAAAAAGGAGATATAACAACTAATACCACAGAAATACAAAAAACCCTAAGGGAATACTATGAACAATTATATGCTAACAAATTTGACAACCTAGAAGAACTGGACAACTTTCTAGAAACATATAGCCCACCAAAATGGAATCAAGAAGAAATAAAGAATTTCAACAGACGGATATTAGAAGTGAAATAGAATCTGTAGTCAACAAACTCCCTACAAACAGAAGTTCAGGACCAGATGGCTTCACTCACAAATTCTACCAAACATACAAAGAAGAACTTATACTGATCCTTCTCAGACTCTTCCAAAAATTTGAGGAGGAGGAAACACTCTCAAAGACATTCTATGAAGCCACCATCACCCTGATACCAAAACCAGACAAAGACACCGCCAAAAAAGAAAACTTCAGGCCAATATCTCTGATGAATATAGATTCAAAAATCCTCAACAAACTATTAGTAAACCGAATCCAACAACACATACAAAGATCATACACCATGACCAAGTGGGATTCATCCCAACTTCACAAGGATGGTTCAACATACGCAAATCAATCAATGTGATATACCATATCAACAAAAGAAAAGACAAAAACCACGTGGTCATCTCAATAGATGCAGAAAAAGCATCTGACAAAATTCAACATCCATTCATGATAAAAACTCTCACCAAAGTGGGTATAGAGGGAGCATGTCTCAACATAATAAAAGCTACTTATGACAAACCCACAGCCAATGTAATACTCAACAGTGAAAAGCTGAAAGCCTTTCTGCTAAAATCTGGAACAACTCAAGGATGCCCACCCTCACCCCTTCTATTCAACATAGTACTGAAAGTCCTAGCCACAGCAATCAGACAAGACAAAGAAATAAAAGGTATCCAAATTGAAAGGGAAGAGGTAAAATGGTCACTATATGCAGGTGACATGATACCATATACAGAAAACCCTAAAGATGCCACACAAAAACTACCAGAACTGATAAACGAATTCAGCAAGGTAGCAGGATACAAGATTAACATACAGAAATCTGTTGCATTTCTTTACACTAACAAAGAAATAACAGAAGGGAATGTAAAAAAACAATACCTTTCAAAATCACACCTCAAAAAATAAAATACTTAGGAATGAACCTGACCAAGGAGGTGGAAGACTTATACGCTGAGAATTATGAAACATTAATAAAGAAAACTGAAGATGACTCAAAGAAATAGAAATGATAGCCCATGCTCTTGGACTGGAAGAATGTTGTTAAAATGGCCATACTACGCAAAGCAATCTACAGATTTAATGCGATCCCTATCAAATGACCCATGACATTTTTCACAGAACTAGAACAAATAATCCTAAAATTTATATAGAACCATAAAAGACCCAGAATTGCCAAAGCAATCCTAAGGCAAAAACACAAAGCAGGAGGCATTACCCTCCCAGACTTCAGACAATACTACAAAGCTACAGTAATCAAAACGGCATGCTATTGGGACAAAAACAGACATATGGATCAATGGAACAGAATAAAGAGCCCAGAAATAAACCCACACACCTATGGTCAATTAATCTTCAACAAAGAAGGCAAGAATATACTTATACAACGGAAAAAGGACAGACTCTTCAGCAAGGGGTGTTGGGAAAGTTGGACAGCTACATATAAATCAATGAAGTCAGAACACACTCTCTCACGATACACAAAAATAAACTCAAAATGGCTTAAAGACTTAAACATAAGACATGACACCATAAAATATGTAGAAGAGAACACAGGCAAACCATTCTCTGACATAAATCGTACCAATGTTTTCTTAGGTCAGTCTCCCAAGGCAATAGAAATAAAAGCAAAAATAAACAAACAGGACCTAATCAAACTTACAAGCTTCTGCACAGCAAAGGAAACCATAAAACAAAAGCCAACCCACAGAATGGGAGAAAATATTTGATAACGATGCGACCAACAAGGGCTTAATTTCCAAAATATACACAGAGCTCATATAGTTCAACAACAAAAAAACAAACAACAGAATCAAAAAATTGTCAGAAGACCTACGTAGACATTTCTCCAAAGAAGAAATATAAATGGCCAATAGGCACATGAAAAGACACTCAACATCGCTAATCATTAGAGAAATTCAAATCAAAACTACAATGAGGTACCACCACACCCCAGTCAGAATAGCCATCATTAAAAAATCTACAAATAACAAATGCTGGAGAGGGTGTGGAGAAAAGGGAACCCTCCTACACTGTTGGTGGGAATGTATATTAGTACAGCCATTATGGAAAACAGTATGGAGGTTCCTCAGTAAAGTAAAAATAGAATTACCATATGATCCAGCAATCCCACTCCTGGGCACGTATACAGACAAAACTCTAATCCAAAAAGATATATGCACCCATAAGTTCATAGCAGCACTATTTACAAGAACTAAGACATGGAAACCTAAATGTCCATCAACAGATGGATGGATAAAGAAGATGTGGTACACACACACACACACACACACAATGGAATATCACTCAGCTGTAAAAAAAAAAAAAAAAAAAAAAAAGAACAAAATAATGCCACTTGCAGCAACATGGATGCAACTAGAGAATATCACACCAAGTGAAGTAAGTCGGAAAGAGAAAACAAGTACCATGTGATACCACATGTGGAATCTAAGATGTGTTCAATTGTGTCACATTTACGAAACAGAAAGACTCATGGACAAAGAGAACAGACTTGTGGTTGCCAAGAGGGAGGGAGTTGGGGGAGGGATGGAATGGGAGGTTGGGGTTAGCAGATGTAAGCTATTATATATAGAATGGATAAACAACAAGGTCCTATTGTATAGCACAGGAAACTATATTCAGTATCCTATGATAAACCATAATGGAAAATAATATCAAAAAGAATATATATATACACGTGTAACTGAATCACTCTGCTGTACAGCAGAAATTAACATTGTTAATCAACCATACTTCAATAAATAAAAATAAAAAAAATAGTTTGTGAAAGCATGGTCATAACAGTAATTATTAACATCTACTTGAGAGCTCATGTGTACCAGCTACTGCTTCATACGCCTTCATTCGTAACGCATGTTATTATTTCACAATCCATTATGCACGACCTTGAAATCTAAAAGCTTTGAGAACTGAAAAGGTATTTACAATGTATTAGGGGACAAAGCCTAACCAGACTTGAACTCATGTGGTTGAAAAATCTGACCTGAGCTGATATAAACCCATTTATAATCTTTAATTATTTCACCCAGCATGAATGTTCACACATTTGACTTCAAAATAATGAACGCGTCGCACTACAGGATGCCGCCCCCGAACCCCCAGGGCTGCGGCAAAATCCACTGCATACGGCCTGAGTCTCAGATAGGAGGACATGCGGTCAGGTCACCACTGTGGGCCCAGAACTCTCACGGCTCCCATGCCATGGATGGGGGACTGCGGCTGAATCCCCCAGTTAGCGAGGCATCGAGCCACTGCGCGGGCCTAATGCAAAGCCAGTAAATGTGACCACTCCTCTCCTGCAAAGCCACTTTGATGATGCCACGGGACAGATGCTTGTGATGCCTATGTTCCAGAAGCTTCCAACCTCATTAAACTATTTCTAATGACAGGAGCTTGGTACAGGTTTCAGCTGTGGGCAGTTTGGCAAAGGCAGAATTGTGGAGAGAAAATGAGGAACGGGAAAGAGCAGAAATGAGTAAAGAGACCACAATAAAAGTGGCGTGGGGAGAAGGGGCCAAGGGCCTGAGTGGGAAGAAGGAACTAAAGAAGGCTCAAAATCACGAACACTCAGGAACTTCCACTGAGCTTGGAAGCAGCTAAAGGAAGTGTCTAAGCCTTGAAACACTTGTTATGAAGGAGGAGGGGCAGATGTCACGCATCCACAGGAAGACATAGTAATCAGATGGTAGCAGTGGCCATCTCCCCAGTGTTTCATATGCCCCAGGCACTGTACTGGAGCCAATCACCTTTCCCCTTCGTCCTCCATGGCACAGAAGGTATTATTATCCTCATTACAAAGGGGGCAACTGAGGCCCAAGGAAGTTAAAAGCAACATGTCCAAGGCCAAACAACTAACTTCAAAATTGGGGTACAAAACAAATTTTCTGATTCCAGCGGCAGCCCTCTTTTTGCCAGGGCACTCTGCTTCTCCCACAGGTATATACACCTGTCAAGGAGTATATAAAACCACTGAAGAGTAGACTGCTCTTATTATCAGGGTAGCAAATAAAACAGGAAAACCTAGGTCCAGGAAGAATTTGGGGGCCTCTGCATCACTACCACACCTTTCCTATCTGGGGTATGAGGCTCCCCCAAGCGTGGGGCACCTGTGAAAGCAAGTTACTTCAGCTGATGACCTGGCTGGTATCCGTGAAATGGACAGGGAGTTTGACTTCTAAGATGGCCCATGGCTCTATGGCTTTACCTCTACTATGAGAATTACTAAAAATTCAATGAGTAACAATTATTACATTTCCACAAATGTCAGAAGTTTTACACACACACACACACACACAGGTTAAAAATGTCTCTAACCTATCTGAGTTTGTTTCAGTTGCAATTTTAAATTGGTAACCTGCACAGTTAACCTCTTGACAGAAGCATCGTATTCTAATATCTGGGCCTTCAGCTGGGCAGAGTGCTCAATCTGCAGAGAATTAAAGAAGAAAAAAAAATCAACATAAAACAAATCACAGCTCACTTCAAAGGGAACAATCCTCTCATTGGGCTTATTCTCTCTTTTTCTTTTGCCAATTCTGAGCAGCTTTATACCCGTAACCCACAGGGTCCCTTTAAAATGACGACCGATGACGCAAGTTTCCATTTCTTCTTACACGCACGTCAGAGCAGCTACTCCAGGGCATGGGAAGACACCAGAGAGAGGGCAGCAGTATTTCCAAGTCACAGGGTGAGCATCGAGACACTTCCACTGTGGGCACCATCAGGACTTGGAGAATTTTGTGTGTGAGTTTGCTTGCCTCTGGATTTTGTGACTATTATGAATGTAGAGTCACATGACCACTGGACAGTTCTCTCAGAGGAGAAAGGACACCCGTTAGCACCTTAAGGGATATCTGATGTTAAAATAAATCCCACTCACAGCAGTGTGGCATGTGCCAAGTTCACACGTCTATGCAGTGGACTGGCCTGACCCCTGGGTGCTCAAGGAGAAATACTCACTTCACTTTGTAGTTTTTGTTGCAGAGCTTGTTTCTGGGTTTCAAACTCCTTATGCTCCAAGGTGATAGCATTTTCTGCTTTCTGTAATTCTTTCTGAAAAATCAGCAGTTTAGGAGATGGCTGAGCTATGCCTAAGAAGGTAGAAGAGCCTGGTCGTTACCAACCTGAAGTGTTCTCATTTCGCTTGACATTTTTTTTTTTTTTTCTTTTTTTGCGGTACGCGGGCCTCTCACTGCTGTGGCCTCTCCCGTTGTGGAGCACAGGCTCCGGACGCGCAGGCTCAGTGGCCATGGCTCACGGGCCTAGCTGCTCCACGGCATGTGGGATCTTCCCGGGCGGGGCACGAACCCGTGTCCCCTGCATCAGCAGGCGGACTCTCAACCACGGTGCCACCAGGGAAGCCCTTGACCTTTCTTTTTAAATTTAAGTTTAGTTAATTTACAATGTTGTGCTAGTTCCAAGTGTACAGCAAAGTGACTAAGTTATACATATACATAATATATATTCTTTTTTTTTTTCTTTTTTTGCGGTACGGGGGCCTCTCACTGTTGTGGCCTCTCCCGTTACGGAGCACAGGCTCCGGACACGCAGGCCCAGCGGCCACGGCTCAAGGGCCCAACCGCTCCGCGGCATGTGGGACCCTCCTGGACCGGGTCACGAACCCGCGTCCCCTGCATCAGCAGGCGGACCCTCAACCACTGCGCCACCAGGGAAGCCCTATATATTCTTTTTCAGATTCTTTTCCATTTATAGGCTATCACAAGATATTGAGTATTCTTTCCTGTGGTATACAGTAGGTCCTTATTGTTTACCTATTTTTTTTTAAATTGGGGTACAGCTGCTTTACAATGTTGTATTAGTTTCTGCTGTACAACGAAGTGAGTCAGTTATACATATACCCACTCTTTTTTAGATTTCCTTCCCATTTAGGTCACTACAGAGCACTGAGTTCCCTGTGCTATACACTCAGTTCTCATTAGTTACCTATTTTATACATAGTAGTGTATATATGTCAATCCCAATCTCCCAATTCATCCCACACCCCCTTTCCCCCTTGGTAACCGTAAGTTTGTTTTCTACATCTGTGTCTCTATTTCTGCTTTGCAAATAAGGTCACATCTGTACCACTTTTCTAGATTTCACATAAGCAATATTATATTTGTCTTTCTCTTTCTGACTTCTGTCGCTTGACTTTTAAAAGCAGCCAAAGAAGTTTCAAATTGTTCTTCCTTTTTTTGTATGCATACAATATTGTATTAATTCTATCAAATGGACTACAAGCAATTCTGACTCACAAATTTCAAAACAAAATAATTTAATGCACATAAATGCAAATTTTACTATTCTCACATCCTTCTCCATGTAATACAATTCTTTCAAATCCTCAAATTAACTTGAAAGCCCGCCTCTTCTCCCTACAGAGGCAGATAAGGAGTGCTCTATCAAAACCTGTCAATGACTGCCCTGAGGTCCAATTCGATCTGTGCATCTGTCAGGGGCTCTCAGGGTCCAGACAGAAAACAGACGGCACGCCCAATTCAGGTCATCGGAGAACCCTTCAATACAGACTGACTTAGGCTGGGTCCGTAGCCACAAAGGATGGCATAGTTCCCTAGGCTACTAGCAGAGCCATGCTGATTGTAGCCCTTGGGCCTAGAGGGCTGGGGAGGCAGGAACTCCCAGAACTGGAGAGAGCGAGCTGCTGCAGAATGCTAGAGAGGCCATCCCACAAACACTCGGACCTTGCATGGCTGAAAGGTGCAGGGCCAGCCCAGGGACGCTGTATATGGAGGTGGCAGGAGGGTAAACAACCTTGATCTCTCTCCTCCCTCCCTCCCAGTGCTTGCGGGCACTCGGCACACCTGACCAGCAGTCAGTGGGCAAGGGAAGCCCGGTACCATCTGGAGGGGCAAATTCGGACAGTTTTAAAATGTTTCTTCAGGACTGGCGGGAGAGACAAGATGGTGGAGTAAAAGGACTTCAGCTCACCTCCCCTCATGAAAACACCAAAATCACAACTAATTGCTCAACAACCACTGACAAAAAAGACTTGAACCTTCCAAAAAAGATATTCTATATCCGAAGACCAAGAAGAAGCCACAGTGAGACAGTAGGAAGTTCACTTTTGCATTATGATCAAATCCCATACCTTCCAGGTGGGCGATCCACAAACTGGAAAATAATTCTATCACAGAGGTTCTCCCGTATGAGTGCGTCTGGAGCCCCACATCAGGCTCCCCAGCCTGGGGGCCTGGCATCAGGAGGAGGAGCCCCCAGAGCATTTGGCTTTGAAGGCCAGCAGGGCTCGAGTGCAGGAGCTCCTCAGGACTGAGGAAAACAGACGGCCCTCTTGGAGGCTGCACACAAGGTTTCATGTGCACTGGGACCCAGGACAAAGCACTGACTCCGTAAGAGCCTGGGCCAGATCTACCTGCGGGTACTGTAGGGTCTCTGGCAGAGTGGGGGGTCGGCTGTGGCTCCCCGTGGGGCCCAAAGGAAAACTCTTGGGCGTGAGCTCTCCCGGGGGTGGGGGTGGGGGTGGGGGTGGTGTCTCCATTTTGGCACCAATGATCAGCCCCACCCAACAGCCTGCAGGCTCCAGTCCTGGGATGCCTCAGGCCAAACAATGAACAGGGTAGGAACACAGCCCCACCCATCAGGAGACAGGCTGTCTAAAGTTGTCCTGAGCCAAGAGCCACCTATAAACATACCCCTTGACATGGCCCTGCCCACCAGGGGGACATGACACAGCTCCACCCACCAGTGTGCAGGCACCAGTTCCTCCCACCAGAAAGCCTGCACAAGCCCCTGGACCAACCTCACCCACCAGGGGACAGACACCGGAACCAAGAAGAATTACAATCCTACGGCCTGAGGAATGGAGACCACAAAAACACAGCAAGTGAGACAATACCAGACAGTGGAGAAGTATCTTCCAGACTAAGGAACAAAATAAAACCCCAGAAGAACAGCTAAGTGAAGCGGAGATAGGCAACCTACCTGAAAAAGATTTCAGAGTAATGATAGTAAAGATGATCCAAGACCAAGAAGAAAAACAATGGAGACACAGACCAAGAGGATACAAGAAATGTTTAATAAAGAGTTAGCTGCTTTAATGAACAGAGATGAACAATACAATAACTGAAATGAAAAACACACTAGAAGGAATCAATAGCAGAAGGAATCAATGAGGCAGTAGAACGAGTAAGTGAGCTGGAAAACAAATTGGTGGAAATCACTGCTGAGGAACAGAATAAAGACAGAAGAATGAAAAGAAATGAGGCCAGTCTAAGAGACTTCTAGGACAACATTAAATCCACAACACTGGCATTAAAGGGGTCCCAGAAGGAGAGGAGAGAGAAAGGGGCTGAGAAAATATTTGAAGAGCTAACAGCGGAAAGCTTCCCTAACATGGGAAAGGAAACACTCAAGTCCAGGAGGCACAGAGAGCACCATACAGGATAAACCCAAGGAGGAACACACTGAGACACATATTAATCAAACTGACCAAAAAATTAAGACAAAGATAAAATATTACAAACAACAGAGAAAAGAAACAAATAACATACAAGGGAATTCCCATAAGGTTATCAACTGATTTTTCAGCAGAAACTCTGCAGGCCAGAAGGAAATGGCAAGATATATTTAAAGTGATGAAAGAGAAAAACCTACAACCAAGAATACTCTACCCAGCAAGGCTCTCATTCAGATTCAATGGAGAAATCAAAAGCTTTACAGACAAGCAAAAGCTAAGAGAAATCAGCATCACCAAACCAGCTTTTACAACAAATCCTAAAGGAACTTCTCTAGGCAGAAAAGGCCACAACTAGAATCAAGAAAATTATGAATGGGAAAGCTCATGGGTAAAGGCAAACATAAAACAAAGGTAGGGAATCACCCCCACACAAATATATTATCAAAACCAGCAATCATGGGAAGAGGAGAATACAAATGCAGGATATTGGAAATGCACTGGAAATTAAGAGACCAGCAACTTAAAGCAATCTTGTACATATACAGACTGCTATATCAAAACCTCATGGGAACCACAAACCAAAGATGTACAATAGATACACATACAAAAAAGAAAAAGCAATCCAAACACGACACTAAAGACAGACATCAAGTCACAAGAGAACAAAAGAGGAAGGGAAGAAAAAAGACTTTCAAAAACAAAGCCAAAACAATTAACAAAACATCAGTAAGTACATATCAGTAATTACCTTAAATGTAAATGGATTAAATGCTCCAACCAAAAGATAGACCGGCTGAATGGATACAAACACAAGACCTGTATATATGCTGTCTACAAGAAACCCACTTCAGATCTAGGGACACATACAGACTGAAAGTGAGGGGATGGTAAAATGTATTCCATGCAAATGGAAATCAAAAGAAAGCTGGAGTAGCAATAGTCATATCAGACAATATAGACTGTAAAATAAAGACTATTACAAGAGACAAAAAAGGACAGTACATAATGATCAAGGGATCAATCCAAGAAGAAGATATAACAATTTTAAGTATTTATGCACCCAACACAGGAGCAATATAGAAGGCAAATGCTCACAGCCATAAAAGGAGAAATTGACAGTAACACAATAATAGTGGGGGACTTTAACACCCCACTTTCATCAATGGACGGATCATACAGGCAGAAGATCAATAAGGAAACACAGGCCTTATGTGACACATGAGACCAGATGGACTTAATTGATATTTATAGAACATTCCATCTGAAAGCAGCAGAGTACACATTTTTCTCAAGTGCACATGGAACATTCTCCAGGATAGACCACATGCTTGGTCACAAAGCAAGCCTCAGTAAATTTAAGAAAAGTGAAATCATATCAAGTATCTTCTCCTACCACAACACTATGAGATTAAAAATCGACTACAACAAAACAACGAAAAAACACAAACACATGGAGGCTAAACAATATGTTACTAAACAACCAATGGATCACTGAAGAAATCAAAGAGGAAATCAAAAATTACCTAGAGACAAATGAAAACGAAAACACGACAATCCAAAAGTTATGAGATGCAACAAAAGGAGTTCTAAGAGGGAAGTTTATAGCAATACAATCTTACCTCAAGAAACAAGAAAAATCTCAAACAACCTAAGGTTACACCTAAAGCCACTAGAGAAAGAACAAACAAAACCCAAAGTTAGTAGAAGGAAAGAAATCATAAAGATGAGAGCAGAAATAAATGAAAGACAGATGAAGCAAACAACAGAAAAGATCAATGAAACTAAAGGACGGTTCTTTGAAAAGATAAAGAAAATTGATAAACTTTTAGCCAGACTCATCAAGAAAAAAAGGGAGGGCTCAAATTAATAAAATTAGAAACAAAAAAGAAGTTAAAACTGACACCACAGAAATACAAAGGATCATAAGAGACTACTACAAGCAACTATCTACCAATAAAATGGACAACTAGAATAAATAGACAAATTCTTAGAAAGGTGAAATCTTCCAAGACTGAACCAGGAAGAAACAGAAAGTAAGAACAGACCAATCACAAGTATTGAAATTGAAACTGTGATTAAAAGACTTCCAAGAGCATAACCATCCCAAACTTCAGACAATACTACAAAGCTACAGTAATCAAAACAGCATGGCATTGGCACAAAAACAGACATATGGATCAATGGAACAGAACAGAGAGTCCAAAAATAAACCCACACACCTATGGTCAATTAATCTTCGACAGAGGAGGCAAGAATATACAACGGAAAAAAGACAGACTCTTCAGCAACTGGTATTGGGGAAGTTGGACAGCTGCATGTAAATCAATGAAGTTACAACACAACCTCTCACCATACACAAAAATAAACTCAAAATGGCTTAAAGACTTAAACATAGGCTATGACACCATAAAATGTCTAGAAGACAACAGGGGCAAAACATTCTGACATAAATCATACCAACGTTTTCTTAGGTCAGTCTCCCAAGGCAATAGAAATAAAAGCAAAAATAAGCAAATGGGACCTAATCAAACTTACAAGCTTCTGCACAGCAAAGGAAACTGTAAACAAAACAAAAAGACAACCTACAGAATGGGAGAAAATATTTGCAAATGATGCGACTGTCAAGGGCTTAATTTCCAAAATACACAAACAGCTCACACAGCTCGACAACAAAAGAACAAACAATGGAACTGAAAAATTGGCAGAAGACTGAAGTAGACATTTCTCCAAAAAATAAATACAGGGGGCCAATAGGCACATGAAAAGATGCTCAATATGGCTGACTATTAGAGAAATGCAAATCAAAACCACAATGAGGTACCATCGCACAGTGGTCAGAATGGCCATTATTAAAAAGTCTACAAATGACAAATTGCTGGAGAGGATGTGGAGAAAACGGAACCCTCCTACACTGATGGTGGGAATGTAAGTCGGTGCAGTCACTGTGGGAAACAGTATGGAGGTTTCTCAGAAAACTAAAAATAGAATTACCATATGATCCAGCAATCCCACTCCTGGGCATATATCTGGAGAAAACTCTAATTAAAAAAGATACATGCACCCTTATGTTCATAGCAGCACTATTCACAATAGCCAAGACATGGAAACAACCTAAATATCCATCAAGAGATGAATGGATAAGAGATGATGCGGTACATATATACAACGGACTATTACTCAGCCATGAAAAAGAACGAAATAATGCCATTTGCAACAACACAGATGCAACTAGAGATTATCATACTAAGTGAAGTAAGTCTGAAAGAGAAAAACAAATACCATATGATATCACTTATATGTGCAATATAAAATATGACATGTAAAGCAACTATACTCCAATAAAAATTTTGTTTGTTTTTGCGGTACGCGGGCCTCTCACTGTTGTGGCCTCTCCCGTTGCGGAACACAGGCTCCGGACGTGCAGGCTCCAGACGCGCAGGCTCAGTGGCCATGGCTCACGGGCCCAGCCGCTCCACGGCATGTGGGATCTTCCTGGACTGGGGCACGAACCCATGTCCCCTGCATTGGCAGGCGGACTCTCAACCACTGCGCCACCAGGGAAGCCCAAAAATTAATTTAAAAAAACTAAAATAAAAGGTTAAGTGACTTGAAAGAAGTAAAAAATAAAATAAAATATCACACTTATCTATGAAGGAGGAACACAATCAGGGACATAGAGAATAGACTGGTGGTTGCCAAGGGGGTGGGGGGGGTGGGAGAGTGTAGGAGTGGGACTTTGGGACTAGCAGATGCAAACTGGTATATATAGAATGGATAAACAACAAGATCCTACTGTATAGCACAGGAAACTATATTCAATATCCTGTGATAAACCATAATGGAAAGGAATACTAAAAAGAATGTATATATATCTAGAATTGAGTCACTTTGCTATACAGCAGTAATTAATGCAACATTGTAATTCAACTATACTTCAATAAAAAATAAGACACACACACACAAAAACTAACAACAAACAAAATCCAGGACTAGATGGCTTCACAGGTAAATTCTATGAAACATTTAGAGAAGAGTTAACACACCTATCATTCTGAAACTATTCCAAAAAACTGCAGAAGGAACACTCGCAAACTCATTCCATGAGGCCATCATCACCCTCACACCAAAACCAGACAAGGATACCACAAGAAAAGTACAGGCCAATATCACTGATGAGCATAGATGCAAAAATCCTCAACAAAATACTAGCAAACTGAATCAATCCAACAATACATTAAATGGACCATACACCATGATCAAGTGGGATTTATCCCAGAGTTGCAAGGATTTTTCAGTATCCACAAATCGATCAGTGATGAACAAATACTATATCATCTCAATAGATGCAGAGAAAGCTTTTGACAAAATTCAACACCCATTTATGATAAAAACTCTACAGAAAGTGGGTATAGAGGGAACCTACCTCAACATAATAAAGGCCATCTATGACAAACCCACAGCTAACATCATACTGAACAGTGAAAAGCTGAAAGCATTACCTCTTAAATCAGGAACAAGACAAGGATATGCACTCTCACCACTCTGAAACAACACTGCTGTGGATAGGACTTCCAAAACTATCAGAGAAGAGAAAGATATAAAAGGAATCCAAACTGGAAAAGAAGTAAAACCGTCACTGTTTGCAGATGACATGATACTATACGTAGAAAATCCTTAAGGTGCTACCAGAAAACTTACTAGAGCTCATCCATGAATTCAGTAAAGGTGCACCTTTACTGAAACAATCCCATTTACCATTACATCAAAAAGAATAAAATACCTAGGAATAAACCTACCTAAGGAGGCAAAGGACCTGTACTCTGAAAACTATAAGATGCTGATAAAAGAAACTGAAGATGACATAAACAGATGGAAAGATATACCACGTTTTTGGATTGGAAGAATCAATATTGTCAAAATGACTATACTACCCAAGGAAATCTACAGATTCAATGCAATCCCTATCAAATTACCAATGGCATTTTCCACAGAACTAGAAGAAAAAAAATTTTCATTTGTACAGAAATACAAAAGACCCTGAAGAGCCAAAGCAAACCTGAGCAAGAAAAACGCAACTGAAGGGACTTCCCTGGTGGTGCAGTGGTTAAGAATCTGCCTGCCAATGCAGGGGACACAGGTTCAAGCCCTGCTCCAGGAAAATCCCACATGCCGTGGAGCAACTAAGCCTATGTGCCACAACTACTGAGCCTGCACTCTAGAGCCCACGAGCCACAACTATCGAAGCCTGCGTGCCTAGAGTCCGTGCTCCGCATCAAGAGAAGCCACCACAATGAGAAGCCCATGCACCACAACAAAGAGTAGCCTCTACTCGCCACAATTAGAGAAAGCCCGCTCACTGCAACGAAGACCCGATGCAGCCAAATAAAATAACTTAATTAAATTAAAAAATTTTTAAAAAAAGAAAGAAAAGGAAAAACGGAACTGGAGCAGTCAGACTCCCTGACTTCAGACTATACTACAAAGCTACAATAATCAAAACAGTATGGTACTGGCACAAAAACATAGTTCAATGAACAGGAAAGCCCAGAAATAAACCCACGACCCTATGGTCAATTAATCTACAACAAAGGAACAAGAATATACAACGGAGAAAAGACAGTCTTTTCACCAAGTGGTGCTGGGAAAAGTGGACAGTTACATGTAAACGAATGAGATTAAAACATTCTCTAACACCGTACACAAAAATAAACTCAAAATGGATTGAAGACCTAAATGTAAGGCCAGATATTATAAAACTCTTAGAGAAAAACATAGGCAGAACACTCTGACATAAATTACAGTAGTATCTTTTTGGATCCACCTCCTACAGTAATGAAAATTAAAAAAAAAACAAAAAAAACAAATGGGACCTCATTAAACTTAAAAGGTTTTGCACAGCAAAGGAAACCATAGACAAAATGAAAAGACAACTCACAGAATGGGAGAAAACGTTTGCGAATGAAGCAACCGACAAGGGATTAATCTCCAACATATACAAACAGCTTGTGCAGCTCAAACAACCCAATCAAAAAATGGGAAAAATATTTAAATAGACACTTCTCCAAAGACATACAGACGGCCAACAGGCACATGAAAAGATGCTCAACTTTAGTAGTTTTTAGAGAAATGCAAATCAAAACTACAATGAGATATCACCTCATACCAGTCATAATGGCCATCATCAAAATGTCTATAAACAGGGCTTCCCTGGTGGCGCGGTGGTTAAGAATCCGCCTGCCAATGCGGGGGACACGGGTTCGAGCCCTGGTCCGGGAAGAGCCCACATGCTGCGGAGCAACTAAGCCCATGCGCCACAACTACTGAGCCTGTGCTCTAGAACCCACGAGCCACAACTACTGAAGCCTGCACACCTAGAGGCCATGATCCACAACAAGAGAAGCCACTGCAATGGGAAGCCTGTGCACCACAATGAAGAGGAGCCCCCGCTCTCTGCAACTAGAGAAAGCCCACGTGGAGCAACAAAGACCTAACTCAGCCCAAAATAAAACAAATAATAAGTTTAAGAAAAAAAAAGAAAAAATTCCTTTAAAAAAACTGTCTATAAACAATCAATGCTAGAGAGTGTGTGGAGAAAAGGGAACCCGCCTACACTGTTGGTGGGAATGTAAATTGGTTCAACCACTATGGAGAACAGTGTGGAGGTTCCTTCAAAAACTAAAAACAGAACTACCATATGATCCAGCAACCACACTCCTGGGCATACATCCAGAGAAAACCATAATTCGAAAATATATATGCACCTCAGTGTTCACTGCAGCACTGTTTACAATAGCCAAGACATGGAAGTGACTGAAATGTCCATCAACAGAGGAATGGATAAAGAAGATGTGTTACATAAATACAATGAAATATTACTCAGACATAAAAAGAACAAAATAATGCCATTTGCAACAACATGGATGCAACTAGGGAATATCATAACTAAGTGGAATAAGTCAGACAGAAAAAGACAAATATCTTATGATGTCACTTATATGTGGAATCTAAAATAAACGATACAAATGAACTTATTTACAAAACAGAAACAGACTCACAGAGTTCGAAAACAAACTTATCAAAGGGGAAAGGCGGGGGGAGGGATAAAATTAGGAGTTTGGGATTAACATACGCACACTACCATATGTAAAATAGATAATCAACAAGGACACACTGTATAGCATAGGGAACTCTGCTCAATGATCTGTAATAACCTATACGGGAAAAAAATCTGAAAAAGAATGGATATGTGTATACATATAACTGAATCCCTTTGCTGTATACCTGAAACTAACAAAACACTGTAAATCAAATACACATTGTAAATCAACTATATTCTAATAAAAAATAAACATTAAATTTTTAAAAAATGTTTCTTCTTATGCTACAAATTATGGAATAGCAAGCAAAAAGAAAGAAATTCCAATCTGAGAATCTTAACTTTATAAAATCTTCCCAATTGAAGCCTCCCTTAGAGGAGTTTCCTAATATGAACGTAACACGAATTACAAACACAGGCAAATCAGAAAAAAAAAAAGACTTACGGTTTAGGAGATTCAAGTTTTCACTTTTCATGTCTTCCAGTTGTTGTTTAAGTAGTTTATTTTGTGCCTCAAGCTCCAGTTTCCCTTCTTTCAGTAGTGAATAGTCGCTCATCTCTTTAACCTTCTTGCTCAGCATGTGGTTTTGCTTTGTTAATGCCAAACACTGAGCTTTGACGGACTCCAACTGAAGCTGGAATTGGAAAAGGAAAACTTGTACTTGAAGAGTGACTTTACAGGACTGCACAGGTAAATGCTGGTGGGCTGCTCTCAGCTGGGCAGCATAATTTAATTACGGTCACTTGACTGAAGTGTCATTTTCTTCAACAAGACAACCCTAACTACAACTTCTGCCCTGGAGCTGGGGATGGGGCAAGTTCATCCAACTCGATTTATGCAGAACCCTGTCCTACAAAGCAAGTCTTTTGGATTATCACCCCATTTTCCAGATGCCACTAAGGACCAAAAAGCCTTCACAGAGTTAATAATATGTCTATTTTTTAATATGAAAAGGTAAGACCGATACCAATAACATGCTGTGAGGTGCTTTCTTTTTCTTAGTCTAATATATCTCATGTTTGGAGACCGGAGCCTATAAAGTTCTCAAACAAGTCATCACAGTTGCAAAAATAAATTTTATATACAGAACATATTTTAAGTTCCTGAAGTTCCAGTCCTGTCCTTTGGATAGCAAGCACACAAATGGACAGAAAAAAAGTAACAGTATCATGTGAAAAATGCCTCTCATTTTGCTTTAATCTGTGAGATCCTGATGTAGTGATAAGAATTTTCACCTGCTGCTGAGGCGAAGGGAGAAGAGGCTGAGTAGATAATAGTATACACCAGCCACCTGCGATGGGCCAGGCACAGTAAACCAGCTCACTGAAGTCCCTCAACAACCATGGGATGTGGGCAATACCCCAGAGTTTTCGGAGAAACGATCTGAGGTCACAGATCTTGCCCAGAGGCGCACAAGCAGTGAGGGAGACACAAAGGATTCAAGGACGACTCTGGGCCCCAAACGACATGCTCTTTCTATGCTTCTCTAGGAGACTAGGATTGAAATAAGGAACTACTGAATTAAGTTCAACCGTCACCCTCTGAGTCATATAATAAACAGTCCAAACATACCAAGAGGATAACTCGAGATAAATTATGTATGACTGAAGCTAAAATTTCCTGTATTGTCTAATAACTATTTCAAAAAAACCAATAGGCTTAACAATTACCTCAAGTTCTTTCACACGATTTACAGAACGATCCAGTTCTTCCTTTTTAAAATTAAGAGTTGCAAACTCCTCTTGGAAATGCATAGCTTTTTCTGAAAGACAGAGCCAACCAACTAAACATCATTAAGTTTTCCCAGTGAATACAAAACTCATTTAATCATTTATAGCCAGTATGTCAGATCTAATGACCATTATTTCATCATCTAAAATAGCAGAGGGAATTCCCTGGCAGCCCAGAGGTCAGGACTCCACGTTTTTACTGCCGAGGGTGTGGGTTTGATCCTTGGTTGGGGAAGTAAGATCCAGCAAGCTGCGTTGCATGGTAACACACACACACACACACACACACACACACACACACACACACACACACACACGTAAAATAGCAGATACTTGGGTCAAAAAAAAAAGAAAACATCAGCGAGTGAGTAAGTAAGCCCCATTACTCAATAGGTGATGGGAAGTTGGTTGTAATGGTCATACATGTGGTGAACTTCCTGCTACACAAGTCACCAGTTACACCACCTGCACAGAGTGCGGGGCCCTCATGCCGACGGCTCTGAACTTCCTTAAGACAAAGACTACTCTGTAAGACTGCAGTTATTTGTAGTTATTATTTTGTCATTTTCACTTCATCTAACACAAGACTCTATAGATATATCATCAAAAAAATCACATGCTGGGCTTCCCTGGTGGCGCAGTGGTTGAGAGTCCGCCTGCCGATGCAGGGGACACGGGTTTGTGCCCTGGTCTGGGAAGAACCCACATGCCGCGGAGCGGCTGGGCCCGTGAGCCATGGCCACTGAGCCTGCGCATCCGGAGCCTGTGCTCCGCAATGGGGGAGGCCACAACAGTGAGAGGCCCACGTTCCACAAAAAAAAAAAAAAAAAAAAATCACATGCTGACTACAGGACGGTACTAATTCCTCAAGAGGTATTAGTCTCAGCAAGATAGCTGCAAAGCAGCAGCCATACACACTGGGTGACCTTCTGATGGCTATAAAGCACCCAGCCCTGGTTCACTCCCAAGAATCCATTTGAAATGCCCACCAAAAGTCCTTGTTACAGGTTGGTTCCTAGAAATATACTGAAATGTAAAATGTCTGAAAGATCGAAAAATTACCCAACTTTCCTAGTCTTGGGGTAATACATATAAGAGTTTAGGAGGTTATATGTCAAGTTTAAATATCATGAAGCATAAATATATATTAGAAGTAATAGAAATAAGAAACCAGGTCACAGAGGACAGAGAAGTTAAAATTTTCCCGAAGTAAAAAATGAAATCTCTCATGGCTTAGAGTAATATTAACCGAGGGCAATAAGCTGCTGCCGCCTTCCTGCCATCACAGATTTATTCATCAAAATATACTGAAATAAAATTGAATAAAATTCTACCGATAAATTACAGATCTTTGAGAATATACAAAAGGTTAAACATGAAGGTTTGCAAAAACACAGTGAAAGACGGTGATTATTTTTTTCATTTTGTAAAATTAAACGGACAAAAAATGTGTCAGTTTATAGCAACAATGAAGTGGAAGGTACATATTTTTTGGATTACAGAACAGACCCAACTTAGGAAGCTGATAACCTGCATCGAAACTGAGCAGTACAGCTTTTTTTCCCCCCAAGGGTCACCTTTATTCTTCCTCTTATCTTCAATCAATTTATTAGTTCTAGCGATGCAGTCCTCCTTCAGTTCAAGTTGATACCTGAGAAATAGAAGGATGGAAAATTAGTTCCTGGTCACCTTCCTAAACAGACTGCTATCAGTACCTGAGCTTATCTATGGTACCAGGGCACCGAAGGGCACTGAACAGGACAATGCATGAACTTCAAGGTCACTCAGTACTAAGGCCAGGGATCCGAATCCTGGCTATAAAAGGTCCAGTAAAATCTTGCTGCAATCCTGTAAACTCAAGCACAAAATGAAGGGTCGTGTTATTGAGGTTACAGAGGGCACTGTTTCTCAGTTGGTGTCCACTGACGCAAGAAAGTAAATTTAGTTACTTTTACACTGTACACAACAGACTTTAAATCCCAAAGGATAACAAGCCAGTCGCTTCCAATCCACCTATCCTGCCTCCCCACCCCCAAGCAGGATAAGAACTTTCCCACTCAGGAACTGAGCATAGTACTGAGAGCCACTGCCAACAGAATTATATATGGATTGGCGATACCGAAAGGCAAGTTTTCATGGAATTTTACTATCTCCACCAGCTATTACCAGCTGACTTTCTGGTTCAGAGATGAGAGAAAGGAAAGAAGCACTCCTGTGGTGAATATCCTCCGAAACCCAACAATTGCCAAAGTCATACTGAGGACACCCACAGCCAGACAAAGACATCAATACCTAACAGTTCCCTACTCCATGGCTAGGTCAAGCTAACATACACACTCTTATTCATTTATTCCTGGAAGTTTAACAACTACAGATTCTTCAGAGCTTACTGCTGTATTAGAGGAGTGGACGTAAAATATGAGGATAAAATCTATATCATGTCAAAACTGATACACGGAGAAGTGCTATATTTTTTATTAGAATTATTTTAAAGAGAAACCTCAAAAAACCTTTGAAGGTACTACATGATGGACTATCAATGCCAAATTATGGACAAAGCAGTAGAGAGGCCGCTGATTAAGAAATACCCAGAGCTGCTGAGCACTGGAGAGAAAAGTTACCATATATGGGCTTAATGGCTCTGCACTAAGATACTATTCACCAGAACACAGCAAAACTCAGACTAGAGCAAAGCCATAGTATCAGAGTTGTCCTTATTTTCCTTTTCCTATATCATTTTTTGCTTTATATAGTTAATTCTAGTTTCTTTCGATTCCGGCTTTGCAGAATCTTGAAGGAATACAGATCGACAAATACTTTAACCAATAAGCAGAATAATTCATAAATCATTAGACATCCCCATCTTAATGGCAGCATGAGTGGGGTAGAGGAAAAGATAAAAGTGACGATAATTCCCATTTTATAGCTTTTCAGCAAGTTACAAGGTGCCCTAAGAAATTCAAGCAAATCACAGGCCCTCAATAAATACCAGAGGAGAGACAAGAGTGAACAGAGGATGCTATTCTCTGTACTGTATCTTTTTAAAACCATCTTAACTCAAATAACTCATGGGAAAGGCTTGACTGCCAATGAAAACACGTATTTTTTTAAATACTGGATTTTGCCATAAAATATTAGTCTTATCTACTTCATTAGTGTTGCTGTGTTTCCATCAACTTAATTCAAACATGATACTTTTTTTAAAGACGCCAAACAATTACTTTAGAAGTTCGTTCTTGAGCTTTTGGTCATAGGCCTCCTCAATACGCTTTATATTCAGCTCCCGCCTCCTAAGCCCGTCAGTCATGCTTCTGTTTTTTTCTTCTTGTAGCCTCTGGGCCCTGAAATTAGCAAAAATAGATAAGGCAAATCAGCAAACTTTAATACTTGAAGAATTTAGGGGGAAAAGATACCATGTATTTCTAGCTCCACAGACTCAACTGTTCTGTGCCTGTCACGGCTGTGGGGAGTAAATGCGAACGAAGAGCCAGAAGTCTCCCACCTCTTTTATAATGAGCTGACCTAGTGACGATGGATCTGAACTAGCAAATGGAGCTCTACGGTGGCATCTGGCTGGCGGGAGTGGGAAAGTGCCAAAACCAAAGTGGTTTCTCACAGGAGATGGTTCTGACTTAAAAAAAAAAAAGGTCGTAAGTGGAAAGTAGCCATAATCAATTCAGGGGTGAAAGAATGATGCTTTTTGTTACAAAGCTACAAACCAAACTTCAGCTAGTGCACTTAAGTGCTTGTTTTTTCTATAATAGTGTTTCTAACTGTAAGATTTAATTGACTAGCCCATAGCTATTAAAGACAGAAGATTCGTTCTGGCATTTCACAGGCTACTAATTCAATACGGAAAAGTAAATACTGAAAAGAGAGCAAAAGATCGATGGATCAGTCAGAAAGTCCCAACACCGAAGAAAGGAATGATCTTCCTGGTGAGACCTGAAATCAAGCACAAGATCAATTCCAGAGCCGAGGAACTGGGTTCACAGGGACTTAGATCAAGCCATAATGAGAAGTGCTAGGGAACCCAGACTATTCCAAGCAAAGGATAAAAGCTCTGTGTGTTTGCTCCCTCTGCTGGTTAATCTGTCCACAAAGGAGCAGTAGACCAGTACATTTATTTACCTTATATACTATGCTTAGAAGGGAGGAGGAGGAGGGGAAGCCAAGGTAAATAAGTGATTACATAATCATGAACTATCTCTACCCAAATTGTGTTCCTTCTCTCTCTTATGATCAATTTACCTCTTCGGTGTTGCCAGAAAGAGAGTAAGGTTGGCAGAGAGAAGAAATCAAACAAACCGAGCTTATATAAATGAGAAAACAACATCAATGAAGATGAAGACAAATCCTTTAATGAAAGAAGGTTCCTGGATCTGTGAGTGCCAATTAATGGCACATACCAAATGGGAAAGAAGGCTTACTCCATAAACTATAAAACTGCTGAGCTTGCTATGAATCCCAGGTAAGAAGTGAAGAATGAAACGTTGGTGAGCACTTGGAAAAAGCAACACACACATCACAAGAAATACTTTCACCTAGTACAAGTCAACTCAGAGCCACCGTGTTTCCCTTTTTCGCCAGCAGAGCAGGTCAGTGTGGCAGGTCTGACTCTCTGGAATTCAGTTACTACACGCACATGAAACTGAGATCTGAATGGTTGAACATAAATGCGAAACGTATGATCTGTTAAAGCGTTATTCGCTTCTGCATATCATTTGTCTGGTCTCACTGAAGCCTGACGATGGTGTCTCCTTCTGCTTTCATCCCAGTGTCTAGTATTTCAAAAGTGAAACCCTCGTCCCTGTTTCTCTTAACTTGTGCCTTTTGAAAGTTAGGTGCTATCACCTTTACAACCAAGAACTCTATTTTACAGCTAATATTAGACTATGTAGACATTTTAGTAGTTCTTTTTTGCATTTCATTCATTCTGAATGTCCAAAATGAACACACATTACTTACAATTCAAAAGCTTCAATTCTTTGCTTCAGCTCAGCTTCTCTGTCTCTCAGAAAATCCATATCTTTTAGGAGAAGCTGCCTTTGAGTATAAATTTCTTTTGTTTCATTCTGTAGAGGAAAGTAGTAATTTTTAGCAAGCAAGCTAAAGAAAACAAAAGAGATTTGAACTAATACCCTGCTTCCTAAATTCCAGAAAGCAAAGTACGGACACTTAGAGGAACAATTTCACTTTCAAGAGGTTCCAATGCGAGGTATATGTTTTGCCTTTTTTTCCACAAAAATTTACTTCCTCCTCCTGTTAAGGAGGGCTGTTAAGCCACATTACCCTATATTCCTAACATCCCTTGTCGTTATTTTATTACATAATTAACATCTCTCAGACACTTACAAAATTTCACTAAGTTCTTCAGCAAGAAAAAAATGAAACAAATGTGTATTCAGCAATAAAACTTAAAAGAATCCCCATAGTTCCATCGCTGTCTGAAAGTTTCAATTCAGAGGTCATTCTGGCTCAGTCAGCAAGCTTGCCTGATGTCCTGAATGAATGGCCACACTTCCATGTATGTGTTCCCTCAGCAAGGGTTTCCTGAACACCTGTCACATGTCCAAGGGCACACTGGGAGCTGGATACACAATGATGGACAGATATAGGACCGTCCCCAACCTTTAAAAGACTCACAGTTTAGTCAGGGAGAGAGAGACAAACCAACGGTCACACTACGGTGTGATGATTTCACAACCAAAGTACATCAACACTCGACAGCACGAACAAAGCCCAAAGGACTCCATCAGTGGGGGTCAGGAAAGGCGTCACGAGAACGTGACATTCCGGCTGGACTTTGAAGGACTGGATGGTTTTATCAGGCGGAGAAGGGGAGGGGCATTCCAGGTGGTGGAATAAAGCCACGGTGCTCTTCACAAGGATGGCAACCTTCTCTAGTGCCTTCGGAGAATCAGGTGACTAAACGAGGGTTCGAGTCTGTTAACTGGTTGATCTGATCTAGTCAGTCATCTATCTCTTAATTTTACTGACGTATAGTTGATTTACAATGCTGTGTTAATTTCGCTGTACAGCAAAGTGACTCAGTCATACAAATACATATTCTTTTTCATATTCTTTTCCATTATGCTTTATCACAGGGATAATGAATACAGTTCCCTGTGCTCTAGAGCAGGACCTTGTTTATCCATTCTGTATGTAACAGTTTGCCTCTGCTAATCCCAAACTCCTACTCCATCCCCCCTCCCCCATCCCCCTCAGGGACCACCAATCTATTCTCTATGTCCCTGATTTTGTTTCTGTTTCATAGATAGGTTCATTTGTGTCATATTTTAGATTCCTCATATGAGTGATATCATACGCTATTTGTCTTTCTTTCTTAGTCAATCACCTATCTTGAAGATGACGCTGTTAGTATAAACATAATCCAAGCTTCTCAAACACCTGTGCCTCCAACATTTATTTTATAGCTAAGCAAGCCCAATTCCCAGAACTGCTATATAAAACTTGTAGAGGGGGTACAATTACCATTAAATAACTGGGTCTTATTGAGAAGCTCTAAGCAAGGGTGGACGCTGGGAGGAAGCCTGCTACTTTTAACAGAACTTCCTGATAGAAGCTCCCGCTGTCCATAGGAAACAAGGCCTCAGATCCAGCCTGGTCTAAGACATGCCCTTGGCAAAGGAACCTGTTTTTCCCAAAGCAATGGATCCAATCCCTCCCGACACGCCCTCCCGCCACTTGGCAACCTCTCCACCTCCCGTCCAGCCACCTTCCTGGGGGACAAGATCAAACGGCCACATGGATGACCCCGGCAGCCCTGGACGCCTCCACTCCGGGGACCTCACCTCTGCCCCCATGGCAGCACGCTGTGCTTTGTTTCCAGTCTTGACCTGAAACCTCCACCTGCAACTCTGTCCTCTTGGCCCGTCCTTCTTCTTCCACCCATAGGAATCCTCAGACCTGCTTCTCGATGTCTTCCAGACGGCCCCGTCACCCTCCCTGCTGCCCTATATTAGCCTCCTCTTGGGCTGCCTTCCTCACCCCACCCAACCCCATGTCTTCCACGAAATGGGCTGTCTTTCCAAAGCCAAAGAAATTCGGTGCTCTCAAGCTCCTCTCCCCAAGCACCTCTATCCTTCCGCCCTCACCAACACTACACATCGTCCTGAGAGCTGCACCAGAGCCATTGCCTGTAAGCACTGGATTTGGTCTACTGCCATTCCAGGCTGCCCACCTCGGCTGGGGCCTCAACATAGCTCAGGCAGCCCCATCTGCTTCCCAGGGCTGCTCTTCCTTTACCGCAAGCAGCCATTCCACACCTCTGATCCTCTCCCCCAGGCTGCTACCGAAGCCTCAAATCTGCCGCCTCTCTGGTATGAGTTTCTCCCACTGCCAGCTTGGATGGTCCCGTCCCCGGTCCTTTCCCTCCAGCCATCTCAGAGGAAGGGTGTCTGCACATCCTTTCCAAGCCCCATGCTTCTACTTGCGTTCTTGACCCCAGTCCCTACTTGGGAAACGGCCCGGAAATAGCCACCCGGTAAATGATTTTAGAATATTACCTCCTGGTGCTTTTGAATTCTCTTAAGGATCATCTTTTGCTGAGAAATCAGGGCTTCAGATTTTGCTTGACAAGCTCTCTCAAATTCATTCCGCAACTCAGCTAATTCCTTCTCACACTTTCTTTTCTCTTCCGTTTTAATTTTCGCTATTTCAGTATCTTTAAAATACTTCAACTGCCAATTGATGACAAATAATTGTAAATGTCAATAACTATACTAAAGAAACAGTAACATTCTCTCTTCACTGTTAGGTTTAACGTTAATGCTGTCTAGATATATTTAGTTTTAATTCGTCTTTATGTTTCATCTCATTCACTGTACTTATAGGGTGCGTTCAAAAGTCATAAAGAAATGACATCATCTGGAAAGAGAAATAACATGCACAACAGTATAGTATCACATTCATTAGTAAAGATTCTAGTTATTTCCCCATATACCTAAGATGAAGACATTAAAAGACAAGCAAAAACATCACTCTTGGTTATAACAAGATAAATCTTACCTTTTGACTCATTTCTGCCCGTAGCTGTTGTTCAATTTCTCTCTTATATTCGTTTAACTTGATTTCTAAAGATTCTAACTTTGGATGCTGAGGGTAAGCACCTGCAAACTCATCGTCAATAAGCTGAAGCTTCTCAGCTATCAAAAAACAACACAGGAAAGGTTAGAGAAACGTGGGCAGGTGAGCAAGAGGCCAGAGCTCTGTTCAAACACAAAGAGTGTACTTAAGGGAAAGTGTAAGGATGTCTGCAATTTACTTGGTAATGCATCCAAAAAGTGAGAGCTTAATGGATGGACAGGTAAGTGATCAAGCAAGTATAATGCAAATTTCATGGCAGACTTGAGGTATACAAGTGTGTGCTGTAAAACTGTGTCAACTTTTCTGAATGTCTGAGAATCCTCATCATAAAATGTCAGGGGAAAAGAAAAAAAGTACAGTTCAAGTCAGAAAACACGGGCATCTCTTTCTAGTGTCTAAATGCCATTGGAGAGAGCTCTTCATTGGACTTTGGTTAAAGCTGACTCACTTTCAAAACACTGACCTTAAGATGAATCAAAGATCATGTGTTTCAACTCCTCCTCTCCACAGAAGAGGAAACAGACGCCCATACAGTTGAAGTGACGTCCAGAGGGCTAAGCAACTCTATAATGGCATCAGCGGGGCTAAAGCCAGGTCTATGATTGCCTCGCATTCTGGCACTCTTTCCAGCAGACCTGCAGTCCTCAAACCAACTGTGGATTTGAAACCAACCACGTAGCACACTGCAAACCTGGCCCTCGCATACAATCTCAATCATGTGTAACACCAATACCACCAAAAAGCAGGCATAGGAAGAAAAGGCTGGCAGAAGCAGATTAAAATATTGGCGGTATGTCTCTTGTCGGCAAAAATTTCCATCTACTTTTCTGGATTTTCCAAATGCTCTGGACTGTCCAATGCAGGTCGCTAGCCACACTTCGCCATACTGAGTACATGGAATGTGACCAGTTCAAAATGAGATGTACTCTAAGTGTAAAAGACACACCAGATATCAAGGACCGAGTACAAAAAAATAAACGTAAAATACCTCATTAATATTTTTCATATTGATTTCATATTGGAATAATATTTTAGACATACGAAGTTATATAAAATGTATTACCAAAACAAATTTCACCTGTTTCTTCTTACCTTTTCTACTTTGGCTACTAGAAAATTTTTATTACACATGTGGCTCATATTATTGAACAGAACTGCTGTAGAATAAGCATGTTCTATGTTTCTAATGGAATAAAACCTACACCTAAATAAATGAAAGGCACAGTCATACAATACGGTCTTTACAAGTTATGAACTTATGTTTTTACAAGTTAAAGGCACTAGTGCAGTTTAAGAGTAAGGAAGGGCCAAGAAATCGATTAACCATATCCTATTAGCCAGCTGTTTCCCTTCTCTCCTGAGCACACAACTGAAGGGCAGGATGGTATTACAGACAGCCTGCACAGCAGAAAAGGCTCTGGATCACTGACCAGAAAACTTGGACTCATATCAGTTCTGACCGAGACTCGGCATTGCCAAGTTGCTCTTCCTCTGGTGACCTCAGTTTTCTCAACTTATAAAATGAAGGGATGGCCCACTCACTTCTTTAGTTCTCTGCAATGCAAATAGTCTAAGATCTTCTCACTTTAGTGGCTATAAAGTTAGATGAGACACAGGGAAGAACCTCCCAGTCAAGAGAGGTTCAACCCAACAGACAAGGAAGTGGGCCTTTGGATCCCCACGAGATTTGGAAAGCATAGCCTTGGCGGCCATGAAGGGAGGAGCAGCCCTGGAGAGCAGTTCCTGGTCCCTCCCAGCAGTGATCCCAGAAAAAATGGGCGCCCCTACCGCCAGCAGCCTGCATCCCTCCCAGTCAAGCAACAAATACATAATACGGTACATCAGGTCATCTCCTTCATTCAAAAGAGAAAACGGAAGAAGTGAAATTATGGAAGACCATAATTACCAAGGGAGTCTTTGACGGGAAATGTTGAACTTGTCTGAGTTCCCATACTGCAACTCTCTTTAGCCTGATGATATTCTGCCAATTCTTTCAGAAACTGCATGAGAAAACCTAAACGACACAATGTGTATAGTTTCGTTTTACAACTTTCTTTCATTGCTTAACTGTTGCTCAATCACTGTTCATGCAATCTTGGTTTTATAACATTATCTTTTTTACATCATGTATATTTTAAGAATAATTTCTGAGGAAAGGTGTTTCCAAGCATGATACAGAAACCTACAAGCAATAAGGAGAAATATTCATCAAACGTACAAACTAAGAACTTATATGTGGCGTGAAACAGCAAAGTCAAAAGACAAGTGATACACTGGAAACAGCTATTTGGCATAATACAGAGACAGAGAACTAATCTTCATAAACATCAAAGAGTTTTTAACAAATCAGTAAGAAAACAGAAAAATAGGGCAAGACATGGACAAAGTTCACAGAAAAAATTTTCAATGTTGAATAAACATGAACAAAATTATAAATAAATGCAAATTAACACTACAACAGAAAGATCGTATTTTCCCAATAAGCGTATTACCAAAATTTTAATCTTAGCGCTCTAAGTGTCAGCAAGGGAGCGGGGAAGCAGGCGTGCTCTTTTCACTTGGGAGGGAAATTTGCCCGTGTTTATGGATATTCAACATGCAAGTGCCCTTTCACCTAGTCATTCCACCTCTCTGAATTTACACAGCTATACTTTCCCAAAAGGGTGTAGCACCGCACACCGCAGGCTTCTAATGGCAAAAACCAAGCGATGAAACAATAAAATCTCCATCAACAGGGGGTTAATTAAATACATTCTAAAAAACAATTAGTCCAAGTACACGGCTAGAGAAAGATATATTGGTGGATAAAGAAAGCAAATTGCCCAACAGTATCTATAATATGATTCCATGTATGAGTGTATGTTTTGATTACATATAGACTTTGACACCTGTGAACTAACTTCTGGTAGGATAAACAGGACACTCTTCATTCTAGTTATCAGCAGAAAGTGAAATTAGAGAATATGAACAGAAATTCCTACTCTTCTTTAACTTCATACCCTTCTGAATAGTCCAAAAATTTTTTTTCTTTTTGGCCACGCTGTGCAGCTTGTGAGATGTTAGTTCCCAGACCAGGGATCAAACCCAGGCCCCTGGGAGTGGAAGCACAGATTCCTAACCACTGGACTGCCAGGAAATTCACTGAAACTTTTTTTTTAAGTCAGGAGTATAAATTTTAGAAGTTTTCACTTTCTTGGAAAAGATGAATGGACTTCTGCATCAGCCAAGTTAAGGGCTTATTTTTCTTTTCTCCTGAAGATACTACAATATACTGTTTCCTTAAATTGAAGTATAGTTGATTGACAATGTTGTGTTAATTTCTGCTATACAGCAAAGTGATTCAGTTACACATATATACACTTTTTTTCATATTCTTTTCCATTATGGTTTATCATAGGATACTGAATATAGTTCCCTGTGCTGTACAGTAGGGCCTTGTTATTTATCCACTCCATATATAATAGCTCACATCTGCTCACCCCAGCCTCCCACTCCATCCCTCTCCCATCCCCTCTCCCTTGGCCACCACAAGCCTGTTCCCTATGTCTGTGAGTGTGTTTCATAGATATATGGAATCTAAAATATGACACAAATGAACCTATAAGTGATATCATACAACATACTCTCTTTTACTTCCCCTACTGCAGATATAAACTCTGTTTTTTCATATTCATTGCCTTGCAACTCTTCTGTCTCATCCATCCTCTTATTCTGACCATTTCCTATCAGCCTGTTCTCACCTCACCCCTTCCTGCTGTCATGCTGAGGCCAGATCTTGGCTCCCTCTATGGACAAAGGTCAACGTTTGACGGAAATCTTCAAGATCCTGCAGGAGGTCATCTTTGGCAGGGTGCTCTTCCACCTCAGCATTTCTAACGCTGGTGCCTTTTCCCACTTCTGCAGTGCTTTCCGCAGGCCCCTAATTAGTTCCACTTCCCCCCTCTCCCCTCCACACCCTCACCCAAGAAGGATACGTCTAGTCTCCTCCTTTATCCAGTCATTTATTTATATCCGTATGGACTCCTGTTTTATACCTTGGTAATTATAATTCACGTGTAATTCTACAACTCACTGATAAAACCCACTCTTTTATTTTGTTGCTCCAATTGTTCCAGCTTTGGCCTCTGGGAGCACTTTCATCATGGGTTTTTGTCTTAAGCACTTCCTTAGGTTCTAGCACTGTAAGGGGCTCCAAGCTCATCTTGTATAGTCTCTGTTCCACTCCTGCAATCAACCGCTACTCCAAGGGGCCCTGGTTCCTATTATTGTGGAATGGTATTAGAAACCGAATCTCAGTACTGCAAACTGGGCTCAAGGTGTGCTCATTGCAACTGGGGTGTCACTGCTTCCAGCCCCTCAGCCGAGACAGCAAGGAAATACGAACGTACACTAACCTGTGTACACAAACATATCTATAAATATCTCTATGTATCATCTGTATCTATATTAAGCCAAACATGAGTTCATACTAATGTCTCCAACTAAGCCATTACCGTATGGATCATCCCAGTCTCCTCCCCTTGTTTATCTGTAAAGTCCCGCTCCAGCAGTGAACACCTGGCTCCCGCCATCTTCTATCCACTTACTTAATTGTTCAATTCCAGCATACGTGTATCATGGTTTCAGAATTGTTAACCAGCACTCCCATGAGAAATAACTCTCACCTTGAATACCCAGCCTATGTACAGTTGCTTCTGTCTTTTGTCTTAGTCTTCATTCCTTTCCCAAGTTAGATAGCTTAGCATATTTTTCCCCCACCCCCTTCAGTGAGGTTACTACAGTTAGATGGTTTTGTCACAGTCCGCATTCCATCCTGAGATCACCTGACCTCCTAAATTTGCATACATGAAGGCTTGTTCTTTGTAAAGTTCTACAGGTTTTAGGCAAATGTCTGGTGCCATGTATCATACCATTACAGGTATCGGAAGAATACTTTCACCACCCTAAAAAAAATCCTGTGCTTCACTTCTTCAACCTCCTACCCCTTCCCTCCAAATCCCTAGCAACCACTGATGTGTTTACTATCACTATAGCTTTGCCTTTTCCAGAATGTCACATAAATGGAATCATATAGCACGTAGCCTTTTCAGGCAGGCTTCTTACATTAACAATACACATTTGCGATTCATTCATCTCTTTGCATGGCTTGGTAGCTCATTCCTCTTAGCTGAATAGTATTTCCCTTTCTGGAAGTACCACAGTTTGTTTATCCGTTCAGTTACCAAATAACATCTTGGTTGTTCCCAATTTCTGACAATTACGAATAAAGTTGCTACAAACATTCACGTGCAGGTGTCTGTGTGGACTTAAGTTGTCAAGTCACTTGGGTACATACCTAAGACAATGACTGTTGGATTGTAGGGTAAGACTATGTTTAGTTTTGTAAGAAACCACCAAACTGGGCTTCCCTAGTGGCACAGTGGTTAAGAATCCACCCACCAATGCAGGGGACATGGGTTCGAGCCCTGGTCTGGGAGGATCCCACATGCCGCGGAGCAACTAAGCCCACGAGCCACAACTACTGAGCCTGTGTGTCGCAACTGCTGAAGCCTGCGCGCCTAGAGCCCGTGCTCCGCAACAAGAGAAGCCACTGCAGTGAGAAGCCCGCACACCTCAACGAAGAGTGGCCCCCGCTCACCGCAACTAGAGAAAGCCCACGCGCAGCAATGAAGACCCAATGCAGCCAAAAATAAATAAATTTATTTTTTAAAAAAAGAAACCACCAAGCTATCTCCCCAGGTGGCTGTACCATTTTGTATTCCCACCAGCAATGAGTGACAGTTCATATTGCTTCACATCCTTACCAGCATTTAGTGCTGAAGGTGTTCTGGATTTTGGCTATGTTATCTCATTTTTGTTTTAATTTGCATGTCTCTAACAAATAACGTGCAGCATCTTTTCATGCTTATTTGCCACCTGTATATCTTCTTTGGAGAGCTATCTGTTCAGATCCTTTGCCCATCTTTTAACTGACTTGTCCCTTTAGTGTTGAGTTTTCAGAGTTCTTTGTGTATTTTTGATGCAAGTCCTTTATTGGATGTCTTTTGCCAATACCCTCTCCCAGTCAGTAATTTGTCTTTTCACTCTTTCATAGAGCAGACGTTTTTAAATTTTAATAAAGTCTAACTGGTCTATTTTTTCTTTCATGTATCATGCTTTTGGTATTATATCTCATCGCCAAACAGCAGGTCACAAAGATTTTCTATGTTTTCTTCCAGAAGTTTTACAGTTTTGTGTTTTACATTTAGATATATGATTCGTTTTCAGTTAATTTTTGTGTAAGGTCTGCGCCCAGGTTCATATCTGTGCATATGAATGTCCAACTGTTCCAGCACCACTTGTTGACAAGACTATATGTCCTCCATTGAATTGCCTGTGTTAAAGGCTAGTTGACTATGTTTGTGTAGACCTATTTCTGGGCTCTCTATTCTGTCCCACTGATCTATCTATATCTATCTATTCTTTTGCCAATCACAGGCAAGGATTTTAACTTCCAGAAAGAAAAGAGCCAGTGTCCAAATCCTCTGGCCAACTATTTTCTGGGTATCATTATCTTTGAAAGGAAAAATTAGGGGTGGGAAGGATGTGTGAGTGGAATCTAGGGGAAAAGTACTGTAACCATGTAACAGATCAGCACCCTCAAAGTATAGACACAGTAAGGTAAGACCAAAGATCTCTGTCAGGGAATACACAACAGTTAGGTACAAAACATCTTCTTACATGTTTTCTGATGGTCTCAGTCTCTTAATGGGGAGCCACCAGTTTTTAAATCATTTCATTTTAAAAGCAGCTGCTTTACTGTTAGCCAAGAATTCTATCCAAATTATGGCATTAGGATGCATGACATGTGTGCAACTCAGTTTTTCTGAGTTTCAGAAATGTTACTAGGATGCTGGGTAAAGCTGGTAAGAAATGTTAGCCAGATGTCTTTCTGAAGTAGAAAGATTTAAAGAGTGCTTAAAGGTGAAAAGCTATTTTTAATAGTATAAATACCTATAAATAAATGAATTATTTCTTAATATACCTTCAAGCTCTAAATTCCTTTCTGAAATAGTTACACTACAGACAGCAGCTATTTACTTAGAACTGTGCTGTCCAACGTGACAGCCACTAGTCACGTGTAGCTACTTAAAATCTCAGTTCCTCAGTCACACTACCCACATTTCAAACGCTCAATAGCCCCATGTGGCTAGTGGCTACCGTATCAGGCAACACACATACAGACATTCCCATCTCAGAGTTACAATAAACAGCAAGGCCATAGAATCTACAACCTAGGATCACCTACCATCCTCAACTTCAGTAAGGATGACCTACTTTGCAGGTGATCTAGAATGTCTTGTGATCCAAATATTACACATTGGATGGAAAACAACAAGGTCCTACTATAGAGCACAGGGAACTATATCCAATATCCTGTGATAAACCATAACGGAAAAGAATATGAAAAAGATTGTACATGTATGTATAACGGAATCACTTAGCTGTACAGCAGAAATTAACAACATTGTAGGTCAACTATACTTCAATAATACAGTAAAATAAAAACAGAATGTCTTTTGATCCAATTTACTTATCCTCTACTAACATTACTCCCGGGAGACCAGGCAGTTAAGTCACAGAATAATGACTGGCAGCAAGTAGGTACTCAAGTGTCTGCCAAACGGCAAGTCCTGAATTAATGTCCCAGCAGGGATGGTAGCAATTCTGGCAACAGACAAAATCAAGGAGCACGCTAACACAAAAAGGCCATTACATGACGTTACGGATTTTTTGGAAAAGATCTAAATAACAAGTAAGCTGGTAACTTGCCTGTAACGTGTATGTTCATACTACCAAGTCCATCATCAAGTCCAGCCTGTGGCCTGTCACTCACAGCAGTTGTAAAGGAAAAAACCCTCAGCTTCCCTCCTTCTGTGTAGGGAAAAACCCACCTCTTCCCTCCCATCTCTCCGCTCCCTGTGAGCCCCTTGACTTTTATACAGAACACTTCACAACACTTACTTCCGACTCTCCTGGTCACCCAGTGTGTGGGGCTTTTCCTCACACCAAGCCATTCTCTGCGACACCGGATGGATGGCCTACACTTGAACTCTATTCTGACACTGTCCACCTGGAGGCAGCATCCGACCCCATGGGTTAAGGGCCTCAGTCCCACACTGACCACCCCCTGCCACCATGCCTATACATTCTTCAGGTGCCAGTCACATGCCCAGGTTGCCACCTGTGCTTCTGAGCAACTGGCTATACATAGGAGGTTCCCACAACCTCCTCCTTGGGCTTCATTAACGTACCAGAACAGCTCAAAAAACTCAGGGAAACACTTTCTTACGTTTACCAGTTTATTAAAGGATATGATAGGCGGCTTCCCTGGTGGCGCAGTGGTTGAGAATCCACCTGCCAATGCAGGGGACATGGGTTCAAGCCCTGGTCCAGGAAGATCCCACATGCCGCGGAGCAACTAAGCCCGTGTGCCACAACTACTGAGCCTGTGCTCTAGACCCCGTGAGCCACAACTACTGAGTCCGTGTGCCACAACTACTGAAGCCCGCGTGCCTAGAGCCCGTGCTCCGCAATGAGAAGCCACCACAACAAGAAGCCCGTGCACTGCAACAAACAGTAGCCCCTGCTCACCGCAACTAGAGAAAGCCCACGTGCAGCAGCGAAGACCCAATGCAGCCAAAAATAAATAAATAAAATAAACTTATATATAAAAAAAGGGATATGATAAAGGACACAGTTGAACAGCTAAATAGAAGAGACACGCAGGGCGAGGTACATGTGGGAAGGAGCCCAGAGCTTCTATGCCCTCTCCAGGTGTGCCAATCTCCTAGCACCTCCATGTGTTCACCAACCTGGAAGCTCTCCGAACCCCATACTTTTGGGATTTATGGAGGCTTCATCACACATTCATGATCGATTATTCACAAAAATGATTGATTATTCATTTTCAGTCCTCCTCCCTTCAATAGAATGGGGAGCAAAGCTGAAAACCTCAAGCTTCTAATCATGGCTTGGTCTTTCCAGTGACCAGCCCTCATCCAGGAGCCATCCAGGGACCCACGTAGTCTTGGCTCATTTGAACACAAAATACTCCTATCACCCAGGAAATTACAAGGGTTTCAGGAAACCTGTGTCAAGAATGGAGGTCAAAGACCAATACTAGAACAAGATATGCTCCTTGTGTTCTCATCACTTAGGAAATTACAAGGATTTTGGGAGCTGTGTACCAGGAACTGGGGGCAGAGACCAATATATACATTTTCTATTATCTCAGAGTAGTTATGGACTCTTTGAAGGTTATTATCAAGGCCAATATTAATGCAATTTATCAGGCCTATATAAACAATAAAAACAAGCACATTACTGAACAGATATTTCATTCTTTAAGCCAATATTAATACAATACTCTATATATTGTACTTAGGGGCCTATCTAGGATACAAAGATAGTGGCCTAAACGTTATTTGTTTTTGTTTTGCAAATGTTCCAAACAGTGGGTATCTCTACAAAGACCAGCTTTCAGTCCGTTCGTAGGGCTCTTGATGCTGTCTCTAGTTTCCTCATTTGAGTAATAGCGATTTTAAAAGGTTAAAATTTTGGGGAAAGGATCCGCATTTGTAAAACAGATGAATCGTTCTATTTAAAAAGGTATTGTCAGCAAGGAAAAAAGTCAAATGATTCAATTCAAATTCCCTATTCTTCCACCTGAAAATTATTAGTTTCATACTTTTATACAAAACAATACATAACAAAAACGTTCCTATTCTCTACAAAGATGAAGGCTCCTACCTTTATGGTTTTCTTTATCAAATCCTGAAATCTGTTAAAAGAAAATATTTTACCTTTATTCAACTATTCAGTTATTATTAACAAACCAAAGCAGGTTATAAAAACGAAACAATCCTACCAGTGATTTATAGAGACTGGATTCAGGGTTGATTTTAATGAGTTGTAATAGATCCTGCATAGTAAATACCTTAAAAAAAAAAAGTACACAGATTTTAACATCAATGTGTAAGTGATATATTCAGAAACATCCCAATTTAAGACTAAAAATCATGGTTCAGACTAAATAAGATTATAACTATGCTAATAACGTAACACGTAAGCTTTCTTATATTAAGTTACAATAAACGCTGCAGTCAAAAGGATAAAATTTTTCTCTTGATCACGTAATTAACCTCCAAATAATTCACAGCAAAAATGATGTGCCTAACAGAAATAACAGAAATGGTTAATGTCTTACAGATAAGAAACACTCAAACATCTGAGGCACCGATGAATATATGAGTGCATTCCAGGGTCTTTCAATTGCAATGACATTTTTAAATTACTATTGCTTCAAAATGTAAATAAACTAAGTTTGTACTATCTTTACAACTACAAAATGTTTAAAACTATTTTACATATACATGTGGTCAAAGAGTTTGAGTATTCTTAGTAAACAATACATACTATAGAAATACATGCTGTGTCTACTCTGAGAACATTGATACCATCTACAATTAGTTTTCCATTAAAGAATATTCTGCACAGTATTTTTAAGTGTGGGAACTAGATAATCACTGCTATAACCATATAATTGACACATTATTCATTCTAGAAGCAAAATTGTGAAATGTAATTAGAAAGTTAGAAGGATCAACAAAGAATTCCTAATGCTGGTAAAATCTGATTGTTAATGAATAAATACAGCATATTTAAATTTTAAGTTTTTCCAATAATAACATTGCTGTTCTCTTAAAACAGCTGAATACCACACTTCTGGACAATTATGGCCAAGATAAAGAGTAAAAACATAGGGACAACCCCAAGACTCAACCCTAATGTAAACTATGGACTTCAGGTGATAATGATGTGCCAATGTAGGTTCACTGAACGTAAAAATGTACAGAGTAAAAAATGTTTGGCTTCCCTGGTGGCACAGTGGTTGAGAGTCCGCCTGCCGATGCAGGGGACACGGGTTCGTGCCCTGGTCCGGGAAGATCCCACATGCCGCGGAGCGGCTGGGCCCGTGAGCCACGGTCACTGAGCCTGCGCGTCCAGAGCCTGTGCTCCGCAACGGGAGAGGCCACAACAGTGAGAGGCCTGTGTACCGCAAAAAAAAAAAAAAAAAAAAATGTTGAGAGCAGGGGAGGCCTGCACATGTGGGATTAGGGAGCAGATGGGCAATCTCCCTTTCTGTGCATTTTCGCTGTGAACCGAAACTGCTCTAAAAAATTATGTCTATTAAAAAAAATAGGGAAAGTTTGCTATATCTGCCTTTAAAATAACCAAGTGTGACTAGTATGTTCAGTGGTTGGTGGAAAGATAGTTACAATAATTAGGAAAGTGGTAAAAGGTGTTCTAATATTTAAGAACTCCACAGGTGTTCAAAAGTTACTTATCCCTCACTTCTCTTATGTCATCACAAAGACGACAAATATCTGAAGAGACTGTAGCATACTGAAGACGGCACACTGTAGATCCAGATTTACTGCCCTGCATTGCCACTTCCAAATCATGTGACCTTGAGCAAATCACCCCACCTCTCCAGACTCTGGATCCTCATCTGTAATACATGTACCACCTGCAGAGTGACCAGCAGTGCCAGCCTCACAACAGACATTCAACAAAAATGGCAGTTTTGTGTCCTCAGACTATATGGAGGGTCAGATCACTTCTAGCTCCAAAACATTACAATTTTATAAAGACAAATTAAGATACCAAGGAATTGGTAACAATGTCAGATTTCATACTCCTTGGTCACATTATAACAAATACATGATGTAATTTCAAAGATAAACAAGAAAGGGACCCAGCTAGCCAAGGAGCACCTAGCTATTATCTGAGGGAGAAGCTGTTAACAGAAAATTCAGAGACAGAAAAGCAAAGATGTTACCTTTTCTTTTGCCAAACCACTTTCGGGAAAGAAGACAGAAAGTGAACATTCATAGCCACATCTCTGTAAGTGATCTGCCACTAGAGAGTTGGAAGCTCCTATTAAGAGGGAGCTCCCTTCCACTGAGATGGACAGGGACTGCACTTCACCACTCAGTACAGGGTGCATCAGTTCGTGAATTAGCTGGTTTCGGAGTTGCGTCTAGATCAAATACAAAATGAAACAAGAGGGGAAAAAATTTTTCAGCAGGATTTTTTCCACTGGCGGGACACAGACTTGTCACATGAATTAGAATCCTTCCTTTAGTTTCCAGAATGGTTCTAAATCCATGGCCACAAGTTAGGAGCCTTCCCCTGGACACTCTGTCTTACCCTGTGAGACAAGCAGCCCAGTGGGTTCTAGAAAGAGTAGCTTGCTTTCACCAGCTTCCTAGTGAGCTGGTGGTGAGCTGGAACGTGGTGAGACTAACTTCACTTCCCTACGAGCCCAGTTCAGCAACTTTTCACTGGGGTACCAAATACAGGAGAAAACTCTGCTACTTCCTCACCTCTCTGCAAATTGTTGGAGGATACGAAAATAATACTGGGTTAAATATATTCAAGTATATTGATCAAAATAAAATTAGGTTCCCAAAAGGGAAATAGTATACACAAGAGAAAAATCAGTAAACCCAAAAAAGGCTTATTAAGATTCACTTTCACATGGACTACTTACAATTCTAGATGTTATGAAATATAATAATTTTCCCCTATTTTATAAATGAGGAATTTAGGCTCAAGGTGGCTAATTTTCTCAAAGTTATAATACCACTGCTATTATTCATTTTGGTTTTAAAAAAAAATCCCCTAATCAGACTGCTGGATATTTGTTCTAATTTATTTTACACATAATCTGAAACATACAATTGGGCAGAGCTTAAGAGTACACTGCCTAGATTCACGGGGTTCAGCAGTAAATAACATCTAAGGAATTGTTATTAATAGAATACAAACAAGAAACAAATGAAGTTCTCGTTACATCTCTTTTTTCTATCCTTTAGCTAAAGAGAATATATTAGTTCTATATATAGTTCTATATTAGTAGTACAGAACAGAACTTATATATGTATCTAAAATCCTATAGTACTGGGCATACACCCAGAGAAAACCATAATTCAAAAAAGACACATGCACCCCAATGTTCACTGCAGCATTATTTACAATAGCCAGGTCATGGAAGCAACCTAATATGCCCATCAACAGATGAAAGGATAAAGAAGATGTGGCACATATATACAATGGAATATTACTCAGCCATAAAAAGGAACGAAACTGGGTCATCTGTAGAGACGTGGATGTATCTAGAGACTGTCATACAGAGTGAAGCGTCAGAAAGAGAAAAACAAATATCGTATATTAACGCATATATGTGGAACCTAGAAAAATGATACAGATGAACTGGTTTGCAGGGCAGAAATAGACACAGATGTAGAGAAAAAACATACGGACACCAAGGTGGGAAAGTGGCCAGGGGGTGGGGTGGTGGTGGGATGAACTGGGAGATTCGGATTGACAGGGATACACTCATATGTATAAAATAGATGACTAATAAGAACCTGCTGTATAAAAAACTAAGATTCAAAAATAAAAATAAAATCCTATAGTAAAAAACACATTTACACTAAACAGAATATATATGCTTCACCTCATCTGATACAGTTAACTGAAAAGAGAAAACTAAAGCCTCCTCCACCAGTAAACTTTAGTGGTTTAATTAAATTTGTAACATAGTAATGAAGAAATATACTTAGATTCATCTTAATTAACAAAAGGATTTAGGGTGTCTTGCAAACAAGTACTGAAATGGCTAAGAACTAAATGAGGGATTTAAGCAGGGTAAAAGGAAGAGTAGCAAACAGTGGAATGACATTACGGATGAATTTCCATCTTGACACGCCCAAAAAGCATGCCATCTAGCACTTGCTGGAAGGAATCCAAAAACTGGCCAGGGGGCTTTCCAGCAGCCAGTGCCAAGAGGGAAATCTATTCAGAATTAAAGCTTGCAACGTCCCTAAGACAGAAATAAGGACAGAGCCCTCACCCCAAATTGTGCCTATGAAAAATTCTCCCCAAAAAACCACAGGGGAGTTCGGGTTTGAGCATGACACCTGTTTTCCTTGCTTGGCTCTGCAATAAACCTTTCTCTGCTCAAAAAAAAAAAAAGAAAGAAAGAAAGAAAAAAAAAGAAAGAAGGCCAATTATTGTGGGGGAAATAGGAGAGACAAGACTTAGGGACCCGGAACCCTCAGCACATCTCTCAGCAATTGACAGAGTAGACTCAAAATAAGGAAAAAGATTTTTCATAAACTTCGTTTACCAGATACCCATATGACTCTGTACTTAATCATAAATACAAATTGTTTCCAAACACCCGAAGAGAAAGTGAATTAGGCCACTGAAAACTTCAACTGTAAAAATTAGAACTCACTCAGGTCATTAAACTGAGAAAGTAAATTAGTTCAGACTGAGAAAGTAAAAATCTCCCCTGCCAAAATCCCCCCCTGCCATTGATCACGCTAGAATAACAAACGGAATGGCCAGCTGCAAACAAGAAACAGTATTTCTCCTTAGGATAGGCTGCAGCTGGAAAGTGAACAAGGCTAGCATAATCCTGATACCAAAGCCTAACAAGGATAGCTCCAAATGGATAATGATAGGTCATTATCAACTGGACTACAGACATGAAGTAAAACCCTACCAAACCAAACCCAAAGGACAGTAAGAGAACAAACACCATGCCCAGAGGCAAGAACCATTCCGCCTAAGAAAGTGGACTAATGCGTGATGTACTACAACTAATTTCAGGTGGGTTAAGGAATTAACTGTTAAAAAAAACCAGCCTTTTTAAAAACTTAGAAAAAGTGAATATTCACTGTCAGTGGAAAATGACTGAGAATAATCAGCACAAAAAAAGTAAACAATAGACTTGACCACATAAAAATGTAACTTCAGTATTTTTAGAGCCAAATTAAAATTGAAGACAGATAGTATTGTCACAAAAATGGAAAAAAAGATTAAGTTTCCATTAAAAGGACTCGTATCAATAAGAAAACACTAGCACCCTAGGGAAAAAAAAAAACGGGCAGGGGAACATGAAGCACCAATCCATGGAAAACATACAAATGGCCAGAAAATATATGCAACCTCACTGATAAAAGAAAGAATGTTAAAATAGAGTTTCTCAGCCTTAGATTGGTTTAAAACATGTCATGATCATACTACTGGAGAGAGACATGCATTCTCAAACTGCTGGTGGAATACAAACTGAAGGTGACCCTCGAACCACCGGGGGTTAGGAGCCCCCTTCATATCCCCAGTTTTGCATCAGCAGATTCAACCAACCACGGACAGTGTAGTACTGTACTAGGTATTTATTGAAAAAAGTCCACAAATAAGTGGACCTGAGCAGTTCAAACCCGTGTTGTTCAAGGGTCAGTTGTATTACAACCTTTCTAAAACAAGACGTGTACACCAAGAACCTTACAAATGTTCACACCCTTTGATTCATTAATACCACTTCATCTATCCTAGGCAAAAAGTGAGAGATGCAATTGAAGGAACGTGTAAACCTGGGTATAACCTAAATGTTCAATAACAGGGGAATGCTGCATAAATTACCCATATGTCCAAAGATCCAAAGATGAACCTGGTGCCAATGAAAATGAGGATTTCAAGACACATTTAAGGACACAGGAAAATGCTCACCACATAAAAGAGGATACACAAGTACACACAACATTATGCCAATTAGTACTTGTATTAGAGATGACTTCTCTTGTATGCTTTTCTATATTTCAGATGAGTCTGAAGTATTTTTCGGATGAGTCTGAAGTATTTTTAAGTTACAAAAACAATGGAGGAGACAAGAAAAAAAGTCCTTAATTTCCCATTTTAAGTGTAAAATGGTCTTTTGAAATGTATACAGTAATGAAAACACATTTCAGCTAATCCTACTCCTTGCTGTTAATTCATACATGAAAGTGTACTAAGAAATATTTACTGCTCAAGTATTTATACATTTCAATATATTTTAAAGAAGAAATTCCTCATTCCCCCAACTTTTCTACAGTAAGCAGTCCCTTAATGTTTTCTATATGGTGACAATATCCCCTGTTCAAATATGAGTATTACAAAACCACTTACTAACCCACTTACTAACCTTACTAAAATGTGTTTGTTTTACGATTTAACAGTTACACAGGAACAGAGCAGTGTAATTCACCAATACAATCTGTGTATCATGCTATTTTTAAAACCCAAGACATGGATGTCTTTACATGTGGACTACCTGTTACAGGTTACCCTTGTAAAATTTATGTAAGAGATATGCCTAAAAGTGATACCTTCAGTGAGTCCAGTATACCCCGATCCTTAAACGTCTGGTACAGCTTTTTGCGCAGTTCATCTTGACTCAACACGTCAGATTTGGGGAGCATGGTGGACTAGAAGATAAAACGGTTAACGGGTTAACTGGCGGGCAGAAGGGACGTGAATTTCTGAAGACGGATCGGTGGCCTCCAAGGAAGCCAAAGGCGGTTTAAGGGAAACAAAGGATTCACTTCCGCCCGCCCCGAGGAGGGGGCAGATGTATCTACCTGAGGTATCAGGTATCAGCTTCCTCCCGAGTCCTCCCCACTGTGCCCGGAGTTGGACCCCGAAACCGGGGTGCAAGCCCAGGCCTAAGGGAATCCCTGGCCGGAGAGCCCTGCCGCTGTTCCAGAAAAACGGGAGGAACAAGCAGAACTCCGAACTAAGAACTCAAGCAGAGACACGCACTTCCTTCCTCCGCGGTTCTGACAGGTGGGCGTGGTTGTGGCCCACGCGGGACTCTCACTGGCGCCCGGAAGGCTGAAACCGGAGACAGAAGGCCAGAGAAGGCGCGGCACTAGCCGGAGTCCGAACCGCTCAGACCTGCGTCCACCCCTCCCCGAGGTCCTCCGAGGCCAGCGGCCCTAGTCTGGAGCATTACAGCGCAAGCCCGGAACTGCGCCGCCGCGCTGCGGCTGGAAGCTCCGCCCACTAACGCGAGAGCGCAACGGCAGAGTCTCGTGAGGGCTGCTCGAGGAGTCCCTACGGAAGCTGCGGAACGCGGGTCTCGGCCGCGGGAACTGACTGGGCGTTTCCGTTCCCGGCGTCTCGCCGCAGGTAGGGAATGGAGCGAGAGGGCGACTGGCGCTCCGGGACTCTGGGGGATGTCCCCGGCCCCACGGGATGCGAGTGTTGGCCCTGTCTCTCCCCTCTGCCCCGGGGCCGGCTGAGCTCTTCACAACCCACCGGGCCAGTCCACAGCGCGATTCAACCTGCAAACGTCCACCTGCTCGGGGGCTTTGCTTCTTGTACCTTTCACTGGGTCATTCAGCTCACCCCGGGTTTTTTAACCGCGGCATTATTGCCGTTTGGAGCCGGAAAATGCTCCGTTGTGGGGCTGTCCTGTGTACTGCGGGATGTTGAGCAAGCATCCCTGGTTTCTACCCAATAGATGCCAGTAGCACCTGCTCTCCCCTGCCCCCGGTTCTGAGAACCGTGAATGTCTCCGGACACTGCCATGTGTCCTCTGGGAGGCAAAGTTACCCGTGGTTGAAAACTAGTGAGCTAAACTTTGAGTACCCATCGTTGTACGTGCTGTGAAGATAGGTGAGCCGGGTCCCCCATATACTTAAATCTAATTAGAAAGGAAAGGAACCAGTCTCTCGAGAAGCAATAATGAAAACATTACAGCCAGAGAATTGACTAAGAGCTAAGATGCATTGTAGACCGGGTAAAGATTTTAGAAAAAGTGGTTGGAGATGGACATGAGTGGGCACATCTCTGAAAAGTTAATAAAAAAAATCAGGACCCTTTCAAGAGCAGTGAGGCATCTGGCCTGGCTCCAGAGTCCCATGCTGTGGGTATAAGGTATCTAGGCCCCATGAGGACAAAATTGGGCCAGTGATGGTTTTGTGAACAGCACTGATGAGTACAATGAATTTTCACCCCTGGCGGTGAAAGACTTAGAGAATTTAAGAGGCATCAAGAGTGACAGGGCTTCCATAAGAGGTAGAGAGCGTGTAGGTTGGTGTTGGGAAATACTTGGAGAAGGAGGAATTTGGGTGGGCTTTGAAAGACGGGTGAGGTTTACACATGGAATCAGGGAGCGTATTCCAGGCATGGAGAGAGAAATAAATCTGGAGTGGACACGATCAGTTGGGGAGAAAAAAAGTATACCAGTCCACTGTAGCCAAGGTAGAGCAATGAGGATGAGAAAAGCTCTACAGAGCAACATGGGACTACATTTTTGATACTGGTACTTGATCCCTGTAGATGAGAAACATTAAGGCTTTTGAGCAAATAGTGAGATGATGAAAAATGTCGTAAGACGATGTTAATATGTTGCAAGTACTGTTAAATAGAAACATCTGTGCCTGAAGACCCTCTTACCCCCAACCTTTGGCGCCCAAATTGAATAGATTTAGATTAAATGTCCAAAAGCCAGCATAACCTCACTTATGGTGAGGTAGAGGAATTGCTTTTAATATTAATAGGAAAAATACCCTATTAGAGAACTATCAACAGTATTCATCCTGCTTATTGCAGTGCCACACTAGGTTAGTCTTCCAGCTCCAGGTCTGTGGAACAAGTGAAGCCACTGCTGTTGGGAGCATAGGGAAGTTTTCCAGAAGTTTCTCTATAGAGGCTGTAAAGAGGTTTGCTGTAAAAATGGGTGGTTTTGGAACTGGCATCCATGAGTTGTCTCGGAGGGGCCTTCTAAGTTCATTGGGTTCATCCTCCCACTCTGGCACTACTAGTGGTCTTCCAGCCTCCCCTTATCACACTTCTAGTGATCGGGGTGGGGGGGTGGTGTGTCACTTCACAAGGCAGTCTGATAGTTCTTTAATTATTACAAAGTTCTCAATTACATTGACCCAAATGTCTTTCCATGTAACCTCAAAGGAGCAGCCCTAGGCTTGGCCTCTGGAACAGTTTGGAATAAGTCTGTCTAGTTCAGAGCTAGCAAATACTTGGCGCTCCCATAGGCACTGCCCTCTCCCAAACCCGTAGCAGATGCGGGTAACTGATCACAGCAGTCTTTCCCCCGGACCACCGTTAGTCTCAGAATCTTTCTCAGCACCAGTTCCTGGCCTTCACTGCTAGTTGATTAGAATGGGCTCATGGGAAAAAACCCATTTGCCATCCCTAGTCAAATCCCTTCCCATTAGACAGCATCGTATTTAAAGACTGCACCATAGCCCACTGCCCCCGCAAAAAACGTCTCCCCACCGCCCCCGGTTTAAACATCCTCAGTTCCTTCAGTAGCTTTTGTCTTGTTTCCAGAGCATTCCCTAGCCTAGATGCCTCCCTCCTCCCAGCACACACATTTCAGAGTTAATGATTTTAAAATGTGATTCCCAGAACTGAGCATGTCCCCCAGAGATGGTATTATTAGTGATGAGGACATCATCTTCTCTTAATGCAGCCTAGAATTGCATTCGCTTTTTCAGCCACTGTATCAGATTGCCACCTCCGATTTAGCTGGCAATAAATGAAAACCGGTTCTCATAGATGAGCTAGCTGCTCTTATACTAGGTTTCCCACATCCTATTGTCGTGCGGTTGATTTAAGCCCAAGTACAGGACTTTATTTCAAATCCTTTTAGATTCCATCCTGTTCATGTCACCTATTTCTCCTAGCCGTGGAGATCTTTGGAATCCTAACTTTAGCCTTCTAATAAATTAGGTGCCCTTAGCTTGTTATCTTTGGGTGTGGTAAACTGGCTTCATCTCAGTTACTGATGCAAACCTTGGGCTGGACTAGGTTAAGGTCAACCTCAAAGGCTCCCTAGAGACCCCATGCTGTCGACTGACGTGGAGCACTTTGACATTCCAGTCAGCCCTGCACCGTCCCTCCTTCAGCAGAGAACGAGCACTTCCCGGGCCCCGGCACTGCTGCGGCTCTGGGGGTACCACAGGCTGTCATCCAGGCTACAGGTCTCTTAGGTAGAGACTACAGGACTTCAGAAAGTGACTCACCGTCTCCGTAACCCACTCTTTTTGTCTAGGGATTCACATTAAATGACTTAGTTTGTCATAAAAGCCCCCAGCATGGTGTCTGACTGACGACAGGCATTTAATACCTATTTCTGTTGGTGTTTTAATCTCTTTGGAAGTACTCAGACCGGGAGGCAAGCCTCTTTGTTTCTCAGAGTTGGAATGACAGTTACTGGCTCTTTTCTGTTCCTGTGATTTCTCAAACGTCACTGACCAGTAGTTACACCGTCAGCTGTCAACCCAACTGTTTCTTTAACATATGTCTTGGGGTTCACAGCCTGCCTAACCTAACTGCTTCCACACTTGCCGTGTGAAAATCATTCTTTGAGAAAACCCAAGTTCAGCACACCTGTGTCCCGTGTTATTTATGTACCAGGTGCCTCAACTAATTGACCTTTCTCCCTTGCTTTTCCCTGTGGTAGCCTGAAAGCCTTCCACACATTTCAGCTTGTTTTGGGCTTTTGCCCTTCTGATGCTAGCCTCACAGGTTTCTAGTCCCATTTTTATGTTCATTACTAGTTAGTGCCCTCCTTCTTACATCCTGTACACGGTCTTTTCAGTGAAATCCAGAGCTCCTTGTGCATTTTAGTTACCTCTCTCAAAAGCAGCTCAAGACACTCTAGCCACCACAGACAGCTGTTTTCACCACAAATGGGAGTCCTGGCTCCCCTCCCTTCAGCCAACAAGTCCTGCCCTTATAAGGGAGGATTTCTTCATTGGTACTTTAACAACTATGGCAACTTCTCACAAACGTGCTGTTCATCAACCCAGACACAGCATTCATCAGTCAGGCCCCTGAGGCCCCGAGGGCCTCGACACTGGAACTTTCAGAAGCTTCTCGTCCTTGAGGAGAGTTAATCCCCACAACGCCTCTCTTTCCTGCATTCCCTCTCCTATATTCCAGCACCGTCCCTCGCGCCCCACACACACACTGCCCAAACGATGGCCCCCTCCTCACAGGTCCTTTCGGCAAGGGGGGCGGAAGGGCTGTTAGCTGTAGGGGATACTTGCTGGGAAAACCCAGCCTCAGCCGCTGTTCTCTTCCATACTCTCATCCCCCTACTGTTCCCAGGGGCTTCACCTCGATGCACCATGGCCCGCCCTCCCCCCGCTTGCCACAGGGCTCTGAAACCCGCGTCCCATGGAAAATAAACTCACTTTGTCCCCAGTCTCTATAGAATGCACCTTCTACCTTTATTGCTGACACTTACGGGAGTATTTCCTTTTTTCTTATACCTGCAGGTTTTTTCAGCTTTGACGTGTTAGTTTCCTACTGTGCCCATAACACATTACCACAGATTTACTGGCTTAAAACGACACAAGTTTACCATCTTACAGTTCTGTAGCATACACGTCCAACATGGGTCTCACTGGGCTGAAATCCCCTCTGGAGGCTCTCGGGAAGAATCTGTTTCTTGGGCTTCCCTGGTGGCGCAGTGGTTGAGAGTCTGCCTGCCTGTGCAGGGGACGTGGGTTCGTGCCCCGGTCCGGGAGGATCCCATATGCCGCAGAGCGGCTTGGCCTGTGAGCTATGACCGCTGAGGCTGCGCATCCGGAGCCTGTGCTCCGCAACAGGAGACGCCACAACAGTGAGGCCCGCGTACCGCAAAAAAAAAAAGAAAAAAAAAAGAATCTGTTTCTTTGTCCTTTCCAGCTTCTAGAGGCTGCCCGCATTCGTCAGCGCATGACGCCCTCCTCTATCTTCAAAGCCAGCAATGATGTAGCTCCGCGGCGATCCTTCCACAGCCACGCTTCCCCCTGACTTTCCTTGGGGGCGGCCCTCTTCCACTTTTAAAGGCCCTTGTAATTACATTGGGCCCACCTGAGTAGCCCAGGATTCTCGCCCTATCTGAAGATCAGCTGATGAGCAGCCTTAGTTCCATCTGCAGCCTTAATGCCCTTTGCCATGTATTGAATACGTTAACATTCACAGGTTTCCGACATTAGGATGTGGACATCTTGGTGGGGCTCGGGGGAGCTATTCTGGCTACCGCCACACGTTCAAAACTGACCTGTTCATTTCCATCCCTCTTCCCTCTCTTTCTTATTTCTGTTCTCAGTGAATAGGTTCATCATCTTGATATTCTGCTTGATCACCTCAGCCAGACATTTTGGAAACATGCTAGATTCTTCCCGCAGCTCCCCAGTGTAATCCATCGCCAAGCTCTGTGTGACTGCCTCCATAACCTCAAGCCCTTGGAGACACTTGAAGGGCCCCTATTTTAGGTGATGGAAAAATTGAGCAGGTGTAGATCATCTCCATCCTCGCGGAAAGTTCCCTTATCAGACAGCACGGAATTCTAGAGCGTGTCTCACCTCTGCTCACGACCTAGGCAGAGAAGCCCCAAGTATTAAATGACTGGACATTCCCTTCCTGAGACAAAACGGTTATGTTCTCCTGTGGCTTCCTTTTCTTCCACTACACCTTTCAGCTTTTCCTTGTCAGAATGGAATCGAGAGCTGCATACCTTCTTCAGCTGTGTGTGAAATCACACGATTGGCAGCTCTGGTTCTGCGTAGCTGAGCAGTTTGTGATCGACCGTTTATGCGGTATTTCCTGCAGTTGCCTTTCTGTTTATCCTCACACTGTTCTTAGGATGTGCTTGTCTCCCAGACCCAGGTCTTCATATAGGGTTGAGTGGGTTTGGGGGAAGGCGGGGAGGAGGGTAATCTTCCTTATACATATATTGTCTCTTGCTGCTTCTAAATGTGTGTAGGGGGAGAAGCATCTTCCTTACAGTATTTTTTTTCCCCTGCTGCTGCTTAAATGTTTGTGCTGAAGAAAGTAAGCCCTTCCCTTGGCAAACTCCAGCTATGAAACGTATTCCGGCAAGAATGAATGATGTCATTGTTTACTTGGTTAAAATTTCAGGCTCCCATCCCTCTTTCCCTCACTTGTGCTGGAGAATTACTGCCAATTCTCCTAGTTTTGTAGAGTTTTTGTATCGTTCCTGCCCGTCTTTGTTGTCCAGTTTTACTGTTTGGGTCTTTTTCTCATCTTTCCCCTTTTTCTGTAAAGGGCCAGATGGTCTCTGTGGCGACCACCCCATGCTGCCATTGTAGGGCAAGAGCAGCCTTAGACGGTAGTAAGAGGACGGACCAGGCCAGATAGGGCCTGCAGGCCGTAGTGTGCCAACCGCTGCCCCAAATAACCTTTTAAATCTGACTCACTTCATCATGCCACAGGTCTCCTATCTTCCTTTTCTTCCAGTCACGGCCTTCCAATTCCAGAGTGAAAGGGGCCAGCTGTGCCGTGATTTCCTCTACAAAATGTTGTACTCATCAGGAAATACATTTCCGAAGTCTTCGGATGTCGTCTCATGGAAGTCCCAGTGAGGCTCGACGGGCCCTGGGTTCGGACACACCTTACTGTACGCTCCCAGTGAAGCAGATCCCCGCCCCATGAGGGGGCCTTCCTAGGCCCCACGTCTCCACGTGCCTGCGCTCATGTCGCTAGAGCTAGACGTGAACCTAGCTTGGTCTGATTCCAAAAATCTCGTATGAAAAATGCATACATAAATGCATCCGCCCATCTGTCCGTCCATCCATCCAGATTTTGATTGTGCTAAATGCCCCAGAATCACCGATTTCTCCCCCACCCCCCACTTTCTCTGTTTTATTCCTGTAGCAAACCTATTAATCCTCGTTCCAAGACCTCTTAATGACTCAGAATGTCTTCCTTTTGGATTATGACTTCTTCCATCTCTTCTAGAGTACAAAACTGTTTCTTCCTCTCTCATAAATGGTGTTTGAAGAGGCATATAACAGGATCTTTTATGTGCGGAGTTACATTCATAACATAGACCTTTCAGGTAGGAATACAAGTACCACACAGTCTGTAGCTGACCGCTCTAGGAGCTCTCCTTTCTGTAAAGGACACGCGCTAGAGTGGTTCTTAGCTTCTTTGGAAGCATCCTTCCTGAAAATTTCTAAGTTATTTCCTCATCAGCACCCAGGTGTTAGTGCCAATGCTGACTGATCTAGTCCAAGTTTAAGCCAGCTTACCCTAAATGTTCCACACTTTCAGATCATGAGAATGTTGTTCTTAGGATTTCATATTAGAGGTCTTCCAGTTTCCCTATGAAAATGTAGCAGTGGATTCTCCAGTACATATCACAGATAAAGAATTTGTATCATCCAAAAGCCATGTATCTACGGTGGCATACTGGAAAGCATGCCGAGCTTAGGGGCCACCTCCTCTGCAATTCAGGTTTAAGTTAAAAAAAAAAAAAATGGAGTTCGTCACTTCCTGGTTTTTGGTTTTCAGTATTGAGTACTAAAAATATGTGTTATTTCCATTTAACTAGGAGCTATATATTGAAGACAATGTCTGGAAGCTTCTACTTTGTCATTGTTGGTCACCATGATAATCCAGTTTTTGAAATGGAGTTTTTGCCAGCTGGAAAAGCAGAATCCAAAGTGCGTATGGAACCTTAAAAAATTCCATAACAATTGTCCTGTTGTTGTAACGATAATGGTGTGATGTGATTTTAGAACTGCAAGAGATCTGGACAGATGAGGTAACTACAAACCCAGCACAAATGAGGCTTGCTCTGCAGTCCCACAGGTTGATAGAAGCCAGCCAGGAGCATCCTCTGAATTGTTTGTTCGTGCTCTAATTCAGCACACACTTGGCACGCACTAGCAGATGCCCTGGGTCTCCTCTCCCTGGTCATCAGTTCCCTCTTTCACCTCCTGTGAAGGTGGCTCCTTGAGCACATAGAAACATAGCTCACCTGCAGTGGGAAATGCCAGGGAAGTCCCTTCTGTCCCCGTGAATCACCTTTTTCAGCAGGACATACGTGCTAGATCCACTACCCCGGGAGGGTTAAAAGAGACCCCGACTTACACGTCCTTCTATTGCCCCTGAGACGGCGGCCTTTTTCCGTGACCCCAACGTGGCACCCACTGGCCGCGTGGTGCCCTCGTGCTCTCCTCTCCCGTGACACCACCCAACCTTCTTGCTGTCAAGAGTGGTTCCCGAAAAACAAGCTTCAGGAACATGTTGCCACTGAGAGTAAACAGAGCCATAGAGTCTTGGGATGAGCATAGCTGGTGCCTTCCATCTCCCTGTACAAGTGCACATTCCAAATAAATTGCCGACAGGTTATGCTATGTTTCTCCCAACCTCCAAAAATAGGCTTGAAAGTCCCTTAAGACAGGAACTGATTTTGAAATTAGTAGTGACTTGTAATGTCCAGTGCAAGACGCTTTTCAACTATTCAGATCTTGCCACTAAGATATGATAGAAATCCAAGGTATTATCCTAGCCCGTGTTGCTACATTATTTTCCCACATTCACATGAGCACATTGCTCGTTAAAACTTGGATGTGAGGCATCCCTGCAGCAGTAGTTGCTTTGTGTGGTATACGGCTACTGGCAGTTTCTCTCACTCCAGCGGCCTCGCGGTAGGCAAAACAGTGCGTGTAAAACTAGCATCACGTGACTTGATCTTTCTCCTGCTACCGCTTACCTTCGTAAACCATTTCTACAGTTTTCTTCTAATGTCTCAAGATTGATCATCAGTGTAAAGGAAGACACTACTGTGAGCCAGACAAAACACATCCATTTCCCTGAGGATTAAATTAGCTTTGTCACGGTGCCGTGAGTGAAGTATAAACATGCTTTACCTACGCGAGGGATTCCAGGGCAACATGGCCGCCCAGTCACGGGAACAGCCTCCTCAGCAAGGAAGTTATGTTCGTTTCCCAGGGCCGGTGTCACAGAGTACCAGAAACGGTGTGCCTTAGAACAGAAACGTCTTGTCTCACAGTTGGGGAGGCCTGAGTCTGAGATCAAGCTGTCAGCAGGGCCATGCCCGTCCAGAGGCGCTAGGGAAGGTCTGTTCCAGGCCTTTCTCCCAGCTTCTGGCAGTTCTCGGCTTGTGGCAGGAGAACTGCAGTCCTCACATGCCAGTCTCCCTAGGTGTGCGACTGTCTCCAGATTCCCCCCTTTTATAAATACATCAGTCATTGTATTAGGGACCCATTCAACCGTAGCATGACCTCATGGTAACTAATTACATCTGCAATGACCCTCTTTGCAAATACGGCCACATTCTAAGGTACCGAGGGTTAGGACTGCAACATAGGGATTGGGGGAGGGGGGACAAATTCAACCTGTAACAGAGGTGTTCTTTGAAAAATGCATTTTGAAAGTAAGAATTCCACAGGAGTGAGACTGCATTCCAGGTTATGAATTCCTTCTGCACATTTTGCTGGGACAGACCCTCCTTCTTCAGTTAGGCCTTTACAGTCCATGAAAAGGACACCCGCGGCTTCGACAGGACCACCTGGCACTGTCGGCACAAGGGACTGTACGCAGCTGGGGCTCAGCCTGGCCGCCTGCCACTCCCAGGTGCCCTGCCATGTGAGCTCCCTGTACCTCAAGATGGCCTGTGCCAGGCTGTCTCCACTGCTCACCGGGTGTCACCGCACACGAAGCCCCGCCTCCTACCCCCAGCCCCACCCGAGGCCTGTACTCACCACCTGTTTAGCTCCAGCCTACCTTGTTTTTCTCCTGTCTTCCTCCTCTAAAAAGATGCGAGCTTCTTGAAAGCAGGATCTGAGCTGAGGGGAGGGGAGGAATGGGGAGGGGGAGAAAAACAAACAAAAAAGCAGGATCTACTTTTTTCTTTTAATGTAGTATATCCTTTTTTCACATGCTTAAATGGTTACAGAACTTGGTAACTTGCTTCTTGCAAAATTTTAAAAATATAGTTTCTTGGACACATTTCATTTACTAATTGGCTGTTTCTATTTATTGAGTTTTTGATACCAGATTAGAAAATAGAAAATAATGTGAAAGCACTGAAGACCTCTGTCTCATGACAATAATCTAAGTAAAAGCAGAAAGCTTCCCCCCCGCACCCCAGAAAGCTGTGTCTAGCGTTTGCAGAGTGAAGTCTGGCTGTCTTGGCGCTGTAAGGAAATGTTAATCTGGTGCTGCTCGCTGCCACCTAGGACGATCACCGCCATCTGAACCAGTTCATAGCTCACGCGGCTCTCGACCTCGTAGATGAGAACATGTGGCTGTCAAACAACATGTACTTGAAGACGGTGGACAAGTTCAACGAGTGGTTTGTTTCAGCATTCGTCACTGCGGGTCATATCCTTACCTGTTTAATAAAGAGCTCTAACAAAGGGTTGGGGTAACAGACTAGACCAACATGGGACCTAGATGCCAGGTTCTGAGTCTGTGGACTGCAAAATATTAGGTAAACATGGCCACTTACGGGGCTTTTATTTTTTTAGGGGGAAAAAACACCTTTTGTTTAACATAATTTTAAAACCAAGTCTCATATATAAAGTTAAGGTTTATCTGAACCATATCAATGGTGATTTTATTTTGTAGTTATTTTCTAACTTAAAAGGATTATGTTCTCTTCAAGATAAAACTAACCTAACTTTGAACCCAGTTTACGGATTCACCTTTTCCATCGCAAAATACACTGCATGTGACTCATTTGAAGAATATTGTGACTGATCGCTTTTCAGTTTTCATTTCTAAAGATTATACCTTAATTATTTCACATATGAGATTTATTATGCTGCATGACATCAGGCAAGAAGACGGGATAAAGAACTTCTTTACTGATGTCTATGATTTATACATAAAGGTATGATATGTTCTGTACCTTGTAAAATCTGGTTATAAAAGAGATTCCAACTTTGGCAGGACACTGGCCTGTTGAGGCAGCCCCCTTAGACCGCACAGCTCTCCTCTCAGCAGAGCTCTCCTTCCAGCAGGACCGTTCCGGCAGCTCCTTCACCAGGCAGGTCTCTACCACCAGCTTAACACGTATGCAGGACAACTCGTAGTTATTTTTAAATCAGTTTCATTCTCCCCCTTTTGGTGCATATAGTTGATTTTATGAGGGAACCCTAAAGTGAGAGACAGAAGCAGTCTGTATAAGGGAAGTTGCTTCATAATTTTAATGTAAAATGTTTTCCATCTACTTAACAAGTAAGTTACAGTGCAATGAATGTAGATCATAAACAGGAAGTGATTCATGTATTATCAAAGTCACTCAAGGAGAAAGGGGCCACACGCGTTTCTTGATACTCATTTGGAAAAAATGAAATAGTAATAAGATATGAGTGGTTAAACTGCAGTGCTGACAGTATATTCTTAATAATTTAAACATTCTCTAATTGGACAAGGTTTTTTGCATCTCAGCACAGTTAACAATCAATATTCCTAGTCAGAAGTAGCAAATAAGAATATTTAGCCATCTTATCAAGATGGACATCAAGTGATTAAGGTGTAAAAGTTGGTAACTCCTTTCCTCATTTGTGATTCCATCCAGTACTAATTTTCCCTCACACATATGATATACTCATTACATTATCTGAGAAACTGATCACTTACCTTGTGTTAAAGGAGAGTATTAAAAACCTGATTGTTAAAAACTACCGCACAAGAGTAACTTTTAAAAGCAGTGTGGTATAACTTTTCCTCCACTCTGAGCATATCAGATTTTTAGTGTGTTTTATATAGCCAAAGGGCCTACCGGATGAATCCACATCTTGATAATGAACGTTGAATCTAGTTGTATTTCACACACACGGTGGATCCCGGGAGTTGGTTTTGCTCACACAGGCAGCACTTACCATACGTGCCACCATGGGTTTTGCCACAGGTACTTCCCTTAAACACCAAGACAGAAATTTCCTTAAGGGGCTGTTAATATTTAACAGTGGAACATCTTCATTAAAACTTAAAAATGTGGTCTTCAGACTTTTGCTTTGAATGTCTTTAATGACTTAATTTAAAACTTTAAAAGATTTTCCTTTTAGAGACTTAATGATGTCAGCCTTTTCACCTTAATACTTTCTTCTCTTCTAGTTTGCAATGAATCCATTTTATGAACCCAATTCTCCTATTCGATCAAGTGCATTTGACAGAAAAGTTCAGTTTCTTGGGAAGAAACACCTTTTAAGCTGAATGCAAAAAATTCAGAAGTAAACAGTGTCACTACAATGGGGTGTACTCAGGAATGTGTACATTGTAAGTAACTTGATTAAACAGCATGGAAAAATTTTAGTTGTAGTCTCAATTTATCTAAACCTAATGAAATTGCTTTTATATTTTAAAATAGCATATTCAGTTTCTTATGATTATCAACAGATTGTTATTTGCTTGTGAACAGTGTTATTTATGAAGAGCTCTTCATCAGTAAGCTTGAAGTATTTTTATTTTAAAAATTGAGAATAAGCTTTTGACTTTCCTCATTCAGATAGCTTGATCTTGTTGTAACAATCCTGAACCGAATGTCATGGTCAAGATTTGGTAGAGGCAGATTTAAACCCAAAAGCTTCTGCAGTAGGGAATGAAGTTGACAGCACATACATGGGTTCATCTGTACATCTAGAGATGTTATGAAAAGGTATAGGTAGTATACACAGAAGTAGTATATGTACACTAAGAAGCCAAGAAGCCAGAGCAGACAGCTTTGCAGTGCCAAGTGCCACAGGTCTGCCCCTGTCGGAGACTGGGAACAGTGATCCTGCTGTAATCCTTGAATCCTGGATCCATGTTTGTCAAGTGGGAGGCTAGGACCAAAGTGACAGGTTATGTTCTTATGTTTCCTTTCCCTCAGACAGTAAACTAAAGATTAAGTGAACCCGTTGATAGCTGTACTAGTAAACAGTTGTAAAGCAGTTTTAGAATTGTAAACAAAGAAAAGCTTGCATCACATTTAACACTTGCGCTCTTGGCCATCTTGGCCACTTAGGCTGTATACCGGAGGGGGCAGGAGTGGCCTCTCTTTTGTACTGTAAGAGCGTGGGATCTTACAGTAAACCAGTAAATGTCCATTGAAAAGCAAGTAATATAACCGCGTTATTTTCTGTGCTAATGGTGAGCACCTGAAGAATTTTGTTCCATTCTGAATAACCTGAGCAAGTAATTCAAAGTTTGGTCCTGTATCTTTGTGTGAAGTTGCTAGCATAATTTTTTACCATATTTATTTGATTTCCTAAATAAAGATGTTTGTCCAAGATTGTGGAAGTTTAATATCGATTTTTTTTATTCTTTTTTTTTTTTGGCCACCCTGCGCGGCTTGCAGGATCTTAGTTCCCTGACCAGGGATCAAACACGGGCCCGGGCAGTGAAAACGCCGAGCCCTAACCACTGGACCGCCAGGGGAGTCCCAATATTGAATTTTTTAAGTGCTACTCATCCCACCACTACTACTACCATTTTAGTCCTGTTTCCCCTAATGAAAGTCTGCATATTATCATATATTGCAACTCATTTTACAGGATTCAAATCGCCTCAAACTTAGGTGCCGGAGCAGAAAAGAGATACTCAGCTAGAAATCCAGGAGTGATGTCCGCCATGCTAATTGGAGAGACCCACACATGTACTTACTGTATACAGTTTGCTCTGCCCTCAATGAGCATGTAGTGCAGAGGGTGGCAATGCTCCAGTGAGGAGCAGCAGCGTGATGCTTCAGCAGGAGGCTGTAGCATGGAGATGGTTTGGATCCCAGCTCAGCCACACAACAGCAGTGCCCTGCAAACAGCCTTGGCACCAGGCTTGTGATGGTGAGATGGGAACGAATAACACAGGCCCCATGGGAGTAGATCAGTGTAGTTAAGTGTCAGATTTCACGTATGACTGCCTCTGAAGGAGCATGAAGGCAGATTCAGTGATGAGCGTAGGAGTGGGTAGGACCTCAAAGGAGGGCCGTGCTGGGAAAGCCTGTGGGCACACGGATAGGACAGCTCAAAGGATGGAACCAGGGCTGGTACAAGGGGAAAAACAGGCGCTGACCATTAAAAAAGCAAAAGAAGGGCTTCCCTGGTGGCGCAGTGGTTGAGAGTCCGCCTGCCAATGCAGGGGACACGGGTTCGTGCCCCGGTCCGGGAAGATCCCACATGCCGCGGAGCAGCTGGGCCCGTGAGCCATGGCCACTGGGCCTGCGCGTCCGGAGCCTGTGCTCCGCAACGGGAGAGGTCCCAACAGTGGGAGGCCCGCGTACCGCAAAAAACAAAACAACAAAAAAAAAACGGCAAAAGAGCCGGCAAAACTCGTATCTGGTAGTAGATGACCATCACTTAAAGCTCTGGAACACAAGACCAACTGGGGGACATCAGTAGCACCCAGGGCATCAGGCTCCACTGAGCACACGCAAGTCAGCATTAAACCTGTAATCTACGTTAGCACTCCCGAAGTGATCCAAATAGAATGCACAAATCGGGTTTGGTCCTCTTCCATTGCCTAGGATGCTTCGGTGGTGCCCACGTTCTCCACGTATGTAGAGACCTTTGGTCTCTCCTCCACCCTGCTACACCTGTGTCCTTTCACTTTATGGTCAGGACAGCACTTCCTGGTTGACAGTCCACGGTGGTAACTTCTCAGAATCCACTGACTACACAGATCCTCTTTTCTACCTAACGCTTCCTTGCCCCACAAGCCGCTGGCACTGTGGATGGAACTGGCGTCACAGGGTCATGCTATTGAAGTGAAAGCTTACACAAGGTTTTATAGAAATGTAAAACGCCAGGTTTTAACATGAGGACCATCTAGGATGTTTTAACTTCAACTAGGGAGTTTTCCCCAAGGGGAAGAAGGTGACAAAAGCAGTAATTCACTGAGGAACGTGCACTTTTCCATCTTCCACGTGGCACATTGTAATTGCTACATCGACTAGCAAGTGTACATCTGTCCATCCTCCCAAGTTCAGTAGTTTGCCTTTTTCTTAACCCTGAACTCTGTCTCCAAGGCTTTACATGCGCAGACAGCACGAAAGCACCTGTCATCACGGCGGCAGCCGCCGGCCCCTAACACTGGGGCCCGGCCCTGAACGGGACAGCACGCTCCGCAGTCCTTCCCTCCCGCCTGCTCCCTCGGGCTCCGCAGCTGCTCCGCCCCTCTTGCCGCCACCGCAGTCGCCTGCTTTGCTCCCCAGCTCTCACTTTTTCCCTAGTTCTCATCTTTGTGTAAGTAACACCAGCCAGGCAAAGCCCGTGTTACTTTCTTAAAAGATTCAGATTTTCAGCTACCTTCTGCTGCTGTCTGAAGAGCTCCTCCGTCAGGTGAACGAGTTGTCGTTGCTGTGAAGGAGGAAGCTAGTCAGTCAGGTCCTGTTCCTCCTCCTCTCGTCCCATTTCAGTACTGGGTTTGGTCAGCCTCTGTTCACTGGGTCCCTTTAAGTCACGCTGTGAAGCTCCATTACTCTCCCTTCCGTCAGCCTGTCTACACACACGAGGATTCGGTCCTTTGATCCTTTTTCGCTGCCCAGCTCTAGACCTCTGGAATGCCAACTAATCTAATCCCTGAATATTTAGCTGAAAAAGCGGTTATTGAAAAGATGCTTCAAAGTTTAGAAAAACCACTAAGGTACTAGTTAAATCTATACAAGTATCAAAATTATACATTTTGTAAATACCTACACACACACACACAGACGTGTAATGGGCTGAATTGTGTCCCCCCCCACCCCAAATTCATAATCAACAGACCTAGCCCCCAGTCCCTCAGAACGTAACTGTATTTGGAGACAGGCCCTTTAAGGAGTTAATGTGAGTTCAATTGAGCCCATTAGGGTGGTCCCTTAATCCAGTCTCACTGGTGTTCTTATAAGAGGAGGAAATCTGGACACAGAGAGATGGGGTGTGTGTGTGTGTGTGTGTGTGTGTGTGTGTGTGTGTGTGGAGTGTGTGCAGAGGAAAGATCCCCTGCAAACCATGGAGAGAGGACTCAGGAAAAACTAAACCTATCAACACCTTGATCTTGGACCTCTAGCCTCCAGAACTATGAGAAAAGAAATCCCTATTGTTTAAACCACCGGGTATGCATGTTATGGCAGCAGTAGTGAACTAACACAATATGCTTTCCTTACGTACTAAAAATCTAGACGGATACCCAAGAAACTGACACACGGCTGCCTCCACGTGCAGGAACTCGGTGGCAAGGGTAGATATCTGTCCCTTGTGCCTTATAATGTTCAACCGTGTGACTCTATCATCTATTCAAATGATAAACAAATGTACTCCTAATATCCATTGGTGACCAAGGTGTGGGAAACTTTAATATACTACTGCTAGCTAGCTATCAGCAGAGAACGGTTTGAATAAACTGTTAGACATCCATGCAGCAGATAAATGAGGTAGGTCTACTATATAATGGACATATACCCAGACAGATTGAGAGAAAAGGGCAAGTCACAAAACAATGAGTACACATGATTTAAAATAACAAAGCATGTCCCCTAGAGAAAAAAACAAAGGGAATATATACTACACACTCGTTTCTTAATGGTGGATTCCTATTTTGTTTTCTGAATGGAGGATTATAGTTTGGTGGGGCGGGGCGGAATTGATTATAAATAATAAAAACTACAGCTCTCTTTAACCTGAGACTATAAGGAGATTTAATTTCCCCAGATTTAAAATGTGAAAATGTTTTGCTTAGAGCCAAATCTGTTGTGTTAGGAAATTAGATTTTCAAAAGCTGAGCTTACTGTATTGGCGTTCTGTGTCAAGTGGTTCCAAGGAGCGGGGCCAGGGAGAGAAATCTCTCAACCTAGCTGTTCCGAAATGTACTCCCCCGCACAGGACAGCCCCCCAAAAGCTTGTCGCTTGATAACCCACCGCTCCACAGCCAAGGGTCCTGTCCTCTCTAACACATGCGCCTGGCATTGGTGTGCCTCTGCGGGATGGGATCGGCATGAATGGCGCAGTGGGTGCACTTTACCCACGAAAGACCACAACTTGCTCTATCAATAAGGCTGCTCATTGCAGCAGAATGACGAAAAATCTCCTTGAGACCAAATCACTAAACAAAGCTCAGTGATGTAGAAGACACAGAATAAATACATGACCAAATAAAGATGTCTTCATTTACCCGCACACACAGTACAATCCAGAAGCAGTACCTCCTCCAAGAGTGATAAAGCCGGCTTCTGTGTTGGGGGTCGAGGGGGGCACACAAACGACAAGTGATTACAAGTGAGATCAATCCTGATACGTAGAATGAAAAAGCGAACACGCACATAATTCTAAACCGAATGAACACATCCTCAAATCACATGACTACACGGCAAATGCACTGGATTTTAAACTTTAATATCTAACATTATTGCTTTAGGACATGTTTTCCCTGAACCAGGAACAGAGTGCTAATTACATAAAAATATACACATAGAAAAAGTAGTTCTCCATTTTCCCGGGGAAAAAACAGTAACTTCTAGAATACTCAAGTGTTTTGTTTTAATTATAAAGTCCTGGTCATCTCATTTATTAGCTCTGTGACATACATATTTAAATTAAACATTATTAGACAACCGTTACAACTTATAAAGGTAAGGTGCCGTTACTGCGTAAAGAGATTCTCCTGTGAGTGGATGTGTCCCTTCTCCCACCCACTAACAAGGCAGCAATATGGTTAGTTTAATTTTGTGAGTACACGATCCATTGCTGCAAACACGAATTCTCGTCTCCACCCTGTGCTTATCTGTGCATGTGTGTGACCTGGTTAGATCGCAAGGGCAACCTCTCGAACTTCAACAGCAAGATGAGCTGGGCTTGGGCTTTCGGTGCAGACTGACCGTGTCTGTCTGCATCAAGTGATCTGACCTATCCTCGGTAGCAAGCACTCTTCGAACTGCTTCCTCAAAGGCCGCTGCAACATTCGTGGCATCTTTTGCACTTGTTTCAAAGTAAGGATAGTCGCCGTTGTCCCTGCACCAGGCTTGAGCTTCTTCTGCAGACACCTGCCGCTCGCTGATGTCAACCTTGTTACCCAAAATCACAAAAGGAAAGCTTTCGGGCTCTTTCACATCCGCATAATATATGAATTCTTTCTTCCAGTTACTCAAATTCTGGAAGCTTTGAGAATCATCGACGCTAAAAGTAAGCAGGCAACAGTCAGAACCTCTGTAAAATGGCGTCCTCAGGCTTCTGAACCGCTCTTGACCGGCGGTGTCCCAAATCTGCATGGTAACAAAATGTCCATCCACCTCCAAATCTTTATTTAAAAATTCCACACCTATTGTATGGAAGAGTTGGGCATCAAACTTATTAGTCACATATCTGTTCATTAGAGAACTCTTCCCAACTCCACCATCTCCAAGGAGAATTACTTTAAAAAGCGATGATTTTCCTGCCATTTTTAATCTCAAGATCTCTGATTTCGGAACCCTGTAAAATAAAAGGGCACCATTACATTCCTTTAGACCTGTACATGGTTCTACATGCCTCTATGAATGTCAGTGTCTAAGGGAAATAAAACACAGAGCCCCAATTCCTTTCTGCGCAGGGAATACCGGACGGCAAGAGATGTCACCTACTGAGCCCTGCACCTTGTGCCAGGCACCACCCGACCATCACTCTCTCTGACAGCTGCTGAGGGCTCATTCTTCCCCTTCCTCGGGTCACCGCTGACTGAGGCTAGCACTCAAGGCCAAGTCTGACCCCAAAGACTGTCCTCTCAACCGTTCCTCTTGGCTCACAATAAGCCCTGCCACCATCTGTTAGAGTTGCAGTAGGACACCGAAGTGGGCACGTTTCTGTAGCAACTGCAAACAGCCCTCTGGTGGCACGGTGACAGTGTTCACTGATGGCTTTCCTCTCAGGCCAGCGGGTTTCTAGACAACCCCCTCTTTCTCTCTCCCAGCGCCATCACCATAGGAGCTGGTAAGCAGGAAACCAGAGACAGAACTGACTGATCTGGCTGTGAACAGACCGAAGCCAACCACTGAGTAAAGGACTCTATTCTTTTCATTAGGAACACTATTTTGAGTTGGCTAACATTAATGTCCGCACCACTCGAATTTTTGATATAATATTATAACCTAGCACATTCTACCCACAAGATTCATTTGGGCAGCTCCAACTCTTCTGAACAAATGTGAGCCTGGGCTGTTACTCGTGTGTTTCGAGGGGGAATGAAATGAACATTAAACAAAAATGTGGTACCATGTGTACCCTTTAGGGGAAGCCCTGGGGCAGGACTAACTCCCCCTCCCCACCACCAGTCCCCAGGGGGGGCTTGGGGGGGTACGGAGATTCAGACACCCTTTTGTAGGCTGGTGGGAGCACTATTCCTATTTAAGGCTTCTGTTTTTATTCTTTATTATGAAAAATTTCAAACATACACAATTTCTGAATAATGAGAATAATATGATGACACCTCACAGACCCTAAACCTAGCTTCACCAATTATCAACTTACAGCAAATCTTGTTTCTTCCATAGCGTCCCATTCTCCCTTCTGCCCAATTATTTTGAATCAAATTATATCATTTAAACTGTAAATATTTCAGTATTAAATGGCTTTTAAGATATTTGTAAAGGAAGACAACCTTTAGAGTAGCACTAACAGAATTTTCTGCAACGATGGAGATGTCCTCCATCTGGACTGTCAGCCACTACCCACAAGTGGCTAGTGGGAGCTAGGAAATGAATTTATATAAAATGAAAATGAATTTATATAAAATTATATTTTATATAATTATATACATATATATAAATGAATTTATATAAAATAATATTTTATATTATTTTCACTAATTTGAATAGTCACATTTAAAGAGCCAACAACTGTATTGGACAGCACAGCCCTAGAGCAAAATTGGTAATTAACTTTAACATGAAAGTAGATATTGTGAATCCCTCAGTGGGAAGATAATAAAGGCATGAACAATAATTGTTGTATTGACTAGGATGAATTTGCAAAATCACTGCAGTAAACAAACATTATCTGGCAATCGCCTGGTTATATGCAAGTATGACCCAGTATAATGTAACTGAACAATTCCCGTAACGTGCAAGAATTCTGCATTTCCTACTACATGCTACACACTATTCTTACAAATATGTGGCAACTTGTCCCTAACTCTTATTGGTGTTTTTAAATTACTACAGTAATTACTACTATAATTAATACAATTTAAATTGGCCAACAAAAGTGTGAGGCAAAGTGTGTACTACTTGGAGACTTTTCGACTTCAGTGGATGGCTCTGCCCAATGCCCAGGCTAAATTAATGTTAGGGAGGAAACTCAAACTATCTCAAGCCCTTTAATTTCCTGACATAGTAACAGTGCACTAAATCGGTTCCTTTGTTTAATTCTTTGGAATCTTGATTACACGACTTCAACTTAGAAAAAAAGAGTAGCAAAACCAAAACAGCACACCAACTATTCTGACACAAGGAAAGCATCTAATGCTCCCTCCTTAACATTCTTCAGTGCTTCTCCAGAGATTCAGTTCTAAGTCCAACTTCTAAGGCAAGACACCTGACCCTGCTCCCCATTCCTGGCATCAGCCATTCAGAAACGCACTGTCACAGGGAAGTGAAACTCAGATCCACGGGCTCAGCCCTCACGCTCGCCCTTGCCTTCGTCCCCACACGTGCTGCTCGCTCTGCTGGCGAACCCAGCCCCGCTTCACGAACTAACCACGGGGCCCTCAGAACCGCTCAGCACAGTCATCCCCCACACTGGGAACCTCCTCCAGCAGCCCCCCATCCCAAGACTGTTCCTTTCCCACGATTTTGAAGATACATAAACACAGACGTTCCACGTTGTGTTACAAGGGTGTAACAGATGTGCTGAATTCTAGTCTATCATTTATCTCAGGATTTTAATAAGTCTCTAACTGCCTCACTGGACACAAAGTTTCATTGTACAGCATCAACGTGTTAGGATCTGTACATCAAATTATAAACCAGACTGTGCAATCTGACAACCTCCACCCAGATGTGTGGTTACATACATCTACCAAATTAAGTCTTAGAAATTCCTTGAGATTTGTAATTCATTAACTCTATCAGGACACTTTCATAGTCCTTTTCTTTTTTCATAATAATGTGGGATTTCCTAGTTTGTGCCCTTATTCTGAGCAAGCAAATTTGGGATATGCTAGACCCACACACCAGGAAATAGGGTACAATTTTTTACATTTCTCATCTATAGTTTGGGGCTTCCCAGATATCCTATTTGGGGGTACGTTGGCATTTGTTCAAACAACTAATCCAGACATAAACAGCTCTCCGAGTCTAACTGCAGCATTGAATATAAACATGCATGGTGATATAATTATACAAACTATCTTATTTCCCACTGACATCTAACAAAAGCTAGCTTCATGCAATCTCTACATTAACATAATGAGTTTATGAACATTAAAAATGTTCCCTTTTTCTTCTCTGAAAACAGTAAAATGCTTTGAAACTTCTTTAGTATAAGCTGAATGAATAAAGGTATCCTGATACGTTCTTTTCAAAACTTACCTTAAAATGTAATATGAAGGCCTTTTATACTCCAGTTTAGAAGGACTGCCCAAAGGCAATATTCTTCACCCAAGCTAAAACATGACTTTAGCAATCAGCTAAACCCTACAAAGAAATATGCATAAGAAAAGCATGTCACATAAGCCATAATCTCACCTTAATTGTTCAGTTCAAACATCACCATCTGCAAAGAAAAAATCATAAAGCACACCTTAGCAATGTACATTCAATCTGTTTTCATAACTTTAAGAGTAAACACAAGAATTAAAATGCAAAAGAAATGTCTGACTTCCATTAGTAGCTAGATTCTTAATTTAAAAGGAAAACTACACCTGAAAGCTGCCCATGACCTTTCTCAGCCTAAAAATAGCCCTAGAATCAAATACTACACCTTAACCATTGTTGTTTTCCAACAAGTTTTTCACCTGCCCCCACCCATCCTACCTTTCTAAGTATCCCATTTAGACAGCTGTAAAATTTGGTTAAGATGAAATGTAAAATATAAATTATTCAAAATCTGCCCAAATTTTGAGTGGTTCAGAACAACCATATTCCACAGAATAAAGCTAAAACAAAGAAGGAAAAAAGAAGGACCACTCAAGGGAGAGGCACCCAATGTGACACAGGAAACGTCAGGCAAAGACTAAAGGCAGTGCAGAATTTCGTGAAGCTTCTTTCTGGGCAGTCAAGGCAGACAGGAAACTTTGTGAGCAAATGGAGGCCCACCGTCAGAAAGGAGAACTGGTTCCCTGTGCCAAAGGCCAAGAGCACAGACTTGTGGACAAGCTATTTGACATCCTGCAGCTCTGGGGACTCTGGTGACAGCAGTACCTACCTCTAGGGCTGTCGGGGAGATCCACTTGGACATGGACAACAGGGAAAGCGGTTCACCACTGTGCCAGGCTCATTACAGGAGTGCAGGGAGTTTCTGTGGAATGGACACATGAAGAAGTCTTTACTGGGAGTTTTACAGAAACTAGGTAGATTTCTTTTATGGCCATTTCTTCAGTCAAATTTCAGAAGAGTCATGGGCAGAACAAACGAGAGGGCAATGCAGGCAGACATTAGGAAGCCAAAGGATCCCAGTCCTACAGACCAAATTCAGGGTGAAGGTTTCCTGTGCTGAGTAGGCAGAGCTGTGCTAAAGTACTAGCCTCTTTCGGTCTAAACCCACAGTTCCAAACCCCTGTCCCTCCCTTTTTTAAAAGCAAAGGGCATTTTTGTGGGACTTACATAAAGCAGCCTTCAACTTATAAATTCAATCGATGAAAAAAATGCTACCCTTCAGAATCTTGATATTTGGGGGTTAAGGATAAAATCACCACCATTACCACGCTAACACTGACTGAGCCCTGCAAGCCACTGACTCTGCTTCACTGTGTTCACTCCTCACAAGCCTCTCATTATCCCTACCCTATGGATGAAGACTGACTCAGAGACGTTACGGTCCTTGCTTGAGCTCACACAGCTAGTGGGGGGGGGGACGGGGGGAGTGAGATCGGAATGCGACCCACTCCAAAGCGCAGTAGTTAACCCACAGGCGCGGCAGTCTTGGCTGCCTTTGCATTTATTTCAGAGGGTTCTCCTGTTACTCTCGTACGTACAATGAAAAGAAGGGGTAGCAATGGCAAGCGTCTTCCACTTGCTTGCTTTATTTCGAGACCTGCACAAAAACAAGTTAATCTGACAGAACTACTAGTATTCAATCCACTGACACATAGATAAAGCACATCTGAGTTCTATTAGAGTTTCCACAGTTTGAACATGTTTTAAATGCAATTGCAATCACACATCTGCAGAACCCTGCGGCGCCTCCCAGAAGCACGTGGAGCAGGTGGGAAAGCAGTTCTGCAGGAGTCCTCAGTGTGTGCCTCCCCGGGCCAGGCACTCAGGATGCAGGCCACACTCAGGCCCTGGCAGGTGGGGCGAGTAGTTGGGGGAGCTGACAATCCGGGCACAAACCCTCTTGCATTACAACTGATGCAAGTCTTACAGATGAGAGGTACGTGCTATAGAGTACAACACCCAACCAAAACCCAAAGAACAGCTTAAACAGTGCGGGGATTCTGCCCCTGCGGCTCCCTAGGTCAGACCAGACCTCAGGTGTGAGCATCTCACGGAGCTGCGTGATTCCAGCTATCAAGGGAATTACATTTTCATCCAACATGATCCTGTAACAGAGAGCTACTTCACCTGCCGCTCAGTTAAAGAAAGTGGTAACTTCCAAGGCCAGAGGACCACCGGCAGTGTTCACCTGCGTTAGCGCGAGACTATGCACCAGTCTCCAGCATGGGCTGTTCTAAAGCAGCGTCTCCACGACCGTGTCAGGAGCACGCTGTCCTTAGGACCAGCCTCCCCAAAGGCTGAGTCCACTGCTGGGGGATTTGGTCTGACCACCGACAAAGCTCAGCAGCAGGAGGAGGAACCTGTGAGAAGGGGGAGGAGCCAGAACCAGGAAGCGGGACCAGTGGTGCGAAGGCCCTGCCAAGGCACCCCGCACGTCCCGGGAGAGCCCAGGGTGGGCCGAACACCTGGAGCCACGGAGAGCGGAGCAAGCTGTGACGACGGGACTAGAGGGGCAGGGCCTCAGCAGCCACGGTAGGATTTCCGCTGACACCCTCGGAGTGAGCGGAGCCCTGAAATGGCTTCTGCAGCCCACAACCTGAACAGATGCGGAGTCCAGAAAGGTAGCGGGCTGCGATCAAGAGCAGACTGTGGCAAGGGCGGGAGGGAGGCCTCGGGTAGAGCTGCGATGGATCCCTTATGATCCCTCTCAACTGTCAATACCAATGGTATCAGCGAGCTCTGGGGTTGAAAACTGCGGTAGTTGGGCCTCGTACTTGAGACTGCAGTAGGATATTCACTACAAACCCTTCCTCCTGCTCTCTGGTGGGCGGCGAACTCCTGCTCACCCTTGGAGATGCAGCTAGACCTCGTCTCCCCGTGAAGCCCTTCCCCTGCGCTCCTAGCACACCCTGAACGTACCTCTATGTGCAGAGACAATACTGAAATCAGCATGCCTATCATGGCAATTTCTTTTTTTAAAATAGTTATATGCATGAGTGTGGTCTTGGTTGCAGCACGTGGGCTCCTTCGTTGCAGCACGCGGGCTCCTTAGTTGTGGCATGTGAACTCTTAGTTGCGGCATGCATGTGGGATCTAGTTCCCTGACCAGGGATCAAACCTGGGCCCCCTGCATTGGGAGCACGGAGTCTTATCCACTGCACCACCAGGGAAGTCCCATGGTAATTTCATTTTTATAATGAAACAAGCTCTCTAAAAAGATTCAATTAATGGAAATGTATTATACCATGACAAAAATGCCCAGACTTTTCCCTGAGTTGTCAGTTTTCTAGACTCTACCAAAAAATACATCCCCATACCATTCTAAAACCATCTTGAAAGAAAGGAAGGGAGGGAAAGGAAGGAAGGAAGGACTTTCCCAGTGGGGCAAATGGAAATGACCTAAATGCATAATTGGGGATCGTCTGCCACCCTTGAGGAGACATGGAGACTCGGGTCTGTAGAAATACATTGTTAAGTGATAAACTTGAAGAACGTGCACACCGTGATGACACCATGTAAAAGCTCACAGGTTAACATGAAAGTCTGCAAGAAAACCTCGAATAATCAATACCGAGTTCAGTCTTCAAAGTCCTGATTTGGTTGCAAATTCATACTGCTTTTTTTAATGTCAAATGTGTATTTTTTAAAGCAACCAAAATAATTTATTTTGCTCTTGAATCTGCAATTTGGGCAGGGGTTGGCAGACTCAAAAGTATTTTTTAAAGCTTCATTTTCACTTAAAGCCTAGCTTGACTGAATGCCTTAATTGAAATGAAATAGAAATGATTTTCTTTTAAAGTTTCATCAAATACTGCTATCCACCAGACCTTAAGGACAACTGCCTCTTAAATTTTTCTGTAACTCAGATTATATTAAAAATAACTCAATATGAAGCCCAAAACACAAGCAACAGAAGAAAAATTAGGTAAACTGAACTTCATCAAAATTTAAAACTTTTGTGCTTTCAAAGGCTACTGTCAAGAAAGTGAAAAGACAACCCACAGGATGGGAGAAAATATTTGCAAATCATATATCTGATAAAGGACCTGTATCCAGAACTCTTAAAATTAAACAATAATTTTTAAAAAAAACAACTTAAAAATGGGCAAAAATGGTCAACATCATTGGCCAGGTAGTGAAATGCAAATCAAAACTATAATGAGACACCACTTCACACCCACTAGGATGACTAAAACCAAAAAGGCAGACAATAACAAGTGTTGCTGAGGACGTAGGAAAACTAGAAGTCTCATACACTGCTGGTAGGAAGGTAAAATGGTGCAACGATTCTGCGGTTCCCCAAAAAGGTGTAAACACAGAGTTAACATTATGACCCAGCAACTCCTCTCCTAGGCATATGCTTAAGAGAAATGAAAACACATCCACACAAAAACTTGTACATGAATATTCAAAGTAGCAGTATTTACAATAGCCAAAAAATGGAAACAATCCAATGTCCATCAACTGATGAATAGATAATGAAATGTAGCCTATCCATACAATGGAAGATTAATCAGTCAAAGAAGGAATGAAGTACTGATGCACGCAACAACATGGATGAACCTCAGAAACATTATAATTTAAAGAAGCCACACACAAAAGGCCATATATATATTATCCCATTTATATGAAATGTTCAGAATAGGCAAATCCATAGAGACAGAAAGTAGATTGGTGGTTCCAGGGAATCGGGAGTAACTGCTAATGGGTATGGGGTTTCTTTCTTTCTTTTTTTTTGGGTGGGGGGGTATGACAGAAATACTCTGGAATTAGATAGTGGTGACGGTTGCACAATTTAGTGTATATACTAAAAACAACTGAATTGTATACATTAAAAAGGTGAATTTTACGGTATGGGAATTACATCGGCCTCAGAATTAGCAGTAAGACCCTAACATTAGATTTACACGTGCCACAGACGATCTCCTTGTCCCTTCAGCAGTATCCTTTTCAATAAGCCAGTTACACACACAATAGATACTCTATTAGGATTACAATACCATGTGGTGGCACCAATGCATGTCATACATGGCACACACTAATCTGAACAGGAAGTTGGTTAAGTAGGTTACTGGCAGGAAAGAAAATAAACCATGCTTTCAGCAAATACCTCAAAACTAAAGATAAAAAAAGTGCATTGTATGCCAACCCTTTCCTTTTCATAACACTATTTTTTCCAGCTTTTCTATTGTGTACTTTTATCTTGCACTATCAATTGTTTATGGATAGTGTATCAGTAGTAGCCTTTTCCCTGGCCTTCTCCACCCCCATGCTGGCTTCCAAAGCCAATTACTATATTACAGTAAACCAAGGGGGAGTCAGATCCAAGCATGGAGAATATATATCTCAAATAGAAATGTTTGTATGGATTAAAGGTAGACAGTATTTATTGGTCATTGATCTAACTGCCTCCATTCTTACAGATAATGAAACCCATTTATTTCTTTATAACTTTTATTATATAGGATTTTGGGCATGGCATTCCAAGAGCTTTCCAACCTCATATACCTGCCTGTCCCAATTATATCCCTACAAGTCGCCATCCCCAAACCTATCACAGGCATTTACTGTCCAGCCTTTGCTCAGGCCCTTATCTTGGACTAGCAGGACCCCCACACACATCAACAGCTATGAAAATCCTAGTCATCCGAAGGCCCACTTTTGCCACCCCCACCCCCCACCCTCTGACACCTAATCTTTCTCCTCATTCTCATCATCATTCCACCTCTATTACAGCTCTCCTTCACTTATGCTTTAACCATCTGTCAGTTGCGTACGTGTCTGTTTCCTAATTACAGCGTCAACTCCCTGGGAGGGACACACAACACCTAATGCCATCCATTCATTTGTCCTTTTTTGGTTCTGCAACATCTAGTACAAAGCTTTCCATTCGATGAGGTACCAAATGAATGCTAAACTGAGAACAAAGAGTGAACTACTTCCTCCTTCATTCTTGTTATTCTATTCTTATTTTTCTATTTGTACTTACAGTTCTGTGTTTCTCTATTCAATTAGTTCCTTCCCCCATTCTATTTTTGAGGTCTATTAAAATGTGTGTGGGGGAAAAAATGTGTGGGAGAGGACAAAAAAATTCATTCTTACTTGAAAGTCACATGAGGAAACCTCTTTAAAATAAGTACTGAATGCAACAGGAAACGCTGAAAAACGACATTCCTCTAACAAGTTATCAAAGGGAGAGTAGGCTGGGTTTATAAACTGCTTCCTCAAAATTTCAGATTTTCAAATCTGAAACCCCGTGACTAACTCTCACTTCCAAAACCTTAAACTGAATTTATCACTCCTGGTTTAAATTTAGGAACAATTTTTTTTTCCCCCAAAATCACACATTCCTTTTGCACTCACTCTGAATGCCCTAGTGAGAGGCATGCCACTTCATTTCATAGCTTGAGAAACCGAGGCTTGAAGAAACTAACCAAGGCAACAAAAGCATGGATAATCCCTACATTATTTCTATTTTCGCCTGAGGTGTATTTGTTTCCTCATATCTTAATACAGGTGTCTCGCTTAACAGCCTATTAGCTCCACCCTTTATTTCCAGTCTTCCTGGTCGTCTGTGCTGAAACACACGAATGAGAGAGGCAAGTCAAGGAAGTCATTAAGTGTAATAATGGGTGTGATCTCTTACAGCAAAAGGTCAACCAAAACAAAAAGAATTAAGCAAAATTCCACAAGAACAGACCAAACTGGAGGCACAACTTGGCAGATGAAATAAATTATCTAGGTGGCCACTGAGCATTACCTCAGAGAGAGCTAGACAAGGAAAATGCTGTGTAAATCAAACCACGCTTCCACGATATCAGAGCAGCTCACTCTCCTTAAAGAACTCGTTTCAGTAAGTACTCTTTTATGAAGATGAGCTAATTAAACTTTAAAGAAATATATACTTTCAATTTTGCTTAAAACAAGGCACCTTTGTAGTTAGGTATACTAACCATTAACAGTGGTGGAGAGAGTGGGAAGGGAGAAGAGAGGAGAAAAAAAGAGATTTGGTTAAGGAATTCAATTTTCTTAAATCATCCTGAAAGTACAGAGCAGCATGATCCAACAGAACTTCCTGTGATGACGGAAATGTTCTTATGCCCAATACCATCGTCACTAACCACATGTGGCTCTTGAGCACTTGAAATGCGGCTGGTCCAGCTGAAGAAGTGAATTGTTAATTTTATTTCATTTCAATTCGTTTAAACTTAAATAGCTACATGAGTATTGTATTAAACAGTACAGGTATCCAGTGTGCTTAATTGGGAGTCCATGAAGGAGCTGCAGGGGGAAAATGCACCTCCTAGAATCACATGTGAAATAAGGATGAGGGTATGGATGGAAGCATGTACTTGAGCCTTTCTCTGGAAAGAGTATAAAAAGGTTTCACCAGATTCTTAAAGGAATGTGGACCTCAAGAAATGATCAATACATGTCTGCAATATTTGTATATTTCGTGTGATCGATCTGTGTAGTTCATAACACCCTCAAGACTTTCATCTTTACGTGGCGTTACTATTTCCCTCACCCATAAGACTTTCCTAATATTACACTTTGCCCATGAACTGTGACAGTTCAATGAAGAGACTTATTCACAGGAAACTGCTAATCCTATAAGTGAGGATCACATTTTGTTCTTTGTTTTATTTAATGAAGTCCTTAAAAGGAACAAGCATAAATCTACCTATAATAAGACACCTGAAAAAGGCATTTGAAATGCTTGACAGAAAAGAGTGGGGATAAAGGCTGCACTTTGGGGGACAGAATTAAAATGCAAAGAAATGGATAAAGGTCACAAAATAGGAAAACTGTACTGGGAAGTACAGCTAGGTACTTCAGGAAGAAGACTGCATTATGAAAGAAATGAATTTTTTTTTTTTTTGCCATGCCGCACAGCATGTGGGATCTTAGTTCCCTGATCAGGGATCGAACCCTCGCCCCCTACATTGGAAGCACGGAGTCTTAACCACTGGACTGCCAGGGAAGTCCTGAAAGAAATGAATTTTAATATGCATGTTAGAAAAATACATTAAAGCAGCAAAACACAAACTAAATGTGATTCCTAAATGATCTGCTGTAACTTAAGGGAACCTTGGTTCTGACTTGTCTCTTCAAGTTAGATAAGAAAACTGATATCTTTAATTTGGAGCAGAAAAGGTTAAGAGCTGGAGAACTTCCATATAAGCTCAGGGAAGAGTTAGTATAGCAACACTGACCACGAGGGCCACAGCAGGTAGAACTCTTTGGCTGTTAGAGAAATTAAATAAGAGGAGTGGAATTTCCCAAGGTCTATTTAAAGAGAACAGCTGTATGTCTGGCATACAGGACTCAACTAGATTAGAGGCTCCCATTCTTCAAGGAAGTTGTCACCAAGTCAAAATGAGAAGAAATTTAAGAGCACTGCAGGTAGCTTTTGTATATTTCGTGTGATCAATTAAAGAAATATAAAGTTCACTTCATCCCACTTCTCCATCAGTGATGCTCCAGTTTGTCCCCACCAAGGTACTGAAGCTGACTTTGCTTACAAAAAGCTTTCCAAGCCCCAACTTACTCTGCCATCACTACCCATTTCGGCTCTGTGCCTGATCAACCCTCTACCCTCTCACTAAACGCAGGTTCTCAACCCCTCTATCCCCCTGAATGTCAGCAAAAGTCACCAGAGACCTCCTAATGGCCAGTCCATTGGCTTCTCCTCGGTCCTCATCTAAATGACCTAAGGCACATGCAGCCCTAAATAATGAAAAAAGTGCCTCTCTTAGGACTTCCCTGTGTACACTTCTGGAGACACACCCTCATGGTTGACCAATGTTCTCACCAGAGGCCCACCTAGGAGACAGTGAACTCTGAGATGTAGAGATTTATCTGAATGTACATGATATAAAATCTCAGAAGGGTACACAAGGCTTTTTTTTTTTTTTAAACAAATAAGGTAATGGAGGCCCAACTGGGAAAGGGTCTTGTAAGTATCACACCCATAGCTGGAGGCCTCAGTAGGACCTTCAAGTCTTAGCCAGGACTCAGCCACCATTACTGCCTCTATTAGGTCTAAACAGCCTGGCAATGACCTTGAAAATGCTTCCTACTTCATTGTTCATAAAACTACCCTGATAATAGTTTCTGCTTTCTCTTCCCCTCACCCCGTTGGCTTTCTGCAACCTAGATGGCTCCCTTTTCTTACGGGCTCTTAAGGAGATGTACCGCAAGGTTGATGACCTTACCTCTTCCCAAACCATATCTTCCTGGGATATAAAACCCAGTGATTCCTAAACTAAAGCCCACCTCCACCCTCCCACCCCTTGGGCACCAGATAAGAATTCCAACCCCCTTTATAATATATTCATCTGGTACCCTGATGGCAGTTCAAATTCAACATATCTAACACCAAACTAACTATTTCCCCCATTTTCAAAATCTCTTTCTTCTTCTGTCTTACCCACTTCATTCACCCACACAACAAACATGTCCACTTCCCTCCCTACCTACTGCCATTCTCTTGTTTGCTCAAATAACAAATGCTATGACCGTAGTAACATCAGCCACCACTGTTCACTGAATATCTACTAGGTACCTGGCAGAGAGCACCTTGAAGTCACCTGCAAGTTGGACACTACCACCCATGTTTTATAGATCAATAAACCAAGTTCATAAAGATTAAATAACTTCCCCCTGGTCTACTTAAACAGGGCAGGTCAAACATGTGTGACCTTCACTCCCATCAGAAGACAGGAAAGGTCTAAAATAATGTACAAACCCGAAAAGGACAATAAGAGAGAACAACTGTAGATGAGAGACAAAACCGAGAAGATGGAAAGCAAATGGTCCAGCAGTGACAAACTGAAGAGACAGAAATCCTAACTTGGGGAGAAGCAGCTGACAATGAGAAACCAGCCCCAGAGAGCACACAGACCCCAGAGGGCACGAGGCACTTCTCAACACTGACTGAGACAGGCTGGCTGGGCGGAAAGCACAAGGGTAGACCCCATGACACCTCCTCTGCACCCAGGGGCCCCTTTCCCCACCAGCAGACCCACTTCCTAATAAACTGTGTGCAGCAGAAGTTGGGGATGGAACACTCTGGACAATGAGGGAGGGGAGATCAAGCGACAGTGCACACAGGAAACCAGGCAGGGCAGGGTATGTGATATTTTGGAGGGCACCACAGAGGTCCTGGCCGCCCACAGGATGCCACACAACTGGCGCTCAAGGGAGTTCAGTCTCCACGTTAGCTCACACCACATTCCTTTCAATGACACCGTATCTTTGTGAGGCGGGGTTTCCCAGGGCTAGTGTGATAAAATTCAGGTACTGTGCAAATATTAATGTGGAACAGGATATGAGGGTAGGAGCTGTTTGCTCCCAAAGAGGATAGCTGAAATTTTATTTAAGAGTACTGGAACTCATTCTAGAAAATGCTCTGCACTCACCAACATGTGGCCTTCAAGCAGCTCTTCTGTTCTGACTTCCAACTAAACCACATATGTATGTTCAGGTGTATTCACCTAGTCACTGCTCTGGTTACACATGCAAGTGTGAAACTGCGCACACCGGAGAGGTTGCCTAGCCACACACCGCACCCCAGGGAGTTCCAGCATTTGCAAACCTGTTAAATCATTTAAACACTCCCTATCTGTTAAAGTTCTACAGAGCAAGTTCCAGAAACAGGAATCTGTAAGGCGTCTTTCACGCTTCTCTAACACTGATAACACAACCACTCTCAAGAGAACAAACCTTCTGGAAACGACCTTGGCTTCTGTACCCCCAAACCTAATCCAGCTCATAAGAACCTGGAATGAAAACAGTTCACGCTGACCCAGCAGCTCAGTTCACTGGCTACACTGCTCTGCTGTCCTTCACATTTGGATAATGAAATGTGGCCACGGGATGAATGTAGAAAGTTGTTCCATACTGTTTCTCCATCCCCGTCAAACAACAGTAGACATTTGTAAGGCATCAGGCCTCGGACACAAGTGGAGCCTGTGTTCAGACTCCCCGTGATGAAATGAGCCGGGTTCAGTGAAGCCAGCGTGAAGCCTCCATGGCCTGCTTCGCTTCTTTCTATATTTCTTCCAAAACGCACGGCCAGCTCTCCCGAGCCCATGCTCATCTAGCTATGACCTTGCCTACATTCACTTAGATCTCATCTTCTCTGTGTTCATGATAAGCAACAGCATCCTAAACCCTGTACCGGCCACGATCAAAAACTAACAGAAAGTAATGGAAGAACCCAGAACGTGGAAACACGGAGAGCTCAACTTCACTACACATACAATACCAAGATTCACGCTGGGAAATGGAGAGTTTTCCGAGTTCTCTCCCCAGCTGGCACACCCAGGCTTTCTGGCAAGCTCTGGCCTCACCTCCCTAACCCAGGGTAGCCGGCCCCCCTCCTTCCCTCAGGTACCCTGACCTTTCATCTGCATCACAGCTTTCCAAACTCGCTGAGGCGTTTTGTGAGTTCACCCCCTCAAAAATAAAAATCCTTAATAAATGTTCTGCTGAAGACCTACTTAGTCACAGGCCCTGTTTTCTTGTCCTTGGTTTTGACTAACAAATTTATTACCTAGCTAGCTTTCAAGTGAGATGTGTTTCCCAAACACACACACACACACACACACACACACACACACACACACACACTCTCTCTCTCTCTCTCTCTCTCTCTCTCTCTCTCTCCCATTTTGCTTATTTCCTCCTGCTGCTTGACCAGCAAATTGCCTGAGGCAGAACTACAGGCACACCTCGTTTTTATTGCACTTCACAGATACTGTGGGCTTTTACAAATTGAAAGTCTGTGGTAAACCCTTGCATGGAGCAAGTTTATCTGCGCCATTTTCCAACAGCATTTGCTCACTTGTCTCTGTGTCACATTTTCATAATTCTTGCAATATTTTAAACTTTTTCATTATTATTATGTTTGCTATGCTGATCTGTGATCACTGATGTCAGTACTGCAAAAAGATTACAACTCACTGAAGACGCAGATGATGGTTAACATCTGTTAGCTATAAAGTATTTTTTAATTAAGGTACAAGCATTGTTTTTCTTAGGCATAATGCTACTGCACACTTAATAGACAGGTACAGTATAAATGTAACTTTTATAAGCACTGGGAAACCAAATTTGTGTGACTCGCTTTATTGCGATGGTCTGGAACCAAATCCAAAATATCTCCGAGGTATGCCTGTACTTGAAAGCCAATTATGTGACGTCTTTACTTGGTGTCATGTATTCTCATACACATACGTTATAAAGTAAAAGCATCTCATTTTATGAAGAAAGAAATGTGATGACCTAACCTGGCCAGAGAAGCAAGCCAACTGCAGATCCAGCAAGACTCCTCCAAGGCCAGTGGATGTTCTTCCTGCACCAATTCCTCTGATCCTTCCCAGAATAAAACCCCTCCAGTAATAACAGAGCACACATCCCTTTGTTAGATGCCACGCGATAGCAATCATTTTTAGGTGTATAATTTAGCATCCCCTCTACCCCACAGCAGACAAAAATTGATAAGAGGCAGAGAAATCTATCCATTAGCAATGAACAACACACTGTCCATCAGCACAAGTCAAAAAGCAAAGCTCCTCACAAAAGATGCCATGCTGACCGCATGAATAACAGAATAACACTCACAGTGATTCCTAAACAGAGCCAACCCTTTTTTTTGGCCGTGCTGCACAGCTTGCGGGATCTCAGTTCCCCAACCAGTGATTGAACCCAGGCCACAGCAGTGAAAGCCCAGAATCCTAACCACTAGGCCACCAGGGAACTCCCAGAACCAACCCTTTTGGACTCCTCTCACTCACTCCCAAAGTTCACCTAAGAGTTATATCTGCCACCAGAATGAAGCACTACATGGACTGAAGGGGCTAGATTTAGGCATGGTGAAAACAGGCTGGAGAATGCCAGAGGAAGAATGCAAAATTCAATTAAAAAAAATTTCATCGCTTATTTGTTCTTTTTTTTTTAAATAAATTTATTTTTAATTTTTATCTTTGGCTGTGTTGGGTCTTTGTTGCTGTGCATGAGCTTTCTCTAGTTGCGGCGAGCGGGGGCTACTCTTCGTTGCAGTGCGTGGGCTTCTCACCGCGGTGGCTTCTCTTGTTGCGGAACACGGGCTCTAGGCGCGTGGGCTTCAGTAGTTGTGGTGGGTGGGCTCTGTAGTTGTGGCGCACGGGCTTTGTTGCTCCACGGCATGTGGGATCTTCCCGGGCCAGGGATCAAACCTGTGTCCCCTGCATTGGCAGGCAGATTCTTAACCACTGCGCCACCAGGGGAGCCCCATATTTCTTGATTTCAATGATAAAATGCATGCAGAACTATTGTCTACTTAGGCTAATTCAAGGAAGAATTTTATGCTCAACAAGAATGGCTTCCCAATTTGTTTCTTGTAAATATTCACATGTGATCAACTGACAAAACTATCAAAAACACATCAACCTTATAAATTAGGAGCTTAGGATTAACATACATACAGTAATATATATATATAAAATAGATAACCAACAAGGACCTACTGTACTGCACAGGGAACTCTATTCAATATTCTGTAATAACCTATATGGGAAATGAATCTGAGAAAGAATGAATATACATATATGTATAACTGAATCACTTTGCTGTACACCTGAAACTAACACAACGTTGTAAATCAACTATACTCCAATAAAATTTAAAAGAAAATTTAAAAGAAAAACAATCTTTCCCCATTTCACCTAAGTCCACCCACAGTAAATGCCATGACACAGGTACCTACGTGCTGGCGTGCAGCTGTTTTTTTAAAACTTTTAACAAATTTATTTATTTATTTATGGCTGCATTGGGTCTTTGTTGCTATGCGCAGGCTCTCTCTAGTTGCGGCGAGCGGGGCCTACTCTTTGTTGAGGTGCGGGGGCCTCTCACAGCGTTGGCTTCTCTTGTTATGGAGCACAGGCTCTAGGTGCACGGGCTTCAGTCGTCGTGGCACGCGGGCTCAGTAGTTGTGGCGCACAGGGTTCACTGCTCCGCGGCATGTGGGATCTTCCCGGACCAGGGCTCAAACCCGTGTCCCCTGCACTAGTAGGCAGATTCTTAACCACTGTGCCACCAGGGAAGTCCCAGCTGTTTTGTTTAAAGACACCTGGCCCATGACCTTGGCTGGGCAATAAATTTTGTTCTAGGACAAAGTTAGAACGTGATCTCATGACTGTGATTAGACTGTAAGCTTCAGGGAGGTGGGGACTCCCCACTGCCCTTCATATCACCAGCACCTTTGTATCAGCAACCGACGGGCTACTCAGAAAATGTTTGTTGACAAGTGGAATAATACAGAAACCAAATTCCCTATGTCTACTTCAAGGGCTCTGAGTGACTCTCAAGTTCTGACACTTTTGCCTTCGGAAAAAAAAAGGGGGGGAGGGATTTCCCTGGTGGTCCAGTGGCTAAGACTCCACACTCCCAATGCAGGGGGCCCAGGTTCGATTCCTGGTCAGGGAACTAGATCCCAAGTGCCGCAACTAAGACCCGGCACAGTCAAATAAATAAATATTTTTTAAAAGGATGGGGGGAGATTCTGTTATCAGAAATTTTTTGGTCAATCTTTCAAATGAATGAATATGTCCCTTAATCAAGGGAAATCTCTTCAAGTTCTCAAATCCTCCCCACCCCCTGCTCTTTCTAAAAATGAGGAGGCGGTACCCTAAATAGAACCAACATCACATTTGAAGAACTAGAGAAGCGCTGACTGTGAGCTCTGGAGTTACACAGACTGAGGTCAAGCAGGGCTTCTCAACCTGGGTGCGAGCGACATTCTGGGCCAGACAACTGTTTGCCGTGGGGAGCAGTCCCGTGTATTGTAGGCTGTTGAGCAGCATCCCTGGTCTCCACCCAATAGGTGCCTGCAGCACACCCTCTCAGGTGTGAACCAAAAATGCCTGCAGACACTGTCAAATACCCTCAGCCCCCCACTGAGAACTACCACTCTAAACTCACACAGCCCTGCTCTGAATCCCGGCTCTGCCCCCTCACCACCCGTGACCATTGGAACAGACCTACCCCTCCTACGCCCCAGCAAATTCTTCATCTTTAAAATGGAGCTAATACCACAGAAATGCTGTGAGAAGTAAATGAAAAGATGTACTTACAGGATTTACATGCACAGAACTCCCAGTGCTGGAGTGGCCGCCCAAGAAATGCTAAGAAATGAGGGTAGACTAAAAGTTCGTCTCTAGAACCAAAGGAACTTATCTGCAGGCCTCCAGAGTACCACAGTCTAGATGGAAGAAGTGGCTGAGGAAGAAAGAAATGAAAATAGGAGAGGCTGGACAAGAGGGAAGAGCACTGAAGTATTTCCTTAGTCTTCAAGAACCCGGCTTGGAGTCAAGGCCAGCAATGTTCTACTTAGTTTTCCTCCGTCTATTCTAACCTCACAAATGATAAACCAAAAATATCCCCAACTCACAAAACTCTCCAAAGTAAATAAGTCAGCAAGCCAGAAACTTTTTAGTACTAACAAGAGGAATTTACAATGTCCACACAAAAATACTGAAAGCCCCAAACGGCCACAGCAGATGCAGAGAGTAGGAGGCAAGCAGTGAAGATAACTTCAACCTAAGCTTCTAAAAGCGAAACAAAGAACACTCTTCTTTAAAGTCCCTGGCTGAAGAATACGGAGCTTCCTTCATCTCTTCAGTTTTGTTCCACCCAACGGTTTTTGAGATTACGGGCAATTTACGTATTTTCCACTACAATGATGCCAGAGGAAGACAAACCCGGAAGAAAAATTTTTTTAATTTATTTTTTTAAAAGGAACCAAAATCTATTGATTTTTATCAGGCCTCCGAAATCCTACAAAAAGAGCGCGGTCACGTGACAATTTGGAAACTAGCAGAAAAGTCATTCCTAAAAAGAACCCCGGTCACGGGATGTGTCATCATTTGAAAAGAAAAAACCACCACCCAAAAACCAACTGGATACCTCCACAACTATTTGGTCAGCACTTAAAATTTTCATCTTGCCTCCCTACATACTAAGTTGGAAGAAAGAGAGGAACACGATTCCGAAACCCTAGCGAGAGTCTGAATCCGATAACACCCCACACGTCCCAACTGGTCTTCCGAGTGGCCCCAACACCTTAGCAAATATCCACCTGGGAAGCAGGTCGGAGGTCGCCAATATCAAATCGTGCGCGCCTCTGCTTTCTCTCCATGAGTCATGCGGGAGTGCGCTGGGTTGGCGTGCCTGGGTGGGGTTTCTCCGTGTGACCCTGTGTGTCTCCCCGGGGGTTGGTGTGGATGTGTCCCTCTCCCTGGGTGTTTGGGTATGTGTCACCAGGTGTCGATGGATCTCCTTCCCCGTGTGTGTGTCTCCAGGACGTCTGGGCGTCTGTCTTCGGGCGTGTGTCTCTCTCCCCGGGTGCGCGACCCCATCTTTCCACCTGCGTCAGTCAGTAGGAGGCAGGGGGCAACAGGCCGCCCCGCCACCCCGGGGGCGGGAGAGTGACCCGCACGGGCCACGCACGCCTCCCGCCCCAGCTGCCCGAGGCCCAGGCCGCACACGCGGCCCGCGGGCTCCTCTCAGACTCTGACGCCCGCGCAGCCCGCCTAGGCCCCCGCCCGGCCCCGAAGGGAGTCAGCGCCCCGCTCACCTCGCAGCCACACGGAGGAAGCCCGGGAGCTCCGGGCCGGCCCGTCCGGGTGCAGTGAGGAAAGAGAGAGGGTCGAGGACCCAGCGGGCAGCTGACGTCCGCAGCACTGCCCGGGTCCGACTACAGCTGCTCCCGTCCAGCACCGAGGGAACAACATGGCGACGGGGCGGGGCCGGGGAAAAGAGGGCGGGGCCTGACGGCGGGAACCCTGGGAAGGCGGGGCGGGGCCTGGTCGGAGGGCCTGGGGGCGGCGGGGCCTCGAGGTCTCCTTCGCCCAGCCCTCACCCACTCCGTGCCTGTCAGTTCTAGCTAAATCCCGGTTTTTCTTCCGGTCGGCTATTCCTCTGGTCCTACGGCTACGTTTCCGCGCGAGAGAGCACGAAATAATAGTTATCTTTAAAGGCTGACGTAAAGTGGAAATAAATAGATCGCATAAGCACAATCACAGGATGCTGTGATTACGTTGAAAAATGAATATGCAAATAGACAAACGAGTAGATGAAAAATGAGAACAGCTGTGATACTGTGAAATAACAGGATTTTTGAGTAAATTTTTTAAATTTCCTTGCTCTTGTTAAAAATTTTACTGCCTCTGTCCTCTCTAAATAAAAAGCAGTAGTGGGAGGGCTTCCCTGGTGGCGCAGTGGTTGAGAGTCCGCCTGCCGATGCAGGGGACACGGGTTCGTGCCCTGGTCCGGGAGGATCCCACATGCCGCGGAGCGGCTGCGTCCGTGAGCCGTGGCCGCTGGGCCTGCGCGTCCGGAGCCTGTGCTCCGCAACGGAAGAGGCCACAACAGTGAGAGGCCCGCATACCGCAAAAGAGAAAAAAAAAAAAAAAAAAAAAAAAAAAGCAGTAGTGGGAAAAGGGGGTACTGGGGAAACTCATCTTAATTCCTCACTTTAAACATGGAGTTGATCGAACGGGTCTTCCGATACAGGCTCCTGGAGACCAAAGAGGGATTTTTAGTCCCTCTAAATATATTTTGTAGGGCAGATTTAGTTTGTTTATTTTCCAAGAGAAGGATCTCACTTTTATTATTTCCTGGGCCCACAATCATTAACCTCTGGCTCTTTAGGGAGTCATTTTCAGGTAATGAATCTAATTTAAGACTTTTCATTCAGTACTAGAACGGTTCTATTTGAGAGAGTTTGTCACAAGTATCAATATAAAAGACAATTTTAGAATACTTGTGGAAGTGGGACACGTAATAAAGACTGAGTTCTAGTTTGAGCTTCAATGAATTTTTCTTTTATAGAAAAAAAAAAATCTTAGGGACTTCCCTGGTGGTCCAGTGGGTAAGACTGGGCACTCCCAATGCAGGGGACCCGGGGTCCATCCCTGGTGGGGGGAACTAGATCCCACATGCATGCCGCAACTAAGAAGTCCACATGCTGCAACTAAGAAGCCCACATGTTGCAACTAAGACCTGGGGCAGCCAAAATTAATTAATTAATTAAATTTAAAAAGAATCTTATCCATATAGGTTATTTCCCCAAGGAAATATGAGTAAAGGCTTATAAAATACAAACCTATTGACAATAGGGAGGAGGAAGAGATATTCATTATCTTATTTTAAAACACATAATTAAAACTACACAACAAAACAAACATATAAGAACATTAGAGTTAATTTTCCAAAAGAAAATAAAAATACGTAGTGTCAGATACATTGGACTAAATTGCAACAAGCATTCCATAGGGTCACTAAGGAAATGCTACCTGAAAATCATGTGTCATAATCATAGCCAAGGAGTGACGGGGTAAGGGTTTATCTCTGTAACCGGTAATACCAACCAGCTATTAACAGGTGCACTTACGAAATTATTGTACCTTGACTTAAAGTAAGCCTTGAGAAATCTAAGAGTTTTCGAAAAAGGGCCCTAAGAAGGTCCTACAAGTGATTCTTACGCTGTTCCAAAATGTGAGTGAGGCATATAAACATATCTGAGTGTAGCCATAGTCAGCACCTGAAGAAAGAATTGCAGAAAGCTACTTTTTCTGAAATAACTCTTACTTGGACACTAGCCAGCTGACTCTTAAGAATACTTGTATATTTTGGTCTCTTCCACCATCCACTTTTTCTTTTTTAAAAATTTACTTATTTTATTTATTTTGGGCTGCATTGGGTCTTCATTGCTGTGCACGAGCTTTCTCTAATTGCTGCGAACAAGGGCTACTCTTAGTTGCGGTGCGTGGGCTTCTTATTGCTGTGGCTTCTCCTGTTGTAGAGCACGGGCTCTAGGCGCAGGCTTCAGTAGTTGTGGCACGCAGGCTTCAGTAGTTGAGGCTCACGGGCTCTAGAGCGCAGGCTCAGTAGTTGTGGTGCACGGGCTTAGTTGCTCCACGGTATGTGGGATCTTCCCAGACCAGGGATAGAACTCATGTCCCCTACATCGGCAGGCGGATTCTTAGCCACTGCGTCACCAGGGAAGTCCCCACCATCCACTTCTTTACCTAATCGATTTGACAGTGCAAGAGTAGGGTGGGTGGAAAGATTTTTCCCTGAAGGGCAAGTTTGGGGCATTTTTGTTGTTGGATGTGTGTGGCTGGCAAGCTGACACAACTTAGATAGATGGTCTCTATCACTCTTGCTCCATGAGCTTGTTTACTGATGAAAAACATTGAAGAACTGACGTATTTTGGCCCCCTTCGTCTAATTAGGGTTTTCGCCTTTATATTCTGTAAACATCTAGTGCATCACTCAAGGAGGAAAAAGAGATCAAGGCTGCTGGGCATTAATGATTCCTTTCCTTAAATAACACCTACTTATTACTATGAGCACTGGGAGTTAATACTCCATTTCAAGTTGGAGTCTGAAAGAAATCACCTCTGGTGTCTCTGATGAAAAGCTACAAGTAAGTGGACCCCAGATTCAGGTATAATAAATATTGATTATAATTAAACTGACTGTGGACTTCTTACACTCCACGCTTCCACTGCAGGGGGCGCGGGTTTGATCCCTGGTCTCCTGGTCGGGGAACTGAGATCCCGCATGGCCCGTGGCGCGGCCAGAAAAAAAAGAAAGAAAATTAAATTGATTATACTTTTCACATACAGGGAAAAAACACAGGACTCAATGGTCGGCAATTTGACCATTAAATGACATATCTAAATAATCAGATATGTGACCTCTCAGGCATTGAGACTACAGCGGGTAGACAAGACACTGGAGGAATTCAGGGGTGTCCCCAGGTACCCTCCCTCATTTTTGCCTCTATCCACCAGCTGTGTTTATATCATATGACCTTACCTTGCTGAATAAATTGGATTCAGTCCCTTTCCTAAGAGAGCTCAGAAGAGTGGAGGAGACATTCAATAAGCAACTAAATAAATGTGGTTATAAATTGGATTAAGGGCCTTGAAGGAAATAAACAAGGTGCGGCTGGTGGGAATACAGGGTGATGGGACCAAAGAAGGCATGAGTGAGGAGGTAACTCATGATGAGCAAGTAGCAGTGGGCAGGGCTGGTGCAGGTTGAGGGCACAGCAGTTCACCAAGAACCTAGCATGTAGCTGCACGCAAATTCTAAATAAAGATGCAAACTATTACAAGATCTTCATCACTGATGGAAAAACTGAAATTATAATTTTTTCTCTATCCATAACTAAATCCAATGTGCTCTCTTAAAAGTAATAAGTACATGTTGAATAGCGCTGCTCTTTCTTTACCACACTCTAAACATAGCTTAACCTGGGCAATTACAGAGGGCAGAATGACACAGGCATTAACCTTCAGGAATGAAGTGGGGAATTTGATCCCTTTCCTGATTTCCTGGCGAATGTGAGTCATAAACTGAACTTCACCTTTAAAGGCAGTAGGAGGAAAACCCCAGGCACACCATGGTTACGATATGTAAATAGTATGTTTGTGTGTGTTAGTATGGGTGTTTGTGCACATAAGTGTTTATTAAAAAAAAAAAGAATGGAAAGGAAGTAGGAAACTCAAAACAGCTGAATTGTTAGGGGAGTAGAAATCTGGGTAATTTTTATTGAATTTTTGAATCCCATGTTACAATATGCTTTTGAGCAGTAAGTGGAAATTTTTTAATGAAGCAATTTTAAGCAACCTTTCGAAATACTTTCTATGACATCCAAATGTAATCTTTGCCTCAGACTTCAATGGTAAGGGCCAGACTAAAATCCAGTTATCTTACCAACTCGTTCCTTCAGACAGAAGCCCTTCCAAATCCACAGACACATATAAAAGTTTGAGCCACTCCTAGAACTCAGGACAGTAATGCTGAAGTGTGCTCTTCCCACCTCCCCGTTGCCATACGTCTGAGTACCCAATGCCCATCAACAGCTTTCTTGACCTTTTCAGTGTAAAAGCTGAGACAACTATTGTGCTCACATAAGCAACTTCTTTCCTCTCACATCCTCCTGTCAGTGCCATCCACATAGGCATAAATAATCCATGCCAGTTCAGGCTGCTGGCCACAGCTGTAGCTAGGCTCAGCCTAAACTCAATGCCTGATTGGATTAAAGTGATAAATCCCTCACCCTATCTGCCTAATGAAGGACTGGGGGAACTCTCAATGGTGAAAGATATTATCTAGACCATTTATGTTTCATTTATACACAATGCACAGCATGCAACAAAAAAATATTAGACATGCCAAGAAGCAGCAAAAAGTGACTCATAGTCAAGAGAAAACAAAACAATAGAATTGAATATGTTATGACAATTTAAATGTATCTCAGGAATGCAAGGGTGGTTTAACATTAACAGTTTGAAAGAGGGAAAAAACATACAATCAAATCAATAGACGAAGAAAAAAATGCATTCAATAAAATTCAACAACCATTCGTGACAATCTCAGCAAAGCAGGAATAAAAGGGAAGTTTCTTAACCTCATAAAGAATATCTATTGAAAACCTATACCAAAACATCATTCATTCTTAATAGTTAAAATCTGTAATATGCCCTTTAAAGCAGGGCAAAGATAAGTATGTCTCTTCAACATTGCACTGAAGGTCTTAGCACACAGAAATAAAAGAACAAGTATCATGATAGCAAAGGGAGAAACAAAACTGTATTAAGGACAGATGATATGCTTAGAAAATGCAAAGGACTCCATAGAAAACTTATCATTCAAAGAGTTTAACAGCTTGTCTTGCTATACACTGAAAGTGTGTATTCCCCCAAAATTCATAGGTTGAAATCCTAACTACCAATGTGATACTCCGGCCAATCAGATACTCTCTTTGAAGATCTGAGTCTTGGGAAAGCAACACGGAGATGCTGGAACAGCTCAGAGTTCATTCTGCCATGGGTAGTGGTGGCCCCTGGTACCCAGTGACCACAGATAATAGCAGTGGTGATGATGCCAGTGGCAGGATCTAGTACCTATAGTAGTGACAGCATCTTAATTAAGCCATTCATGATCTGGATTCCTGTTTTCCTGCCCACTGTCCAAACTCAACACTCCAGTCTTGCCTCTAAGAGCTACCCAGCATCTCCCCAAGAAACTCCTTTTCTAAGTTAGAAGGAGTTGATGTCTTTATTTGCAACTATTGGGTTGGCCACAAAGTTCATTTGGGTTTTCCATAAGCTGTTAACACTCTCTTAACACTTTTGGATCAGCCAGCTTAAGCTAAGCCACGCAGTGGTAGAAAAAATGACCCCTCCTCAAATCTCCGTGGCTTACAAAAACAAGATTTATTCCTTACCTTAATGTCCATTATGGGTCAGCTGTGGTTCCGTTCCATGTCATCATCCCTCTGGACCCAAACTGATGAACCTGAGCTAGCGGAGCAGCCTCTGTCTGATATATCTCATTGACTGAAAGAAGAGAGATCAAAGTAATACCCCTGCTGGCTCTCAAAGCTTCCACACAGAAGCAATGTTCATCATTTCCACCCATGTCATTGGCTAAAAAGCATGTCACACACTGGGATGTACAATCCTTCCAAAGGGAAGGGCACTGCAAGTCACGTGGCAAATCTGATCTGAGTGGTGTGGTGTTCTAGAACTGGCCCACTGGGAGGGTCACCAAATATTTGAACAGTAACAATATAACACAACTCTTACAACTCAGGGCTTTGTTTTATTAATTTGATAAGTTTCAAATTGCATAACATCAATGAAATAAATTGATTTTGAATAAGTTCCTTTTCTGGAGATTGAGTTTGAAACATGAACAACAGTAACATTTGATCTAGTTTATTAAAGTTGGATGCGGGCTTCCAAAGTGTGGGGTGGAATATGCAGAACAGAAACACATATGAACTCATATTGAAATTCCGCTCTAAGTAAAAACCTATTTTACAAAGTTTCATTAAGCATCTACCATGGCCAGAGATAGCCTCTGGGCTTTGAAGGATATAAATACAACTAAAAACTTGATGGACAATTCAAGGGAAAAAAACATGTCCACAAATAATATAAGGCAATGATAAAATAGAGGAAAATTCATAGGATTAGCTAAGTGTGAAATCCCCCACCGTAGAGATATAATGTAATTCAGCCTATGAAAATGTGAGGAAGGGACTACTTTACAACAAGGCATACAATTCAAATGCACAATAATTTTACACCACAGGGTATGTGTGTTTAGATGGAGATGTGCAGGGGAGGAGAGATTGATCCAATATGTTGCTAAGAATTCCCAACTTTAGTCCTTACAATGGTTAGAGTGATGACATTTGATTGAACTCATCTTTGTCAACTAAATTAAGAAACTAGGGGAAAATATCCAAATTTCCTTTTTCTTAAAGAAAAAGAATTTTATGACCTTTACCTTAGAGATAAGAGGGTTTTTTTTTTGCTTTCAAAATGTGAAGTTTGGGCTGCTTAAAGGAGCTCCAGAGACGGGTGAGAGCCACGGCTATCAGCGTGGACCCCAGAGACGGGCACGGGACGCTAAGGCTGCTGCTGCCGCCACCAAGAAGCCTGTGTGCGAGCACAGGTCACTATCCACACCTCCCCTCCCGGGAGCCTGTGCAGCGGGCCACTGCCAGGGTCCCGTTATCCAGGGACAACTTCCCCGGGAGAACGCACAGTGTGCCTCAGGCTGGTGCAACGACATGCCGGCCTCTGCAGCCACAGGCTCGCCCCGCATCCGCACCCCATCCCTCCCCCCGGCCTGAGTGAGCCAGAGTCCCCGAATCAGCGGCTCCTTTAACCCCCTCCTGTCTGAGCGAAGAACAGACGCCCTCAGGTGACCTACACGCACAGGCGGGGCCAAATCCAAAGCTGAGCCCCTGGGAGTTGTGCGAACAAAGAAGAGACAGGGAAATCTCTCCCAGCAGCCTCAGGAGCAGCAGATTAAATCTCCACAATCAACTTGATGTACCTGCATCTGTGGAATACCTGAATAGACAACGAATCATCCCAAATTGAGGAGGTGGAATTTGAGAACAAGATTTATTATTTTTTCCCCTTTTCCTCTTTTTGTGAGTGTGTATGTGTATGCTTCTGTGGGAGATTTTGTCTGCATAGCTTTGCTTTTACCATTTCTCCTAGGGTTCTGTCTGTCTGGGGTTTTTTTGTTTTTTTTAGTAGAGTTTTTAGTGCTTGTTATCATTGGTGGATTTGATTTTTGGTTTGGTTGATCTCTTCTTTCTTTCTTTCTTTTATTATTACTTAAAATTTTTTTAATAATTATTTTTTACTTTAATAACATTATTTTATTTTATCTCCTTCTTTCTTCCTTCCTTTCTTCCTTTCTTCCTTCCTTCCTTCCTTCCTCCCTCCCTCCCTCCTGCTCTCTCTCTCTCCCTCCCTCCCTCCCTCCCTCTCTCTCTCTTTCTTTCTTTCTTTCTTTTTCTCTCTTTTATTCTGAGCCATGTGGATGACAGGCTCTTGGTGCTCCAGCCAGGAGTCAGTGCTGTGCCTGAGGTGGGAGAGCAGTGTTCAAGACACTGATCCACAAGAGACCTCCCAGCTCCACGTAATATCAAATGGCAAAAATCTCCCAGAGATCTCCATCTCAACGCCAAGACCCAACTCCACTCAATGACCAGCAAGCTCCAGTGCTGGATACCCCATGCCAAACAACTAGCAAGACAGGAACACAACCCCATCCATTAGCAGAGAGGCTGCCTAAAATCATAATAAGGCCACAGACACCCCAAAACACACCACCAGACGTAGACCTACCCACCAGAAAGACAAGGTCCAGCCTCATCCACCAGAACACAGGCACTAGTCCCCTCCACCAGGAAGCCTACACAACCCACTGAACCTACCTTAGCCACTGGGGACAGACACCAAAAACAACGGGAACTATGAACATGCAGCCTATGAAAAGATCCCAAACACAGTAAATGAAGCAAAATGAGAAGACAAAGAAACAAACAGCAGATGAAGGAACAAGGTAAAAACACACCAGACCTAACAAATGAAGAGGAAATAGGCAGTCTACCTGAAAAAGAATTCAGAGTAATGATTGTAAAGATGATCCAAAATCTTGAAAATAAAATGGAGGAAATACAAGAAACATTTAACAAGGACCTGGAAGAACTAAAGACCAAAAAAACAGTGATGAACAACACAATAAATGAAATTAAAAATTCTCTAGAAGGGATCAATAGCAGAAAAACTGAGGCAGAAGAATGGATAAATGACCTGGAAGATAAAATAGTGGAAATAACTACTGCAAAGCAGAATAAAGAAAAAACAATGAAAATAATTGAGGACCGTCTCAGAGACCTCTGGGGCAACATTAAACACACCAACATTCAAATTATAGGGGTCCCAGAAGAAGAGAAAAGCAAAGAGACTGAGAAAATATTTGAAGACATTATAGTTGAAAACTTCCCTAATATGGGAAATCAAGTCCAGGAAGCGCAGAGAGTCCCATACAGGATAAATCCAAGGAGAAACATGCCAAGACACATATTAATCAAACTATCAAAAATTAAATACAAAGAAAAAATATTACAAGCAGCAAGGGAAAAACAAAAAATAACACACAAGGGAATCCCCATAAGGTTAACAGCTGATCTTTCAGCAGAAACTCTGCAAGCCAGAAGGGAGTGGCAGGACATATCTAAAGTGATGAAGGGGAAAAACCTGCAACCAAGATTACTCTACCCAGCAAGGATCTCATTCAGATTTGACGGAGAAATTAAAACCTTTACAGACAAGCAAAAGCTAAGAGAATTCAGCACCACCAAACCAGCTTTACAACAAATGCTAAAGGAACTTCTCTAGGCAGGAAACACAAGAGAAAGAAAAGACCTACACTAACAAACCCAAAACAATTAAGAAAATGGTAATAGGAACACACATATCATTAATTACCTTAAATGTAAATGGACTAAATGCTCCCACCAAAAGACATAGACTGGCTGAATGGATACAAAAACAAGACCCATATATATGCTGTCTACACGAGATCCACTTCAGACCTAGGGACACATACAGACTGAAAGTGAGGGGATGGAAAAAGATATTCCATGCAAATGGAAATCAAAAGAAAGCTGGAGTAGCAATTCTCATATCAGACAAAATAGACTTTAAAACAAAGACTATTACAAGAGATAAAGAAGGACACTACATAATGATCAAGGGATCGATCCAAGAAGACGATATAACAATTGTAAATATTTATGCACCCAACATAGGAGCACCTTAATACATAAGGCAAATACTAACAGGCATAAAAGGTGAAATTGACAGTAACACAATCATAGTAGGGGACTTTAACACCCCACTTTCACCAATGGACAGATCATCCAAAATGAAAATAAATAAGGAAACACAAGCTTTAAATGATACATTAAACAAGATGGACTTAATTGATATTTATAGGACATTCCATCCAAGAACAACAGAATACACTTTCTTCTCAGGTGCTCATGGAACATTCTCCAGGATAGATCATATCTTGGGTCACAAATCAAGCCTTGGTAAATTTAAGAAAACTGAAATCGTATCAAGTATCTTTTCTGACCACAACGCTATGAGACTAGATATCAATTGCAGGAAAAAAATCTGTATAAAGTACAAACACATGGAGGATAAACAATACACTACTTAATAACCAAGAGATCACTGAAGAAATCAAAGAGGAAATTAAAAAATACCTAGAAACAAATGACAATGAAAACATGACGACCCAAAACCTACAGGATGCAGCAAAAGCAGTTCTAAGACGGAAATTAATAGCAATACAATTCTACCTTAAGAAACAAGAAACATCTCAAATAAACAACCTAACCTTACACCTAAAGCAATTAGAGAAAGAAGAACAAAAAAACCCCAAAGTTAGCAGAAGGAAAGAAATCATAAAAATCAGATCAGAAATAAATGAAGGAAATGATAGCAAAGATCAGTAAACTAAAAGCTGGTTCTTTGAGAAGGTAAACAAAACTGATAAACCATTAGCCAGACTCATCAAGAAAAAAAAGGAGGAATACTCAACTCAGTAGAATTAGAAATGAAAAAGGAGAAGTAACAACTGACACTGCAGAAACAAAGGATCATGAGAGATTACTATAAGCAACTCTATGCCAATAAAATGGACAACCTGGAAGAAATGGACAAATTCTTAGAAATGCACAACCTTCCGAGACTGAACCAGGAAGAAAGAGAAAATATGAACAGACCAATCAGAAACACTGACATTGAAACTGTGATTAAAAATCTTCCAACAAACAAAAGCCCAGGACCAGATGGTTTCACAGGCGAATTCTATCAAACATTTAGAGAAGAGATAACACCTATCCTTCTCAAACTCTTCCAAAATATAGCAGAGGGAGGAACACTCCCAAACTCATTCTACGAGGCCACCATCCCCCTGATACCACAACCAGACAAAGATGTCACAAAGAAAGAAAACTACAGGCCAATTTCACTGATGAACATAGATGCAAAAATCCTCAACAAAATACTAGCAAACAGAATCCAACAGCACATTAAAAGGATCATACACCATGATCATACGATCAAGTGGGGTTTATCCCAGGAATGCAAAGATTCTTCAATATATGCAAATCAATCAATGTGATACACCATATTAACAAATTGAAGGAGAAAAACCATATGATCATCTCAATAGATGCAGAGAAAGCTTTCAACAAAATTCAACACCCATTTATGATAAAAACCCTCCAGAAAGTAGGCATAGAGGGAACTTTCCTCAACATAATAAAGGCCATATATGACAAACCCACAGCCAATGTCATCCTCAATGGTGAAAAACTGAAACCATTTCAACTAAGATCAGGAACAAGACAAGGTTATCCCCTCTCACCACTATTTTCAACATAGTTTTGGAAGTTCTAGCCACAGCAATTAGAGAAGAAAAAGAAATAAAAGGAATCCAAATCAGAAAAGAAGAAGTAAAACTGTCACTGTCTGCAGATGATATGATACTATACATAGAGAATCCTAACAATGCTATCAGAAAACTACTAGAGCTAATCAATGAATTTGGTAAGGTAGCAGGATACAAAATTAATGCACAGAAATCTCTTGCATATACTAATGATGAAAAATCTGAAAGTGAAATCAAGAAAACACTCCCATTTACCACTGCAACAAAAAGAATAAAATATCTAGGAATAAACCTACCTAAGGAGACAAAAGACCTGTATGCAGAAAATCATAAGACACTGATGAAAGAAATTAAAGATGATACAAACAGATGGAGAGATACCATGTTCTTGGATTGGAAGAATCAACATTGTGAAAATGACTACACTACCCAAAGCAATCTACAGATTTAATGCAATCCCTATCAAACTACCACTGGCATTTTTCACAGAACTAGAACAAAAAATTTCAGCATTTTTATGGAAACACAAAAGACCCCGAATAGCCAAAGCAATCTTGAGAAAGAAAAATGGAGCTGGAGGAATCAGGCTTCCTGACTTCAGACTGTACTACAAAGCTACAGTAATCCAGACAGTATGGTACTGGCACAAAAACAGAAAGATAGATCAATGGAACAGAATAGAAAGCCCAGAGATAAAACCACGCACATATGGTCACCTTATCTTTGATAAAGGAGGCAAGAATATACAGTGGAGAAAAGACAGCCTCTTCAATAAGTGGTGCTGGGAAAACTAGACAGCTACATGTAAAAGAATGAAATTAGAACACTCCCTAATACCATACACAAAAATAAACACAAAATGGATTAAAGACCTAAATGTAAGGCCAGATACTATCAAACTCTTAGAGGAAAACATAGGCAGAACACTCTATGACATAAATCACAGCAAGTTCCTTTTTGACCCACCTCCTAGAGAAATGGAAATAAAAACAAAAATAAACAAATGGGACCTAAGGAAACTTCAAAACTTTTGCACAGCAAAGGAAACCATAAACAAGACGAAAAGACAACCCTCAACATGGGAGAAAATATTCGCAAATGAAGCAACTGACAAAGGATTAATCTCCAAACTTTACAAGCAGCTCATGCAGCTGAATATCCAAAAAAAAAACAAACAATTTTAAACCCAGTTTTGGATTGAGTTAATCCAAAAATGGGCAGAAGACCTAAATAGACATTTCTCCAAAGAAGATATACAGATTGCCAACAAACACATGAAGGAATGGTCAACAATCAAAAGTACAATGAGATATCATCTTACACCGGTCAGAATGGCCATCATCAAAAAACCTACAAACAATAAATGCTAGAGCGGGTGTGGAGAAAAGGGAACCCTCTTGCACTGTTGGTGGGAATGTAAATTGATACAGCCACTATGGAGAACAGTATGGAGGTTCTTTAAAAAACTAAAAACAGAACTACCATACGACCTAGAAATCCCACTACTGGGCATATACCCTAAGAAAATCGTAATTCAAAAAGAGTTATGTATTTACAATAGCCAGGACATGGAAGCAACCTAAGTGTCCATCAACCGATGAATGGATAAAGAAGATGTGGCACATATATATAATGGAATATTACTCAGCCATAAAAAGAAACGAAATTGAGTTATTTGTAGTGAGGTGGTTGGACCTAGAGTCTGTCATACAGAGTGAAGTCAGTCAGAAAGAGGAAAACAAATACTGTATGCTAACACATATATATGGAATCTAAAAAACAAACAAAAAAATGGTCAGAAAGAACCTAGGGGCAAGATGGGAATAAAGACGCAGACCTACTAGAGAATGGACTTGAGGATACGGGAAGGGGGAAGGGTAATCTGTGACAAAGTGAGAGTGGCATGGACATATATACACTACCAAATGTAAAACAGCTAGTGGGAAGCAGCCACATAGCACAGGGAGATCAGCTTGGCGTTTTGTGACCACATAGAGGGGTGGGATAGGGAGGGTGGGAGGGAGCGAGACACAAGAGGGAAGAGATATGGGGCTATATGTATATGTATAACTGATTCACTGTGTTAGCAGAAACTAACACACCATTGTAAAGCAATTATACTCCAATAAAGATGTTAAAAAAATATCAAGTTTGGCATGTGGTTAACCAAAAACAACTATTGACACAAAAGTTTGAAGAAGTATAATTGTGACAGTGTAAATGCTAAATCATTTATGTAAATTCAGTTAAAGCTGCATTTTAAATAAAGGTCAGTACAGTTCCTTTGGTTAGTAAATTAGTTTACTACTTGAGTTTTCAAAAAACCACTCATGTGAAAGAAGCCAGACACAACAGACCAAACATTACATGATTCCATTTATAGGAGATGCCCAGGATAGGCAAATCCATAGAGACGGAGTGTAGATGAGTAGTTGCCCGGGTCTGGAGGGAGGGGGAATGAGGAGGGACTGCTAATGGGTACAGGGTTCCTTTTGGGGGTGACGAAAATGTTCTGAAATTAGATAATGGTGATGGTTGTACAACTTTGTGAAAACACTAAAACCCACTGAATTGTAACAAAAAATAAACACACATAAGGTTAAAATAAACTCTTAAGTTGCACATAGGGCATTTATATATGATTTGGGGATGATTATTTTCAAAGAGCCACTTTTAAAATTACTGACATACAGCCAAGTACAGTCTGTAATGCATAGATAATTAAGTTAAAACAACAGGGAAGGGCTTCCCTGGTGGCGCAGTGGTTGAGAGCCCGCCTGCCGATGCAGGGGACACAGGTTCGTGCCCCGGTCTGGGAAGATCCCGCATACCGTGGAGTGGCTAGGCCCGTGAGCCATGGCCGCTGAGCCTGCGCGTCCGGAGCCTGTGCTCCGCAACGGGAGAGGCCACAACAGTGAGAGGCCCGCGTACCGCAAAAACAAAACAAAACAAAAACAACAAGGAAATCACCAAGCAACTCTTCAAATTCTATTCCTTATCAAATATTTGTAGGGTCTTCAAGCAAGTAAAACAGTGAACAAACAGAATTTTGCTTTTGATCTCCTTTTCCTTATTTATTTCTGGTGACAGTGCTATTGAACATGAAAATGGAAAATGCTAAATAAAGGGAAAGTTTATAAGACAACTGGACAATTGTCTGTACGCTAGTTTGAGCACATAGCCTAATGCTTGATGGTGTATCTGATGCCCACTCAAAGACACTACATGGGGAAGAAAAGCTCAAAAATATTCCGGGAAAAAAAATGTTCTCTTTTCCAATTCTCCATTCACTCCACTCTGAAACTGTTTTGCCTACTATAAACTACAATCACACCCTCTAAACTTGTTTTTAATCCTTTGTTTAAATGTACGTATGTATTGATAGGCTATATTCCTGGCTCTTCTGGTTTTCTTAAGCACATAACTTCAACAAATATTTGTTGAGGGCTTTCTATGTGCCAGAAACTGTCATAGGGGCTGGGGATAAGCCGTGAACCAAAAAGGCAAAAATCCCTGACCCCCACGGAGTGTACAATTTAGTTGGGGGGAGGGGGGAAGCAGACAATAAACCATATAAATAAGCAAGGCATTGTATTTAAATGGTGAATAACCTCTATGGAAAAAAAAAATCAGAAAGGGTGCTAGGAAACGTAATAAACAGCCAGGGAAACTTCACTGCCCAAGATGATATTTGACCTAGGGCTTGAGAAAGGTTGGTTAAGTTGTTGGGAATTTGGGGTAAGAGCATTCCACGCAGAAGCAACAGCTCACGCAAAGGTCCTGTGGCAGGCATGTGCCTGGCACAGTCAAGGACTAGCAAGGAGGCCAGTGTGACTGAGTGCAGGATGTAGCAAGGAGGGAAGCGGTAGTTGAGTTGGCAAAGTTAGGAAAAAGTCGAGGAAAGGTAGCAGAGGGGCCAGATAGGTAAGGCTCTAAAGACTTAGCCTTTCTCTTGGAGACAGGAACCAACAGAGAGTTTTGAGAGGAAGGGTGACATGATTTGATGTGCATATTTCCCAGCATCACTCTGGCTGTTGTATTGGAAATACACCTAGGGGACAAGAGTGGAAGTCAGGCAACCACTTAGCAAGGTACTGTGGTCATCCAAGTGGGGGATGATGCTGGCTGAGATGCGGGATGGTAGCAGAGAACATAATGTGGTCAGATTCTGGATATTCTTAACAGCTTTTTTTTTTTTTTTTTTTTTTTTTTTTGCATTATGCGGACCTCTCACTGTTGTGGCCTCTCCCGTTGCGGAGCACAGACTCCGGACGCACAGGCTCAGCGGCCATGGCTCATGGACCCAGCCGCTCCGCGGCATGTGGGATCCTCCCGGACCGGGGCACGAACCGTGTCCCAAACCCGTGTCCCCTGCATCGGCAGTCAGACTCTCAACCACTGCGCCACCAGGGAAGCCCTTTAACAGCTTTAATGAAGTATAATTTACATACAATAAAATTCACTCATTTTAAGTGCATAGTTCAATGATTGTTAGAAAGTTTGTGCAGCCATCACCACAATCCAATTGCAGAACATTTTCATCGCCCCGGTTGGATCCCTTGTGCCCACTGGCAGTCAATTCCCAGTCCCACTCCCAGCCCCCAGCCACTACTCATCTATTTTCTATCTCTATGGATTTGCCTATTCTGGACATTTCATATAAATGGACTCAGAGAAAGTGTGGTCTTTCGTGACTAGCTTCTTTCACTTAGGAAATGTTTTGAAAGTGCATGCTTGCTACAGCATGTATCAGTACTTCATTCCTTTGTATTACTGAACAGTATTTCTTTGAATGGATAGACCGTATTTTGTTTATCCATTCACCAGTTGATGGACATTTGGGTTGTTTCCACTTTTTTGACTATTACGAATTATACTGCTATGAACATTTACATACAAGTCTTTGTGTGGATGTATGTTTTCATTTCTCTTGGATATATACCAAGGTGTGGAATTGCTGGGTTGTGTAGTAAATTTTTGCGTAACTTCTTAAGAAACTGCCGAGCTATTTTCCAAAGTGGCTGCACCATTTTACATTCCCACCAGCACTGTACAAGGGTTCCAATTTCTCCACATCCTCGCCAACACTTGTTATTTTCTGACTTTTTTTTATTATAGCCATCGTAGTCAGTATGAAGTTGTATCTCGTGCTGGTTTTGATTTGCATTTCCCTGATGACTAATGATGTTGGGCATCTTTTCCTGTGCTTACTGGCCATCCCTGTATCTTATTTCATCTTCTTTGGTGAAGTGTCTATTCAAATCTTTTGCCCATTTTTAAGTTGGGCTTCTGTATATGTATTTGGAATACAGCCAATAGGATTTGTTGATTGCTTGGAAGTTCGATGTGAGAGAAAGAAAGGTATCAATCATGCATGCCTCCAAGGTTTTTAGCTCAAGTTATGCAAGTATGGAGTTGCCATTAAGTGGACAAGCAGTATTGGAGAGAAGATCAGAAGCTTGATTTTAAACATGTTAAGGGTGAGATGCTTATTAGACATCCAAGTAGACTTTTCAAGTAGGCTGTTAGACTTATGGGCCTGGAATTCAGAGGAGAGATGCTAGCATGAAGATAAGGAAGGGAAGTCATCAGCATAAATGCTACAGAAAGCCATGGAACTAGATAAGTCAACAAAGGAATGGATGTAGATATCCAAGGTGTCCGAGGACTGAATTCTGGACACTCCAAAATTAAGAGGTCAGGAAAATAACAAGGAAGCAGCAAATAATATTGAGATGGAGTAGCCAGTTAGAGGGAAAACCAGAGAAAGCACAACCTACTGCAAGCCACATGGAAAAAGATGTTCTCAAGAAGGAAGCCAGTGTGTCAACTGCTGCTGATAGGTTTCAGGGCTGAGAATTGTCGCTTGGATTTAGCGACGTGGAGGGTGGAGGTGGCTGGTAACCGAGACAAGTGGAAAGTCCAGTGCTGGCTAGGAACTCGGGCATTTCATCCAAAGATATAAGCAGGAAGGCAGAGTTCATAGGTCCAGTTCCTGAGGATGAGTCAGCATTTCACCAACAGTAATATGCACTAGAATCACTGAGAGCTTTGTGAAGAGATAGCCTTGGATTCAATAGGTCCAGGATGGGGCCCCCGTTTCTGTATTTGCTCCCAGGTGATGCTGACGCCGCTGATGCCAGGGCCACACTATGAGTAGCAAGGGTCTAGGGCTGATTTTATCTGCTGTTTCTTTTCTGAGTGCAGATCTAACCAGAGACATAAATGGCAACTGCTCTGGGTTGATTCTACATGATTTGCTATGTTCCAGGGGCTTGATGTCGTTGATAGTGTAGCTCGAACCTGTGGCTTGAGAAACAGGGAAGAAAAAGAAGGGGCAATGATTGTGGATGGAAGCTTTAGCCCTGTTTGTTGTGTGACTGAAAGAGGGAGGGGCTTCTACGCAGAAATGCAGAGGCCAGGGCCCAGCACACTGCCTGGATAGAGGCCACTGCCTGCTGGATGGCTGTCAGTATGAACTGGCAGGGTGCCTCCCAGAAGGCCTCTCTGAGGAAGCCTGCCAGTATTTCTCGATAATATGTATGCATAATTGGGATACTATAGGTTTAGAAAGACTCACTGAGATAAATATCCAGCAGAGATCCTGTCTCCAATTCCCTCCCTCAGTCCATTTGATTTTTTTGTAATAGCTTTATTGAGATATAATTCACAGACCACAGAATTAAAATAGGGTATAATTAAAATAGGGTATAATTCAACGGTGTTTAGCATATTGGCAGACTTGGGCAACCATCACCACATTCAATTTTTGAACATTTTCATCACCCCCCCAAAAGAAATCCCCAAGCCCTTGAGCCACCATCTCATGTAAAAATGATATCAAAATCCACTAAGATGTTTGGAAACTTTCTGCTCAGCCATTGTTGAGATTTCACAAAGCTGGGGGGTTAAAGTCCATCTGTTGCATGAAAAAACTCTGCAGAGATGGAAGTCCTCAGTCTGAGCAGACACTAAAGACCAGACCAGATGGGCTAGTAGACACAGAGACGCCAACATACAGTCCACTAAAACCAGGGAGTTCTTTCCCCTCGGACATGGGTGAAGGTCTACTTCAGCTCACTCAGGCCTTCCTGGGCACCCTTGGAAATGTCTGAATTTTTTGTTTCCACCCACAAAGGTGAAATTTACCTATTATGCTCCCATTTTGATTATTTAAAAGCAACCGCTGGGAGCTCTCTCTGTTTATATACATTTTGAAACTGAATATATTCCAAAAATAAGAAGTTTTTGAATGGGCCAGGTTTTCATTTGCTTATTAATCAGATCTGTAACTTTTCCATGGCTGTTTTAGATTTTTTTAAATGTATGTCATCACATGAAAAAGACTAACGACTACTTAGAACCTACTCCTATTTGTACCTTGTTTATATTTTTAAAAGAGAGCAAGAATATATCCAAAACATTTATTTTAATTCTATTTTTTTTCACTGTCCAGCATGGATGTCTGTGATAATTTAACAAAGGATGCAAAACAGCCTGCCTCTTTTGTCAAAATCGATTATCTGTATCATATAGTTTCCCTAGGTCATAAATAAAGAGAGTGAAAATGTAAAGGCCACTATATTTTATAGGGAATGGCATTTGAAACTGCATTTATATACTTACAGTCTTCAAATTCAAAAGAACATATGCATGTCACTTTAAAACTACATGTTTTCATATGTTTAAGTATTTTAAAAATCACTTTTCAGAACATCAGATAAATCACATGGGTGCCACTAGAAGGTTCGGGAAGGTTCCCCTGTGCCAGGAGAGCTGGCAACCACTGCCAAGCATTCCTGGCTGATCTCTCCACAGCGGGAAGCGTGCATAGCACTGCGCTGAGTGTAGTCTGCAAACCACACACTCCTGTCATTGGAAAAACAAACCACAATTGAAAAACAGTTGTACCTTGCATGGAATTAACAGGAAGCCTGCATGTTTCTGGAAGCAAAGTGATATGCAAAAATAAAATTAAAAAACCCCACCTGTTCATTATGAATAGTCCTGGCTTTCTCTCCGTGTACCCTTGGGCAAGTAACTTAATGTCTCTCAGCCTCAGTTTTCTCATCTCTAAAGTGCTGGCTGGGTAGTGTGAAGCTTAACTGAGATGCTGTATATAAAGTGCCAGGGGGCTTCCCTGGTGGCGCAGTGGTTGAGAGTCCGCCTGCCGTTGCAGGGGATGCGGGTTCGTGCCCTCGTCCGGGGAGATCCCATGTGCCGCGGAGCGGCTGGGTCCGTGAGCCATGGCCGCTGAGCCTGCACGTCCGGAGCCTGTGCTCCGCAACGGGAGAGGCCACAGCAGTGAGAGGCCCGCATACCGCAAAAAAAAAAAAAACAAAACAAAAAAAAAAAACAAACAAACAAAAAAAAACAAAGTGCCAGGAATCTAGCAAGTCCAGTGATGGAATATCATCATCTCGGCTTTCTCTGCCTGGCTTACTTCATCTCAAGATTTACCCTTAGGGTCACAGCCTTTGTAAAGCCTTCCCTGATCCTCCTGGGTCCCCTGCACCTCCGCCTCTACAGTCTGTCTCTCTTATAGTTCTTGAACTGTAAAGTGATTGTGGCTATGTCACCTGCATTTTGGGGGCCTGAGGCCTGGGATGGCATCTAGCTCATCTCTTGGCCCCCAGCACTTGGCAGAGTGTAAAGCAACGTGCAATCATTATGGCACAGCATTTCTGGTAATGCTTAGTAACGTCTCTGGAAACCTAATTTTAAAAAATAATATAAATGGGATTATATGAAGTTGTCATCAGTTCTCCCTTCAGACTGTAGGCTCTTCTGAAAGCAAGAAGGCACCTTTTATTTATTTATTTAAATTTACTTATTTAATTTATATTTATTTTTGGCTGCGTTGGGTCTTCGTTGCTGCACACGGGCTTTCTCTAGTTGCGGCCAGTGGGGGCTACTCTTCGTTGCAGTGCATCAGCTTCTCATTGCGGTGGCTTCTCTTCTGGCGGAGCACGGGCTCTAGGCGCACGGGCTTCAGTAGTTGTGGCACGCAGGCTCAGTAGTTGTGGCTCACGGGCTCTAGAGTGCAGGTTCAGTAGTTGTGGTGCACGGGCTTAGTTGCTCCGCAGCATGTGGGATCTTCCCAAACCAGGGCTCGAACCCATGTCCCCTGCACTGGCAGGTGGATTCTTAACCACTACGCCACCAGGGAAGTCCCAAGAAGGTACCTTTTATAATCTAGGTATTTACAGTAAATACCTCTGAGGGATGTAATAATATTTTAGTAAAATACTTTGCATTTACTCGGAAGCTATAAATAATAAAGCAAATCTGACCTTAAAAATGAAGGCCCAACCCTTCCAAAGGCAATGGAGCCCTGCCAGCTGCAGGCTTCCTGACTGGTGTTTAGAAATGGTAATAGGGAATGAAAGGAACCTCTCATCACAGGAAGTGCTCAGAGAAGAGACAGAGCTGCAACTGTATCCAATTTGTAGTCTAAAAAAAAGTAACATGGACAAAAGGAGAGTGATGTGTGAAATCCCATGAAGAGAGCCCTTCTACATTCAGGTATAACAATTGATGTTTATGCCCTGTGCAGGTATCACCCATAACCATGGCAACCAGGATCCAGGCTATACTGTGCTGAATTTCTGTGCTGTTTGTTATTTTTTATTATAGGCCATGGGTTGGGAATTCAGGGTTGGTTGTGTTTTATGATACAACCATTTGCAAAACTGCCAATGTAGGGAAGGAAAAAAATCTTTTTTCTCCGAACCGTCTAGGTCCTTGGTTGGGGCTCTGTAACAAAAGACAGATTAACAAGAAGAAAGCACACTTGGCTGGGAAAACTGGACAGCTACATGTAAATGAATGAAATTAGAACATTCCCTAACACCGTACACAAAAATAAACTCAAAATGGACTAAAGACTTAAATGTAACGCTGGACACTCTTTGACATAAATCACAGCAAGATCTTTCTCAATCCACCTCCTAGAGTAATGAAAATAAAAACAAAAATAAACAAATGGGACCTAATGAAACTTAAAAGCTTTTGCACAGCAAAGGAAACCATAAACAAAATGAAAAGACAACCCTTAGAATGGGACAAAATATTTGCAAATGAAGCAACCGACAAGGGATTAATCTCCAAGATATACAAACAACTCATGCAGCTCAATATCAAAAAAAAAATCAAAAAATGGGCAGAAGATATAAATAGACATTTCTCTGAAGAAGACATACAGATGGCCAAAACGCACATGAAAAGATGCTCAACATCACTAATTATCAGAGAAATGCAAATCAAAACTACTATGAGGTATCACCTCACACTGGTCAGAATGGCCATCATCAAAAAATCTACAAACAATAAATGCTGGAGAGGGTGTAGAGCAAAGGGAGCCCTCTTGCACTGTTGGTGGGAATGTAAATTGGTGCAGCCACTATGGACAACAGTACGGAGCTTCCTTAAAAAACTAAAAATAGAGTTGCCCTATGATCCTGCAATCCCACTCCTAGGTATATATCCGGAGAAAACCATAATTCAAAAAGATACACGCACCCCAATGTTCATTGCAGCACTATTTACAATAGCCAGGACACGGAAGCAACCTAAATGTCCATCAACAGAGGAATGGATAAAGAAGATATGGTACATATATATATAGTGGAATATTACTCAGCCATAAAAAAGAACTAAATAATGCCATTTGCAGCAACATGGATGGACCTAGAGATTGTCATCCTGAGTGAAGTAAGTCAGACAGAGAAAGACAAATATCATATGATATCGCTTATAGATGGAAACTAAAAAAACGGGTATAGGGACTTCCCTGGTGGTCCAGTGGTTAAGACTCCACGCTCCCAATGCAGGGCGCCTGGATTCGATCCCTGGTCAGGGAACTAGATCCTGCATGCCGCAACTAAGAGCCTGCATGCTGCAACTAAAGATCCACATGCCACGACGAAGATCCTGCACGCAGCAACGAAGATCCCACGTGCCGCACCTAAGTCCCAGTGCAGCCAAATATATTTATTTAATTAATTAAATTAATTAATTTTTTTAAAAAAGGTACAGGGCTTCCCTGGTGGTGCAGTGGTTGAGGGTCCGCCTGCCGATGCGGGGGACACGGGTTCGTGCCCCGGTCCGGGAAGATCCCACATGCCGTGGAGCAGCTGGGCCTGTGGGCCATGGCCGCTGAGCCTGCGCGTCTGGAGCCTGTGCTCCGCAGCGGGAGAGGCCACAACAGTGAGAGGCCCACGTACCGCAAAAAAAATAAAAATAAAAAAATAAAAAAGGTACAAATGAACTTATCTACAAAACGGAAATAGAGTTACAGATGTAGAAAACAAACTTCCAGTTACCAGGGGGTTGGCAGGGCGAGTGATAAACTGGGATTGACACATACACACTACTCTATATAAAATAGATAACTGATAAGGACCTACTGTACAGCACAGGGAACTCTACTCAATACTCTGTAATGGCCTATGTGGGAAAAGAATCTAAAAAAGAGTAGATATATGTATATGTATAACTGATTCACTTTGCTGTACACCTGAAACTAACACAACACTGTAAATCAAATATACTCCAATAAAAATTTTTTTAAAAAAGAAGAAAGCACACATTTATGTAATGTAAATTTTATCTGACCTGGGAGCCTTTATAAGGAAATGAACCCCCAAAGAAACAGCTACACCTGGGTGTTTCTATACTAGGTTTGATGAAGAGTGGAAAGTTGTGGGAAAATGTAAAGGGACAAAGAGTATGAGCTAAGGGTGGTCAACTGGGGAAAACCCAGAAAGACCCGTTCACTGCGATTCCCTCCAGCATCCCTCCATCTGCAGAGATAAGGATGCTCCTTTCCTCGGTCTGGGGAGGGCACCTCTCACTTGAGGGTCTTATGACCTCCCTCAGGGGAAGGTCAGAGAGGACTTCCTGCACCTATAGTTTCTCAAATTCCTTCAGCTTAAAATATTCACTATGCCAAAGTGCCAGATTTGGGGGTAGTGTGTCCTCAACCCCATCACCAAGGACTTTCTCAACTATATGGATGCAGGGAGACCAGTCTTTGTGTACTCTTGTTTGAAACCAGTTAAATGACATTTGGACCATTGCTACAGCCACCTAACTGGTGTCCCTGCATCTGTCCTTGCTTCCCTCCTCATCTAACTTAACACAACAGCCAGAAGGATGCTTCTTAAAGGTCATTCAAGTCTCATCACTACCAACCCCTTGGCTTCCATGGCTTCCTATCAGGCTTGGAAAAATCCCAAAGTCCTTATCATGACCGACAAGGGCCCTCATGAACCCGATGGCTCTTGGACTTCACCTCTCATCCTTCTTCCCCTTGTCACTGTGCTTCAGCTCTGGTGGACTCTTGCTGTGCCTCTGTGTCAGGCACCCTCCCATCCTGGGGTCTATGTACTTGCTGTTCTTGTAAAAATGATTTTAAATGAAATGAAAGATCCTTTACCTCATGAGCACTTAAAAAACAACAACAACAACAAAAACGCTTTCTTTTTAGGAGATAAGCATAGGATATAAAAGAATTATTATCTATACTTAGAAAATGTAGTGCTCTCTCATTGACTAAAAGTAAAAAAAAAAACAAATCAGATTACTGTTTTCCGAGCTATAGTTGCAGAAGTCACTGACAAAGTTGATACGAAATGAGGAAGACTACCCAGATTTTTATATCTTGGAGAGTAAAGGAATTTCCATTTCAAGTGCTTTTATTTGTCTGCAAATTTAGTTTGCAAAAGTCCACTACAAATAAAAACTACCAAAAAACCCCACCCCACAAAACACACCCAAAAACCCTAAAGCAAAAAACAAACACTGACATGAACTAATCACACATGGTATTCATGTGCTGTGCTCTTTTATAACCACTGAATAGTTTCTAAGATCATTCCAAGTCACATGAAACCACACTTTGTGAAACTTGAAGTTTTAGGTGACTTTGCAAGTTTTTCTTTAAAAGATCGTTACATCATAATAGGCAGCCCTGGGAAGCCACAGATACAAAGGTATCAAAATAGAATTGATAATTAATGGCCTCAAGCCCATTTCTTCAAAACCATTTGAAAACACGAACGCACTTTCATTTCCTGCACCTCTGAGGGAATTCTGTCATGAGGCAGGTCAACTGCACATTACATTCTGAGCTCTAGCAAAGGGACTTAGGAGAGTGAGGGGAAAAAAACTGGTGAAAATGTGTCGTTTTGGAGACAACTCACAAACTATAGTTAAAACGATAAACATTAAAATTCTATGTTTTTTTGTTTGTTTGTTTTTGTGGTACGCGGACCTCTCACTGTTGTGGCCTCTCCCGTTACGGAGCACAGGCTCCGGACGCGCGCAGGCGCAGCGGCCATGGCTCACGGGCCCAGCCGCTCCGCGGCATGTGGGATCTTCCCGGACCGGGGCACGAACCCGTGTCCCCTGCATCGGCAGGCGGACTCTCAACCACTGCGCCACCAGGGAAGCCCTATGAATTTTTAAAAAAGAAAAAAATTACACGGAAGGCTTGTTGTGTTTAAACATTATACAAATTGGTTAAACACTGTTTACAAAGGCCTCGAAGAAGTAATTTCCTCTTCCTTTATCAGAGAAACGTTGGTAGATTCAAAGGCTGAGGCAATGACTTCCTCTGAGAGGTTAATGCCAGTTTTTACAAAAGCAGAATTGGAAATTCAGACCTAAAGGGGTTCAGAGCGTGCCACCCCCAAACTATAATGGCATAAGGATCATTCGGAGCTGAAAGCAAATGAGAAAAATCAAACACAGGGTGAGCTCTCTGCCCTCCCACTACCTGCCTGAAAACAGAACACAAATTCCCCTTGTGAATTCCCTACCAGGAAGGAGGTAACAACGTCTTCACTGGAGGCAAGATGGCACCGGAAAGAGTCTACACAAACAAACCTTACTAAATGACCATTATCTTCCATTAGTTCCCCCCCACCCAACACACACGCTAATTTACCTTCCCAGAGTTTGCTGCCACTAAAAGCCTAAAGCCCTTTTCCTTTGTCTTGTTACTTCTCTACAAACGTACTATTTTTTCTTAAAATGCTGTATAAGCCCAAGTTGTAACCATCCTTTTGAGTTACGCATTACCAAATTTCTCCTGCGGGTATGCATGCTGCACATATAGACTACTTTTCTCTTGTTAATCTGTCTTTTGTCAGTCTAGTTTTCGTGGTCCCAGCTACAGGATTTTTTCCCCTCCCCTACAGACCTAACCCCTGATAACATGAAGATTCCCTAACATCAGGAACCTAATGTCATAGTTTATAAACCCTGGAGAACTTGTGTGACAGAAAAAAATACATGACTCCTTCGACTGAGCAAGAAGACTGGAAATAAAATTCTAACTGTGGGATTAGTCGCAGGGTCATTTTCAGGGTTCACGGGACACCTGTAAAGTGAGAAGAGAAAAGAGAGGGGAAAATAACAAAGCTCTTGTTCCCCAATGTTAGAGCTTGAAGACACTATTCATTTAGTTCCACATCTCCAGGACTGTATTTCTCAGAAGTCAATACTGAAGCGGTCTCGGACAGGGAATTGGAAGGAAGAAAATCCGGCAGCAGTTCAAGTTTGACTATGGAGTGTCACTGGGGCGAGTCATGGCACCTCTGTGGATGTTTCCTCAACTGTGAAGTGTACAGAATAACTTTCTTTTCTTAAAGGTGACAAAAGGATCAAGTGAGAGCCTACGGATGAGTAGTTCTCAACTCTGACTGCAGAGGAATTAAAACCAAAATGTTGATGCCTGGGCTGCATCCCATAGATCCAGATGTAATTGTCCCAGGGTGGGTCCTCAGCACTGTGGGTTTTCAAAGCTCCCCAGATCCTGCTAATATGCAGCCAGTGCTGGGAACTACAGGCCTATTGCAGAAGCAGCACTTCTCCAATGACCTTGAACAGGATCACCTGGGGATCCCGCCAAAATGCATATGCAGATTCAGAAGCATGGGACCGGAGAGTCTGCATTTCTAACGGGCACCTAGGTTATGTCTGAGTACAGCAAAGTACTAAGTAGCCACTAAGCATGATGCAAACAGGCGTCCACTCTCTCTCCCCAAACTATCAACTTTTAGTGACAGTGGTGTGAGCTTCAGCAAACAACCTTCTTTCCTTCTTCGTAGGATAGTTTTGCAAATAGTGTGTATAACTCACTACTATATATAAAATAGATAAGCAACAAGGACCCACTGTATAGCGCTGGAAACTATACTATCTTGTAAAAACCTATAATGGAAAAGAATCTGAAAAAGAATATACATATATGTTTCCATTATAGGTTATTTTATATATATATATAAATTAACTATACCTCAATTTAAAAAAAGAATAGCGTGTACAAGATTTTAAAAACAAGCATAAAAGGGTGGTATGAATAAAAGGGATCACTCCAGTTATCTGTTAAGAGAACATTTATTACAATTACAAGCACTCCCACTTGCTATGGTACCACTGCTCCCCACATTCATTGCAGATTACATAGGTCATCATTTCTTCATCTGGGTTGGAATTCTGCACCCAACTTGGAAGGAAGAGTGTCCCTCTGGCGATGACGGTGACCTGGCAATTGAATTTCTCGCAGCGTTGGCACTTTATTTTCTTGGTTGGCGTGCCCCCCACCACTTGGGGCAGGCAATGTTCCCGTATGCCAGATTCCGTGTAGGAGGCTCTCAACTGCTTCAGTTCGTGGCTAGCCATTTCCATGGCAGTCATTTCGGCAAATTCCCTTGGAGACATGGTCCCAGAGAGCAAGTTTTGCTGTAAGTGAGACTTGTGGGGGGTTTTCAGATTGGCAACTTTGCTTCGGATGCAAGTTTTATATTTTTTGAGGTTCTTGGAGTGAAGGGTAAAAATGTGCTCTTCGATTTCTCGTGCAAACCTGTGCCACAGATCGGCTCTGGGCTGCTCTGTGCAAGGACCAGCTAGAGCTTCATACAGCAGCTCTGTGCATTTGGCTCTCACGGGCGCTGCAGGATCTGGCTGCCCACTCGCTCTCTCGTCGGGGGATCGAGGGTCACCGGCCCTGAGATGCGCTGCCTTAGGCTCCGCTCCACCAGGGCTATTTTCTGGCATGATCCTTTCAACAGCTCCTGCAACATCTTGGGATGAGTGCAGAGAATGACAGCAGGAGCTGCCCGGTATCTCATCCTGATTTGGGTCAGGAGAAAGTCCTTGATTTTCTTCTTTATTTCCACCTGGATGAAATGGTTTAGGGCTGCCCCGTGGCTTGCAGTGAGTATCCTTATACAGAGCTTTCCATTCTGACAGCAAACGCTTGGCTTTCTTTTTCAAAGCCGCCGTGGGGCAGTTTTTGAGGACTCTGTACACAGCCCTGACCACATCCGTCTCCTGGAGATGCTCCGGAGTCACACGCAGAGTTTCCAGCTCAGTAAGGTGGTTGCCGAGATCCTCAAAATTCCTTTTAGACATCAGTTGCTCAATAAGGGAAGCTCTGGCAGCTATCTGCTTCTTGTCAGACATCTTGTTACGGCTGCAAAGAAAAAAGAGGTTTCCGTTTTCTCAAGCTTGCGTTTGCCAGGCGCAGCTTCCTGAAAGGAGCACAGCGCTCTCTGCCAGTTACCTATGCAGAGAAAGGGTCTGTAATAAAAACGGGTGCAATGTATTAGAAAATGCAATCTGCAATGTAGTATGGTTTAGCCTCTGATTCTCAGTAGTTAAAAAAAATATATATATATATATATATATGGCCCTGTAAACAGCTTTTGCGTTAACAATTGCTTGATAGAAGCATGCTGAAAGATCTGCTGTAACTTTCCCATCTCTAATTTTACAAATGAATGATCTTTCCAAATCAAGATTAGTCAACTCCTTTTTGTGGAATTTGGTGGTTATGCTGGGGATGAAAACATGCCAGTGTCAGCGTCAATGGGGGAAGGCTCAAGAGGCCGGACTATTTTCCCTCATGTTCAGCTATTTCACCGAACTCCTTGCTGATTTTACAGTCTTGAAGTAGTACTTTTCTGAATATAAAAGCATGAGAAACAGGGCCAAAAGTGGATGCTGTTTAGAAGTCCCAAGGAATCTAAAGAAATGATGAAGCGGCACAGGTTGGGAGGCAGCTGGATCCAGGTCAGATGGGCCCCAAAGTCAACAGGCCACACTGTTGACATCTGACTCTTCTGAACAACGGGGCGATTTATGACTTTGGACTAACAGGTCCCTAGGCCAGAGTTTGGTCCCATTAACTTTTCTCTTCTTTTTAACTTTTAGGTGTAAAAAGTTGCTTAATGGTTATGTCTGTGTGAATCTCATCCTGGGGAGGTGAATGTTCACTTTATCTAACCAGTCTCTTCTTCTATCCACATAATGCATATAACCTTGCCTACCAAATACCCTTGGATCTATATCTGCCCATTTGGTCTAAACGTGAACATAAGCATCTTGATGGCAGGGATACTGTCTTTTCAACACTCCACGGACTCTCATTTTATAGCACGTGATATTAAATAAACTATCACCGATCACACGCAGGCTAACAACGCTGAAGCAATTACAGGGAGAGTTAATGCAGTCTTCCTAGACACCATCTTGACAAGGGCTGTAAAACGTAAGGTCCTTGCAGTCAGCAATTCTACTTTTATAAATTTACTTTAAGGAAATAAGAGATGTGGAAGCTGTTTTTGTAAGAATTTCCTGCAAACTTAGAAGAAACTATGAGGTCCCAAATGGTTAGACTTGCACACGAATGTTCACAGCAGCATTCTTCGTAACAGACAAAAAGTGGAAACAACCCAAATGTCTATCAACTGAGGAATGGATAAACAAAACATAGTATATCCACACAATGGGATGTTACTTGTCAATAAAAGGAAACTCTGATACAGACTACACATGGATGAGCCTTCAAAGCTCTATGTTAAATTAAAGACACAGAAGACCACGTATTGTACGATTTCATTTACATGAAAGAAATGTCTGGAATAGGCAAATCTATAGAGACAGAAAGTAAATTAGTGGTAGACCAGGGCTGGGATGGAAGGAAGGGGGAGGGAACCAGTGGGGTGGAATGAAGAATGAGTGGCAAAAAAAAAAAGTCATGAAGAACCTAGGGGTAAGACGGGAATAAAGACGCAGACCTACTAGAGAATGGACTTGAGAATATGGGGAGGGGGAAGGGTAAGCTGTGACAAAGTGAGAGAGTGGCATGGACATATATACACTACCAAACGTAAAATAGATAGCTAGTGGGAAGCAGCCACATAGCACAGGGAGATCAGCTCGGTGCTTTGTGACCACCTAGAGGGGTGGGAGGGAGGGAGACGCAAGAAGGAAGAGATATGGGAATATATGTGTATGTATAACTGATTCACTTTGTTATAAAGCAGAAACTAGCACACCATTGTAAAGTAATTATACTCCAATAAAGATGTTAAAAAAAAAAGTGAGTGGCTACTAATGGGTGCAGAGTTTTTCTTGGGGGAGGTGCAAAATCTTCTCTCAAGTTGACTGTGATGATGGATGCACAGTTGTGAATAAGCTAAAAACCACTGAATCGTACACTTTAAGTAGGTGAACTGTACAGTACATAAACTATATCTGAACAAAGCTGTTATTTAAAAACAGCATCTAGGGACTTCCCTGGTGGTCCATCAGTTGGGACTCCACGCTTCCACTGCAAGGACCATGGGTTCCATTGCTGGTTGGGGAACTAGGATCCCACATGTTGCACGGTAAAAAAAAAAAAAAAATGTTTTAATAATAAAAATTAAGAAACAGCGTCTAGGGAATTCCTTGGCGATCCAATGATTAGGACTCCGTGTTCTCACTGCTGAGGGCCCAGGTTCAATCCCTGGTCAGGGAACTGAGATCCCACAAGCCATGTGAGGCAGCCAAAAAAAAAAAAAAAAGTTTTTTTAATTAAAAATAAATAAAAAGAAAAACAACATCTAGAGTCTGATCCAAATTTTATTTAAAAATCACGTGATGAGAAAAGGCCAAAAAAAATTTCAGACAGAGGCATTTTCTGAATGGCAAGATTTTACATGATTTTCGTTTGTTCTTTTACTCTTTCCTGAATTTCCTCTAATGTGTATGTATTGTTTTCCTAATCAGAAAAGTGATTAGTCTAGTTCAATTTCATGATAAACCCTATACATTTAAGATATGTGGCCACTGGAAAACGGCATGGTAAATGGCTCATTCCACTTCACCGCCCTCGGAGATCAGGGCACCACAAAGCAGCTGCCTCACCCCACCCGTGGCTCTGCATTCAGGTCAGCCCTCACGATTTCCTCACAAGTCCACTGCTGCATCGAAACCAGTTCCATCTCCCCTCAAGCTCTACCCCAAATGTGAACAGTTAAGTGCCCAGGACTACAACTCTGAGGTTCCTACTGGTTTTCCCCACTGCACAGCTCAGATGACCAAGATTCTGTGTCTTGCATTTTTACCGCCTGCGCAGTCTTTTTTTTCTCTATTTCTTTTTTAAAGTCAGTTAGCAATAACTCAATGGGCCACTGATTCTGGATCTTAAGTGGCATTTTCTAATTATCAAGAATTGGTACTTCAAGATCATTGTTTTTCCTTTTTGAATTCCACTTTCTTTTACTGAATGATCAGAATGAAGATGTATTGATTTACTTATTTTTTTTATATATAAAGTTTTATAGCCCTGCCCGCTTACTTACGTAGTTTTAAAAAAATTTTTATTGAAGTATAGTTGATTTACAATGTTGTGTTAATTTCTGCTGTACAGCAAAGTGATTCGGCTATACATATATATTCTTTTTCATATTCTTTTCCATTATGGTTTATCATGGGATACTGAATATCGTTCCCTGTGCTCTACTGTAGGACCCTGTTGTTTATCCATTCTGTATATGATAGTTTGCATCTGCTAACCCCAAACTCCCAATTCATCCCTCCCGAATCGCCCCTCCCCCTTGGCAACCACGAGTCTGTTCTCTATGTGAGTCTGTTTCTGTTTTGTAGATATGTTCACTTGTGTCATATTTTAGATCCCACATATAAGTGACATCATATGGTGTTTGTCTTTGTCTGACTTACTTCACTTAGTATGATAATCTCTAGGTCCATCCATGGTGCTGCAAATGGCATTATTTCATTGAATTCCACTTTTAAAGACTGAAAACAGTAAAAGAGGTCTTTCTAAGAATCAAAGGCTCAGTAAACAAAGAACAGGCAAGACAGCATAGAAAAATTAAAAACACACATCCTCGATTGCTGAATACTGCTCTCAGCATTGTCTGCCTGAGATCTTGGGATCTGGAGGAAGTCAAGCAGGGGCGTCACAATGATAAGGTCTCAAGCAGCTCAATAAACTTGAGCCCTCCCCCCAGCTGTGGGAAAGTTTCCTAACAAGTATTCAACCTACCTGCGTCTATACTCATTCTATATGCATCACTACCAAAGAAAGAAAGCAAGATTGAAGTTGGCTGGATGTCAGCAAGGCGGTTAATAAGAGACCAGTCTAGAGTGCCCACAACGAGGTTAGGCAATATTTAACTCAGGTCGAATTTCTCAATGAAGGGTCAGAGCTTCAAGGAGATTCTGAAGGGGAATTTAATTGTGGCTTCAGGGCTTCAGGGCGATGGGAGCACTGTTTGTCTTAACAGTAAAACTTTTTCTTTACTCATGGAAATCTACAGAAGTTAATGGATTCATATATCAGCACTCTGCTCTGCATGTCATATGTCCTTTTTTTTTTTTTAAATAAATTTACTTATTTATTTTTGACCGTGTTGGGTCTTCATTGCTGCGCGCGGGCTTTCTCTAGTTGCGGCGAGCGGGGGCTACACTTCGTTGTGGTGTGCAGGCTTCTCACTGTTGTGGCTTCTCTTGTTGCGGAGCACGTGCTCTAGGCACACGGGCTACAGTAGTTGTGGCTCGCGGGCTCTAGAGCGCAGGCTGAGTAGTTGTGGTGCACCGGCTTAGTTACTCAGCAGCCTGTGGGATCTTCCCGGACCAGGGCTCAAACCCATGTCCCTTGCATCGGCAGGCGGATTCTTAACCACTGTGCCACCAGGGAAGCCCCTTCATATGTCCTTTTATTTACTGTTCCTCCATATTTTTTTGTTTTGAATTGTGGTAAAATACACATACCGTATAATTTACCATCTTAACCATTTTTACATGGACGGTTCATTAAGTACATTCATACTGTTGTGCAACCAACTTGCAGAACGCTAGTCGTCTTGCAAAACAAACTTTGCACCCATTAAACAACAACTCTCCATTTCTTTCTCCCCTGCAGCCCCCGGCAACCACCATTCTACTGTCTGTCTCTATGAATCTGACTACTTTAGATGCCTTATATAAGTGGATTCATACAGTATTTGCCTTCTTGTGTTGGGCTTATTTCACACAGCATAATGTCCTGAAGGGTCATCCATGTTGGAGCATGTGTCAGAATTTCCTTCCTTTTCAAGACTGAATAATATTCCATTGTATGGACAGTGCATATTTTGTTTATCCATCCATCCACTGATGGACACTTAGACTGCTTCTACCTTTTGTAAATAATGTTGCTATGAACATGAATGTACAAATATCTCTTTGAGACCCTACTTTTAATTCTTTTGGGTATATACCCAAAAGTGGGATTGCTGGATCAATATGGTCATTCTATTTTTAATTTTTTGAGGAACCACCATACTGTTTCCCATTCTCCTCCATATTTTTAACATCATTTAAATGCTGTCCAACTTTCTATTCTCCCTGTGGGACAGTCACATAGATATAAAGCAATTTATTGCCCTAGGAGGCTATAGCGTGGAAGCACCTGGGATATAAAATTTTGAGAACTGCCACAAAAAGACAAAGTAGGCTGTGTGTCCAGTTTAGAGTTCTACACAGTTCATTCAATAAATATCTATTATGTATCTCATACACGATAAATGCTGAGCCTAATGAGCTACTCTCTGCCTTGAAGGAGCTGACAGCCCAGCGGAAGGAACACAGACAAGAAGCTGGCTAATTACAAGGACAGACACCACTACTAAGGGACACATGTAGGAGGAATACAGAAAGCAAACCTGGGCTTCCCATCATCTGGCCGGTTCCAATTACTTCTTCGCTGCTTTCACTCTGATTCACGACATTTTGTTAGCGGGATCATCCTCCAGTACAGATCTCAGCAAGAGATTCCCCCATCTGCCTGCTTAAAGCCCTTCAGAGGTTCCCCTCTGCTCTCAGGATGGAGCCCACGGTCCCTGGCCAGGTGATGAAAAGCCTCCTTCCAGCTTCCAGTGTGATTGCGCTGCATCGCTGACAGACACTGCCTACCTCCCAGCTCGATGCCTTTGCCCCATTAGCTCCCTGAGCCTGCCTGCCTGTCTCTCACCAGGAGTGGGTCTCACTCCTGACTGCCAATCTGAATCATCTGGAGAAATTAAACAGCAAAAGCAAAAACAATGCCAGGGTCTCACCCCAGACAGAATGAATTAGAATCTCTGAGAGCAGGCCTGGGTATTTTGCAGCTCTCCAGGTGACTGTGATCTAAACCAGAGCTGCCACCATTGCCCTGTACACACAGGCACAACCCCCCTCCCGCAGCAAGACCAACCCAGCTCTGCTGCCATCAGCCAGAAGGCAGCTCCCGTCCTGCCCCCACACTGAACGCGCACAACCTCTCCGACTTTGCATTTTGCTAGAGGAGCCTCATTAAATTAGGAAATGTTAAAAACGCTTGCTGTGCACGACTCACCTAAGAACCTTCTCTACAAACCACAACTGGTGACTGCAATGTTTTAAGTGTCACGATGCACCCAGAGTCCCGAACAGTCATTCCCGCACTTACCTTCTAACAGCAGAAGACAGTGCACATCGAGCAACTCTGTGTGCCGTGTACACTCACGTCATCTCCATCCTCACAAAACCCCCGACACAGGTACAGCACTTAGCTCCATCTTACAGATGAGGAAACCTATTAAGAACATCAAATATTTGCACACTGGTTTTTTTTTCATGGTGCATATCACACGAAAAAAATTTTTTTTATTGTGTGCCTTCCCTACAAGACCACAGAAGAACGACGTCTGTTTCATTCACCGCTACACACCTGGCAAACACCTGGTCAGGGCTTACTATTACTCAACAAATACTTTCTCCTCTCTGCTTGCGAGCATCATCCTTTTCACCACGACCAGCTTGCTTGTACCCACTTGCGTTTAACTAAGCCCAGTGCCCCTCAGCTTCTTCCACGGGAGCCCAACCTCATCTCAATTCTAGTTCAGAAAATCATTTTAAAATATTCTAGTTCAGAAAAAGAAAACAGAAGCATGGTGCCTCCTGTGGGCTAATCAGGTGGGCTCCAGGAGTCAAGCCATTTGGGGATAAGGAGGGTCTAGAAGGTACAGTTCCCAGAAGTAGGGGGTGTCAAGTATGTGGGGGGGAGGGGAATCCAACATCCCAGAATTAATATGAGAATTAAACGAGAGAGTCCTTATAAAGTCCTTAGAACTATGTCCCACACTAAGCCTAACTGACAATTACAAAGGACTACAATGAAAAGGTTTCCTTGTATCTACCATACCGGGCCTTGTTCTAGAGCAGGGTGTCGGCAAACTTTTTCTATAAAAGGCCAGATAGTAAATACTTTGGCCTTTGCAGGCCATGCAGCCTCTGTATGGACTACTCAACTCTGCTGTTTTTGTAGCAGGAACAGCAGCCACAGACAATACAGAAATGAATGGATATGGCTTCGCTCCCATAGATCTCTTTTGCAAAGACAGGAAGGTTGGATTTGGCTGCAAGCCATAGTCTGCTGACCCCTTTCTAGGGCAGTGCTGTCCAATAGCAATATAATGCAAGCCAAAGATATAATGTAAAATTTCTAGTGGCCACGTAAAAAAACATAAACAGGTGAAATTAATAATACATTTTATTTAACCCAGTGTATCCCAAATATTGCTGTTTCAACACGTTGATGGATATAAAAAAACTGGGATAGTTTATATTGTCTTCTTCATACTAATTCTCCAAAATTCACTGTTTTACACTTAAGGCACATCTCAATTCGGACTAGGCACATTTCAGGTACTCAACAGCCTTATGTAGCTAGCGGCTACCATATTGGACAACACAGTTCTAGAGCATATGCTAGTATAGATAATGCTGAGATACACACCTATACCCCTAGCTTCCTGATACATATTAAAAACAGTTTATACAGTGCCAACAACAGTAGGCCCTAAATATCTGTTGACTGAATGCATACAAAACCTTGTAAATATTAACTGACATAACGGATATATGGACAAAGTGCACACATCCGCCCTAAAACCTGATGAAAGATCAAAGAGAAATTTCCAAAAGCTGGTAACAAATCAGCAATAACCTAGATCTGTTTAGATCTTTAGATCTAAGATCTAAAGAGAAAATTTTAATTTCTAGCCGTAACCCACATACGCCTCTCCGGCTACACAAGGAGCCCCTTCCTCTGTGCAGAGGAATGATGCCAAATGTTGGTAGGGGCGTCGCAGTTTCTGAAGTCACGCAGTACTGCTCTAGGGCCCTTTCGCCTTACGACGACCCCTAGCAAAGGTGCAGCGAGGGGAAGGGACCTGCACAAGAGCCCACTCTGGCCCGGGTTCGGGTACCAGTGGGTGGGGTGGAGCGACAAGTAAAGCCTGCTGCAAGCCGTCCAAGGGTGACAGCCTGGCACCCAGCACACAGGCAGCGGCAGCCCCGAGGGAGCGGCCCACCCGGGAGATCTCGGCTGGAGGAGAGGTGAGGGCGAGGGCACGTTCCGGTCTACCGGCCCTGGGCACACCGAGAACCTCCCCAAGCAGGGGTGGGCTTCCACTGGGAACAAGGACTCGCCTGACTGCAGTGACAGAGACGCCGGCGAACACAGAGAAGAGCTCACCGAGAAGCACAGGCGAAGCCCGGGAGGCCTCGGCGTCCAGATAGAACTTCCGGTCCCAGGGCGGGACCACGAAAGCTCAACCAATCCAAGCCCGCAAGCTGGAGAACACTGCCCGGGACCCAGCGCATGCGTGCTAGGGAAATGGCGCCTGCGCAGAGCGATCGGCGGCCCAGTGGGCCGGGCCGGGGGCCGGGCCCGGGGCAAGCCCCCAACCCCCCTCAACCCGCCAGCCCCCACCCCCCGCAACCCACCCCCCCCACCCCCCCACCCCCCCACCCCCCCACCCCCGCCACACCCCCCCATCCCCGCAGCTCCCAGTATGAGGTCCTGTGGTCTGGGGCCGACGGTCCGCACCCGGCCCTGAATTGAAAGAAGCTAGCCCTACTATTGCTTTTGAGCATCGAAGTGTGTTGAACTACTCTGCCACCTACCCTTTCTGCCTCCAGTCAAGACAGCGCTCAACTAAATGTTGACAAAACTTTGGACAAAACTGTGAATTATCTATTTACTTAACGCAGTAATTAATTCAACAAGTACCTACTGCACCTTTGGCATGCATCAGCTGATATGAAAGCAGAAAACATTCATTAAGTAGCCTTGTGCATCCTGCACTTCCCACCTGTACACATTCTTTACCGGCAAGGGTCCAATAAAGACAAAGTGTTGGTAGAACTAGAGAAAGTGGCAGCCTTCTTTGCTGACCCCATACTGGAGGGTAACTTGGGGGAAGGTTAAAGGAAGCAGGGTTTTGCTCTGGATTGGATGCTGTCAGGAAGCAGGGTGATTCTATGACTGAGCAATGTAATAAACCTTACCTAGAAGGAGGGAAGACAGGACCAAGACTAAAGCTGTAATTAGTAAAGCAGCAGCAGCGACTCCATTTTAAAAACTGTTGAAACATTGCAAGTTTATCCTGGATGTAACCTCAGAGACTAGTTTCAAAAGGCTATTGCTACAAAATTGCTTCTATCACAAGACCAAAGTGAGACACCTATTGATCTACTTTATTGAACAGGCTGGGCTCTGTAGGGTGTAAGAAAGAAGAAACTTTTAATTTTTTCTCACCATTGCCTTGAAACAAGCTCTGTTGGCTCTCTCCTGCCCCTCGGCTGCTCTAGGGCTGGAGCTTGAGGCTTGAGCAAATCCCACAGCTTTTCTTTTCTTTTTCCTTCCAGTTTTGCTGAGATATAATTGACATACAGCACTGGATAAGTTTAAGATGCAAAGCATAATGATTTGACTTACATCATGAAATGATTACCACAATAAGTTTAGTGAACATCATCTCATATAAATACAAAATAAAAGAATAAAAATGTTTTCCTTGCGATGAGAACTCTCAGGATTTACTCTTAACAACTTTCATATTTAACATACAGCGGTTGTTAATTATCTTTATAATATTGTACATTACATCCCTATTACTTGTTTATAACTGGAAGTTTGTATCTTTTGACTACCTTCATCCAGTTCCCCTTCCCCTGCCTCCGCACAGCTTTCCCAGTCACTTTCAGGTATAAAGAAACAATCTTATTTTTAGGTTGTTAAATCCATTCTAATCTAATATCAGAACTTCTATTACTCCACCAATTCAAAGTGCTGACCCTCGCTCAGCTCAGGTGTGATCTGTAACTCTGTGGCCCAGCAAAGGGAAAGACACGTGGATTAATTTCTTCACTCTCCTTACTGTACCCTGTCTCTGCTTCCTGCACTATTTTCTGGTCTCCCCAGGGTGAGGGCAGGAGGAGGAAGGAGTGGTAAAAAGGTCTTATTTGATTAGTATTGTGAATTGAATGGTCCCCCCACCCCCCAAGATAGATACGTCTGCTTCCTAACCCTGGAACCTGTGAATGTGACCTTATTCGAAAAAAGGGTCTTTGTAGGTATAATTAAGTTAAAGATCTTGAGTAAGATCATCCCGGATTACCTGGGTGGGCCCTAAACCCAATGACAAGTGTCCTTAGAAGAGACAGAAGAGGAGAAGACACAGAGACAGAGGAGAAGCCACGTAAAGATTAAGGTGGACATCGGGGTGATGCAGCCACAAGCCAAGGGACTCCTAGAGCCACCAGAAGCGGGAAGAAGCAAGGACGCATTCTCCCCAGACCTTTTGGGAGGAGCATGGTCCTGCCAACACTTTGAGGTTGAACTTGTGGCTCCAGAACTGTGAGAGAATACATTTCTGTTGTTTTAAGCCACCCAGTTTTTTATGGCAGCCACAGGAAACGAATTCAGTTAATGATGTTGCTACCTAGTATTGGAGCTCTCTGTGTGCTGATATCCAAGGCTGCCTCTTTTGTTCCTTTTGTGCGCTCACTTTGGGGATATTTTGGAGATCCCCCCCCTTGCTGGGGGGCCCCTTCTTACCCATTCTCTGGTTCAGATGATACAGTGGTTGACCACCAGCTCCTACATTTGGTGGCACGTCTTCCCCAGCCTTTTTCTGTTGGGTCAGCTCACGTGCAGACAGGCCTCTTGGGCGAGGCCCTTCCAGAACAACCCAGCTACTTGCTTCATGTGCACTTAGCCCTTGGCAAAGTCCCAGCAGCTCTGCCCCGACCAAGCCCTGGAGGCAGAGGCCGTGCCCTCTGCAGTCATACTAGACTTCAGCAGTCCCAGCTGGCTCAACTGTTGAGTTTTTTGGGCGAGTCATGCACCACTTCTTGTCCCTTTCAATTCAATTCGGGAGCACCTGTCAATTTCTCTGAGCGGTTCTCTCAAGTTCCCCTCCACTTGCTGGGAAGGTGGGAGGAAGCTTCTAGAATTCTAAAGGCCATCTTCCAATTTTGCCTTCTCCTGTACATCAGCTGAAAAGGGGTGACAGGCCATGGGTGCCTGACATAGTGTTGGGCTCCCCACTTAGCAGTGTGAAGATGGTCTAGCATGTCTATCTATAAAAGTACCCAGCGGGCACTTAACACTGGGCTCAGATTTGGGTGAAACTCCAAGTCAGGAAAAGTCCCATTTAACATCCTCTTGTTCCCAGAGTAATCTTTTTTGTTGTTTTATAAATTTATTTATTTTTGGCTGCGTTGGGTCTTCATTGCTGCGTGCGGGCTTTCTCTAGTTGCCGCGAGCGGGGGCTACTCTTCGTTGCGGTGCGCAGGCTTCTCATTGCGGTGGCTTCGCTTGTTGCGGAGCACGGGCTCTAGGCACGCGGGCTTCAGTAGTTGTGGCACACGGGCTTCAGTAGTTGTGGCTCGCGGGCTCTAGAGCGCAGGCTCAGTAGTTGTGGTGCTCGGGCTTAGTTGCTCCGCAGCACGTGGGATCTTCCCGGACTGGGGCTCGAACCCGTGTCCCCTGCATTGGCAGGCGGATTCTCAACCACTGCACCCTCAGGGAAGCCCCTCAGAGTAATCTTTAGCTCGTTTCCATACCTCTTGTTCTCCTTTCCCACACCATTTGCCCATTTTGCCATTTCTGTAGAATGTAAGTTATTGTACCCTAGATTTATGGCAACAGGTTGGTAGAGAATGAAGGAAGCCTGGCTTCCATCAGTTGGTGGTACCTATCATACGATGGAAATTCAGAGGCTGTAAAACAATATTTATACTAGTTTGTTACTGGGGATGCTTCAAAATTCCATGTAATCAGAAAAATGGAGAAAAAGTACAAAAAGAGATGGGATAAAAGGATGCCAACTCAAACACCTCGGCCTGTCTACTCAGTTGCCTCCCGCATTGTGGTTAACAAATCTGAACCGAAGCCCAGCCGCTGGGATTTCACTCTGTCCAAGTGGCTTGGTACCAGGAGGAATGCGCCTGCCAGGGATGTGGACTGCTCCATGAAATGCCTCACCGCATTTTGGTTCTCAGGTTTTTCTTTTAAAAGGAGGTCGTTTTGTAACAGCAGTTCATCCGAGGAACAAGAAGTGAGCACTGAACTAAAAACCATTGGTCTGTGCTGCTTCTTTTGTCTTTCGTGCTCGCACCCTTGTAGCCTCAAGGCTTATTCTCATGGACTCACCACTGTACACACCATCCACAGCCCCCCTTTCCCAACATGACCTGGGCGTGCGCCAGAAGGGACCATTCGTCAGAAACGACAATATAAAGGGGAACCATGCTCATCCCAGGTCTTCTAAGTCTTCAGTGGGAGACACATTTGGCCAGAAGTGTACCATTCTGATTTATGGTGCCCAAGAGAAGCATTTTTTCCATTTCAGCCTCATTTTCCCCCATAACAACCTAATGCATTGTAGTTGCCACATGATTTGGAGCACACAATACTATTTTTCCTAGTTATTATACATTTCAAACCTGACCCAAACACCACCTAGTTTTCTACCTGCTGAAGAGAATGAAGGCGTCAACTCCTTAGTTATGACAAGAATAAATCACATAGTTTGGTATGTTGGCTGGGACAATTACATGCACTCAATACCAGCTTTTATGTAATTGGGTCTACGTGGTGGATTTTGGTGGGTTTTGGCCACCTGGCTTTCAGCCCACCTTCAGAACAGCCCATCAGGTGCCCCGCTCTGCCCTAGCCAGGGGGCAGCTACATGACCCAAGGGGGGCTGATTGCACATTCCTCCCTGGAATGTGAATTTCAAGCACAGTAATGTGGAGACTAACATAGTAAGAGCTTATTCCTGCGATGGTGGCTTCCTGATCAGCAATGGCTTTTTCCCATTATTCTGCTTCTAACCCTGTAGTTCATTTCCAAGGCTGGATTTCTGGTCTTTCCATCCACCTGCACACTCCTGTTTCCTTACTGTAATTTCCCTTTGCTGTAGGTTAGTGGAGGTCTGTTTCTGTTGCTTGCTACAAGCAAACATTGACTCAGCCCGTCTTGATGAAGCTGTGTGATTTGAGTCATCGGAAGAGAATTCCTGATCTTACACGGTGCTGAAATCGCCTTCTTACTCGTTCCTTTGTATGAAGGCATTGGAAGCTGCTATTACAAAAGAGCAAATATTACTTAGGGAAGGTTACACTGCCCCCTCTTTACTCCTTACACCTGAGTTTTCTTATAAGGGTCGTTTCTCTTTACTTGTCAGAGATCAGCAGAATGGGACTTGAACAAGTAAATGTTGATAGGGGTGAACTGGGAGAGAATGAGAGGTCTGCAAGATTAGATTCTTCAAGATCCCACGGGTGACTGATTGGAAGGTTCTCGGTACCCAGAAGCATGAGTTCACAAGACACTGGGGAGAAGAGAAACGGAGCCAAGATGAAGCAGGAGATGCTGAAGACAGCCCTCTTTGCTGCTTGCCTACTGGCAGCCACACACATGCACATAAATTGCCAGGAGGGGGCACTGCTGGAACTCTGAGAGAGGGTCTGGAAACCGAATGAGGCAAGGAGAAAGTGTCTCCCTCTCAGCGGGGGAGCTGTGTGAGTGCAGCTCAAACTCAGGAGGAAAAATGTTTTGAAAAGGACAGTAACAGGGATAGGAAAGGGGAGGCAGAAACTTATATCACTGTGCAGAAAGAGCAACAGATGTGGGGAAGGTGAGCCTGTGTTCCAGGCTCCTGGGCAGCAGGAAAGGAAACTCTCAGGCCTTAGCTCCTGCTGAATGACTCCTCAAGACTCCAGTGCCATTTGCTTTCAGTCACAACCCGCCTGGTATTAAGAGACAAATTCACTCCAGGTGTCCCAAGTCAACTGGCACCAAGTCACATAGATGATGTTCATCTTAAAGGGGGGGTAATACTTTTACTTTTTAAAGTAAATTTTTTATTGAAGTCTAACACATGCATAGAAAAGTCAGGGCAGAAATCATAAGTGTGCTGCTCAAAGATTTTCACAGAGTGAACATGTCCCTTTAAAAAGCATCAAGAAACAATGACCACTCCCCCCAAAAGTCCCCCACCTTGCATTCCCTGGCAGCATCCTCTCCAAGGGTAAACACAGTCCAAACTTCTCCATCATAGAGTTATTGCCCTTGATCTCAAAACTTTTGTAAGTGAAGAGGGGAAAAAACTTATATAAGTGGAACCATACAATATGTACTTTCTGGCCTTTTTTTTTTTTTTTTAAATTTTTTGGCCACACTGCGAGGCTTGTGGGATCTTAGTTCCCCAACCAGGGATTGAACCCAGGCCCTCAGCAGTGAGAGTGTGGAGTCCTAACCTCTGGACCGCCAGCGAATTCCCTGGCTTCTTTTCATCAATGCCACATTTAAAAAATTCATCTGTGTTGCTGTGAGTAGCATGAGTTTGTTCATGCTCATTTCTTGGTAATATTTCATTGAATAAATATACCAGTTGATTTATCCATTCTGCTCGCAAGGGACAGTATGGATATTTGAGTTGTTCCACTGTGATTATTACAGAAAGTGCCACGATGCATTTCTATTGAGTATACACCTAGGACTGGAATACTGGGCTGGAAATATGTACTGTTTTCGGTCATAAATGACACATGATCATAAATCGACATACCAAATCTTCTGTATGATTTTTGTACCTGAAAAAGGCACTTCCAAATGTGTTTTAAGCAACACTGTCAGTGAAATACATATATAGGCTCTCAAAGAAATTACTGAGAAGGAAAGAGTAATTAGTTCTTACCTAATTTCATTGAATCCGGCACTCATCATGCTCTAGAAAGTGGCCACAGGGTGGGAGAAACCATAACAAACAAAACCACAACCTAGAAATGGAAAACAATTTCTATAGCATTCCCAAACTGGTTAGACATATACATAGGACAAGTTTTTGTCAAAAATATGCATATGGGGCTTCCCTGGTGGCGCAGTGGTTAAGAGTACGCCTGCCGATGCGGGGGACACGGGTTTGTGCCCAGGTCCGGGAAGATCCCACATGCCGCGGAGCGGCTAGGCCCGTGAGCCATGGCCGCTGAGCCTGCGCGTCCGGAGCCTGTGCTCCGCAACGGGAGAGGTCACAACAGTGAGAGGCCCGCGTACCGCAAAAAAAAAAAAAAAAAAAAATGCATACGTGTGCCCAGTAGTGGCATAGCTGGGTCGTATGGTAGTTCTATTTTCAGTTTCTTAAGGAACCTCCATATTGTTCTCCATAGCGGCTGTATCAATTTACATTCCCACCAACAGTGCAAGAGGGTTCCCTTTTCTCCACACCCTCTCCAGCATTTATTGTTTGTAGATTTTTTGATGATGGCCATTCTGACCGGTGTGGGGTGATACCTCATTTGCCACCACCTAGAGGGGTGGGATAGGGAGGGTGGGAGGGCGACACAAGAGGGAGGGGATATGAGGATATATGTATACGTATAGCTGATTCACTTCGTTATACAGCAGAAACTAATACGACACTGTAAAGCAATTATACTCCAATACAGATGCTAAAAAAATATATGCATATGTAAACTTTTAATCCTAAACCCACTTTGGGGCAGCCCTTCTCAGCTCCAGGCCAGACTCTCACCACCCCTTACTACTGCCTCTAAGTCTATTTATAAACTGTTGTACAGAATCTTTTCACATGTATGCTAAGGATAGAATTTTTATGAAGCAGGACAGGACGTTTAAAGATGTAAGAGTTCCCCAGAGGTCATAAGTAACTACTCCAATCTACAACTCCATTCTCCACAGAAAAAAAATGACCCTTATTTGTACACATTTACAGGAATCCCAAATCGTTTGTTGCCTTGCCATTCCCTGGCCAAACAGAATGAAGCTGCATCCACACAGCGCCAGGACGATGCTTTGAATGGACACAGAACACAGCTATTTGGCATTTGCAGTCACTGTTTTACTGACTGGAAGAGAAAAAAAAAAAAAAAAGGTCGAATTCATTTACAATGGCCTTTTAAATGTTGACCCGGTCTAAGCCTTCTTGAAGGGCCTCAAGCCTGTTAAAGGAATTTGAAAAAAATCTACAGACAAACGTGGTTAGGGGCATTTCTCTATAAAAGCCAGTTTTTAAAAGGGAAACATATGTCTAGCCACTACCCCTGCCCCTCGTTCTTGCTTGGGGAGAAACTATTAGTGATTTGGATTGTCAGTGTGATAGCACTCCACCTACCAAAAGAACTGCATTTACTTGAAATGATGCTAAATGGTCATTATCCAATTGGCCCCTGTCAGATTTCTTAATTGTTCTAAAAGGCAAGAATACTTGATTCAAAAACAACCACTATTGGAGCAAAGTTATCAAATTATAACATATTCTAAAACTTTTGGATGCCATTTGCAGCAACATGGATGGACCTAGAGATTATCATACTAAGTGAAGTAAGTCAGACAGAGAAAGATAAATATCATATGATATCACTTACATGTGGAATCTAAAAAGATGATATAAATGAACTTATTCACAAAACAGAAACAGACTGACAGACTTTGAGAACAAACTTATGGTTACCAAAGGAGAAAGGCAGGGGGAGGGGGAGGGATAAATTAAGGGTTTGGGATTAACATACACACACTACTATATATAAAATAGATCATCAACAAGGACCTACTGTATAGCACAGAGAACTCTACTCAATATTCTGTCATAAACTATATGGGAAAAGAATCTGAAAAAGAATGGATATATGTGTATGTATAACTGAACCACTTTGCTGTACACCTGAAAATAACACAACATTGTAAATCAACTATACACCAATGTACAAAAAAATTAAATTAAACAAATAAAAAATAAAATTTTGATAGTTCTCAGTCACAATGTAGAATGATTTTGCTCTATGTTTATTTTGCAGAAACTAATTTACTTGATATCTTATGGTCTGATTGGAACGAGATTTAAATAGCTGTCCTGAAAAAGAAAGCAGTAGTATCAAAGGTGAGAATGTTATCTGCAAAGCTATAAATTTATAAGCAGCCAACCTTGCTACCCAGTGTTTCTCACTGCCATCACCTCATCTCACTGATGCCTGAAAGGTAATAAGAGTCGGATGTAGGGAGGCCATTCTCCATGGGCCTCTCGTGTTTCCACCTATCGTCTGCACAAAGGCATTGGCAGCTTTTGTTCTGTACTATCTTATCAAGGATGTTGGTAGAGCCTGGGAGAATAGAGATAGTATCTTATTTCTCAAGAGCAGATTCGTTTCCTGACAAAGATAAAAATATCATCTCCTTCTGGGGCAATGTTTGGGCAGGTTGGCTATTGGTCCCCTTATAAGATTGGGGCTTCCTCAACTCAGAGTTCCTCACTGTGACACAAATTCACTGTGTACCTGGCATCCACCTGGACCCGCCTCTGCATTGCCCCACCCCCTCTGAGACTCGGGGTGGGTGACAAGGGGCAGTGGTGTGACCCTGAGGCCCAGGCTACCTGTTGTCCCGTGGGTAATAAAGTCCACCTCTGACCCAGGAGTCTCGTGTTTTTTACTGACATCTATGAAACTGTGACAAGCCAACTTGTTAGCTTGCAAGTAGGGGAACAGTTCTTGACGTCTGTAAACATCTTCAGGTAAAAGTATTCCAGAGTCATCCCACAAGTATTCTGTGCCTAAGAAAAAAAGAAAAGTACCAAAAATATAGGCTACATCAGGCCACATTAGGAATCAGCACAATTTTAGGGAGGCACCAAGTGCCCGAGAAGAAGGGGTCATTCAGTACACTTCCTTGCTTAGGACAGAAGCCCAGATGTGGTCTCAAATCTTTAACTCAGTGCTTTGGGCAGCCGCTGACATTCAGCCTCCTGAGGAGGCAAAAATCGGGTTCACACCATTGTTATTTCAATGTTAATATATACACTCGTGAGGCTGGAGGTCGTGGTAGATGCTGGTGAAGGTAATCTAGTCTATACAGCAGACAGGCAGCACCATTCAGTGGTAAGAAATTTGGACAGCACTCAGGGCCTGTGGCAGGTTGAAGATCTTGGTGTTGTTGCAGACCCAGTCTGCACAGTCTGTCCTTTTCTCTCACAGTGCTTCACAGCCTGGAGACAAGATGGAGAAAAGAAAGCAGTTGGCTTGACCCAGATTGCGGCTCTGCCTGGCGGCTGCGGCAGAAAGACACCAGAGCACGGGCCTTGGGGAGGCAGTGGCAAGGGTGTCTTTGAAGGTATGGTGGGCCTCGGGGTCTAGGTTGTGTTTTATTAGAGAGGAGAGTCAAACAAGGAAGAAACCAAGAGATGGGGAGAAAATGGAAATGTCAAGGGAATGGGGGTTTCATTTTAAAAAGGTCAAAGGATAAGCATGGGGAGATTAAGAAGAGAAAGCCAGATCAATCAGGAAAGTTTGATGTTGGAGTTCAAGAGTTCAGAGGTGATGATCAAGTTCAAGGGGGGCCACAGGGCAGAGACTGAGGAGGAGAAGATGGTTACTGGAATAGAGGAGGTCAAAGAACCATGAGGGCAGGTTCTGAATGGGTCATTTGGCTATATGTCACCACGATGGTTGATGGCTATGGCTAGAAGGACGGAGGTCCAAAGAGTTATTTAACTCTCCTTCAAGGAACAGTGGCCTTTACGTGCAAGTAGAGAAAGAAGAGACTGTGGACAAGAGTTGGAGCAATGAGGATGCTGCCCTCAACTCCAGCCCCTGAAAAGCGTGCAGTGGGGGAGGATGAGCAGCTTCATGTGATCTGGACGCAGGGGGAGCGGTGGCCCTGGGAGAGCTCAGTTCAGCTAAGGTTGAGAGACGGAGTCTGTTTACCAGACAATGGAGTATGTGTGATGGGGAGGGGGCAGAAACGGTGGGAGTTAGTGTCCAGAGGAGGGAGCCCATAACAGTGAGGGGATGAGAGAGTGGGAGAGGATGGATGACAAGGGGCAGCTGCATGCTGGGTGATGGCCAGGGTCAACATTTATGGGAGTCATGGCTGAATCATCTGACCTTAGTTTCCCCAAAGGAACCCAAGTATGATGCCATGCTACTTCAGGCTGGAGGTCCATGATGCTATTGGCCATTGACTGGAATTCAAAATAATATGTTGGTATTTAAGGTCCAAGAAGTTAATCCCAAACACTGTGGTCTTGTGGTAGAAATGGCAGGGAAGCCCACCAGTGGTCAGGGAAGAGTGGTCACCTGACTTTGGATTGTGTTTCGTTTGAAATGCTAGATAGGCCAAGAGAGGTTTATTTTTGTCTTACTTAATGTCAAGCAGTGACCAGTATGGGATGGGGTAGACATGCCACCATGTCATCAGGGACTCAGGCTTCCTCAAGCTATGTACTCCTCCATAGGTTGTGGCCCTTGCCCTCATGGTCACAAGGCAGCTCCCAGAGCTCCTGCCTTCACAGCCACATTGCAGGCAGTAAGGAGGAAGGGAAATGGCAAAAGGGGCTGCTGACCGAGAGCCTTCTTTAATGATCCTTCCTGGAAGCCCCACCAATGACTTCAGCGGGCTCCCCGATTTGAAAGAGAGGTTGGGAAATACAGCCTTTTAGCTGAGCACATTGCATTCCCCCCATGTATATGGTTATACTAGTAAGGAAAAAGGTGAGAATGGATATGGGGTAGGCAACTAGAAGTCTCTGCTACAGATATTACAGAAACATGAAATATTTTTATTCAATTTAACTCATCTTTGTGTATTGATTTTCTCCCCCATACGTAACATAATTGCAGGCCTCCCTATTTCATTTCTGGTTCAATATCTCTTCCTGTAACCTGGATTACTGGGGCACTGTCCTTCACTTCAAGGTCTCCCTTCTATTTTCCTTTAATCTAAGCCAAACTATGCTCTCAAATCTCCTTGGTCACTGAAGACATGGGGCCTGGGGCTGGGGGGTCCTTCTTCAAGTCCTAGCACAGTGTTAGAAACCACCTGTCTCAGTTAGCTTTTGCTGTATAACAAACCACCCCAAACTTTCACATCTTAACACAACTATTTTATTACCTCTTGCAACTCTGTGGGCTGATTTGACCGAGCCAGGTAGTTCTCCATCTGGTCTTACTAGAAACACTGTTTTGGGGGTTTCTGTAACTAGAAGTTATTCTAACATATACAGCTACAGTGCTGTATAGACTCTATGGCCAAAGAACTTCACACTAAAGGAAAACAATGTATTTTTTTCCCACCATCTAAAGAGGTTGTATGTGTTGGTTGTATTAAAGAGAACATTGTTGAAGAAGGATTACTTAAAAAAAAAAAGACAAGGAAGAAGGATTACTCAGAGTTTCAGTATAAAAAAACTCTAAGAGGGCTTCCCTGGTGGCGCAGTGGTTGAGAGTCCGCCTGCCGATGCAGGGGACACGGGTTCGTGCCCCGGTCCGGGAAGATCCCACATGCCGCGGAGCAGCTAGGCCCGTGAGCCATGGCCGCTGAGCCTGCGCGTCCGGAGCCTGTGCTCCGCGACGGGAGAGGCCACAACAGTGAGAGGCCCGTGTACCGCAAAAAAAAAAAAAAAAAAAAAAAAAAAACTCTAAGAGTAAGGCTACAAATCTTAAAGATTAGTAAGTGGACACCTTCTTGCTTTCCTTCCTTTTACAGCTCAATGCCTTCATTGCTTTCGGGCTAACAGGCAAATATCTGGGGAATCTTCTGTCTGGGAGCTCTCTTGAACCTCTTTCTGACCTAGAATCTTAAAACAGAATATACTTTCATCCTCAGGGAATACACTCAGGATTCATTACCACACAAAGCAGTTCTTGAATTCAGAAGAAAAGAGAAACAGAAAAGGAGGCATTAGTCTTTTTTGGAACCTGGGATCCGGGGTGGTTTAACATGGAAAACACCCTGGAGGGGCTGAGGCTGGTGATGGGCTCTGCTCGGTCACCAGGGACAAGGGCAGTTTCTCCAGCTCATGCAGAAAACTTAAGCTTAATCTCTCTACAGAACTTTCCTTCAACTGTCTATTTTGCATTTTTAGATCATAACCACACAACTCTGAAAATCTCCTTTCATGAGTGTGCCTGTAAAAAGTGCCTCCACGAAGGAAAAAGGTAGAGCCAGGCAGATCCACCAGGGGGCACTCTCTGGGGTCTGGGGGTGTGCTTCATGCAAAGCTGGGCGTCCAGACAACCGTGCTGGCAGGACAAGTGGGCTTCCTTGGCCGGGAGCAGAAGGAGGGTCTGCATCAAATAGGGAACCCCCCAGGCAAGGGGAGAGGCCTGACACTCCGCGCGTCCCACAGCAGCAAATTGGATTTCGTATCTGTGGAAGACTAAGTTTCCAGACCTTATAGAGAGCCCCGCTTCTTAGGACTTAAAGCTGACCCCATCTTACTTAAGGCGTGGAACTGTCTTCCCTTTTTCTTTCATTTGCCAGGAGAAACTACAATGCACTTTTCATAAGATGTATAAATTCACAGAAGTGATACAAAACACATCTCCCAGAAGGCTTTGCTCCTCCTGCACATGGCTTGCCAGCGCTTTCTCATCTCTTTTCTCTTCCTCCAGCCCCTCTTTCTTTCTCTCTTCATTCCTCTTTTTTGTTCCATGAGGGTTCGCATCTCTGGAAATGCTCTCTTCAGAGTTGAAGGGCTGCGAGTCAACCTTAGGGGCAGGAGTCCCTCCAGGTTCTGCGATGTTTTTCATTTTTACCTTCTTTTTCATGTTATTTTTGTGAGCAAGCAACTTCTTGATTCTGTCTTTGATGGTACCAGGTGCTCTGAGGAATTCCTTCACAGAATTTTCAGGGATAACTAAAACCAACAGTAAAAGAGAAGTTCCACATTGGCCAATAATTAGATCTCTCACGAAAAATGGAGCATTTAAAAAGCGTCAAAGTGCAGTACATGAATGCTTCCAGCATCAACACAGGGCTTCCCTGGTGGCGCAGTGGTTGAGAGTCCACCTGCTGAGGCAGGGGACATGGGTTCGTGCCCCGGTCTAGGAAGATCCCACATGCCGCGGAGCGGCTGGGCCAGTGAGCCATGGCTGCTGAGCCTGCGTGTCCAGAACCTGTGCTCCGCAACAGGAGGGGCCACAACAGTGAGAGGCCCGCGTACCGCAAAAAAAAAAAAAAAAAGACTGACGGACATGAAAAAGAAACTTATGATAACTAAAGGGGAAAGGGAGGGATAAATTAGGAGTTTGGGATTAACAGACACACACTACTATATATAAAATAGATAAACAACAAGGACCTACTGTATAGCACAGGGAACTATATTCAATATCTTGTAATGGGGCTTCCCTGGTGGGACAGTGGTTAAGACTCCGCCTGCCAATGCAGGGGATGTGGGCTCGAGCCCTGGTCCAGGAAGATCCCACATGCCATGGAGCAACTAAGCCCACGCACTACAACTACTGAGCCTGTGCTCTAGAGCCTGCGAGCCACAACTACTGAGCCCGTGCACCACAACTAGTGAAGCCCGCGTGCCTAAAGCCCGTGCTCCTCAACAAGAGAAGCCACCGCAATGAGAAGCCCGCACACCGCAACAAAGAGTAGCCGCTGCTCACCGCAAGTAGAGAAAGCCCGCACGCAGCAACAAAGACCCAACGTAGCCAAAAATAAAATAAATAAATTTATACCAAAAAAATCTTGTAATAACCTATCATGGAAAACAATCTGAAAAAGAATACATATGTGTGTGTGTATGTATAACTGAATCACTTTGCTATACACCTGAAACAAACACAACGCTGTAAATCAACTATACTTCAAGTTAAAAAAATACAAACCTTATGGATAAGAACAAACTCTCCTTTGACCATCATCCCCAATTCTAGAGCTCTCCCCAGAGCTAAGCACTGTTATCAGGGTGGAAATCATCCTTCAGACTTTGTCCACACTATTCATTTTGGTTCATGCAAATGGACTCATGCTCTCTGTACTATTTGACAACTGCTTTTTTTATTCATGAATGTCTGGAGATACTGTCATGTTTGTATGCATAAGTAGTTCTACCTTAAAAAATGTATCTCTAGGGTGATTCTTCATACTCCTCAGAGGATCAATGACCACTGGGGGAAAATGTTAGTGTAGAACTTGAGAGGTAGAAGAAAAAGGTCTTTTAGCCCAGCATCTTTGTTTTGTAGATGAGACAACTGGGCAACATTAAATGACTTGCCCAATGTAACTCAGCTACCCAGGGGCAGAGCTAGATTTGAGGGTAAAGCAGATGAATGAGTCTTTTTCCAGTCCTATTTCCATGACATGTTTCTTCCTGCTTTAGGGTTAAGGGTTACTTTTCTCTAACTGCCTCAAATTCCTCGAGATCTAGAGTCTAAAGATGCATGCCCCCTTTCTGGGGATCAAATAGTGATAATAAAGAGTATTCAACTACACACTACTATATATAAAATAGATAAACAATAAGGAGCCTACTGTACAGCACAGAGAACTATATTCAATTATCTTGTAATAACCTACAATAGAAAAGAATCTGAAAAAGAATATATATGTATAAATATATATATAAATAAATATATATATATATATAAATCACTTTGATGTATACCTGAAACTAATACAACATTGTATACCAAGTATACTTCAATAAAAAAAAAAAGAATATCCAAACTGATGTGAAAAAGTAATTTAAGGGAATTCCCTGGAGGTCCAGTGGTTAGGACTCCACACTTTCACTCTCGAAGGCCCAGGTTCAATCCCTGGTTGGGGAACTAAGATCTGCAAGCCATTTGGTGCGGCCAAAAATATTAAAAAACTTATTTAAAAAGATTAAAAACCCCGACCTTTAAAATCAAATATATTGTCCTTTTATAAAACATCTAGGCATGTGGTAGTCTAAGAGTAAGCAAAAAGGGTCTAATACCATTGAATCAATTCACTCAATCCTACAACGTGGATAGAGTTCAGAGGGAAATGAAATAAGGGAGTAGGCACCAATTTCAGTGTCCAAAAAGAATATTACAAAAAGACATTGGATTGAGAGTTTGTTAGAATATTTTTCTTGGCAATATTTTAATCTCTTCTGCTCAGTTCCTTCTCCAACATTTGGCTGATTCGTTCTGTACCAAAATGGTAGAAAAATAAATAAGAAGAGGTCCACAATATTTTGTGTAATCAAAAGGAAAAAGAAAAATGCTTTGAAAATATATATACTCCTAATTAATACATTGCTCTTACTTTGAAATCAATCTAAGTTTGTGATGACAAGAGGTACATTTCTCTTTTCAATGAAATGTTCTAGTTATTTATCAATGTGACAGCCTGTAGTTACAGGTTCGAAACCAATGACTACTAATACAAATAATCCATCATTATTCATCTTCGTGAACTTCAGATGGCCTGTTTCAGCTGATTTGCCAGAAGTTGCATAAGCTCTGACTGTAATGTGCATATATACACCTTCCTCTGAAGGCCCCACTGTGCAATTCTGTCTAAGGGTCTCTGATTCTTTTCCCAGGACCCAGCATGAAAAATTAACAGGAAATACCCATTCCCTGGAAATTTCCTTTATGCAGTCAGTAACCTAACACGGAAGACCTTTAATAAATAAGGAGGAGAGGGTTTCAATCCACACCAGGCAAACCTAAACATCTGCCTTTGCTTTCTGTTTTGAAGTTTTGATTTTTCCTATTGAAAAAAAATAAATCAAACCATCACAACTTTTGTGGTGCCAACAATTTCACTCCTTCAGTATGTAAAGAGCTGGGGCAAGGATAAAGCAAACTATGCATATGCACAACTATGAATGGATAGATTTGGCTGTATCTAGGTGTTGTTATTTCAAATAAGACACAGCTGATGACTGTTTCTCTTGAAAATTTCTTGATTAGCACAACATCTTTTTTGAGGATACACAAACGTGGGAGGAAGCTGCCACAGTAGGAGGATCTGGCACATTTGGGGATCTCAGACATAAAAACAGGGAATTCCACAGTTTTCAGATTCACAGGCCAGTCTTCTGTAAATGAGGTTGACAATTTCTCTTTCGGAGCGATCTGAGATTTCTCTAAATATCCACTTTGTCAACAACTCTACCTACCTGAAAATCCTTGCTTTGCTTAGAGAAGACCACTATGATGTGAGAACATCTTTCCCAGGAGGAACATGACTTTGACATTCATTTACCTGTGCCAAGTTCACCACATGATCTCCTATCACCTGTCAGGGGAAACTCTCCTCTCATCTGAGCTTTAGACGTGGTCATGGGCGGAGAGGCTTAATCATGAACAAGGAACATACTGCATCGTGAGGTGCAGGCATCAGGAAGGGGCTGGATAGCAGAGAAGCTGACCTAGGAGAGTTTGCTGGGGAGGAGTCCAGGAGAGGTGCCCACCCCAGAGGAGTAGCCGTGGGTCCTGGACACACTTATCCTGCCTTCAGGCACACAGCCCTGGAGGCCTGTTCCCTGGGTATGACTCCCAAGTCCCCACAACTTCTAGTCCTATGTCCTCAAGGCCATATTTAACTTCTCTTTGCCTCAGTCTCCCCATTTATAAAGCTGGGATAAGAAGAGGGTACTTGTGAGGCTGAAGTGAGTGATCACATATCAATTACTAAGATTAGTGCCTGACATATATTTGGCCTGTGTTTGCTATTATTTTTAGATTTCATCACCAGAACGTTGAAAATCTTCTACTGAGTTAAAAAAATTTATTCCAGGCCATACCTCCAAACTTCTGTTTATGTTATTACTGAAAGAAAAAATATTCAACGACCTGGTTGTAGCGATACCTATGCTCTTGAATATGCTCTGTATAAACTGAATTAATAATGACCAAAGCATATTCCTCATGACTAAAGAAGCTGCTTTCCAATGGGAACGATTGTTGAATTTTGATAAAGAAGCCATTGCCACTATTACTCCTATTACTAGTGCATGGTTATCAAATATTTAATAATTCTGGGCTGGAGCTAAGCCCTATATGTGAATGTTTATTGATTATATATGGATGATTTCATGTAATCATCAAAACAATATTATGGGCCAGATACTATTATGTATATTTTGTAGATGTGGAAACTGAGACACTGAAAGGTTAAATAGTTTCAGTCCACAGGCAGTAGGCTAGGGAGCCAGGAATCAAACCAAGGCAATTTGATTCCCGAAGCCACGCTCCTGGTAACTACATGACTTTAGGTCCTTTCCTAAATTGCCTGGTACTACCCAAGTCGGGTAGTACTAAAGTTTTGATTTCCTTAGAATGACACATAGCTGCTGTCAAATTAAGACCAAATTATCGAACAGTGTATTGTTAACACTAACATATGTTAGAACAGTAAAAAAAAAAAAAAAACATACATCGACATTTAGGTTGCTTTGTCCTTTGGGTACAGACGGTGCATAAAGATAACTGACTAACTCCTCTTCTGTACTGCCACGTGGGGCCTAAACTTTCCCCAAAACAATGAACTCATAATAAAAGTTGCTATGTTATTACATAATACAATTTACATGGATACAAATGTATTTTATAACATAGCATCTTATAATGCTGGATGCTGATTGGATGCAATTCTCTCATTTTTGTATGACTTTTCTTTGCACATAAGGGTGTATTTTTTGGCCATCCTTTAAGCAATGTGTGTTAAGACTTTAAGATCAATTTTTAAAAGAGGCATGGCTGTTTATTTTACAGAGAATCAATCGAAGCAGAATGGAAAGGACTGGGCAAGTAATACAGTGAATGACCCAAAGATAACTTTCTCTTGTATATGAATATTCTGGCGAAAGACTAAAGAAATGATTCTGCTGCAGAATGGATAGTAACAAAATGAATGATTTTCAGATATCAAACAGAACATTGTGATGCATTTGAGGTTTCCAAGAATCAGGAAAAATTTGTTTTACCCACCCCCCTCTACTAAACTTAGAGTTGGATGGTCAAAGAAAAACGTTAAGTTTTCTTGACATAAGAAATGTTTGGGGCTGACAAAAATATGCAAACAGCTCACGCAGCTCTATGTCAAAAAAACAAACAACCCAATCAACAAATAGGCGGAAGACCTAAACAGACGTTTCTCCAAAGACATACAGATGGCCAAAAAGCATGTGAAAAGATGGTCGACATCACAAATTATCAGAGAAATGCAAATCAAAACTACAACGAGGTATCACCTCACACCAGTCACGATGGCCATCATCAAAAAGTCTACAAACAATAAATGCTGCAGAGGCTGTGGAGGAAAGGAAACCCTCTTACACTGTTGGTGGGAATGGAAATTGATACAGCCACTATGGAGAACAGTATGGAGGTTCCTTAAAAAATGAAAAAGAGAACTACCATATGACCCAGCAATCCCACTACTGGGCATATACTCTGAGAAAACAATAATTCGAAAAGATACATGCACCTCAATGATCACTGCAGCACTATTTACAATAGCCAAGACATGGAAGCAACCTAAATGTCCATCGACAGACGAATGGAAAAAGAAGATGTGATACATATATACAGTGGATCATTACTCAGCCATCAAAAAGAACAAAATAATGCCTTTGCAGCAACACTGATGGACCTAGAGATTATCATACTAAGTGAAGTAAGTCAGACAGAGAAAGAGAAATATCATATGATATCACTTATATGTGGAATCTAAAAAAATGATACAAATGAACTTATGTAAAAAACTGAAACAGACTTACAGACTTCAAAAACAAACTTATGGTTACCAAAGGGGAAAGGGGGTGGGGGGAGGGATACATTAGGAGGTTGGGATTAACATATACACACTACTATATATAAAAAAGATAATCAACTAGGACCTACTGTATAGCACAGGGAACTCTACTCAGTGTTCTGTGGTAACTTATGTGAGAAAAGAATCTGAAAAAGAATGAATATATGTGTATGTATAACTAAATCACTTTGCTGTAACCTGAAACTAACACAACATTGTAAATCGCCTATACTCCAATAAAATTTTTTTTAAAAAAGAAATGTTTGGGTTGATGTAGGATTTATAATTTCTAAACACTGGGCTACAACATCGAAAACGCGGGTTGCAAACACCTACCCCCTTGCATGCTTAAAGACAGTGCCTTCATTTCGATGTTGATAACACACTGTGGTTTCAAGAGGGAGCAAATGATCGAGAAGGAAGAGGACACCAGATTTACTCTGGCCACTTCTTCCTAATCCCTTTGATTCTTTAGCTTGCGGGCAGGGGTGGGTACGTGGAGGTGAGTTGCCCACTTACTGACACAAGTGTTTTCCCAAGGCACCGTTTTTTTCTCTGCACGGCATTTTTTTCTTTTTTGCATTCACTTTTACAGGATTTCAGAGTCAAGAGGAGCTAGACCTTAAGGAATATGATTGAAATTGTGCTAATAACAGTCACAGCCTGAGCTAACTTTATTGAGCATCTACTATGTGCCCAGCTCTCTCCACCTATATTAGTTACCTCATTCAAATCTCACAATGAACCTATGAGAGAGCTACCGGGAGGAATGTGGGCTCCCCCAAAGCAGAACCCGAGAGGAGGATTTGGGTGCAAGTGGTTTACTTAGGAGGTGGTTCCAGGAGGCTGAAGTGGGGGAAAGGGCACAGTGAGATGGGAAGGGAGAAAAGTTGAAAAGGTACCTCCATGGACAGGTAATCACTGTGGGTGAGTGGGGCTCAGTCCTGCAGGGGACATCTGGGAACCATCATAGAACCCACTTCAGAACTGTTCCACTGCACAGGGGAAGCTGGGGGATTTACGCACAGACCCCTGGCTTTCACTGCTTGAGGACTGCCCCCAGGGGTGTGAACTCAGGGGTGTACCTGCCGGGGGATGGGCACCCTCTACAGGAAGCCACAAGGCCACGATGCAGACAAAGTCCATGGCACCAGGGCTCGGGGCATGCACAGAACTGTCACCCCGCATCATTGAAATTAGGGGTCTTCAAGGGACTGTGGCCTGGCCCCTTATGAGCACCCACCACAGGACCACCAGGAGCCCCATTTTGGATAGGAGGAAACTGAGTTTAGATGGGGGGAGCAACTTGTGAAAGGTCACAGCCAGCATGGGGCACAGCTCAGGTTCAAGTTCAGGCCTTCCTAGCCCCTCAGCCTGGGCTGCTGACCATTACATCACACAGCCTGAGACAAGTGAGGCCGGAACAGACATGTGCAAATTTGGTGGCGTGAAGGAGCCCTTGACCACTGATCCTATGTGGAAAGCTGACTTATTCCGTCTCTTCTCTGAGGGCCTCTCAAAATTATGGCGTCTTTCCCCCCATCCCGTCCATGCACAGCCCTGCACAGGCAGCCAGTCTCTCTCTCTTTCTTTGAATAAAGTTTCAGAAGGACACCATGGGTACATCTACACAGAGGGACAGAAACCATAGAATCAAGACTGAGTAGCCACTGAATCTCAACTCCAGCCCAAGGCGGGAGTCCCTCCCAGAGGCCCTGGTCCCCACTCCACGGGGTCCCCTGCTCCACTCTGAGATACACAGTGGGAAAATCTGTAAGAGAGAATGCAACCCCACCCACTGGCCTTCTTCGGCTTTGGGAAGGCAATTTTATTTTACATTCGTCAAGATATTTATAGGCACAATGTCTGCTTTTCAACACTTTTTTTTCCCTTCCAGGTTAAATGCTGCCCGGTTCTTTTGGCAGTTCTTCATAGAATGTGATTTCCAGACTCACTTTCTTTGCTTATATTCTTCTGTACATCATCTCGCCCAGCGCCACTGGGGTAGGGTGAACCTTTTATGGGTGTGGGGCTCAGTGTCCGTCATGGTGTGGACCATTCATTTTTCCCATCACTGAGTGGCTGCTCTGTTGTGTCACTGGGAGCATCAGCCAGATGGGGGCATGGGATGGGATACATGTCAAGGGACCATTTGTGACCGTATTTATTGGAACATGTGGGAACGCTGCTAAGGGGCCTGTGAGAGAGCAGGGTCAGGGCAGTTAACAAATCTAGGCACGTGATGAGCCAGTGCTAAAAGGCACATGATCAGAGGATAAACCTGGATGACTAAACACAGTGGGACACGGTTGGCCAGGGGAGGGACGGTGCTGTAATCGTTGCTGGCTTGTCTTGGTAGACATTCTGGGGTCTCACCATGATCTCTAGTTTTCTTCTCTTTTGGGATGCACAGCAGGATTATATATATATTTTGCCCCTGATTCCAAGCTGAATTAAGTAAGAGCTGGTGGGTGACTGTCCACACTTCCTTCCGTGCTGTGACAAACCCTACGGCCTCAGATTGATACCGTGGTACCATAAGACGGTGGGGCCTCTGTCAGCCTGGGTTCCTACGTGACAACACGGAGAAGAAACACCCTGACAGCTCTCTCCAGATATAGCATGAGTGACAAAGAAACTGTGATTGCTGTTGTAACTGTGGACAGCACTGACATTTTCTTGTTATACATTCGCTGTATCGATTTCAGAGTTTACCACCTGATCACTGAGGAATTCAGCAGCAAGAACCATGGGACTCGGCTAGCCAACAAAAAAGTGAATACAGGCTTGAGGAGCATGATAAAGTGACGTCAGCTCCATACTTCGTTTCGGTTGTGCGTTCTGGAAAAAGCCATGGTTAAAAACCTTCTGTGGTTCTGAGCCACTGACAACTCGGGCTTGCTCGTCACTGTGCCATCACCTAGCCTATCCCAAGAGATGCATTTGCTCAGTGTCACTTGTCCTCAAATCTTATTTTCGGTGTTTGAAAATATGTCGTGACCAGAAGAACCTCCAGAATGCTTGCTGTAGTTTAAGCACAGTGCCTATGGCTTCTGTGAAAATTGGAGATGTGGTTTGACTAGCCAAGAAGACAAGCCTGAGGCAGAGGTAAGTTTCCAAACACTGTGTGCACACATCTCACAGCCCCCCAACACACACCACACACACACACACACACACACACACACAGCGGGAGGAACAGGAAGTAGACATGGAGAGAATGCTTTATGGGGAATAGCAAAGACACCATGACCGAGTGCACTTACCAGAACACTGAAGTCCACTGCCAGCATATTCATCCTATATGTGCAATTGGTGAGGAGGGTGTAATTTTCTCCAGGTGAGTATGACTAAGTCTGCCTCAACCTCCAGTCATGATTTATAATATCACTATGATTAATAGTATATTTAGGTTGATGGATAGTGACATGTGGCATAAAACTGATCGGGGTGCACTTTTGTCATGTAAATAGCGTCAGGCCTGTTGTTCATGGAATGCCTTGTGTTACTTCAGACACTCAGAAGTGAAATGGGGAAAGTCCTACTTTTGTGACAAGGGCGATTTTCATGAGGGTGGATGCTGCTGGATTAAAGATTTTTGTTATTCTTTGACCAGAGTATATTAGATTAATGATAATAGCCATTATAAGTAGTATTGATGTGGTGTATTGTTTTAGGAAATATTTGTTGGATGCATATGTAGCTTATGGGTTCTGTAGCTTATCCTGTGGGTGGATAAGGAATTCTGGAAGGAAGGTATCCTCACCCAAGGAGAGCAGGTTCCTATATTTCTCCAACATCACATCCCTGTACAATTCCCATTGATCTTGGGCCAGGCATTCTCTCTCCTCTTGAGAGAAATCTATGGCCATATCCTGGAATGTCAGCAGTCCCTGAAATTAAAAGTACACATGCCATGTGGCCACGGGAAGAGTTCATGATGTGACCCAAGAAGAAAACAGCAAGTTAAGAGAACTGGTTTTAATTTAGAAGAGTGTCTTCAATTATCACACATATATATATATATTACAAAGTAACTTTCTCTACCTTACTTCTAACTACAAGAAAAGAGTATGTATGGCATGTGATCCACAAAACCAGTATAGAGACTATACTTATCTGGAAAAGAAATGATAAAATGATGGTTTCAACACAGGCATATGCATTTCTGAGTGTTTTATTTATATCAAATTGGATAAAATATGTGTATTTCTCAGATAGAAAAGACATGTCGAGGTGGGAATGTACCTTTCAACTAGTCACGGGTACACAAGTACACTGGGGAGATTGTAAAAGTGCAGATTCTGATTCAGTAGGTCCGGTGGGCCTGAGTTCTATTTTTTTAAGAAGCTCATTTTTAACTAGTGATGCCACAGTCTCTGATTCATTAACCGCAATTGGGAATAGCAGAGACATAATAAGGTCAGGTAAAAATTCATAGTTAACTTTGAACTTAAAGTGTTTTATGGATTTTACACCTTTAATAGGATACTAAGCACAGCAGCAACAATCATTTGTGAATATTTACTGTAGACCGTGTATCTTTCTAACTGTTTTGTGTAGGATTCCAGGAAAAAGGCCTGGGCTGCGGTCACAGTGGGCGGAGCCCCCAGGCCGGGCCGCCCCTCCAGGACCCCCGTTGGGGCCCTGCGCTCCTGGCTGCTTCTTCCCCCGGCGCCCCCCTCCCTCCCTCCCGGCAGGCCTCGGGGCAGAGCGGTCCCACCCCCTGCGCCTAGAACGGAGCCCGCGTTTCCGCAGAGCTTGAACTCCGAGCTTGAACTCCCGGCTCGGGGTCTCTTCCTTCCGCCGTCACGGAACTGACCCGGAAGCCGAGGGGAGGGCGGCCTCACTGAGGCTGCCGGCTCTGGAGGGGCCCCGGCGGCCGAAGCCGCGACAGTCGTGGGGACGGCGGGCCGGTAAGTGGGCGCCGACCCCTCCGCCTGGTCCGGTGCCCGGGCGGCAGCGCAAGACCAGCTTCTGAGGGGCAGGGGTTCGCTGCCACCCGCCGCTGCTGTGTAGAAAGAGCGGCCCCCAGCGCCTGGTCCCGGGGAACTTCGGTCCCTCCTCTCGCCCCTGCCCTCGGCCTGGCTTGCGGGGCCTGGGGGGCGTGGGGAGGGGGTCGGCCTGAGCGTCCTGAGGGGAAACGGTTCAAGGGAGGCGCACGGTCCGTCGGCAGCGTCAGCGCCCCTCCACCTGACTGCGGGGAAAGCGGCTGAAAACTCCTCCTGAGGCTCGCAGGCCCCTTATTCAGCAGAGTCCCTCTGCGCTCCTTCCTCCCTGAGCTAAAGTACCGTGGGGGGGGGGGAACAGGGCAGGGGACTGAGGCAGGTAATGGGGAACATTAAAAGCTGATTTTTAACTAAGGAAAACCAGCTCTCCCAACGTGAGGAATGTAGCGCTTTTCTTTGTATGCGAAGATGCCAGAGTCTGGGCTCACTGAAATCCTGCCTTTCATTTGCACCTCAGCTCTCTGGGGCCTGCATTCTGTATTTGCATATCCTGAGTTCCTCAGGGCCCCCGCGGCTCACACTGGAGGGCTGCAAGTGCTGATGACTGGGACGTCCTTTGTTTACTGAGATGGCAAGAAATATTCCATTTCTCACAGGCTCGAGGGGCAGAGAGTGAAAAAGTGTCAGAGAATCTCACTCAGCATGTACTTTGGTTTACATATAGGTAATATTTATACTTAACTGCTAATAGAGGTTCTCAAGTCCAATCAACTTGTACTACTGCCCTCTATGTATTAATTTCATCAAAATCATAAAATAAATGCCTGTAGAATTGACTTAATCCATTTAAATAGGATAATGATTTTTAAAGGAAACATAATAGAAATATAACAACAAAACCTTTACCGCTAAAGGCATGGGTCTGGAACAGCCTAAATAAATGTTCCATTGTTAAAATATTGAAAGATGTGTTCAATAGAAATATCAACAAAAATGACAAATAATAAGGGCAGCAGAATGTTGAAATGTTCTGTCTTTATTATTAAAGTGGCAGGAAATCATTTATTAGTAGGCACTGGGGGCAGAAGATGCCTGATTTTATATCTTTGTCATATTTGTACAGTTGTTTCAACAAGTAGCTTAAAGACAAAATGGAAAAACAAGGAGGTTTGTGCCTGAGATCACGTTGATGTGAAACCAGGGATGGCCACCTTGTGCCAGGTGAGTTAAGTTTACCTGGCAGGTAGACCACAGAGCTCCTGAGAAGCAAGGGTTGGAATTTTTCTGCTGGGTGCCCCTTAGGTTCTGTGACTTGACTGATTGTGAGTCATGTTTCAGGAAAGACCTGATCACAGGAAAAGGGTGGGAATAGTGTGATTTGGGGAGCAGCTAACAACATTCATCACGGCTCATGGCCTGAATGAATTTTAAAGAAACAGGAAAACAAATGCTTCTTATGGAATCAGAGAATGTGAGGGCTGGACAATCCCACAAAATGAGGAACACCCGTCCCATTTTCCAGATGAGAAAACAGAGGCCCAGCAAGGTGAAATCCCTCACCCAAGTTGCACCCGTCTCTCCTCCCTACTACATGATTCATGAAAGCAGGACTCTTCCTGTCGTGATCACTGCTGAACCCCAAAAAGGGCCAGGTATCTAGCAGCTGCTCCAAAAATTTTGGTTGACTGTAGGAACAATGCTGTTTCTTTCTTTCTCACTCTTATTCAGGATTGTGCCAAGAACTCCCTAGTTTGCAATGTAATTCTATAAATGTAAATATTAATTGAGTTTTGTTGTGATGAGGACTTAGGCTTTCAAGGTAACAGACTTGGTTCAGATCTTGGTTCTGCCACTCAATAGCTGTTTGGCTTTGGGAAAATTACTAAACCTCTCTGAGCTTATTTCCTCCTTTGTAAAGTGGGGATAAATGTATCTGAGCCAGCAGAGCACCTGCATGAGAGATGTGCACTAAATATTGGTCTTTCACACTCTCCCACGCCATCTCTCTGTTCTTCCCAGAGAAGTTGTACAGAAGGATATAGTACTTTTTAAAAACAATTAATTAATTAATTAATTAATTTTTGGCTGTGTTGGGTCTTCGTTGCTATGCGTGGGCTTTCTCTAGTTGTGGCGAGCGGGGGCTACTCTTTGTTGCGGTGCGTGGGCTTCTCTTGTTGCGCTTGTTGTGGAGCGCCGGCTCTAGGCGCGCGGGCTTCAGTAGTTGTGGCCTTCAGGCTCAGTAGTTGTGGCGCATGGGCATAGCTGCTCCGCGGCATGTGGGATCTTCCCTGACCAGGGCTCAAACCCATGTCCCCTGCGTTGGCAGGCAGATTCTTAACCACTGTGCCACCAGGGAAGTCCGATATAGTACTTTATAAAGAGGGGTTTTAATTTATTTCAGATAGTGTACATTTTTCTTGTAGAAAAGATTATTCCACTATAGAAACATTAACACAATACCACTACAAATGCAGTATTCTATGGGTTAGATGTTATCAGTAATTTTATAAGTAATTGGGCAAAGGTCAAAGCACTAGGTACTGGGGAGTAAGAAGACTCAAATCTGGGGTGCCTCCCCACCCCAATTTCAAGAGCAGGGTGTGTTTTTCAAATCCATATTTCATCTGGTCTTTGCTTCTCATCCATCCTCTGTGTCTGTCTTTCTCAAGAAGGCTCAGATCCTCTGCTTTCACACCATCCCGGCTGGCTGTGCCCCAGCTCCCGCCCTGGAACCTCTGCATGCCTGGGTGTGCCTGCTCTCCCTGTGCATCACCAGCTTTGCCAGGGAGCTGCTGTATTGTGCACTGCTTGCTGTACCCCAGAGTACCTAGACCCTTGTGGTACATGAAGTACACCCTCATCACCATGAGTGCACGCCCATCCCCTTACCTTATATCCTGCCTCTAAGCCAGGCTTGGGGGTGACTACAGTGTGCGTTCAGCTATGTGAGCTGCTGGGATCAAAGTGAAGTTCCCAACTTTTGAAGTTGCAGGCTTGAGGGGCACACAGTGATTTAAAGTCGGGTCACCTGCCTTAAAGTGGGGCTGATTGATTTAAAGCCAGGGCAGCTGACTTAAACCCTGCTTCCCTCAGCTGCAGGACGAGACCAACTTTGGCGGTGCACGGGTTCGCTCCAAGCCAGCACTGCTGTTCAGGAAGAGCTTCCAGTAGCGCCTTAGTGCAGGGGGACTTGGTGCGTTGTCTTGCCGCTGCCCTCAGTGGGGGGCCACCTGCTCTTCTGGAGGAGAATCAGGGAGGGGGAAGTGCAGAGTCCCAGCTGGAGTTGCAGCACCCCTTGTCTGCTGGCAAGGAAAGGGGGGCGGGGCTCTGTGATGTCCTGGGGCTGCACTCACCAGGTCGACTCAGCCTCTCAGCCTCCTAACCTCCCCCCACACACCCCACAAGAGTCTCCAATAATTTGTAATTGTGCCTTAGGTTCTCGGTCTTCAAACTCATACCCAGGCTCCCAGGTCCCTTGAATCATCCAATTCCTCTGTGCTCTTCTATTAGATACAGTCCCAGAGGGAGGGGCTGGGGGATGGGACTGGAGGGACCCTGGCAGCACTGGCCTCAGCTGACTAAAGAGAGCCAGGGCCTGCGCTATCACACATGTGTGAGGACCCTTAAGGCGGAATCGAGGGGGCCAGTTAGAGGCAGTCCTTGCTGCCTCAAGTGAGTATGGATCACCATCGGGTGGGGAGCACGCTGACCCCTGAGAAGTACTGTTAGGAGGATGTGTTCCTCCCTCGGCTTCAAGGACGTGGGTGGGCTACAGGACTCCAGTTCCCCTTCAGGCCTCCAGGTCCGACTGCACCCCAGCGGCCTTGCAGACCTGCCTTTCTGTCCCAGAACTTGCCAGGCTCCAGGAAGAATCCAGACTGCAGAGATGGTGCCTGAGTGCTCCAGCTTAAGAAGTGCTGTCCCTGGGGACCCAACAGTGGAGGGAGGAAGGGTGAAGGGAGTAGGGGGGTGGGGTAGGGAGGGGTGGCTGCCCTGGGAAACGTTGAGAGAGAAATATCGCCCCCCACAACCCCTGCCCCCTGCAACTGACCCATTGATGCCATAGGATCTCAGGGCCTTTTAGTCAGATGCCTCTGCTTCTTTACTCCTGTGTTCAAAACTATGCAAAACCAACTCTTCATCCTCTTGCTGCCTTGCCAGGACTTTTAAAGCACTGTTCTTTTGAAGCTCTTCTTCCCTAAACTGCAGTTTGGAGCTGTCCCAGCTATTTAAAAGTGTTCTCCTTAAACTGAGCCTAAATCCTACTCTTTTGGGAAAACTACCTTCACTTCAGAGGAGATCGTCTTTTCTGTCCATTCCTTCTTTCTACTTCCCTCTTAAGAACCCCTGTGCTCAAAGAGCTTGGTGATTTATTTTTTGCTTGATGTCAAAAAGAAACCTTCCCCATGCACCCCAAAAAGCTTTCCTGGAACATAGGTGTTTCAAAACCATGAGAATGTTTTGCAGTTAGTATACCCTGGGTAGACTGCCTAGCAATCCCTCCAAGAGCCAGAGGTGAGCGACACCTTTACTTATTTGATTGGATGCCCTTCAAGTTTAGGAAGGTCCCATTCTTATGCCCCAGCAGATAAGACAGAGCCCTGGATGGCTGTAGCTGTGATGAGATAACTTCTGATGGTTTTATTTCCCTTACTGAGCTGCTGCTTCTAGGTTAAATTCATTTTATTACCTGTCCTATTTTTGTGTGTGTGTGTGTGTGTGTGTGTGTGTGTGTGTGTGTGTGTTAAGCGGGCCTCTCACTGTTGCAGCCTCTCCCGTTGCGGAGCACAGGCTCCGGACGCGCAGGCTCAGCGGCCATGGCTCATGGGCCCAGCTGCTCCGCGGCATGTGGGATCTTACCAGACCGGGGCATGAACCCGTGTCCCCTGCGTCGGCAGGCGGACTCTCAACCACTGCGCCACCAGGGAAGCCCTACCTGTCCATTTTTAAAGAAAGACTGACAAAGTCACTGTAATAGGTCAGGAGTCTGAGCTCAGGGTTGGTCAAAGGTACTCACAGGGAGGAAGGTGGATAAAAGTAGGTGGGTAAAATAGGAGGGTTGGAAAATACAGCCAGGACAACCGTGTTCACCGTGCGTGCTAATAAAGGCCAGAATCTCCTAATTTATCTCTGGTGGGAGGTTCTGATGGTTTCACAGGATCAAACTCAAATCATATTCAAACTAGGGGGCTTCCCAGAGGGCGCTGAAGCACCGGCAGAGCCCACCTGCACTCCCACTTTGGCACTCCAGGATCAGAGTTGGATTGGGGGATGGGGTTGCTGTAACCCCAAGGTGGTGAGCAGAGAGGAGGAGTTGATTACCCGTCTCCTCTGACTCTCTGGCCCAAATTGCCTGGCTTCACAGTGGGGACAGAGTTTTGCTTTCAGCAACTGAGTGGGCACTTCCAGGCTGGTGGGGTTGCCCAGTGGCCTGACAGTCTGACAGGCTGACTGTGGTGTGACCGCCCTTTGTTTCTCCAGAATCTGTACATCAGGAGGTGCATGGTTGCGGGAGCCCATTCACCGACCCCCCGCGAAGGGGGATGGCATCTTCCCTGGCTGTACCCTATGATCACCTGGTACTTGAAATGAATGCAAGTTTTTTGACTTCAAGGAAGAGCTCACATAACCCCTTCTGCCTCATAATGTGTGGGATTTACTATAATGGAAGGACATTATGAAGAACAGGTAGAAAACTCACCTGATGGTCTCCATGTAGGAGTTTATTTTGCACGAATCCCTCCTACATGAGTAGATAGCAGAGGTTTATTTTTGTTCCGTGTGTGTAGTTGTGGCAGAGGATGTAGGTATGGTGATTTGAAGCCCTCAAAGAAATATTCTCAGAATTCTCAAGACTTCTCTTGATTGGAACCGAAAGGGACCTGGAAAAGGAGGAAAAGAAAAGGAGGAGGGAGAACGAGTGACTGTTTCTCAGTAAATTCACCTTCCTGGTTGATTGTTCTGTCTTCTCATTACTTTTAACTTCTATGTATGTCTAATGGAATAATGTAGAAAGGCTGATTTTTATGCTTTAAAAGATTTTACATCACAAAGAAACTAGAAGTGGCTAACAGAACTTATTCAAATCAATGTTACATAGAGACTTTGATATTAAATTTGTATACTAAATGGGTTAATCCAAATTTTCTCTTTCTTTTTGAGTGAATATTTGTAACATATTTTTGTAGATAATAATTTATCCTAGATATACAAAATTGTGAGAATGGGTACCATTTTTCACCACTTAAATGAATAGATCGTACGCTTTAAATGCCAATGTTGTGTCTTACATGTTGTTTTTTAATTCCTTAATTTCTAAAACTTGTGTTTATTTAATTGATTTCTATCTAATAATCAGTGTCTCCCCTTTATTGTTTCTTACTTTATATTTTATTGATCTATAGTTAATTTACATTATTATATTAGTTTCAGAGATACAACATAGTGATTCATAAATGTTTAGGTTCTTCTCCATTTATACTTATTATAAAAGAGTGTCTCTCTTCCCCATGCTATACAGTATGTCACTGTAGATTATTGATTTTGTACATAGTGGATTCTTCCTCAGAATCACCTATCACTATTTTGCTCCTCCACCCTGTGTCTCCCTGCTGGTAACCACTAGTTTTTTCTTTAATGTGTGAGTCTGTTTTGTTGTTGTTGTTGTTGTTGTTGTATTCAATTTTTTAGATGCCACGTGTAAGTGATAACCTACCAGGCTTGTTTTCTCTGCGGCTTATTTTACTAAGCATAATACCCTCCAAGTCCATCCATGTTCTTGCAAATTTCATTTTTTGCCGAAGTCATCATAAAAAATCTTTTTTATCCCCTAACCTATTGATGAACACTTAGTTTGACTCTATATCTCGGCTATGGCAAATAACACTGTTATGAACATTGGTGTGCAGTTATTTTTTTGAAATAGTGTTTTTGTTTTCTTCTGATATACCCAGGAGTGAAATTGCTGGATGTTATGGTAGTTCTATTTTTAGTTTTTTGTGGAACCTCCATTCTTCTTTCCACAGTAGCTGCACTACTTCACATTCACATCAACAGTGTATAAGAGTTTCCTTTTCTCCACATCCTCACTAACCTTTGTTATTTGTGACCTTTTTGATGACAGCCATTCTGACAAGACTGAGGCGATATATCTCATTGTTTTGGTTTGCATTTTATTGCCGATTAGCTATGTTTAGCATCTTTGTGAGTTCTGGCTGTCTCTCTGTATTTTTTCCTTGGAAAAATGTCTATTTAGGTGTTCTCATTTTTTAAAAAAAGATTTTGGGTGTTGTTCTGATATTGAGTTGTATGTGCTATTTCTGTAGTTGAGATATGAACCCTTGCTTGGTCATCTTTTTGGTGTTAACCTCTTATCATGTGCAAATATTGTCTCCTTCAGCAGGTTGTCTTTTCATTTTGTCTTTGGTTTCCTTTGCTGTGCAAAATCTTTTAAGTGTAGTGAAGTCCCATTTGTTTATTTTTGGCTTTGTTTCATTTGCCTTAGTAGACTGAACCTAAAACTGTTGCTATCATTTATGTTGAAGAATGTTCTGTATTTTCCTCTAGGGGTTTTATGGTCCTACATTTAGGGCTTTATTCAGTTTTGCGTTTATTTTATATATGGTGTGCTAAAATACTCTAATTTTATTCTTTTCCATGTAGCTGACCAGTTTTCCCAGTACCACTTATTGAAGAGACAGTTTTTTTCTCCATATTGCCTGCTTTGTCATAAATCAATTAAATATAAGTGTGTGGGCTTCTTTCTGGGATCTCTATTCTATCCCAGTGATCTTTGTGTCTGTTTTTGCTCCGGTCCGATTCTCTTTGATTACTGCCGCTTTGCAGTATAATCTGAAGTCAAGGTGCGTGATGCCTCCAGCTCTGTTCTTTCTCAAGATTGTTTGGCTCTTTGGCGTCTTTGTGTTTCTATACAAATTTTTAAATTACTTTTTCAAGTTCTGTGAAAATGCTTTAGTATTATGAGAGGGATTGCATTAAATCTGTAGATTGTCTTTGGTAGTGTGGTTATTTTAACAGTATTAATGCTTCCAGTCCATGCACCTGCTATATTTTCCCATCTTTTTGTGTTGCCTTCAACTTCTTTCACCAATGGCTGATAGATTTCTGAGTACATGACTTTTACCTGCTTAGGTGTGTTTGTTCCTAGGTATCTTATTCTTTTTGGTGTGATTGCATATGGTATTGTTTTCTTAATTTTTTTCTTTCTGACAGCTTTGAGTTTTGTTTTTTCTTCTTTTTCTAATTCCTTCAGGTGTAATGTTACGTTGTTTATTTGATATTTTTGTTTCCTAAGAATAAGCTTGTATCACTATAACTTGCCCCTGTGAACTGCACTGGCTGTGTCCCATAGATTTTGGATCATTGTGTGTTCATTTTCATTTGTCTTGGGTATTTTTAGAATCCCTCTTTAATTTCTTCAGTGTTCCTTTCTTCCCCTTTTATTCTCTTCATCTGTGATGTGAGGACTATCTTTAATATTCTGTTTGGATTTCTTTCAGTTGTGTGTGTGTGTGTGTGTGTGTGTGTGATTATTTAAGTTGCTGAGCTCTTAATTTCACATGGACACTAACAACTCTGCATTGTTACTCTCCTCCCCCACAGTTACTGAATTTGACCTTATATTTTACATCTACTTGTTTTGTGTGTCCCTTAACTTCTTATTGTGAATATAGATGATTTTATTAGTGTTTTCTTTCATCCTTCCTACTAGCTGTGTACATGGTTGATTTACTGCCTTTGTTGAATATTTGTCTTATCCAATGAGGTTTTTCCTTTAGTAAGTTTCCTTTCCTAATTTTTATGTTTCAGTCGTGGCCTTTTCTTTTTCACTGAGACAATCCCCTTTAAGATTTCTCATAAAGCTGGTTTGGCGATGCTGATCTCTTTTAGTTTTGCTTCTCTGTAAAACTTAAGATCTCACCATCAAATCTGAAGGAGAGACTTGTTGGATAGAGTATTTTTGGTTATAGATTTTCCCCTTTCATGACTTTAAATATACCATGCCACTCCCTTCTGGCATGCAGAGGTTATCCTGAGAAGTCAGCTGATAACTTTATGCAAGTTCCCATGTTTGTAACTTGTTGCTTTTCCTTTGCTCTTTTTAATAGTGTCTTTTAATCTTTACTTTTTTGCCTTTTTTATTACAATGAGTCTTGGTGTGGTCCTCTTTGGGTTGATCCTGTTTTGGCCTTACTGTGTTTACTGGACATGGATGTCTGTTTTCTTTCCCAGGACAGGGAAGTTTTCAGCTCTTATGTCTTCAGGTATGTTCTACACTGCTTTCTCTTTCCTTTTTGCTTCTGGGACCAGTATAATGCAAATATTAGTACACTTGATGTTGTTTCACAAGTCTGTTCAACTTTCCTCATTTCATTTTAATCTACTGTTTTACCGTTCATCTTCAGTGATTGCCAGTACTCTGTCCTTCAGTTTTCTGATTCATTCCTCTGTATCATTTAGTCTACAGTAGTTTTCTTTTAGTGTAATTTCCATTTCAGTTATTGTATTCCTCACCTCTGTTTTGTTGTTCTTTAATGGTCTAACTCTTTTTTTAAAAAAAAATTAACTTCTTGCTCTGGTTGTCGGTTCTTCTCCTGAGTTCTTTGATCATCTTTGTAGTCATTACCTTGAACTCTTTGTTGAGGAGATTGCCTATCTCCACTTCACTTAGATCTTCTTCTGGTTTCTTATCTTGTTCCTTCATTTGGATCGTGTTTCTGTGTCACGTCATTTTTCTTAACTTGCTGTTTTTATTGCTATGTATGTAGTAGGTTCGTTACATTTCCTGACCTTGGAGAAGTGGCCTTTTGTAGGAGAGATCCTATGTGTCCCAGCAGCCCACTGTCCCCTGGTCACTAGAGCTATATGTTCAAGGTGTACCCCCTATGTGGACTGCTTGGGCTCTTCTGTTGTGGTGGGCTGACTACTGTGGGTGGTCTGGTAGGCTTGGCTGCCCCCAGAGTGCTTGTTTGCTAGACTCTGCCATGTATGGAGGCTGTCTGTGCTGCTTGGTGAGGCTAAATCATAAGGCAGCTGGCTGCACAACTCTGGGGGACACCAAATCTAGTGCTGGTTCACTTATGGGTAGAATTGCAGTCCACGTGATATCAGGGCTAGTGCCCAGTCGCTGGTCCTGCGGCTATGACGGCTACTGGGAGGAGGACACAGGTCCTGAGTTCTGTCTGCAGGGTCCAGGAGTCGCAGAGTTGGTGTTGGATCACTGTCCCTGACACAGCTCTCTGCAGGGTCCGGGGTATCCCTAATCTTGTGTTGGCATTCTGATGGGCAGGGTCAGGACCCAGCTGAGTCCATGGCTGCTTCTGGCCTGCAGGTGGGTGTTCTGGTCACACAGGCTGCCGGGTTGTGGTATTCCTGGAGCTGGTGCATGCCTGTTGGTGTAGGAGGCTGATCCTAAGGCTAGAGGACGTTTGCTGTTGGGTAGGTCCAAGCTCCATCCAGTCCCTGTGCAGTAATCACCTGCCGACAGGTGAGGCTGATTCCAAGTCCAGAGCAGGCTCACGTGTCAGAGGGGCCAGGGACTCTGGGGCTGGTGCCTGTCCACTGAGGTGTGGAGGCTGGTCCTGGGGCTTTTGGTGGCTCAGACCATGTCCAGGGGCAGCTGTGCATTGAGAGGGTCTGAAGGCAGCCTGTTTGCTGGTGGTTGGGGCTGTGCCCCTGCTCAGTTAGTTGCTTGGCCTGCAGCATCCTAGTACTTGTGTCTATGGTCCGGTGGAAATGGGTAGGGTTAGGTCCTGAGGCTAAAAAGATAGAGGAAGGATTCTGAAATTATGCTTGCTGGTACCAGTGGCCACGTGGTAGAAGGAGCTCCCCCAAATGGCTGCTGCCAGTGTCTATGTCCCTGAGGCTGTGCTGTAGTTGCCTCTTGCCTCTCTGGGAGACTCTCCAAGATCAGGACGTAGGTGTGACCCAGGATCCTTTCAAATGACTGCTTCTGTTCTGATAATCGGGTCATGTGGGATTTTGTGAGCATCTTTTTTTCTTTTTTTTTGCGGTACGCGGGCCTCTCACTGTTGTGGTCTCTTCCGTTGTGGAGCACAGGCTCGCGACGCGCAGGCTCAGCAGCCGTGGCTCACAGGCCCAGCTGCCCCGTGGCATGTGGGATCCTCCCGGAACGGGGCACGAACCCATGTCCCCTGCATCGGCAGGCGGACTCTCAACCACTGCGCCACCCGGGAAGCCCTGTGAGCATCTTTTAAGTGTGGAATCTCTATTTCCCACAACCCTCTGGCTCTCTGGAAAATAAGCACTACTGGTCTTCAAAGCCCAACTTTCTAGGAACTCTTCTTTCCAGCACAGGATCCCTGGGCTTGGGAGCCTGATGTTCTGTTCATACCCCTTGCTACCTGGGAGCACCTCAGAAATTGTAATTATTCTCCCATTTGTGGGCCACCCACCTGGTGGTATGGGTCTTGACTCTGTTGAGATTTTGCCCTTCCTTCTTGTCTTGCCGAGGTGCCTTCCTTATATCTTTAGCTCTAAAACATCATTTATGTTAGGTCCCGGCCTTTTTCATCAATTGCTGTTCTGTAAACAGCTGTGACTTTGGTGTGCCCATGAGAGGCATCAAGCTCTGGGTCTTTGAATGCTCCCATCTTGCACAATCTCTCCACTTCATTCTTAAATCATATTATTTAATTTTTCTTAGTATCTTATTTGATTAGCGACAGTTTGAAATTTATTATCACTCATGTTTACTTCTCCTGTTTTAAAAAATTTAATAGTGAATTCATTCATTTTGAAATGAAGGTAGTGATCTGTGAATTTCCATACCTCAAAAATCCAGGATAGGACAAAGGCTTTTCTACCTGTGTTACCCTCAAACTCTGCACCCGACCCCAGCCTGGGGATTAACCTCTTGCACCCATGCTCACCTTCTGTTTTTGGACCGTTCACCATCGCTGCATCTGTATGTGTGTTGACAAAGTGAACTCTAGTCTTTCCAGTCTTTGTGTTTTGTTTTCTGGATTAGGGAACAGTCCTCCTATGAATGTACGTTTACTGGTCTGCTGAAGTTCATATATAAACCTGTCAAGCACATTACCAGAATTGGAATTGCTTGTATATACACTTTGATAAATTTTAGAGACAATGGTAGAACAGAAGTAAATTGTATTTCAAATCCCACCATATTCTCACACCATGAAAACCCTTCCCTTTTTAATATATTTGTGTGTATTTTATCTTTATGCCCATAGTATATTTCCCAGAGATGGGTAAGTGTTATATTTCTTGCTAGCACATTTACCGTATTGTTCAAACATTTAGTGGTTAAACATGATCATATTTCCATGAACATGCAAATACAAGCTCTTCTCTCACACTGTCTTTCACTCCCTGCTGTTTTGTATTGCCCTCCTAATTCTCAGTCCTGGTCTTTCTTTATGTTCTTCATCAACCTGGATAGGTTATACTATTTTCTCCCTTATTCAAGGCTAATAGAATAGAATAGAACACCCAGAAATAAACCCTGATATATGGCCAAATGATTTTTGACAAGTTGCCAAGACTTTTCAAAGTAGAAAGGATAGTATTTTCAACAAATGGTGCTGAGAAGTCTTGTTGTCAACATGCAGAAGAAGGAAGATGGACCCTTACCTAACATCATATGCAAAAATTATTGGAAACGTATTAAGAAACTAAATATAAGACCTAATAAAATAAAAAGTCTTAGAAGAAGACACAGGACAAGAGCTTCATGGCTTTGGATTTGGCACTGTTTTCCTCAATATGAAATGAAGGAACAACAAAGGTACAGCTAACAAAAAAATAAACAATTTGCAGTACATAATTAAAAAAAACTGTGTATCAAAGAAATGTAAACAGAATAAAATGGCAACCCACAAGATAGGAGAAAATATTTGAAACCCATCTATCTGACAAGAGATTTCTATTCAGAATACACAGAGAACTCCTACAACTCAACAAAAAGCAAACACCCTGATTCACAAGATAGGAGAAAATATTTGAAAGCCATCTATCTGACAAGAGATTTCTATTCAGAATATACAGAGATCTCCTACAACTCAACAAAAAGCAAACACCCTGATTCAAAAATGGATAAAAGACTTGAATAGATGGTTCTTCAGAAAGATGTACAAATGACTAAGCACTTGAAAAGATGCTCCGTATCACTAAATGCATGTTTATATATTTGTGTGCATGCACACACACACAAGCACACAGACACACAAGCAGAAAACAAGTATTGGTGAGGATGTGAGGGAGTTGGAAGCATTGTGCTCTGTCAGTGGGAATGTAGAATGATACAACTGCTTTGCAAAAGAGTATGGCAAGTTTTCAGATATTGAAAAATAGAATTACTACATGATCCAGGAATTTTACTATGAGGTGTACCCAAAGGAATTGAAATCAGGGTCTTAAAGAAATATTAGTACTCCAGTGTTTATAGCAGTAATAATCACAGTAGCTAAAATATGAAAGCAACCTAAGTGTTCATCTACTAGTTCCTGGATAAACAAAGTGTGGTATACCCATATAATACAATATTGTTCACTGTTAAGAAGGTAAAGATCTAGGAATATGCTACAACGTGGATGAATGTTGAGGAAATTTAGCTACCAAAATGCCATTTTTGTGACTTTTAGTGAGTCATAACAATACAACTACTCATTTCAATTATATGGGGTACTTAGTGTGGTCAAAACCATAGAAATTGGGAGGGTAATGATGCTTTTCAGGTGGTTATGGAACAAAAAGGAAAGTTGTGTTTAAAGGATATAGAGTTACAGTTTTTAAACGTAGAAAAGAATTAGAAAGATAAATGGTGATGTTCATCACCCAATAATATGAATGTATTTAATATCACTGAACGGTGTACTTTATAATAATTCACATGTTATATTTTATGTTATTTGATTTTACTAACATACAAAATTGGGAAAGAATGTAATATCAGGAAAGGGAGTGACCCTGGGATAGAGCAGAGAGTAATCAGAAGGGTGAGACACTGCATATGTTGAAGAAGAAGAGCTGAGAGTCTTCACTGGACAGAAGAGACTTTATAAAAAAGAAAAAAAATACTCTGAGGGTGTATTAAATAGATATCTGTGGGTGTACTGCTATCTCCCATGGGTTATCTTAAAGAGTCTTTAACAAAGTCCATAAGGCTTGCTGAGGCATTTTTAAAAACTGGATTCCCTAGGAGATAATTAGAGGGTGGTACTTAAATCTATGTCTAGGTTGACAGATTTTGCAGGGAAGACGAACCTGAGAACAGTGGATGTCCAGAGAGTGTAAGTACATGCAAATTAGAAAAAAATAATAAAGGGAATTAGGAAAACTTTGGACTTTGGAGGTCATGTATTACTGAGTCAGACCTGAGGTTTCTAAGGCATTATATACAAAGTTGCTCTTTGGATTATTTGTTGATAAAGGTAAGTGGAAAAACTAGAGTCGTTTCCAAGTGTAGGTAAGATATAATGAGAGGATGGATGGAGGTGGAAAGTAGGGAGGCCCAGAGAAAAGTGGGAAGGTCATATTGGGCCACGATGGTGGTAATATCCCGCAGAACAGATGGTAGGGCAGACTATGAATTCATCTTTCTTATTTCGGCTCCCCACCTCATCCTTAATAATTCTTTGGGAATATTTCATTGCTCTGTGATGCAGGTACAGAATTCTAGTAAGGAGACTACACCCTCAGTGTCCAGCTGTCTCTGAGTCTTCAGTGTGCTTCAAATGATGGAGAGTTATTGCTTCTTTATGAGAAGACTTAGTACCTCGTAGCTAAGCTTAAGCTGGAGCTTATGCAATATTGATTCCATTTTATATATACTGTTGGCATGGAGGTTCCTCCTCCTCTTTCCTTGACCATTATGAAATGAATCTATATTTCTCAATATTTGGGTATATCAGATAAATACATTAAGTAAAGGAATCTTATATATTTCTCCCTGCATAATTTGCTTTTTCTTGTTTCTCTTTTACCTTTAGTAAATTAGCACAGGAAGAGACCTTGAAATGTTCTAATCAGGAGAGAGTAGAACATCATATTTCTAGAGAGGTTGGTTGGACAGAGCAGGGGTCTCAGTGAGAATCAAAGCTTCTGTTTCTACTTGGAAGTGTACCTGTATAGAGAAGAGGGCTCCAGGAAGTATCCTAGAATATTGCAATTAGAGAGGCAGGATCTGGTACGAGATCAGTGTACTATGACATGTTTGTCAGTCATCTGATGTGAGATTCTCAGGGCCAATCCCATATGGTATGGCTGAGTGCAGAGTGATGAAGAACCTGTGAAAGCCTCTGATTGCATGTTAAAGATGAAGCTCTGATTTCGGGGAGAATTTTCTTACCTGACTGAATGTCACCCTTCTGTGGGTATGAGATTCTGTGTTTTTCCTCTGTTGATGACCACTGACTGAAAATCATTGGAGGATCATGTCTAGAAAGCATTCATTATTTAATTTCTTAAAGAAGAAAACATAGAAAACATATTTATCCACTTTCAAATTGAGAATCAAGGGGAATGACGTCCGTGAAAATGTCAGAGTGGGGAGCTCTGGCTTCTGTCCATCGCCAGAAACACTGACATATGTGGTAAAGCCTGTCAGAATGATCTTATCAACACATGTAAGTTTTCTTTTATTTTTCGCCCTGTAGATTTATCTTTCATTGAAACTTAACTTACTACAGGATGTGGAGAATAAACAGGGAAGTAGAACCTGTATTTCCTGATGAGAGAATCACTAAGTCACATTAGCTGTTCTGAGCTATGTCTTACTCACCGTGACTGTAATTAAAACAAACAAACAAAACACTTTTTTTTTGTAAGTCAGTTTTGACATTTCCTCATTAAAGACAAGGTAACAGATAGAGACTTAGATCTACCAGAATTGAGCAAAATTTTGATTGTACCTGTGTTGAATATATGAGCATGACCTGCTACAAATCTTCATTATACTTATTGCCACAACTGACAAATTCCCTTTTTCCACTCCTGATATGTTGCATGTAAGGAATGCATAGGTCACTTATCCCAGCTGGTCACAGGTAAACACTGCCACATGGATTACTGGATGGTTTCCTGCTGGAACACCACACATTCTCGAGTATCATGCCTACAGAGGATCTGGGCTCTTCCTTTTTCTGGATAAAGGTTAGATAATCACCTAATTTTATGAGAAATATATAAATTGTATTCTTCAGGTTTTTATTTGTCCATTCTCTTTCAAGTTCTAAGTGCAAATATTAAAGTGATTTCCAAGAGGGTGGTAAATAAGACAGCTACATTTATGCTCCGAAATTAGCAATAAATCATAATACAATTGTAAATGCATTAATGTGTGATTAATATGTAGATACATATGTAAATGCAATTTTAGTAATGCTTTGTGGAGAGCTTCAGAATCTAGGTGTTTAAAAAAAAGAAGTTGTTCTTGAAACTGACAGGGAATTATAGAGAAGTCTTTGTGTCTATAAATATCAATCAGAAATAATGCATATTCTCAGAAATAAACTAGGCATAAAATTGTAGGAAAACACTTCATGAAATGAAAGAGCATGTGATGGCCATACAAGAAAAAAGAATATTCTCAGAGAATAATGAACAGTGTGGAGTTTAGCAGAAGGGTAATACAGATTCAGAGAGTAAATCTTTGGAGAGCCTAATTATGAGTTCCTCATATTTCATCTTTGGAGAGACAGTAGTCATTTGAAATATGATGTTATAAAATGACGTTAACATACTTAAATACTTTCGTTTAGAAATGACCACTTAGAACCAGAATAAATGAAAGAGAACACAAAATTATGTTTTTGTTGATTTTTGAAGATCTCAGGTGAGTGCTGATAATTTAAAAATACATGGTGTCTTTCACTGCAAAGTAAAGGAGCTCTTACAGTGGAGGATTCCTGGACCGAATGTCAATATTATGACATAGTGTGAGTGTGTTTCGTGTTTGGTAATTGCAGTCATTGTTGCTTTTGTTGTGGTCATCCACTTACAATGCTTGGTGTCAGTTGATTTATCTGTTGTAAAAATAAAATACAGTCTGTGTGTGTGAAAAAAATACATGATGTCTTGATAAAATTGTATGGAATTTGAGATCTGGAAAAAAGCATTTCTTTTCTGTAATGCTAGGATGCTAATTGGACATTTTTGCAAGAAAGAGATTTCAGGATGCAAATCTGGTGTCTCTAAGGTGGGAAGTCAGTTCATGGTGGAACATTCTATTAAACTTGTGTGAGTGCAGAAATATTTCTTTGGAAGGAAGAGGTCACGAATCCCTTTTTAACAGTTAGTCGTTTATAGTATACCGAATGAGCAAAATGGCTATGTCTGAACTTTAGAAAAAAATAATATAGTTTTTCTGCATTTATATAATGAAGCTGATGTAGAATATCAAAAATTCTTTATTTTGAAAAACAATGTAATCAACTTGACATAATTCATATATATTGAACCTGTGGTACACACACACAATAAAACTTACATTCAAAAAATCTTTTGCACTTAAGAAATATTTTCCAGTGTAGTTGATTTACAATGTTGTGGGGTTTTTTTAATACATGTATATTGGACTATAATTGCTTTATAACACTGTATTAGTTTCTGCTTTACAACAAAGTGAATCACCTATATGTATACATATATCCCCATATCCCCCCCTCCTGAGGCTCCCTCCCACAGTCCCTATCCCACCCCTGGGGGGACATAAAGCACCGAGCTGATCTCCCTGTGCTATGCGGCAGCTTACCACTAGCTCTTTTACATTTAGTAGTGTATATATGTCAGTGCTACTCTCTCACTACGTCCCTGTCTCCCCTTTTGCTCTGTGTCCTTAAGTCCGTTCTCTACATCTGTGTCTTTATTCCTGCCCTGTCACTAGGTTCGTCAGTACCATTTTTCTAGATTCCATATATATGTGTTCACATACAGTATTTGTTTTTCTCTTTCTGACTTACTTCACTCTGTATGACAGACTCTAGGTCCAACCACCTCACTACAAATAACACAGTTTTGTTCCTTTTTATGTCTGAGTAACACTCCATTGTATATATGGGCCACATCTGATTTATATGTTCGTCTGTCGATGGACATTTAGGTTGCTTCTATGTCCTGGCTATTGTAAAAAGTGCTACAGTGAACATTGTGGTACATGTATCTTTTTGAATTATGGTTTTCTCCGGGTATATGCCCAGTAGTGGGATTGCTGGGTCATATGGTAGTTCTGTTTTTAGCTTTAAGGAACCTCCGTACTGTTCTCCATAGTGGCTGTATCAGTTTACATTCCCACCAACAGTGCAGGAGGGTTCCCTTTTCTCCACACCCTCTGCAGCCTTTATACATTGTTGTATTAATTTCTGCTGTGCAGCAAGGTGATTCAGTTATATATATATATATATTCTTTTCCATTATGGTTTATCACAGGATACTGAATATAGTTTCCTCCGCTATACAGTAGGTCTTTGTGGTTTGTTTATCCTATGTAGAATAGTTTGCTTCTGCTATTCCAAAACTCCCTATCTTTCCATCCCTCTCTTCTTGGCAACCACAGCTCTGTTTTCTGTATCTGTGTGTTTGTTTCTGTTTCACTGATGTGTTTATTTGTGGCCTGTTTTCTATTCCACATATAAGTGATATTATATGGTATTTGTCTTTCTCTTTCTGACTTACTTCACTTAGTATCATTATCTCTAGGTCCATCCATGTTGCTGCAAATGGCATTATTTCATTCTTTATTTATGTCTGAGTAATATCTATTGTATATATATACCACACCTTCTTTATACATTCATTTTTCAATGAACATTTAGGTAGTTTCCATGTGTTGGCTATTATAAATGCTGCTGCAATGAACATAGGGTTTTATGTATCTTTTTGAATTACAGTTTTGTCTAGATATATGTCCACAAGTGGGATTGCTAGATCATATGGCAACTCTCTTTATAGTTTTTTTGAGGAACCTCCATACTGTTTTCTATAGTGGCTGCATCAACTTACATGGCCACCAACAGTGTAGAAGGGTTCCCTTTTCTCCATACCCCATCCAGCATTTGTTAATTGTAGATTTTTTTAATGATGGCCATTCTGATCAGTGTGAAGTGATACCTCATTGTAATTTGGATTTGCATTTCTCTAATAATTAGTGATGATGAGCATCTTTTCATGTGCCTATTGGCTATCTGTATGTCTTCTTTGGAGAAATGTTTCTTTAGGTTTTTTACCCATTTTTCCATTGAGTTATTTGTTATTTTGTTATTGAGTTGTATGAGCTGTTTATAAAGTTTGGAAATTAAGTCCTTGTCAGTCTCATCATTTGCTAATATTTTCTCCCAGTCCATAGGTTGTATTTTCATTTTGATTATGGTTTCCTTTGCTGTGCAACAGCTTATAAGTTTGATTAGTTCCTGTTTCTTTTTTGCTTTTACAGTAGGTCACCTATATATGAACAAGTTCTGTTCCAAGAGTGCATTTGTAAGTCCAATTTGTTTGTAAGTGCAACAAACTTAGCCTAGGTACCCATCTTACACAGTCGGCTATATGGTATTGTACCATAATAGGTTTATAATACTCTTCACACAAACGATACTTAAAAAACAAACACAAAAATAAAGAAAACATTTTAAATCTTACAGTACAGTAACTTGAAAAGTACAGTACGACAGCTGGGATACTTGGGCTGGCATCGAGGGAACAGGCGAGAAGAGTTACTGATTAGAGGAGGGAGAGGAGGTGGGAGAAGGTAGAGGTGAAGGATTATCAGCAGTAGGAGACAGAGGGCAAGCTGCCATTTCACTCATACCTGACGTTGATGGCACAGGTTCTGGTTCCTTGCTGGATTTAATTCTATCTACCCTCTTGAAAAAATGATCCATTGATGTCTGGGTCGTAGCTCTTTTTTTTTTCATCATAGATGACAAGGTAGCACTGGATTGCATTCTGAATGGCTGCTGCCACCTTTGGGTACCATTCTAGGTTCGGGTCCTGTGCCTCAAAAACTAACAGTGCTTCCTCAAATAAAGAAGATTCCCTTGCCATTTTCTGTGTCGTGAATCTCTTCAGTTCTTCAGTTACTTCTTCTTCCTCCTGTCCCTCTTCATCCTTTCTCTGGGCCTCCAATTCCATCAGTAAGCTCGTCATGTTGCACAGCAAGGAGTTCAATGAAATCGTCCTCTTGCAGATCTAGCTCCAGCTTCTCGCTGTGGGTCACTACATTGCTGAAAATCTCTTCAGACTTCTGATCTAACTTCTCAAATCCAAAAAAATCATGAACTGTGGGCAAAGGTTCTTCCAAACCCCTTTCATGGTGACCACTATACCTTCACACCATGCAAACTCAATGTTTTTATGGTTTTGTAGATGTTATAGTCCTTCCAAAGTTGTCCCTAGGTTGTTCCTGATTTGTCACTTACCTTTACTGCCTCACAAAAAGTGTGACATAAATAATATTTCTTGAAAGTCGGTCTAACTCCCTGGTCCATAGGTTGGATGAGCAACGTAGTATTCAGTGACAGATGCACTGCTTTGACGTTGGGATGAAAGTCATCCATGGATGGGGGGTGGCCCAGAGCATTGTTGAGCAGCAAAAGAATGTTTTGCTGGAACGTCCTTCTCCAAGCAACATTTCCGTACATCTGGGATAAAGTGTTGGCAAAACCAGTCCTGGAACGTGGCCTGTGTAATCCAGGATTTGGGGTTACGCTTCCACGCAACAGGAAGAGAGCCCTTGGCTATGTGTTTAAGGGTTCTCGGGTTCTCTGAATGATAAACTAAGAGAGGCTTCAGCTTCAATTCACCGGAAGCATTGCCACCAAACAACAGTTAGACTATCCTTTGCTGCTTTACAGCCCAGCATCAACTTTTCCTCCTTAGTGATGTAACTTCGGTCTCGCATCCTCTGCCAGTACAGTTGCGTCTCATCCGCATTAAAAACCTGGTTGGGTAAATACACACCATCATCAATAATTTCTCAAAGTGTTTCCGGAAGTTCCCGGACAGCTACCCTATCTGCCCTTGCTGCCTCTCCACTTACTTTTACATTGTGAAGGTTGGCTCTAGCCTTGAACCGATGAAAGCAGCCATGGCTGGCATTAAAAGATGTGCCCTCTGATTCTTTCCCGTGTTTCTTCTTCAAGTCTTCATAAAGGCTTTTAGCGTTCTCTTGAATCAGCATTAAGCTGAGCAGGACTCAGCACTCATGTTGATCCTGCATCCGCACACTGAGAAGTTTTTCCATCTCCTCCATCACTTTTCCATGCTTCTTCGATATTTTGTCAACATCGTCAGCACAGCAGACTTCACCTGTTCCATGATCTTGTCCTTGTTCTTTAGATTCGTGCCAATGATTGAATGATTCATGTTATAAGAATGAGCGATGTCTAAAATCTTTTTGCCTCGCTCCACTCTCTCAATTACTTTCACTTTTGTTTCCATCATTATCGCGTGGCCCTTCTTAACAGTACTGGCTACATCACCGCTGCTTTTACGCTTGCTTGCAGACATCTTGGGCTTGAAATAAAGGTACTGTGCTACTGTACTTTATACAGTATTGTAAAGTGCACAAAAGCACAACCACTTATAGAGGATGCACGCACATGACAATGTATGCCAGACACGTGAACTAACTTACATGATTGGACATGCAAATGGACGTTTGCATCTTTGAAAGTTGGCAACTTGAAGGTTCGTATGTAGGTGACTTACTGTATTTGTACTGCCTAGGGAGAACTACCTAGGAAAACTGTGGTATGATTTATGTCAGAATGTTTTGCTTATGTTCTCTTCTAGGAGTTTTAAGGTGTCCTATGTTATATTTAAGCATGTAAACCGTTTTGAGTTTATTTCTGTGTATGGTGTGAGGGTATGTTCTGACTTCACTGATTTGAATACGGCTGTCCAACTTTCAAAACACCACTTGCTGAAGAGACTGTCTTCCCCATTGTATATTCTTGCCTCCTTTGTCGAAGGTTAATTGATCATAGGTGTGTGGGTTTATTTCTGGGCTCTCTATTCCATTCCATTGACCCATGTATCTCTTTCTGTGCCAATACCATGGGGTTTTGATTACTGTAACTTTGTAGTATTGTCTGAAGTTTAGGAGGGTTATGCCTCCTACTTTGTTCTTTTTCCTCAGGATTGTGTTGACAGTTCTGAGTTTTTATGGTTCCAGATATATTTTAGGATTATTTGTTCTAGTTCTGGGGAAAATGTCATGGGCAATTTGATAGGGATCACATTAAATCTGTAGATTGCTTTGGGTAGTATAGCCATTTTAACAGTATTAATTCTTCCCATCCAAGAGCATGGGATGTCTTTCCATTTCTCTGAATCATCTTCAGTTTCCTTTACTAATGTTTTGTAATTCTCAGCATATAAGTCTTTCACCTCCTTGGTGAGGTTTTTTCCTAAGTATTTTATTTTCTTGATGCCATTTTAAAAAGGATTGCTTGTTTACATTTCCTTTCTGATATTTCATTGTTATTGTAAAGAAATGCATCCAGGGACTTCCCTGGTGGCTCCATGGTTGAGAATCCGCCTGCCAATACAGGGGGCATAGGCTTGTGCCCTGGTGCAGGAAGATCTCACATGCCATGGAGCAACTAGACCTGTGTGCCACAAGTACTTAGCCTGCACACTAGAACCCGTGAGCCACAAGTACTGAGCCCATGTGCCACAACTACTTAAGCCCGCATGCCTAGAGCCCGTGCTTCGCAACAAGAGAAGCCACTGCAATGAGAAGCCTGCGCACCACAACGAAGACTAGCCCCCACTGGTCACAGCTAGAGAAAGCCCGTGCACAGCAATGAAGACCCAGTGCAGCCAAAATAAATTAAAAAAAAAAGAAAAACCAAGAAATGCAACCAATTTATGTATGTTAATCTTGTGTCCTGCTACTTTGCTGAATTTGTTTATCAGTTCTAGTAGTTTTTGGTTGGAACTTTTAGGGTATCCTTTATATATATTATCATGTCATCTACATACAATGACAACTTTACCTCTTCCCTTCAAATGTGGTTAGATTTTATTTCTTTTTCTTGTCTGATTGTTGTGGCTAGGACTTCCAATACTATATTGAAGAGAAGAGGTGAGAGTGGGCATCCTTGTCTTCTTCCAGATTTTAGGGGGAAGGCTTTCAGCCTATGAACATTGAGTATTGGTTGTGGGTTTGTCATAAATAGCTTTTATTATGTTGAGATATGTTTCCTCTATACCCACTTTGGTAAGTTTTTTTTTTCTTTTTGCGGTACGTGGGCCTCTCACTGTAGTGACCTCTCCCGTTGCGGAGCACAGGCTCTGGACGCACAGGCTCAGTGGCCATGGCTCACGGGCCCAGCCACTCTGCGGCATGTGGGATCTTCCCGGACCGGGGCATGAACCTGTGTCCCCTGCATTGGCAGGCGGACTCTCAACCACTGTGCCACCAGGGAAGCCCTGGTAAGTGTTTTTATGATCAATGGATGTGCTTTTTCGGCATCTATTGAGATGATCATTTGTTTTGTGTTTTTCCTTTGTTGATGGGGTGTATCATGTTGGTTGATTTGCATATGTTGAAACAACTTTGTGACATTGGGGTGAATCAAATTTGGTCATGGTGTATGATCCTCTTATGTGTTGTCAGATTCGGTTTTCTAATATTCAGTTGAGAATTTTTGCATCTATATTTATCAAAGATATTGGTCTGCAATTTTCTTATTTTGGTAGTGTCTTTCTCTCTGTGTTTGTTTTTTAAGTCTTTAATGAATTTGTTCCAGTATTCCTTCTGTTTTATGTTTTGGTTTCTTGTTTGTGAGGCATGTGGGATCTTAGCTCCACCATGAGGGATTGAACCTGGCCCCCCCCCCCGCCAGTGGAAGGCGAAATCTTAACTGCTGGACAACTAGAAAAGTCCCCATCTGTATTTTGTTTGTTTGTTTGTTTGTTTTAGTAGATTTCTTTCTTTATCTTTGGATGGATTGGGTGTCCGTTGCTTTGCTTTTGTTGCAGAGCATGGGCTCTAGGTGCGTGGGCTTCAGCAGTTGTGGCTATCAGGCTCAGTAGTTGTGCCTCCTGGGCTGTAGAGCGCAGGCTCAGTAGTTGTGGCACACAGGCTTAGTTGCTCCTCGGCATGTGGGATCTTCCCAGACCTGGGCTCGAACCTATGTCCCCTGCATTGTCAGACGGATTCCTAACCACTGTGCCACCAGGGAAGTCCCCCCCATCTGTTTTTGATATCAGGGTGATGGTGGCTTCATAGAATGTCTTTGGAAGTATTCTTTACTCTTCAATCTTTTCGAAGAGTTTGAGAAGAATCAGTGTAAGTTTTGCTTTGTATATTTGGAAGAATTTGCCTGTGAAACCATCTGATACTGGACTTCTGTTGGTAGGGAGTTCTTTTTAATTACAGATTCTATTTTGCTTTTAGTGATCAGTATGTTCAAGTTATCTATTTCTTCTTGATTCAGTTTTGTTCGGCTGTAAAAAAACCACATATATTTTTAGGTTATGTTAGCACCTAAATACTTACCATGTATTAGACCACAAAAGAGTGAAGAAAAAAATATTAAAATATTTTTTCAAATAGAAAATGTATTGAGATATTTTTCACAAATTGGGATAATGATACTAATTACAATAATGACAGTGTTCTGAACTTAAAGACTATTTTATCTAAGATGCTTATTATATGCTTATTATAAGCATGGTATTATATGCTTATATATTATATTATATATGCTTTTTATATGCTTATTATAAGCATGATATTATATGCTTATTGTTTTAAAATACATGGAATGTTCTCCTTTCTAACGTAATTCTTTTATTTTACCTGTATATTGTGAAAAAAATTTAGTTGCATGTAATATAAAAAATTACACTTTAATAGGAGATATTAATCCAGTTACATTTACTATAGTACTGAAAATACTTAGGTTTAGAGTTACCATGTTATCGAGTGCTGTTTTTTATTTATTTATTTTAAAAAAAGATTTAATTGGGGGGGGCATAAATTATTTATTTATTTATTTATATCATCTTATTGGACTATAATTGCTTTACTATGGTGTGTTAGTTTCTGCTTTATAACAAAGTGAACAAGCTATGCATACACATATATCCCCATATCTTCTCCCTCTTGCATCTCCCTCCCACCCTCCCTATCTCACCCCTCTAAGTGGTCACAAAGCACTGAACTGATTTCCCTGTGCTATGCAGCTGTTCCTTACTAGCCATCTATTTTACATTTGGTAGTATATATAAGTCCATGCCACTCTCTCACTTCATCCCAGCTTACCCTTCTCCCTCCCCATGCCCTCAAGTCCATTCTCTATGTCTATGTCTTTATTCCTGTCCTGCCCCTAGGTTCTTCCAAACCATTTTTTTTCTTTTTGTTTAGATTCCATATATATGTGTTAGCATACAGTATTTGTTTTTCTCTTTCTGATTTACTTCACTCTGTATGACAGACTCTAGGTCCATCCACCTCACTACAAATAACTCAATTTTATTTCTTTTTATGGCTGAGTAATATTCCATTTTATATTGAAGATGTGCAGCATCTTCTTTATCCAGTCATCAGTTGATGGACACTTAGGTTGCTTCCATGTCCTGGCTATTGAAAATAGAGCTGAAATGAACATTGTGGAACATGACTCTTTTTGAATTATGGTTTTCTCCAGGTATATGCCCAGTAGTGGGATTGCTATGTCATATGGTAGTGGTAGTTCTATTTTTAGGTTTTTAAGGAACCTCCATACTGTTCTCAATAGTGGCTGTATCAATTTACACTCCCACCAACGGTGCAAGAGGGTTCCCTTTTCTCCACACCTCTGCAGCATTTATTGTTTGTAGATTTTTTTGTTGATGGCCATTCTTACCTGTGTGCAGTGGTACCTCATTGTAATTTTGATTTGCATTTCTCTAATGATTAGTGATGTTGAGCATTCTTTCATGTGTTTGTTGGCAAACTGTATATCTTCTTTGGAGAAATGTCTGTTTAGGTCTTCTGCCCATTTATGGATTGGGTTGTTTGCTTTTTTGATATTGATCTGCATGGGCTGCTTGTAAAGTTTGGAGATTAATCCTTTGTCAGTTGCTTCGTTGGCAAATATTTTCTGCCATTCTGAAGGTTGCCTTTTCGTCTTGTTTACGTTTTCCTTTGCTGTGCAAAAGCTTTTAAGTCTCATTAGGTCTCATTTGTTTATTTTTGTTTTTATTTCCATTTCTCTAGGAGGTGGGTCAAAAAGGATCTTGCGGGCTTCCCTGGTGGCGCAGTGGTTGAGAGTCCACCTGCCGATGCAGGGGACACAGGTTCGTGCCCTGGTCTGGAAAAATCCCACATGCCACGGAGCAACTAGGCCCGTGAGCCGTGGCTGCTGAGCCTGCACATCCGGAGCCTGGGCACTGCAATGGGAGAGGCCACAACAGTGAGAGGCCCGCGTACTGCAAAAAAAAAAAAAAAAAAAAAAGGATCTTGCTGTGATTGATGTCATAGAGTGTTCTGCCTATGTTTTCCTCTAAGAGTTTTATAGTGTCTGGCCTTACATTTAGGTCTTTAATCAATTTTGAGTTTATTTTTGTGTATGGTGTTAAGGAATTTTCTAATTTCTTTCTTTTACCTGTAGCTGCCCAGTTTTACCAGCACCATTTATTGAAGAGGCTGTGATTTCTCCATTGTATATTCTTGCCTCCTTTATCATAAGTAATGTGACCATATGTGTATGGGTTTATCTCTGGGCTTTCCCTCATGTTCCATTGCTCTATATTTCTGTTTTTGTGCCAGTACCATACTGTCTTGAGTACTGTAGCTTTGTAGTATTGTCTGAAGTCAGGGAGCCTGCTTCCTCCAGCTCTGTTTTTCTTCTCAAGATTGCTTTGGCTGTTTGGGGTCTTTTGTGTTTCCATACAAATTGTGAAATTTTTTGGTGCAGTTCTCTGAAAAATGCCATTGGTAGTTTGATAGGGATTGCATTGAATCTGTAGATTGCTTTGGGTAGTATAGTCATTTCCACAATGTTGATTCTTCCAATCCAAGAACATAGTATATCTCTCTGTTTGTGTCATCTTTGATTTCTTTAATCAGTGTCTTATAGTTTGTTGAGTAAACTACTTTTGTCTCCTTAGGTAGGTTTATTCCTAGGTATTTTATTCTTTATGTTGCAGTGGTAAATGGGAGTGTTTCCTTAATTTCTCTTTCAGATTTTTCATCTTTAGTGTATAGGAATGAAAGTGATAACTGTACATTAATTTTGTGTGCTGCAACCTTACCAGATTCATTGATTAACTCTAGTAGTTTTCTGGTAGCATCTTTAAGATTCTCTATGTATAGTATCATGTCATCTGCAAACAGTGAGAGCTTAACTTCTTTTCTCCCATTTGGATTCCCTTTATTTCTTTTTCTTCTCTGGTTGCTGTAGCTAAAAATTCCAAAAGTGTGTTGAATCATAGTGGTGAGAATGGGCAACCTTGTCTTGTTCCTGATCTTGGTGGAAATGGTTTCACTTTTTCACCATTGAGAACGATGTTGGCTGTGGGTTTGTCATATATGGCCTTTATTATGTTGAGGAAAGTTCCCTCTATGCCTATTCTCTGCAGGTTTTTTTTATCATAAATGGGTGTTTAATATTGTCTAAAGCATTTTATGCATCTCTTGAGATGACCATATCGTTTTTATCCTTCAGTTTTTTAATATGGTGTATCACATTGATTTGCATATATTGAAGAATCCTTGCATCCCTGCGATAAACCCCATTTTATCTTGGTGTATGATCATTTTAATGCGCTGTTGGATTCTGTTTGCTAGTATTTTGCTGTGGAGTTTTGCATCTATGTTCATCAGTGATATTGGCCTGTAGTTTTCTTTCTTTGTGACATCTTTGTCTGGTTTTGGTATCAGGGAGACGGTGGTCTCATAGAATAAGTTTGGGAGAGTTCCTCCCTCTGCTATATTTTGGAAGAGTTTGAGAAGGATAGGTGTTAACTCTTCTCTAAATGTTTGATAGAATTTGCCTGTTAAGCCATCTGGTCCTGGGCTTTTGTTTGTTGGAAGATTTTTAATCACAGTCTCAATTTCAGTGCTTTGGATTGGTTTGTTAATAGTTTCTATTTCTTCCTGGTTCAGTCTTGGAAGCTTGTGCTTTTCTAAGAATTTGTCCATTTCTTCCAGGTTGTCCATTTTATTGGCATATTGTTGCTTGCAGTAATCTCTCATGATCCTTTGCATTTCTGCAGTGTCAGTTGTCACTTCTCCTTTTTTATTTGTAATTCTATTGATTTGAGCCTTCCTTTTTTTCTTGATGAGTCTGACTAATGGTTTGTCAATTTTGTTTATCTTCTTAGAGAACAAGCTTTTAGTTTTTTTTGATCTTTGATGTTGTTTCATTCATTTCTTTTTCATTTATTTCTGATCTGATCTTTATGATTTCTTTCCTCTGCTGACTTTTTTTTTTCTTTCTTTCTCTAATTGCTTTAGGTGTAAGGTTAGGTTGTTTATTTGAGATGTTTCTTGTTTCTTGAGGTAGGATTGTAGTGCTATAAACCTCCCTCTTAGAACTGCTTTTTCTGCATCCCATAGGTTTTGGTTCTTCATTGTCATTTGTTTCTAGGTATTTTTATTATTTCCTCTTTGATTTCTTCAGTGATGTCTTGGTTATTAAGTAGTGTATTGTTTAGCGTCCATGTGTTTGTATTTTTCACAGATCTTTTCCTGTAATTGATATCTATTCTGATAGCATTGTGGTCAGAAAAGATACTTGATACGATTTCAGTTTTCGTAAATTTGCCAAGGCTTTTTTTGTGACCCAGGATATGATCTATCCTGGAGAATATTCCACGAGCACTTGAGATAAATTGTATTCTGTTGTTTTTGGATGGAATGTCCTATAAATATCAATTAAGTCCATCTTGTTTAATGTATTATTTAAAGCTTGTGTTTATTCATTTTCATTTTGGATGATCTGTTCATTGGTGAAAGAGGGGTGCTAAAGTCCCCTACTATGATTGTGTTACTGTCAATTTCCCCTTTTATGGCTGTTAGCATTTGCCTTATGTATTGAGGAGCTCCTGTGTTGGGTGCATAAATATTTACAATTGTTATATCTTCTTCTTGGATTGATCCCTTGATCATAATGTAGTGTCCTTTGTCTCCTGTAATAGTCTTTATTTTAAAGTCTTTTTTGTCTGATATGAGAATTGCTACTCTAGCTTTCTTTTGATTTCCATTTGCATGGAATATTTTATTCCATCCCCTATCTTTCAGTCTGTATGTGTCCCTAGGTCTGAAGTGGGTCTCTTGTAGACCGCATATTTACTGGTCATGTTTTTGGATCCATTCAGCCAGTCTATGTCTTTTGGTTGGAGCATTTAATCCATTTACATTTAAGGTAATTATTGATATGTATGTTCTTATTACTATTTTCTTAATTGTTTTGGGTTTGTTATTGTACGTCTTTTCCTTCTCTTGTGTTTCCTGCCTAGAGAAGTTTCTTTAGCATTTGTTGTAAAGCTGGTTTGGTGGTGCTGAATTCTCTTAGCTTTTGCTTGTCTGTAAAGGTTTTAATTTCTCTGTCAAATCTGAATGAGATCCTTGCTGGGTCGAGTAATCTTGGTTGTAGCTTTTCCCCTTTCATCACTTTAAATATGTCCTGCCAGTCCCTTCTGGCTTGCAGAGTTTCTGCTGAAAGATCAGCCGTTAACCTTTTGGGGATTCCCTTGTATGTTGTTTTTCCCTTGTTGATTTTAATATTTTTTCTTTGTATTTAATTTTTGATAGTTTGAGTAATATATGTTTTGGCATGTTTCTCCTCGGGTGTATCTTGTATGGGACTCTGCACTTCCTGAACTTGATTAATGATATCCTTTCCCATATTAGGGAAGTTTTCAACTATTATCTCTTCAAATATTTTCGCAGTCTCTTTCTTTTTCTCTTCTACTTCTGGGGCCCCTATATTCGAATATTGGTGTGTTTAATGTTGTCCCAGAGGTGTCTCAGATTGTCCTCAATTCTTTTCATTCTTTTTTCTTTATTCTGCTCTGCAGTAGCTATTTCCACTATTTTGTCTTCCAGGTCATTTATCCCTTCTTCTGCCTCAGTTATTCTGCTATTGTTTCCTTCTAGAGCATTTTTAATTCCATTTATTGTGTTGTTCATCATTGTTTGTTTGCTCTTTAGTTCTTCTACGTCCTTGTTAAATGTTTCTTGTATATTTTCCATTCCAGTTCCAAGATTTGGGATCATCTTTAATATCATTACTCTGAATTCTTTTTCCAGTAGACAGCCTATTTCCTCTACATTTGTTTGTTCTGGTGGGATCTTACCTTGCTCCTTCATCTGCTGTGTGTTTCCCTGTCTTCTCATTTGGCTTTGGGGACTGTGTTTGGGGTCTCCTTTTCGCAGGCTGCAGATTCGTAGTTCCTGTTGTTTTTGGTGTCTGCCCCCAGTGGCTAAGGTTGGTTCAGTGGGTTGTGTAGGCTTTCTGGTGGAGGGGACTGGTGCCTGTGTTCTGGTGGGTGTGTCTGGATCTTGTCTTTCTGGTGGACAGGTCTGCTTCCAGTGGTGTGTTTTGGGGTGTCTGTGGCATTATTATGATTTTAGGCAGCCTCTCTGCTAATGGGTGGGCCTGCATTCCTGTCTTGCTAGTTGTTTGGCATGGGATATCCAGCACTGGATCTTGCTCGTCTCTGAGTGGAGCTGGGTCTTAGCGTTGAGACGGATATCTCTGGGAGGCTTTCGCTATTTGATATTACAAGGTGCCGGAGGTCTCTGGTAGACCAATGACCTGAACTCAGCTCTCCCAACTCAGAGGCACAGACCTGACACCCGGCCGGAGTACCAAGACCCTATCAGCCACACGGCTGGGGGTGAGAGCAAGAGGTAGCTTTGGTACATCTGAAAGACCACCAGTGAGATTCACTGACCATTTTCTCTCCAGAAGTGAAGAAAACAAAATTTAGTCTTTGGCTAGTCAGCCACTTTGGTAGCCAGACTCCAAGATGGCCCTAATTATCACCTGATTATCTCCCAGTCTTCATGTACCTGTGTGGCTCCTTGCACTTGAAAAGGGCTGACTGTTTAACTAACAAGAAATTGCAGAAATGACAAAGTGCAGCGTCCAAAGTTATAAAAGACATTGCAGCTTCTGCTTTGGTTTCTGCTAGATCACTCATCCTGGGGTAAGCCAGCTGCCATGTCATGAGGACACTCAAGCAGCCCTAAGGAGAGATCCATGTGGCAAGGAACTGAGGCCTCTTAACTACAGCCACGTGAGTGAGTCATCTCAGAAGTCAAAAGATTTAATTTTATTTATTTTTCATTGCGTTGGGTCTTTGTTGCTGCACAAGGTTTCTCTAGTTGTTTAAAGCAGGGGTTACTCATTGTTGTGGTACACGGGCTTCTCCTTGTGGTCGTTTCTCTTGTTGTGGAGTATGGGCTCTAGGTACATGGGCTTCAGTAGTTGTGTCATGCAGGCTTAATAGTTGTTGCCTGCTGGCTCTAGAGCGCAGGCTCAGTAGTTGTGGCACACGGGCTTAGTTGCTCTGCGGCATGTGGGATCTTCCCAGACCAGGGATTGAACCCCTGTCCCCTGCGTTGGCAGGCAAATTCTTACCCACTGTGCCACCAGGGAAGTCTGGTGTGCTCTTTTTTAAACCTAGTCTGTTTTCATTATTTTCTATCTTAACAATTCTGTATTAATGAAAAAAATAATACTCCTTTCTACCCCTCCTGTTTGAGGATTATATATGAAGAGGTATGTCTTATTTATTAATCTCAAATTTTCACCTTTTAAGAAGTAATCACAATGTCAAGTATTTAATACCTTTCACTTCCACCTTGAAAAGCATGGATATTAAAGTGCTAATATAATTTCCTTCCCTAGTATATCGTTTTTACTTTTTGTTATGTATAAAAAACAACTAAAAACATGCATGGTTTGTAAGGAAATGACAAATTTCAGAAAATTCAGAATCTGAATACACTCTATACATAGCTTCTAGATAAAGACACAGAAAATTGCCAGATACTCAGAGGCCCCCTGGTCCCACTCTAGTGACTCTCCTTAAGGTTGAATATTGTTCTTGTTTCAAAAAAAAATATCATGTTACCTGTATTTTGTAGTTTATATAAATGTTATGGCACAGTGAAATCACTTTTGGATTGGGCTTTTTGATTTTATGTTGCTTGTGAATATGCCTATATGGTTTCCTGTTGTTGTGATCATGCATTGCCACTGTTGCATAGGATTCCGTAGTGTACATATTTAACTATTAATGAATTTATTCCAACGTGTATTACAATATGAGTGATTTTCAATTTGTGCCTATTGAGAATAGCACGGGTATAAAAATTCTAGAACTTGAGCTTTGGTGGTGTGTGTATAAATTATTGTTCAGTATACATGTAGTAGTAAAATTTTCGAGTCATAGCTTTCATGTGTTTATCTTTTTAGATATTTCTAAATATTTTTGAAACGTGTATGATTTTTCTTTTTCTTTTTTTTTTTACATCTTTATTGGAGTATAATTGCTTCACAATGGTGTGTTAGTTTCTGCTTTATAACAAAGCGAATCAGTTATACATATACATATGTTCCCATATCTCTTCCCTCTTGCATCTCCCTCCCTCCCACCCTCCCCATCCCACCCCTCTAGGTGGTCACAAAGCACCCAGCTGATCTCCCTGTGCTATGTGGCTGCTTCCCACTAGCTATCTGTTTTATGTTTGGTAGTGTATATATGTCCATGCCACTCTCTCGCTTTGTCACAGCTTACCCTTTCCCCTCCCCATATCGTCAAGTCCATTCTCTAGTAGGTCTGTGTCTTTATTCCTGTCTTACCCCTAGGTTCTTCATGACAGTTTTTTTTCTTAAATTCCATATATATGTGTTAGCATACGGTATTTGTCTTTCTCTTTCTGACTTACTTCACTCATTTGTATGATTTTTCATCCTCAGCAGCAGTGAATGAGATTCAAGGATTATACACATTCTCGTCAAACCTGATAATACCTGTCATTTTCATTTGAACTTTCTGGTTGGTAAGTGATAATTAAATGTATCACTTTTTTTGCATTTAATTGACTACTGAGAAGCCAAGCATCTTTTGATATGTTTACTTAACATTCTGTACTCTCTTTTTGGAAATATCTTTTGGTATATTTTCCCCATATTTGCTATTACATTATCTTCTTATTGAAGACTTCTTTTTTTTTTAACATCCGAAGACTTCTTATTTAGGAGTTTTTAATATATGCTTGCTATGAGTTCTTCTCTCTTTCTGTCTCTCCTTCTCTTTCTTTAGATGAGTGTCAGTTTTTAATAACATCTAATTTGTTATTTTCCTATTTATTTAGTCTTATTTCTACTTATTTATGTAGTCTTCTTATCTGCAGCAGAACACATTATTTGTTCTAAACCACAAATATGTTTTCGTTTCTTCAATAAATCTAATTATTAATCTTTAAATTTAAGTTAACTTTCATAACTAAATATGTTGTATCATAGTGAGTATTAATTTTTCTGTGATGGCTGAAAGGTTACATTTATTCAGAAAATGTTGTATTCAGCTTTCTTTTCATTTGCTCCTACTTCTCATTGATTCACAGAGGTAAACATCACTTCATCCATGGGTCTGACTTTTCTCTGATTTCTCATGGTCATTCTCACTAATTCGTCTTGCCTCCTGAAATCTTTAGCAATCCCATTATTCCACAGAAGCAAAAACCTTCCTTGGGCCTTTTTCCTCAGAAGGTTGATTATTCCCACATTTTAACTGGGAGATTGCAATAAGTTAGGAGAAAATGCCACAAGGGTCTCTCATTTTATTTTTCACATCTTGTATCAGCCTCTGCTTGTACTCTGTGTTCAAAGATTTTTGTACAACACATTGATGGAAGATGCCACTTGTTTCTCTCCTTGGGGCAAAAGACAGATTAATTACCTGACAAATAAAATAAAGACAGTGTCTTGCTCTGTTCAAATGTTGGACAGGATCGCTTGCATCCTACTTTAAAAGTTTCAGGTGACTGTAGCTTAAGATTCCTAAGCTTTAATCCATATTTGCACCAAGCACAGCACCCAACAGGACTGCTTTACATAACCCCATGAGACATTTGTGTGCAAGTGGAACAGATAAAAATATACAACCATTTTTGTCTTTTTGTGTCATAAAAATGATTTTTTGTCTCATTTAAAATATTTTTTTATAAAATCCAAAAACGTGTCAAGCTAAAATATTGGAATTTCAAATATGGTAAATCTAAGACCCTTCAAATTTCTTTCCAGTTTTGTTGATGATGGGATGCCATCAGAGATATGACTTCATCAAACACAATAGGTAAGATCCCTTCATATGCCTGATTGGGGAATATGAAAATAATCCCTGGAAAAATCTGGACATTTTCTAGTTCTCAAGTATTGGTTAACATGGTAGAAAGGACCCTTCATTGTCCTATATGTGAATGCAGGTCAATTGAGAGAGGTGGGGATAAAACAAGCAGCCTAAATATTATGTTTGCTGTACTACTAGTAGAAAGAGGAAGGCTCAACCTGTCACCATGGTTGATATAGGAAATGAGCTGCTGAAACTACACAGAAATGTACCTGCTTGTATTTTCTGTGCAGATACCTTCTCTTTTGGTGTGCCCTGATACCTCCCTCAACTTATGTACCAACTCCAGTAGCATTAAGCAGAAATCCAAAGAAATCTATTCTTTGGAATTATGAGGAAGGGAAGAGTCGAAAATTTTATAGCATGCTCTATACAAGTATACACATCACCATCCTTATCTATGTCATGCCATGCATGGAGGGTCAGTAGGTTCAGGGGATTCTGGAAGCACCAAGGTCTGTGGGGTTAATCACAGCTGCATTCATGGGCAGTAAAAGAGAAGGGCCTTATCTTGCTCACTTTCTCAATGCTAGTAGCTACAAAAAGAAGAGGACAGCAGGCATCTTAGGGAGAAGAGCCAACATTAAATGAAATGTCCTAATTACTCTAGGCAACCTCTCATGATAGCCTCCCATAGCTCCTCGAATCCCTACATCCTTGCACAAGGGATAGTGTAATATTACTGGAGTGTGTGACTGCAGATTAGCATTATTTTTGTTGAAAAAATAAAAGTAGGTTCAAGTGATAGGGTTTGAAAAGGGTTCACAGTGCCAGGGAAACTATTGTAACAATGTGGACAGAACCGTTTGGATGCATTCATCATGTTTTTGTTTTTGTTTTTTTGCTGCTTCAGAATCTGTAGTAGAGATTGGTGTGTTCCATGATGCATTCCCGCTTCTTATAAGTTTTAGGTGGAATACCCCATTAGGAAGAAATGAATGTAAGGAAGATTAGTGAGTCGAACTCCTCTGCCCTCTGTCAGCAGTGGGTGCACAGGGATTTAGACCAAGTGTTTTCATCCTTTGATGTGCAAAGTTTTCACTATATAAATGATGTTTTGTTTGTTTGCAGGTCAGGAGCCTTGGTCTCAATATCCCTGTTTAAAAAGTGTTATTACATGTCTGCCAGAGAGAATTGCTGATGATACTGGAAAAAATTGAGAGTTATCCTTAACAGTTAAGGGTTTTGTAGCAACATGGATGGACCTAGAGATTGTTATACTGAGTGAAGCAAGTCAGACACAGAAAGACAGATATCATTTGATATTGCTTATATGAGGAATCTAAAAAAGAAAAAAAAGGTACAAATGAACTAATTTACACAACAGAAATAGAGTCATGGATATAGAAAACAAACTTATGGTTACCAGGGGATAAGTGGGGAAGGGATAAATTGGGAGATTGGGACTGACCTATACACACTAGTATATATAAAATAGATAAGTATTGATAAGGACCTGCTTTATAGCACAGGTAACTCTACTCAATGGTGTGTACTGGCACATACGGGAAAAGAATCTTAAAAAAAACAACAAGGGTTTTGGGAGTATATAATAAATATAAATGTGCAAACCTTTAACATGAAAGGAAAAATCAGTTAACTCTGTGGTCCCTGTTATGGTGTAAACATTTTGTACCTCTAATTTAAAAATTTTGAAACCCAGCTCCTATGTTGATGGTATTAGCAGGTGGGGCTTTTGGGAGGTGATTAGGTCATGAGGCCAGACACCTCAAACATGGGATTAGTGACCTAATAAATGTAGCACACAGATTTCATGCCCATCACATGATTACATTGCCGAGCGAGAAGGCCCACATTATGAACCAGATATTGGTCCCTCACCAGACACTAAGTCAGCTGGCAACTTGTTCTTTTTTTAAAATTAATTAATTAATTTTTTGGCTGTGTTGGGTCTTTGTTGCAGTGTGTGGGCTTCTCATTGGGTGGCTTCTCTTGTTGTGGAACACGGGCTCTAGGCGTGCGGGTTTCAGTGGTTGTGGCACACGAGCTCAGTAGTTGTGGCCTGTGGTCTCTAGAGTACAGGCTCAGTATTTGTGGTGCACGGGCTTAGTTGTTCCATGGCATGTGGGATATTCTAGGACCAGGGCTCGAACCCGTGTCCGCTTTATTGGTAGGCAGATTCTTAACCACTGCGCCACCAGCGACGCCCCTGGTAACTTGTTCTTGAACTTTTCAGCCTCAGCAATTATGAGAAAACAAAAATGTTGTTTATAAAATACCAAGTCTCTCGTATTTTGTTTTAGCAGTCAAAGAGCTGGCTGAGGAGAAACATCTGTGAGCTTGAAGGCATATCAAGAGAAACCTTTAAATCTCAAAAGAAAAGAGAAAATGGGCAGGAAAGACATCAACAGAACAGAGTAATCAATAATTGTGGAACAATGAAAATGCTGTGACCTATACATAATGGGTATAGCAGGAGGAGAATAAAGATAACAAAGAACAGAAAATATTTTTAAAAAAATGACTGAGAATCGCCCCCAAATGAATGTCTGATACTAAATCCACAACATCCAAACTTAGAGGAACATATGAATAGTAAAGAAAACGGACCAGTATCTCTCAGGAACATCAATGCAAAAATCCTCAACAAAATATTAACAAATCGAATCCAACAATATTTTGAGAGAATTTTATATCATGAATGAGAGGGAATAATCCCAGGTATGCAAGGCTGGTTCAACATTCTAAAATCAAATAATTATATCCATCATATCAACACCCTAAAGACAATCATTAGCATATCAATAGATTCAGAAGACCTTTGAAAAAACCTAACACCCATTCTTCATAAAAGCTCTCAGTTAAAGAAATAGACTGGAGCTTTCTCAAGTTGATAACAAAGATCTACAGGAAACTTTTATCTTACATCATGATTAATGATCAAAAACATGAAGCTTTTCCACTAAGTTCAGGTAAAAACAAGGATGTTCCCTTTCATGACTCCTTTTCCATATTTTACTCCAAGTCCTTGTTAATGCAATAAAGCACGAAAATAAATAAAACAAATACAGATTGGGTAGAAAAAAAATGAAAGCAGCCTAAATAAAATGTGGACCAATATACTTTACGGACACCTCACCAAAGAAAATAGACACTATGCATATAAGTATACAGAAGAATAATCCAGATTACATGCTGCCATCAAAAAGCAAATTAACAATACAATTGCATACGATTTTAGCCATTAGAATGGCTAAAATGTGAACAATGACAAGAACAAATTCTGTAGGGGATGCGGAACAATAGGAAATGTCATGTGTTATTGGTGGAAATGAAAAATAATACAGCTACTTTGGTAGTCTGATTGACACTTGCTATAATATTGAACATTCCCTTACTGTACAATCCGGCAAGTGTTCTCATGGATATTTACTGAAAGTAGTTTAAAACATACTTCCAGACGAAAACCTGCATATGGATATTTATAGCACCTAATTCAATATTGCCAAAATGTGAATGAAACTAAGGTGTCCTCCAATAGGTGAATGAAATGATATAGTATTAATATATTCTGGGGATGGGATAATATTGAGCACTGAAAAAGTAAGCTATCAAGCCATAAAAATATGTGGGAATTCTTTTTATCTTTTGAAATATAGGCGATTTTCTTTATTTTGTAATTTAGATTTTCTTGGAGTATAGTTGATTTACAATGTTGTGTTCATTTCAACTGCACAGCAAGTGATTCAGTTACACATATTCATTCTTTTTCAGATTTTTTTCTGATAAAGGTATTCCCAGAATATTGAGTAGAGTTCTCTGTGCTATACAGTAGGTCCTTGTTGCTTATCTATGTTATATATAGTAGTATTCATATGTTTCCCCCAAGTTCCTGATTTATCCCTGCCCCCCACCTTTCCCCTTTGGCAACCATAAGTTTGTTTTCCAAGTCTGTGAGTCTGCCTCTGTTTTGTAAGTTAGTTCATTTGTATCAGTTTTTAGGTTCCACCTAGAAGTGATATCATACAATATTTGTCTTACTGTGTCTGACTTACTTCACTTAGTACAATCATCTCTAGGTCCATCCATGTTACTGCAATTGGCATTATTTTCTTCTATTTTATGGCTGAGTCATATTCCATTATACATAAGTATCACATATTCTTTACCTATATTCATATGTTGATGGACATTTTGGTTGCTTCCATGTCTTCGCTATTGTAAAGAGTGTTGCAGTGAACATTGGGGAAGATGTGTCTTTTCGATTTCTGCTTTCCTCCAGATATGCGCACAGGAGTGCACTTGCTGGATCATCTGGTAGCTCTATTTTATTTTATTTCATTTCATTCCAATTTCAATTGTTTTGGAGTATAGTTGATTTACAACGTTGTGTTACTTTCTGCTGCATAGCAGAGTGAAGCAGTTGTACGTATATCCAATCCTTTTTGGATTCCTTTCCCATACAGGTCATTACACAGTATTGAGTAGAGTTCCCTGTGCTATACAGTAGGCCCTTATTTGTTATCTCTTTTATATATAGTGGTGTGTATATGTCAATCCCAATTTCCAGTTTATCCCTCCCACCTCCCCTTAATCTGGTAACCTCCATTCTGTGATCCATAGTGGCTGTTACCAATTGGCATTGCCCCCAGTAACGTAGTATTGGTGGCACGGTGGTTAAGAATCCGCCTGCCAGTGCAGGGGACACAGGTTCGAGCCCTGGCCCAGGAAGATCCCACATGCTGCAGAGCAACTAAGCCTGTGCGCCACAACTACTGAGTCTGCGCTCTAGAGCCCACGAGCCACAACTAGTGAGCTCACGTGCCACAACTACTGAAGCCTGTGTGCCTAGAGCCTGTGCTCCACAACAAGAGAAGCCACCGCAAACAGAAGGCTGCGTACCACAACGATGAGTAGCCCCCGCTTGCTGCAACTATAGAAAAGCCACGCGCAGCAACGAAGACCCAACACAGATTAAAAAAATAAGTAGTAGGTTTCTCTTTTTTCCACACCTTCTGAAGCATTTCTTGTTTCTAGACATTGTGAGGATGGCTATTCTGAGTGGTTCCAGGTGATACTTCTTTGTACATCTGATTTGCATTTGTCTAACGTAAAGCAATGGTGAGCATCTTCATATGTGCTTTTCTTTTTTGAACAGTGTGAGTAAAATTTACCCCTTGAAAAAGGGTTATTGAAAGGTTGCCTTGTTTTGAAGTCTATTTCGATTACCTACCCCAAGATATTTCTTGAGGGCTGTTGTCATTTACAGTTCCCAGGCATTGTGAATATGAAATGCCTATAAGGTCCAGTTTTAGAATTGTTGTTATGAGAAACAGAAGGTGGCAGGATTTCTCCTGTCCCTCTCTGGTTACTGACACAACCTTAGATGTAGGGAAAGTCCTGTTCCTGGGTTTTAAATTAGAGTGGAATGTGCCTGACCAAACATGTAAGGGCTTCTGTCCCGTTCCTTCTTCCCCTTTACCCTTCATCCCCTGAACAAGTATAAACCCCTGCAAAATCACCTGTTGAGGGTGCTGTCTTGTAGAGTGGGATGACCCTAACGAAGGAGTCGGGAGGTCGGAACCCAAACACCAGGATATGTTGAGACCAGGTGATTTTCAAAATGTCATCCAGCCCAGAGAGTCCATCATCCTTTGGGTGTCAGAGGGTTGATTTAGTAGTATGAGGACACACTTAGATCTAGAGATTGTGATCCCATGCAGAGGGGACCAGGTACTACATGTTCAAGGGGTCGGATTAGCTGGCATATCCTCCCGAGGTCCTCAGGCCCACAACAGTCCAGCCTTGGGACCAAATTGAGTCTGTGTCCAGGGATGTGACACTAGCACGTTAACTGAGAATAAACGAATTTACTGATCATTTTTCTTTTCTATAATTCAATTTTAAATTTATAATGGAGTTTAGTTGATTTACCATGTTGTGTTCATTTTTGATATACACCAACATGATTCACTTATACAGAGATGACTATATATTCTTTCTGGAATTATTCTCCCATGGAGGTTACTAAAGGGTGTTGAGAAGAGTTCCAAGTGCTCTACAGCAGGTCCATGTTGATTACAAGTTTCCTCTCTGTAAATATGTATATACTAACTCCAACCTCATGATTTATGCCTCCAACACATCTTTCCAGTTTGGTAACCATAAGTTTGTGTTCTAAGTCTGGGACTCTGTTTCTGTGTTGTAAGATAGTACCTTTGTATCAATTGTTAGATTCCACTGATAAGTAATATCATATGATATTTATCATTGTCTGATTTATGACACTTAGTATGAATGTATCTGTGTCCTTCCAAGTGGCTGCAAATGGCCTTATTCTGTTCATTTCATGGCTGAGTAATATTCCATTGTACATATCTACCATAGTTTCTTCATCCAGTCTTCCTTCCAAGGATGTTTAGGTAGCTTCCAAGTACAGGCTCTTGTAAACAGGGCTGCATAAATTTTGGAGTGCCTGGGTCCTGTCAATTTATGTTTTTTCCAAGATACAGGCCCAGGAGTGGAAGCGCCATATGCTCTGAAGCTCTGTTTTTGAGACTTTTAAGGAATCACCACCCACTTCCCCACAGTGGCTGTTAGCAATTTACATTCCCACCATCAGCTTGTCAGGGTCCCCTTTTCTCGACGCCGTCCTGCATTTCAGATTTTACACTTCGTGAGCTTGGCCATTCTGACTGGTGCGAAGTGATACCTCTTTGTAGTATTAATTTACATTGCCCGCCTGTTTTGTTGGCCAAAAATGGAGTAAGGGTTATTCCTGAATATATTAAGGAATAACACATACGGCCGTTTTGGCCAACTGCATCATTGGCGATGTTCAGCAGCTTTGCATGTGCTTTAATGGCGAGAGCAAACTACCCCCTGAAATCCCTTTCCTGCAATTCTGCCTTGCTTACAAGGCCTTTACGAATACTTGGCTCAAGAAATGACTCCATTAGAGGTGTCAGTTACAACCCTGCATGTTTGTGAATTGCAGGGCCCCTGAGCACCAGTTTTCAACTTGTTGTTTAGGGAAGCAGCCACAAAGGGGCAGGATTTCTACAGACCTATTCCGGTTACTGGGGCACCTGAAGGATCGGGAAATTCTTCTTCCAGATTAGGAAACTAGAGTGGCCTATGCCTGTCCAAACATCTAGGGCTTGTGTCTCATTCCATCCCCCCATTCCCCTTCTTCACACGGAAAATTCCAAGCTGTGCAAAACCGGCTGTTGAGTGTGCTGCCTTCCCAAAGTGGGGAGACTCTAAGGAAAGGAGCTGGGGAACCCGAATACCAGAAGTGGAGATGAGGTGACTTTCCCAAATTCTTCCCGAACAGATGGTGTACCATCCTCTGGATGTCCCATTCATGTTTTAGCTGTAGGAAGGGTCCCCTGCACCTGGAGATATGGGACTCATGGAATGGGGGCCAGGCAGTATTACTCTAAAAGTGCTGCATTTGCTGTCCCATCCTCACCAAGCCTCTCAGACCCACGAGTGTAGAGCCTTAGGTCCCATCCAGCTGTGTGTCTAGATGTGTTCAGTCCAGGTTGCATTACAGCCCTTGAACAAATTTTGTAAGAATTTCTCTCCCTCTCAGTGTCTTTTTTTTTGTTCTTGTTATTTAATTTTATAATGAGGTATAGCTGATTTTCAATACTGTCTTTCTTCCTGCTCTACATCTATCCACTTGATTCACTTAAAGAGAGACATCAATAAATTCTTTTACAGATTCTTACCAGTCTTACATATCCTTTTCCGGTGACAACAGTGTGCTGAGTCCAGCTCTTTGAGCTATGCAGTAGGTCCTGTCGGTTATCTATTTTGTTTATGGAAATGTATCCATGCTAATTTCAACCTCCTGGTTTATGCATCACCCCACCATTCTCCTTTAGCAGCCATAAGTGTGTTTTCTAAATGTGTGACTCTGTTTCTGTTTTGTGATTGAGTTCATGTGTAGCCATTTTTAGATTCCACCTATAAGTGATACCTTATGATAAGTCTCTATTTATGTCTGACTTATGTCACTTAGAATGATTGTACCTCAGACTCCACGAGTTGCTGCAACTGGCCTTATTTCGCTGATTTAATTGCTCAGTAATATCCCATTGTACATAAGTACCACATCTTCTTTATCCATTTTTTACTTCCAAGGACATGTAAGTTGTACCCAAGTCATTTCTAAACAGAGTAACACTAAACGTATCGGTGCCTGTGTCCTGTCGATTTTTGGTTTTCCCAAGATACACGCCCAAGAGTGGAAGTGCCGTATGCTCTGTAGCTCTGCATTTTAGATGTTTTGGAAACACCATACACTTCTCCAGAGTGGCCTTGGCTATTTACATCCCCCCCCATCAACTTAATAAGGCTCCCTTTTCTCCATGGCCTGTGCTGCATTTCTGGTTTTAAACTTTTCCAGGATGGCCCTTTTGATGAATGTGAAGTGAGACTTCTTTGTAGTGCTGATTTGCATTTGGCACTTGTTTGCATGGCCAAAAAGAGCGTATGCGTTTTTCCTGAATATATTTATTTTTATGATGGGGTTTAGCTGATTTCCACTGCTGTGTTTATGCTGCGTTACCCCCACTTGATTCACATACAGAGAGATATCAATAAATACTTTTTAAGATTTTTAATAGTCAGATATATTCCTCAGTGGTGAATAGGGTGTGTTGAGTCCAGTTCATAGAGCAATGAGTAGGTCTTCACTATTACATATTTGGTTTATGGAATGATATCTGTGCTAAGTTCAAACTCTACTTTTATGCATCACTCCACCACCTCACCTTTCCCCTGAAGCAGGCATAAGTGTGTTTTCTAAATGTGTGACTCTGTTCTGTTTTGTAATTCAGCTCATGTGTAGCCATGTTTACATTCCCTCTATAAGTGATATCTTATGATAAGTTTCTTTTTCTCTGTGACTTATTTCACTTAGAATCATTGTACCTAAATCCACTCATTATGCTGCTACTAGCCTTATGACTTCATGGCTGAGGGATATTCCATTGTACATAAGTACCACAACCTCTTTATCCATTTTTCTCTTTCCTGGGATATATAAGGTGTACTGAAGTCGAGGTTCTTATAAACAAAGCAGCCCTAAACTTTGGGGTGCCTAAGTCCTGTCAATTTTTGATTTTCTAAAGATATACACCCATGAGTGGAAGTGCCCTATGCTCTGTAGCTCTGTTTTTTTAGATGTTTTAGGAAACAGCATACACTACGCCAGAGTGGCCCTTGGCAATTTACATCCCACCCATCAGTGTAACAAGGCTCCCTTTTCTCCATGACCTGTCCTGCATGTCTGGTTTTTACATTTTTTCAGGATGGCCTTTTGAACCATGCAAAGTGAGGCTTAGTTTTTGTGCTGATGTGCAGTACCCGCTTGTTTGGTTGGCCAAAAAAGGGGCATATGCCTTTTTTCCTGAATATATTCAGGAAAAAAGGCATATGCCCTTTTAGGCCAACTGCATCATTGTTGACGTTCTGCCGCTTTTCATGTGATTTAAAGGACAGTCCAATCTACCTCTCGAAAACTGTCTCCTGCAATTCTGCTTTGCTTTCAAATCCTCTTCGTTGCCTTACCTCAATATATTTTTGGATGATAGTTATCATTTATAACCCTGCAGGTTTATGAATTGCAGTGCCCCTGAGCTCCATTTTTCAAATCGCCTTTTTGGGAGCTGGCCGCAAAACCGCAGGATTGCTTCAGGCCCTATGCTGGTTCCGGAGGGAAGGCTGAACCTTTGTTTAATTCTTCTTCCTGATGGGAAATTAGACTGACATGTGCCGGTCGAAACACCTACAGCTAGTCTCTCATTGATTCCCCCTCTTCCCGTTCATCCAGCGCACTAATTGCAGACTGTGCGAAACAGGAGGTTAAAGGCGCTGACTCTCCAAGTGGGGAGATTTTTAGTAAAGCAGTTGGAATGGCAAACCCGAGCACCAGGAGATGAAAAATGAGGTGCGTTGTAGAAACCATTCCCGATCACACAGTGTACCATCCTCTGGGTTTCCATGCATGTTGTAGCTGCAGGAATTTTCCCTTGAACCTGGAGAGTGGGGACCCATGGAATGGGTAGCACGCAGTATTTCTTTAAAGGGTCTGTATTTGCTCACCCAACCTCACCAATCCTCTCAGCCCCAAGAGTGTCCAGCCTTATGTCTCATCCAGCTGTGTGTGTAGATGTGGTCAATCCACAATGCATCACAGCCCCTGAACGAATTTTGTAAGACTTTCTCTCTTTCACTATCTTTCTGTTTTGTGTTTGAAATTTATTCTCATAATGCGGTTTAGCTGATTTCACTGCTGTGTTTATGCAGCTTTACACAGCCATGATTCACTTACAGACAGATATCAATATATAGGTTTTAAGATTCTTAGTAGTCAGATATCTTCTTCTGCGGTGAGTAGGGCGTGTTGAGTCCAGTTCACTGAGCAAGGAGTAGGTCTTGTCTATTAAATATTTGTTTTATGGAACGGTATCTGTGCTAATTTCAAACTCTTGTGTTATGCATCACCGCACCTCACCTTTCCACTTAAACAGGCATAAGTGTGCTTTCTAAATGTGAGACTCTATTCTGTTTTGTAATTCAGTTCATGTGTAGAGATGTTTACATTCCCTCCATAAGTGATATCTTATGATAAGTTTCTTTTTCTGTGTGACTTCTTTCACTTAGAATCATCGTAACTAAATCCACTCATTATGCTGCTACTGGCCTTATGACATTGATTTCATGGCTGAGTGATATTCCATTGTACATAAGTACCACAATGTCTTTATCCATTTTTCTCTTTTCTAGGATATTAAGGTGTACCGAAGTCGAGGTTTTTGAAAACAGAGCAGCCCTAAACTTTGGGGTGGCTGTGTCTTGTTGCTTTTAAGTTTTCCCAAGATATATGCACATGAGTGGAAATGCCCTATGCTCTGTTTCTCTGTTTTTTAGATGTTTCAGGAAACACCATACACTCCTCTAGAGTGGCTGTTGGCAATTAACATCCTGCGCATCAGGGTAACAGGCTGCCTGTTCTCTATGGCTTGTCCTGCCTCTGGTTTTTACACTGTTTTCGGATGGCCCTTTGGACCGGTGGGAACTGAGACTTAGCTGTAGTGCGGATTTGCATTGCCCGCTTGCTTGGTTGGCCAAAAAGTTCGTATGCGTTTTTTCCTGAATATATTCAGGAAAAACCTCATACGCCCTTTTTGGCCAGCTGCATCACTGTCGAAGTTCTGCCACTTTTCATGTTCTTTAAAGGAGACTCTAATCTACCTCTTGAAAGCTGTTTCCTGCAATTCTGCCTTGGTTTCAAATCCTCTTCGTTGCCTTACCTCAATATATATTTCGACGAAAGTTGTCCTTTTCAACTCTGCAGGTTTGTGAATTGCAGTGACCCTGAGCTCCATTTTTCAACTCACTTTTTTGTGAGCTGGCCGCAAAACCGCAGGATTGCTTCAGGCCCTATTCTGGTTCTGGGGCGGCACGCTGAGCCTTTGGTTAATTCTTCCTCCTGATGGAAAACTAGAGTGACATGTGCCCATCCAGACACCTACAGCTAGTCTCTCATTGGTTCCCCCTCATCCCGTTCATCCTCCGCACTAATTGCAGACTGTGCGAAACAGGACGTTAAAGGCGCTGACTCTCCAAATGGGGAGATTGTTAGTAAAGTGGCTGGAGTGGCGAACCCGAGCAGCAGGAGATGAAAAATGAGGTGCGTTGTAGAAACCATTCCTGATCATATGGTGTACCATCCTCTGGGTTTCCCATGCATGTGTTAGCTGTAGGAAGATTCCCTTAAACCTGGAAAGTTGGGACCCATGGAATGGGTAGCACGCAGTATTGCTTTAAAGGGTCTGCATTTGCTTACCCAACCTCACCAATCCTCTCAGCCCCAAGTGTCCAGCCTTATGTCTCATCCAGCTGTGGGTGTAGATAAGGTCAATTCAGGGTGCATCACAGCCCCTGAACTAATTTTGTAAGAATTTCTCTCTCTTTCGCTCTCTTTGTGTTTTTTGATATTTAAAATTTATTTTTATAATGGGGTTTAGCTGCTTTTCACTACAGTGTTTATGCCACTCTACACACACTTGATTCCCTTACGGAGACATATCAATACATAGGTTTTAAGATTCTTACTAGTCAGATATACTCCTCTGCAGTGCATAGGGGGTGTTGAGTCCAGTTCATTGAGCGAAGTGTAGGTCTTGTCTATTACATATTTGGTTTATGGAATGGTATCTGTGCTAATTTCAAACTCTGGTTTTATGCAGCACCCCACCTCACCTTTCCCCTGAAGCAGGCATAAGTGCGTTTTCTAAATGTGTGACTCTGTTCTGTTTTGTAATTCAGCTCATGTGTAGCCATGTTTACATTCCCTCTATAAGTGATATCTTATGATAAGTTTCTTTTTCTGTGTTACTTCTTTCACTTAGGATCATCACCTAAATCCACTCATTATGCTGCTACTGGCCTGATGACATTGATTTCATGGCTGAGTGATATTCCACTGTACATAAGTACCACAACATCTTTATCCATTTTTCTCTTTTCTGGGATATTAAGGTGTACCAAAGTCGAGGATTTTGTAAACAGAGCAGCCCTAAACATTGGGGTGGCCGTGTCTTGTTCATTTTTAGTTTTTCTGTGATATATGCGCATGAGTGGAAGTGCCCTATGCTTTGTAGCTCTGGTTTTTACCTGTTTCAGAAAACACCAAACACTTCTCCAGAGTGGCTGTTGGCAATTTACATCCCGCCCATCAGGGTAACAAGGCTTCCTGTTCTCCATGGCCTGTCCTGCCTCTCTGGTTTTTACACTTTTCTCTCATGGCCCTTTGGACCGGTGGGAAGAGAGACGTCTTTGTTGTGCAGATTTGCATTGCCCGCTTGCTGGGTTGGCCAAAAAGGGCGTATGCGTTTTTTCCTGAATATATTCAGGAAAAAACGCATACGCCCTTTTTGGCCAACTGCATCATTGTCGAAGTTCTGCCGCTTTTCATGTGCTTTAAAGGAGACTCCAATCTACGTCTTCAAACCTGTTTCGTGGAATTCTGCCTTGGTTTCAAATTCCCTTCTTTGCCTTACCTGAATATATTTTTTGACAATAGTTGTCCTTTATAACTCTGCAGGTTTGTGAATTGCAGTGACCCTGAGCTCCATTTTTCAACTCGATTTTTTGTGAGCTGGCCGCAAAGCCACAGGATTGCTTCAGGCCTTATTCTGGCTCCCGGGCAGCAGGCTGAGGCTTTGGTTAATTCTTCTTCCTTATGGGAAATTAGAGTGACGTGTGCCCGTCCAAACACCTACAGCTCTTCTCTCATTGGTTCCCCCTCATCCGGTTCATCTTCCGCACTAATTGCAGAGTGTGGGAAACAGGAGGTAAAGGTGCTGACTCTCCAAAGGGGAGATTGTTAGTAAAGTGGTTGGAATGGCGAACCCGAGCACCAGGACAAGAAAATTGAGGTGTGTTTTAGAAACATTTCCCCATCACACGGTGCACCATCTCTGGTTTTTCCATGCATGTTTTAGCTGTAGGAAGATTCCCTTAAACCTGGAGAGTTGGGACCCATGGAATGGGTAACACGCAGTATTACTTTAAATGGTCTGCATTTGCTCACCCAACCTCACCAATCCTCTCAGCCCCTATTGTCCAGCCTTATGTCTCATCCAGCTGTGGTTGTAGATATGGTCAATCCTGGGTGAATCACAGCCCCTGAACGAATTTTGTAAGAATTTCTCTCTCTTTCGCTGTCTTTGTGTTTTGTTTTTGAAATTTATTTTTATAATGGAGTTTAGCTGATTTTCACTGCTGTGTTTATGCTGCTCTACACACACTTGTTTCCCTTATGGAGCCATATCAATACATAGGTTTTAAGATTCTTACTAGTCAGATATATTCCTCTGCGGTGAATAGGGGGTATTGAGTCCAGTTCATTGAGCAAGGAGCAGGTCTTTTCTATTACATATTTGGTTTATGGAACGCTATCGGTGGTAATTTCAAACTCTGGTTTTATGCATCACCCCATCTCACCTTTCCCGTTAAGCAGGCATAAGTGCGTTTACTAAATGTGTGACTCAGTTCTGTTTTGTAATTCAGTTCATGTGTAGCCATATTTACATTCCTTCTAAAAGTGATATCTTATGATAAGTTTCTTTTTCTGTGTGACTTATTTCACTTAGAATCATCGGACGTAAATCCACTCATTATGCTGCTGCTGGCCTTATGACATTGATTTCATGGCTGAGTGATATTCCATTGTACATAAGTACCACAACTTCTTTATCCATTTTTTTCTTTCCTGGGATATTTAAGGTGTACGAAGTTGAGGTTCTTGTACGCAGAGCAGCCCTAAACTTTGGGGTGGCTGTGTCTTGTTGATTTTTAGTTTTCCCAAGATATACGCCCATGAGTCGAAGTGCTCTATGATCTGTAGCTCTGTTTTTCAGATGTTTTAGGAAACACCATATACTTCTCCAGAGTGGCTGTTGACAATTTACATCCCGTCCATCAGTGTAACAAGGCTCCCTGTTCGCCATGGCCTGTCCTGCCTTTCTGGGTTTAACACTTTTTTCTGATGGCCCTTTGGACCGGTGGGAAGTGAGACTTCTTTGTAGTGAAGATTTGCAATGCCCACTTGCTTGGTTGGCCAAAACGTGTGTATGCGTTTTTTCCTGAATATATTCAGGAAAAAACGCATACGCCCTTTTTGGCGAACTGCATCATTGTCGAAAATCTGACGCTTTTCATGTGCTTTAAAGGCGACTCCAGTCTCCCTCTTGAAATCTGTTCCCTGAAATTCTGCCTTGGTTTCAAATACTCTTCGTTGCCTTACCTCAATATATTTTTGGACGATAGTTGTCCTTTATAACTGCAGGTTTGTGAACTGCAGTGCCCCTGAGCTCCATTTTTCAACTCGCATTTTGTTAGCTGGCCGCAAAACAGCAGGATTGCTTCAGGCCCTATTCTGGTTCTGAAGTGGCAGGCTGAGCCTTTGGTTCATTCTTCTTCCTGATGGGAAATTACAGTGACATGTGCCCGTCCTAACACCTACAGCTAGTCTCTCATTTGTTCCCCCTCTTCCCGTTCATCCTCCGGACAAATTGCAAACTGTGGGAAACAGTAGGTTAAAGGCGCAGATTATTCAAGTGAAGAGATTGTTAGTAAAGCAGCTGGAATGGCGAGCCCAAGCACCAGGAGATTAAAAAATGAGGTGCGTTTTAGAAACCTTTCCGGATCACACTGTGTACCATCCTCTGGGTTTCCCATGCATGTTTTAGCTGTAGGAAGATTCCCTTACACCTGGAGAGTTGGGACCCATGGAATGCGTAGCACGCAGAATTACTTTAAAGGGTCTGCCTTTGCTCACCCAACGTCACCAATCGTCTCAGACACAAGAGTGTCCAGCCTTATGTCTCATCCAGCTGTGGTTGTAGATGTGGTCAGTCCGGCTTGCATCACAGCCCCTGAACGCATTTTGTAAAAATTTCTCTCTCTTTCACTGTCTTTGTGTTTGTGGTTGAAATTTATTTTTATAATGAGGTTTAGCTGAGTTTCACTGCTGTGTTTATGCCGCTCTACACACACTTGATTCCCCTATGGCGACATATCAATACATAGGTTTTAAGATTCTTACTAGTCAGATATATTCTTCTTTGGTGAAGAGAGGATGTTGAGTCTAGTTCATTGAGCAAGGAGTAGGTCTTGTCTATTACATATTTGATGCATATAAGGGTATCTGTGCTAATTTCAAACTCTTGTGTTATGCATCACCCCACCTCACCTTTGCACTTAAGCAGGCATAAGTGTGTTTTCTAAATGTGTGACTGCTTTGTCTTGTAATTTAGTTCATGTGTAGCGATGTTTACATTCCTTCTAAAAGTGATATCTTATGATAAGTTTCTTTTTCTGTGTGACTTATTTCACTTAGAATCATCGGACGTAAATCCACTCATTATGCTGCTGCTGGCCTTATGACATTGATTTCATGGCTGAGTGATATTCCATTGTACATAAGTACCACAACTTCTTTATCCATTTTTTTCTTTCCTGGGATATTTAAGGTGTACGAAGTTGAGGTTCTTGTACGCAGAGCAGCCCTAAACTTTGGGGTGGCTGTGTCTTGTTGATTTTTAGTTTTCCCAAGATATACGCCCATGAGTCGAAGTGCTCTATGATCTGTAGCTCTGTTTTTCAGATGTTTTAGGAAACACCATATACTTCTCCAGAGTGGCTGTTGACAATTTACATCCCGTCCATCAGTGTAACAAGGCTCCCTGTTCGCCATGGCCTGTCCTGCCTTTCTGGGTTTAACACTTTTTTCTGATGGCCCTTTGGACCGGTGGGAAGTGAGACTTCTTTGTAGTGAAGATTTGCAATGCCCACTTGCTTGGTTGGCCAAAACGTGTGTATGCGTTTTTTCCTGAATATATTCAGGAAAAAACGCATACGCCCTTTTTGGCGAACTGCATCATTGTCGAAAATCTGACGCTTTTCATGTGCTTTAAAGGCGACTCCAGTCTCCCTCTTGAAATCTGTTCCCTGAAATTCTGCCTTGGTTTCAAATACTCTTCGTTGCCTTACCTCAATATATTTTTGGACGATAGTTGTCCTTTATAACTGCAGGTTTGTGAACTGCAGTGCCCCTGAGCTCCATTTTTCAACTCGCATTTTGTTAGCTGGCCGCAAAACAGCAGGATTGCTTCAGGCCCTATTCTGGTTCTGAAGTGGCAGGCTGAGCCTTTGGTTCATTCTTCTTCCTGATGGGAAATTACAGTGACATGTGCCCGTCCTAACACCTACAGCTAGTCTCTCATTTGTTCCCCCTCTTCCCGTTCATCCTCCGGACAAATTGCAAACTGTGGGAAACAGTAGGTTAAAGGCGCAGATTATTCAAGTGAAGAGATTGTTAGTAAAGCAGCTGGAATGGCGAGCCCAAGCACCAGGAGATTAAAAAATGAGGTGCGTTTTAGAAACCTTTCCGGATCACACTGTGTACCATCCTCTGGGTTTCCCATGCATGTTTTAGCTGTAGGAAGATTCCCTTACACCTGGAGAGTTGGGACCCATGGAATGCGTAGCACGCAGAATTACTTTAAAGGGTCTGCCTTTGCTCACCCAATGTCACCAATCGTCTCAGACACAAGAGTGTCCAGCCTTATGTCTCATCCAGCTGTGGTTGTAGATGTGGTCAGTCCGGCTTGCATCACAGCCCCTGAACGCATTTTGTAAAAATTTCTCTCTCTTTCACTGTCTTTGTGTTTGTGGTTGAAATTTATTTTTATAATGAGGTTTAGCTGAGTTTCACTGCTGTGTTTATGCCGCTCTACACACACTTGATTCCCCTATGGCGACATATCAATACATAGGTTTTAAGATTCTTACTAGTCAGATATATTCTTCTTTGGTGAAGAGAGGATGTTGAGTCTAGTTCATTGAGCAAGGAGTAGGTCTTGTCTATTACATATTTGATGCATATAAGGGTATCTGTGCTAATTTCAAACTCTTGTGTTATGCATCACCCCACCTCACCTTTGCACTTAAGCAGGCATAAGTGTGTTTTCTAAATGTGTGACTGCTTTGTCTTGTAATTTAGTTCATGTGTAGCGATGTTTACATTCCTTCTAAAAGTGATATCTTATGATAAGTTTCTTTTTCTGTGTGACTTATTTCACTTAGAATCATCGGACGTAAATCCACTCATTATGCTGCTGCTGGCCTTATGACATTGATTTCATGGCTGAGTGATATTCCATTGTACATAAGTACCACAACTTCTTTATCCATTTTTTTCTTTCCTGGGATATTTAAGGTGTACGAAGTTGAGGTTCTTGTACGCAGAGCAGCCCTAAACTTTGGGGTGGCTGTGTCTTGTTGATTTTTAGTTTTCCCAAGATATACGCCCATGAGTCGAAGTGCTCTATGATCTGTAGCTCTGTTTTTCAGATGTTTTAGGAAACACCATATACTTCTCCAGAGTGGCTGTTGACAATTTACATCCCGTCCATCAGTGTAACAAGGCTCCCTGTTCGCCATGGCCTGTCCTGCCTTTCTGGGTTTAACACTTTTTTCTGATGGCCCTTTGGACCGGTGGGAAGTGAGACTTCTTTGTAGTGAAGATTTGCAATGCCCACTTGCTTGGTTGGCCAAAACGTGTGTATGCGTTTTTTCCTGAATATATTCAGGAAAAAACGCATACGCCCTTTTTGGCGAACTGCATCATTGTCGAAAATCTGACGCTTTTCATGTGCTTTAAAGGCGACTCCAGTCTCCCTCTTGAAATCTGTTCCCTGAAATTCTGCCTTGGTTTCAAATACTCTTCGTTGCCTTACCTCAATATATTTTTGGACGATAGTTGTCCTTTATAACTGCAGGTTTGTGAACTGCAGTGCCCCTGAGCTCCATTTTTCAACTCGCATTTTGTTAGCTGGCCGCAAAACAGCAGGATTGCTTCAGGCCCTATTCTGGTTCTGAAGTGGCAGGCTGAGCCTTTGGTTCATTCTTCTTCCTGATGGGAAATTACAGTGACATGTGCCCGTCCTAACACCTACAGCTAGTCTCTCATTTGTTCCCCCTCTTCCCGTTCATCCTCCGGACAAATTGCAAACTGTGGGAAACAGTAGGTTAAAGGCGCAGATTATTCAAGTGAAGAGATTGTTAGTAAAGCAGCTGGAATGGCGAGCCCAAGCACCAGGAGATTAAAAAATGAGGTGCGTTTTAGAAACCTTTCCGGATCACACTGTGTACCATCCTCTGGGTTTCCCATGCATGTTTTAGCTGTAGGAAGATTCCCTTACACCTGGAGAGTTGGGACCCATGGAATGCGTAGCACGCAGAATTACTTTAAAGGGTCTGCCTTTGCTCACCCAACGTCACCAATCGTCTCAGACACAAGAGTGTCCAGCCTTATGTCTCATCCAGCTGTGGTTGTAGATGTGGTCAGTCCGGTTTGCATCACAGCCCCTGAACGCATTTTGTAAAAATTTCTCTCTCTTTCACTGTCTTTGTGTTTGTGGTTGAAATTTATTTTTATAATGAGGTTTAGCTGAGTTTCACTGCTGTGTTTATGCCGCTCTACACACACTTGATTCCCCTATGGCGACATATCAATACATAGGTTTTAAGATTCTTACTAGTCAGATATATTCTTCTTTGGTGAAGAGAGGATGTTGAGTCTAGTTCATTGAGCAAGGAGTAGGTCTTGTCTATTACATATTTGATGCATATAAGGGTATCTGTGCTAATTTCAAACTCTTGTGTTATGCATCACCCCACCTCACCTTTGCACTTAAGCAGGCATAAGTGTGTTTTCTAAATGTGTGACTGCTTTGTCTTGTAATTTAGTTCATGTGTAGCGATGTTTACATTCCTTCTAAAAGTGATATCTTATGATAAGTTTCTTTTTCTGTGTGACTTATTTCACTTAGAATCATCGGACGTAAATCCACTCATTATGCTGCTGCTGGCCTTATGACATTGATTTCATGGCTGAGTGATATTCCATCGTACATAAGTACACAACTTCTTTATCCATTGTTTTCTTTCCTGGGATATTTAAGGTCAACCGAAATCGAGGTTCTTGTAAACACAGCAGCCCTAAACTTTGGGTTGCCTTTGTCTTGTTGATTTTTAGTCTTCCCAAGATATTCGCCCATGAGTGGAAGTGCCCTATGCTCTGTTGCTCTGTTTTTTAAATGTTTTTGGAAACACCATCCACTTTTCCAGAGTGGCTCTCGGTAATTTACACCACGCACATCCCCGTAATAAGGCTCCCTGTTCTCTCTGGCCTGTCCTGCATTTCTGGTTTTTACACTTTTTTCGGATGGCCCTTTTGACTGGTGGTAAGTGAGACTTCTTTGTTGTGCAGATTTGCATTGCCCGCTTGCTTGGTTGGCCAAAAAGGGCGTATGCGTTTTTTCCTGAATATATTCAGGAAAAAACGCATACGCCCTTTTTGGCCAACTGCATCATTTTCGAAGTTCTGACGCTTTTCATGTGCTTTAATAGCTAGACCAATCTACCTCTTGAAATCTGTTTCCTGAAATTCTGCCTTGCATTCAGAGCCTCTTCGTTGTCTTACCTCAATATATTTTTGGTCGTTAGGTGTCATTTATAACTCTGCAGGTTTGTGAATTGCGCTGCCCCATGAGCTCTATTTTTCAACTTGCTCTTTTTTTGAGCTGGCTGCAAAACTGCAGGATTGCTTCAGGCCCTATTCTGGTTCCGGGCCGGCAGGCTGAGCCTTTGGTTAATTCTTCCCAATGGGAAATTTGACTGACATGTGCCTGTCAAAACACCCATAGCTGGTGTCTCATAGTTTCCCCCTCTTCCCGTTCATCCTCTGCACAAATTGCAAACTGTGCGAAACAGGAGGTTAAAGGTGCTGATTCTCCTAGTGGGGAGAATTTTAGTAAAGTGGGTGGAATGGTGAACCTGAACACCAGGAGATGAAAAATGAGGTGCATTTTAGACACCTTTCCCGTTCACATGGTGTACAGTCCTCTGGGTTTCCCATGCATGTTTTACCTGTAGGCAGTTCCCTTGAACCTGCAGATTTGGGACCCATGCAGTGGGTACCAGGCAGTATTACTTTAAAGGGTCTGCATTTCCTCACCCAACCTCACTAATTCTCTTAGCGCGATCAGTTTCCAGCCTTATGTCTCATCCTGCTGTGCGTCTATATGTGTTCAATCCATGTTGATTAACAGCCCCTGAGCAAAAGTTGTAAGAATTTTTCTGTCTCACTGTCTTTTTAAAAATTTATTATTATATTGGTTACAGCTGATTTTCAGTGGTCTGTTTCTTGCTGCTGTACATCCACTTGATTCACATATAGAGAGACATCAATAAATTCTTCTTCAGACTCTTACCAGTCATATATATTCTTTTCCGGTGACTTGATTGTGCTGAGTACCATTCTTTGAGGTACTGTATAGGCCTTTTTGATTATCAATTTGGTATTTGGAACGGTATATTTGCTAATTTCAACCTCCTGGATAATGCCTCACCCCTCCCTACCTTTCCCCTTTAGCAGCCTTATGTGTGTTTTCTACATATTTGACTATGTTTATCTTTTTAAATTTATTTCATGTGTAGCCATTTTTGATTCCACATTTAAGTGATATCTTATGATATGTGTCTTTTTCTTTTTGACTTATGTCACTTAGAATGATTGTACGTAACTCCTTTGGAGTTGTTGCAACTGGCCTTATTTCATTGATTTCCCGGCTGAGTAATATTCCACTCTACATAAGTACCACATCTCTTTTATCCAATTTTTCCTTCCAGGGACATTTAGGTTATATCCAAGTCGAGGCACTTTTAAACAGACAGGCGGTAAACGTTGGGGTGCCTGTGTCCTGCCGATTTTTGTTTTTCCCAAGATATACGCCCATGAGTGCAAGTGCCCTATGCTCTGTAGCTCATTTTTTAGATTTTTAGTAAACACAATACACTTCTCCAGAGTGGCCGTTGGCAATTTACATTTCCACTATCAGCCTCACAGGGCTCCCTTTTCTCCTTGCCCTGTTCTGCATTTCTGGTGTTTACACTTTATGAGGATGGCTCTTCTGACTGATGCGAAATGATACTTTTGTAGTATTGATTTCCATTGCCCACCTGTTTGGTTGGCTAAAAAGGGTGTATGCCCTTTTCTTGAATATATTCAGAAAAAACGCATACGCCCTTTTTGGCCAACTGCATCTCTGGCGATGTTTAGCCCCTTTTCTTGTGCTTTAATGGCGAGTCCTTTCTACCTCTTCAAATCTCTTTCCTGCCATTCTCCCTTGCTTACAAGTCCTTTTCGGTGACTTACCTCAAGACATTTTTCAACGATAGATATTTTCAGCTCTTCAGTTTCGTGAATTTCAGTGCCCCTGAGTTCCATTTTTCAACTTGTGTTTTTGGGAACTGGCCACAAAACAGCAGGATTTCCTCAAGCCCTATTCTGTTTCCGTGGGTAATCTTAGCCTTTGGTCAATACGTCTTCCTGATTGGAAATTAGAGTGACATGTGCCTGTCCGAACACCTAGGACTTGTCTCTCATTGTTTCTCATCCTTCCGCTTCATCCTCTGGACAAATTCCAAACTGTGTGCAACAGGATGTTGACGGTGCTGACATCGCCAAGTGGGGAGATTGTTAGGAAAGATGCTGGAGGGGTGAACCCTAGCACCAAGAGATGAGGAGATGAGATGCCTTTTCCAAACTCTTCCTGATAAAATGGTGTACCATCTCCTGGGTGTGACAGGCATGTTTTAGCAGTAGGAAGAGTCCCGTGCATGTAAGGAGAACACTAGCGATTTTTTCAAATCAGTGTCTCCCCGAACCCCAAACTGGGAAATTTTTAAGCTACGGCTAAACGTATGTTCATTAAGGGCCTTGGGAAGTAGGCAGAGTCCGAACTTTAGATGATTGAAGCCTTCAGGGTCAGAGCGCTCACCATCGGCCTCCCTTAGGTTACATTTTATCTGTCGTTGATAGATGATGTCGATAAAAATGCCTATTCTTTTTCAGATTATTTCCCCTTATAGATTATCGCAAACTATTGACTGTAGTTCCCTGTGCTATACAGTAGTTCCCTGTTGATGATCTATTTTATACATAGCAGTGTGTATGTGTTAATCCCAAACTGTTAATTTATCCCTCCTCCCACCTTTCCCATTTGGTAATCATAAATTATAAGATTTTATACTTCTCAGAAATGGTTGAGCTGAAAGAGAGGTAGCCTTTTCAATGGCAAAGCATTCAAAACAAAATTGAAGCTTCAGCCAAGATTATTAGATGTACATCCTTGGAAAGAAATCACTTCATTTCTCTAATGTTGACCTGACAAGTAAGACAAACCCCTTCACTGAACTTGCTTATAATAAAGTGATGGAAATATCAAATGGAAGTGTTAGAAACATCTTATTTTACCCGAGCCTTATACACTGCTCTATGTTAATTACAGTTTGGCTCACACATCTGTTCATTGAAGTTACAATGTTCTCAATTTCTGTTACTGATCCTCCAGAGTGGGCCCCAACAAGGGTCCCCCTGCCCAGTGTCATTGGAGCCAACAGATCGAGACTGACTTTCGTTCAGAAGCAAAGGAAACTTTCTATTTTGATCAGAGAATGGAGAGGTGAGAGCGTGCGCTCCCCCGCGGGCTGTGGGCCTGGCTGCTGTGTAGGGATCCCGTCAGCGTCAGCGGGAGGGAGGGGGCGGAGCTTTTGAGGGCCGTGTTGGCTGCAGCTCAGGCTCTAGGTCGCAAAGTCTACACGGGCCCCGCGAGCTGAGGTGTCGACCCAACCATTCTGCACTAGGAAATCGGATCTGAAGTGCCGGGTGTGGGACCTCTGCATGCGGAACCCTAGGAGCACGTGAAATTAGACAAAGCACAAAGGAAAAAAAGGTTAGACTTTATTTTATTGCCCAGATTCTATTTTTACCTCCCAGGATATTTTAATCGGCATTGCCGGTGACAAACTCCTCCTCTGACTTTTGTCCCGTTCCTCATTCTTGGGGCATGAGGGTGCAGACCCCTCTTCTGAAAATGCTTCGTGCTGAGTTGGCAGTCCTCATACCCGGGGGGGGGGGGGGGGGGGGAGGGGGGGAGGGGCAGAACTTCTCCCCAGCAGCCTCCAGGTGAGGTTGGTTGTCCCCAGGCCTCCTGCCTCACTGCTCGTCCGCCTGAGCGCCAGCATTGGAAGTGTTATAGATTCTAATGACCTTTAAGGGTCCAGGAAAGAGATGCGCAGAGACGCTGGGGGGTCCGGTTTTACCCCGCCCCACATTTGTTAGGCCACCTTAGGCTGACGGTTTCTGCCAGCCTAGATGCTCTGACCAGTAGTCTGCGCTTTCTTCAATTAGGCCCCTGAATTAACGTACAAACAGCACCAGGTGTCAGAGCCCTGCCCGCTCACCTCCCAGACAGCCCAGCGTCGGTGGTGATCCAGGACCATGACGGCCATTGAGTCAACGGCCTTTTGAAGTAGCTAGAAGTCCAGCCGGTCTTATTGGCCCCCGTCACCGCGGTGTCTGTAGGTTTTTCTATGGTGACAGCGTGATATACGGTTCCCCCGCCAAGCTTATTAGCTCCCATCTGGGTGCAGTAAGTCATGCAAGCAGTAGTCTGCTCTTTTGGGGCACACTCTTGTTTTCTGAGAGAAACTCCAGGTCAAGTGATGGTCACACGAGTCGTCATGGGGGCCCGTTGCCCCCGGTTGTCTCTCTGGAGGTTGGAGCTGGAGGGCCCCCTCACTCGAGGTCAGTGTGCCCACGGAGCGACCCCTGCAACTTCAGGGCATGGTGGGTGGTTAGGATCACCACATGGGGTCCTTTTCCCCTTAGGAGGGAGCTGGCCTTGCAGGCTGCTGATTTTCAGGTTCTTAGATACCCCCAGTACCCTGGCTGGATGGGGCGGCGGGCCAAGCCATTGGTGACCGTAGTTTATCCTACCTGGAGAGCATTCTTGCGTTGTTCCATTTCAAGTGGTCCCAGTTTTTGCACTAATACTCCAAGGGTGATTCACCTTCTATGGGGATGTAAAGGTCAAAGGGTTTAGCTAAATTAGGGAGTTCCAGGGCAAGGGTCTGAACTGACTGCTCTTTGCATTCATAAAAGGCCGCTTCTGGATTGTATTCGAAAGGATCATCATCTTTTCCTTTCAGTGTTTCATATAGAGGCCCAGCTATTAGATTGTAGTTAGGGATCCAGATGCAGCAAACCCCGGCCTCCCCAGGAACCCCTAAGCTGTCTTCTAGTTTTAGAAGGGCTAAGACTGCAAATGGCTTCTTCCCTTTCCTGGGATGGGCTTCTCCGACCTAATGTGAGAATGAAGCCCAGGCAGGTAACCTTAGTCTGTGATATTTGAGCCTTTTTCTTGGACACCTTCTATCCTTCATTGGCTAGGTAGTTCAGAAGCCTCCTTAGTAGGGCTGGCGATCAGAATGTCGTCTGCATATTGAAGGAGGGTTCCCTTTTCCAGAGGTAGAACTTTTAGGTGTTTAGCTAACGTTTCCCCAAAGATGGTGTGGAAATTTTTGAACCCTTGGGGCAGAACGGCCCAGCAGTATTGTTTTTGTTGTATGTTGAGTCCTGCCACTCACAAGCCAAAATTTCTTGTGACTCTGGGACTAATGGAATACAGAAGAAGGCATCATTGAAGTCTAATACAGAATACCATGTCCTGGTGGATGGTAGAATGACCAGCAGGGTGTAGGAATTAGGAACGACTGGATGTATATCCTCGGTGGCTTCACTGACTGTCCTGACATCCTTTACCAGGTCCCCAGCAGCCCACAGGGCTCTCGTGGTCACGCCCCTCCCAGGATATGGAGTTCACCTGGGCAGGTCTCCAGCAGCCCACGGGGCTCTCATGGTCAGGCCCCTCCCAGGATATGGGGCTCACCTGGGCAGGTCCCCAGCAGCCCACGGGGCTCTCGTGGTCAGGCCCCTCCCAGGATATGGAGGTCACCTGGGCAGGTACCCAGCAGCCATCCGGGCTCTCTTGGTCAGGCCCCTCCCAGGATACGGAACTTCCCTTGGCAGATACCCCGGCAGAGCTGGGCACACAGGAACCGTGCACATAGCCCTCATTGCAGAGCAACCCCAGCTCACCTGTTGCTCAGAGCTGACACAGAGCACTTCAGAGCAGGACTTGAACTAACAAACAGCAGCTCTGACAGGTCTGTGACCCTGGGCATCACTCTGTGCGGCCCCACTCTGCCTGGCCTTCCAGAGACTTCCACTGCAGCCGGGGCACCAGGCCTCCGTCTCCACCCATCAGCCGTCCTCTCCCTGACTCCTGGATTCCTCTCATTAGGAGAGGGTCTTCTTGAAATTGTCTCCCACTCATGGGCCAGATAAAATGATTAGAAAACAAGGTGGAGCTGCAGCCCCTTGTCTATCCTGACTTTCAGGAGCCCACACCTGTTCCTTGGACCTGGCCGGCTCAGCAACGCCCAATTTCTGCAATGTGAGCCCCTGAGGGGTGAGGATTGGCTGACCTGGGCAGCCTGACCGTGCGGGCCAGCCCTCCCCAGGTGTGCCTGGTTTGAGGTCAATATAAACACCATTCCAAGCAGCAAGAGCTCCTGCAGCTGTGCCTGATGCCATATTCTCTGCCCCATCAGCAATGTCGGGGCTGGGCTGGTGTGAGGGAGTGAGCGGCCACGGCTTTGTGGGTGGCCCGGTGTGAGTGGGGCTCTGCTGGACTTTCTGAAGGAGTTGCCAAGCTGCCACCTGCTAAAGAAGAGGATGTGTCACCCATACCTGCCGCTGGAATTTCTCCCCAGGCAGAGGTGAGGAAGGAAAAAAGCAGTGGAGGCCGGGACAGGAGGGTTATCTCAGGCAGGGAATTGGAAAGCTTCCAGAAGAGCGCCCAGGGCCAGGACCATCCTGGCTGGCCTGCAGGAACCAAGTCGGCTGGCGTGCTGTCGCTAGTGTGGCTCCTCGGCCCTTCCTCTAGGCTTTCAAGTCCTTTTACATATTCAGGTGTTTTACGTGGGAAGGGTGGGAACAGTTCAGCAGCAGCTGGCCTGGGGCTCAGCTCACGTCTACTCACAGACGCCTCAGCACGGTCCCCCAGCTTTGCAATGAGGACGCTCCTTGCAGGTGGGCTGCTGGCTTCATGGGAGACGATTCCCCACCTCTGACCAACTTCAGAATTGTTTACCACTGGAGCAAGTGCCCTGATAGGGTTTTCCTCTGTTTAACTGGTGGTTTCTGGGTTGTTTTTCTTTTTTGGTTCAAGGTAGGTTTTATTCCTCTTCTTTGTATTTATACATATGAGCATGAAAATAATTCATTCATATAAATACATCTGTGGGAAGGGAAGAACTTTGTTTTCTTATTTTTTTAATTTTTAAAAATTTTTTAATTTTATTTTTTTATACAGCAGGTTCTTATTGGTTATCTATTTTATACATATAAATGTATACATGTCAATCCCAACCTCCCAACTCATCCCACCACCACCCCACCATGGCTTTCCCCCTTGGTGTCCATACGTTTGTTCTCTACTTCTGTGTCTCTATTTCTGCCCTGCAAACCGGTTCATCTGTACCATTTTTCTAGGTTCCACATATATGCATTAATATACAATAGTTGTTTTTCTCTTTCTGACTTACTTCACTCTGTATGACAGTCTCTAGATCCATCGACGTCTCTACAAATGACCCAATTTCATTCCTTTTTATGGATGAGTAATATTCCATTTTATCTATGTACCACATCTTTATCCATTTGTCTGTCTGTGGGCATTTAGGTTGCTTCCATTACCTGGCTATTGTAAATAGTGCTGCAATGAACATAGTGGTAAATGTGTCTTTTTGATTTATGGTTTTCTCTGGATATTTGCCCAGTAGTGGGATTGCTGGATCATATGGTAATTCTAGTTTTAGGTTTTTAAGGAACCTCCATACTGTTCTCCATAGTGCCAGTATCAATTTATACTCCCACCAATAGTGGAAGAGGGTTCCTTTTCTCCACACCCTCTCCAGCATTTGTTGTTTGTAGATTTTCTGATGATGCCCATTCTAACAGGTGTGAAGTGATATTTCATTGTAGGTTTTTTTGCATTTCTGTAATAATTAGTGACGTTGAGCAGCTTTTCATGTGTGTCTTGGCCATCTTTATGTCTTCTTAGAAGAAATGTCTATTTAGATCTTCTGCCCATTTTTGTATTGGGTTGTTTGTTTTTTTTAATACTGAGCTACATGAGCTGTTTATATATATTGGAGATTAAACCTTTGTCCATTGATTCGTTTGCAAATATTTTCGCCTATTCTGAGGGTTGTCTTTTCGTCTTGTTTGTAGTTTCCTTTGCTTTGCAAAAGCTTTTATGTTTCATTAGGTCCCATTTGTTTAGTTTTCTTTTTTATTGCCTAACTCTAGGAGGTGGATCAAAACAGATGTTGCTGTGATTTATGTCAGAGTATTCTTCCTGTTTTCCTCTAAGAGTTTTATACTGTCCGGTCTTACATTAAGGTCTGTAATCCATTTTGAATTTATTTTTCTGTATGGTGTTAGGGAGTGTTCTATTTTCATTCTTTTACATGTAGCTGTCCATTTTTCCCAGCACCACTGATTGAATAGACTGTCTTTACTCCATTGTATAGTCTTGTCTCCTTTGTCATAGATTAGTTGACCATAGGTGTGTAGGTTTATCTCTGGACTTTCTTTTTTTTTTCCTTTTACACCTTTATTGGAGTATAATTGCTTTACAATGGAGTGTTAGTTTCTGCTGTATAACAAAGTGAATCAGCTATACATATACATATATCACCATATCCCCTCCCTCTTGCATCTCCCTCCCACCCTCTGTATCCCACCCCTTTAGGTGGTCACAAAGCACTAAGCTGATCTCCGTGAGCTATGTGGCTGCTTCCCAGTAGCTATTGATGTTACATTTGGTAATGTATATATGTCCATGCCACTCTCTCACTTCGTCCCAGCTTACCCTTCCCCCTCCCTGTGTCCTCAAGTCCTTTATCTACGTCTGTGTCCTTAATCCTGTCCTGCCCCTAGGTTTTTCATAAACATTTTTTTCCATTAGATTCCATATATCTCTGTTAGCATACGGTATTTGTTTTTCTCTTTCTGACTTACTTCACTGTGTAGGACTGACTTTGAGTCCATCCACCTCACTACAAATACCTCAGTTTTGTTTCTTTTCATGGCTGAGTAATATTCCTTTTTATATATGGGCCAGATCTTCTTTATCCGTTCATTTGTCGATGGACACTTAGGTTGCTTCCACGTCCTGGCTATTGTAAGTAGAGCTGCAATGAACATTGTTGTACATAACTCTTTTTGAATTATGGTTTTCTCAGGGTAAATGCCCAGTACTTGGATTGATGGGTTGTATGGTACTTCTATTTTTAGTTTTTTAAGGAACCTCCATACTGTTCTCCCTAGTGGCTATATCAATTTACATTCCCACCAACAGTGCAAGAGTGTTCCCTTTTCTCCAATAAATGCCTCTCCAGCATTTATTGTTTGTAGATTTTTTGATGATTGCCATTCTGACTTCTGTGAGGTGATACCTCACTGTAGTTTTGATTTGCATTTCTCTAATGATTAGTGATGTTGAGCATCCTTTCATGTTTTTGTTGGCAATCTGTATATCTTCTTTGGAGAAATGTCTCTTTAGGTCTTCTGCCTATTTTTGGATTGGGTTGTTTGTTTTTGTGATATTGAGCTACCTGAGCTGCTTGTAAATTTTGAAGATTAATCCTTTATCATTTGCTTCATTTGAAAATATTGTCTCCCAGTCTGAGGGTTGTCTTTTCCTCTTGTTTATGTTTTCCTTTGCTGTGCAAAAGCTTTTAAGTTTCATTCGGTCCCATTTTTTAATTTTTGTTTTTATTTCCATTTCTCTAGGAGGAGGGTCAAAAAGGATCTTGCTGTGATTTATGTCATAGAATGATCTGCCTATGTTTTCCTCTAAGGGTTTTATAGTGTCTGATCTTACATATAGATCTCTAATCCATTTTGAGTTTATTTTTGTGTATGGTGTTATGGAGTGTTCTAATTTCATTCTTTTATGTGTAGCTGTCCAGTTTTCCCAGCACCACTTACTGAAGAGACTGTCTTTTCTCCATTGTATATCCTTGCCTCCTTTGTCATAGATGAGTTAGCCATAGGTACGTAGGTTTATCTCTGGGCTTTCTATCCTGTTCCACTGATCTATATTTCTGTTTTTGTGCCAGTACCATATAGTCTCGATTACTGTAGCTTTGTAGTATAGTCCAAAGTCAGGAAGTCTGATTCCTCCAGCTCTGTTAATTTCCCTCAAGACTGCTTTGGCTATTGGGGGTCTTTTGTGTCTCCATACAAATTTAAGATTTTTTTGCTCCAGTTCTGTACAAAATGCCACTGGTAATTTGATAGGGATTGCACTGAATCTGTAGCTTGCTTTGGGTAGTATAGTCATTTTCACAATATTGATTCTTCTAATCCAAGAACATGGTTTATACCTCCATCTGTTTATATCATCTTTGATTTCTTTCAGCAGTGTCTTATAGTTTTCTGAGTACAGGTCTTTTACCTCCTTAGGTAGGTTCATTCCTACGTATTTTATTTGTTGCAATGGTGAATGGGATTGTTTCCTTAATTTCTCTTTCTGATCTTTCATTGTTAGTGTATAGGAATGCAAGAGATTTCTGTGCATTAATTTTGTATCCTGCAACTTTACCAAATTAATTGATTAGCTCAAGTAGTTTTCTGGTAGCATCTTTAGGATTCACTATGTGTAGTATCGTGTCATTTGCAAACAGTGACAATTTTACTTCTTCTTTTCCAATTTGTATTCCTTTTATTTCTTTTTCTTCTCTGATTGCTGTGTCTAGGACTTCCAAAACTATGTTGAATAATAGTGGTGAGAGTGGATATCCTTGTCTTGTTCCCGATCTTAGAGGAAATGCTTTTAGTTTTTCACCATTGAAAATGATGTTTGCTGTGGGTTTGTCATATACGGCGTTTATTATGTTGAGGTAGATTCCCTCTGTGTCCACTTTTTGGCGACTTTTTATCATGAATGGGTGTTGAATTTTGTCAAAAGCTTTTCCTGCATCTTTTGGGATGATCATATTTTTATTCTACAATTTTTTAATATGGTGTATCAGATTGATTGATTTGTGTATATTGAAGAATCCTTGCATCCCTGGGATAAACCCCACGTGATCATGGTGTATGATCCTTTTAATGTGTTGTTCAATTCTGTTTCCTAGTATTTTGTTGAGGATTTTTACATCTATATTCATCAGTGATATTGTTCTCTAATTTTCTTTTTCTGCAGTAATTTTGTCTGGTTTCGATATCAGGGTGATATGATGAGGGTGGCCTCATAGAATTGGTTTGGGGGTGTTCCTTTCCCTGAAAATTTCTGAAGAGTTTGAGAAGGTTGGGTGTTAGCTCTTGTCTAAATGTTTGATAGAATTCACCTCTGATGCCATCTGGTTCTGGACTTTTGCTTGTTGGAAGATTTTTAATCACAGTTTCAATTTCATTAGTTATGCTTGGTCTGTACATATTTTCTATTTCTTCCTGGTTCAGTCTTGGAAGGTTATACCTTTCTAAGAATTTGTCCATTTCTTTTCTTCCAGGTTGTCCATTTGTTTGGCATAGAGTTGCTTGTAGTAGTCTCTTAGGATGCTTTGTATTTCTGTTGTGTCTGTTACAACTTCTCCTTTTTCATTTCTAATTTTATTGATTTGAGTCCTCTCCCTCTTTTACTTGAGTCTGGCTAAAGGTTTATCATTTTTGTTTATCTTCTCAAAGAACCAGCTTTTAGTATTATTGACCTTTGCTATTGCTTTTATTTCATTTATTTCTGCTCTGATCTTTATGATTTCTTTCCTTCTACTAACTTTGGGTTTTGTTCTTTCTGTAGTTCCTTTAGGTGTGAGGTTACATTGTTTATTTGAGATTGTTCTTGTTTCTTGAGGTAGGCTTGTATTGCTATAAACTTCCCTCTTTGAACTGCTTTTGCTGCATCCCATAGGTTTTGGATCATCGTGTTTTTGTTGTCATTTGTCTCTAGATAGTTTTAGATTTACTCTTTTATTTCTTTAGTGATCTCTGGGTTATTTAGTAACGTATTGTTTAGCCTCCATGTGTTTGTGCTTTTTACATTTTTTTCCTTGTAATTGATTTCTAATCTCATAGCATTGTGGTCGGAAAAGCTGCTTGATATGATTTCAGTTTTCTTAAACTTACTGAGGCTTTATTTGTGACCCAAGATGTGATCTATCCCGGAGAATGTTCTGTGTGCCATTGAGAAGAAACGTGTAATCTGCTGTTTTTGGATGGAATGTCCTATAAATATCCATTAAATCTATCTGGTCTCTTGTGTCATTTAAAGTTTGTGTTTCCTTATGAATTTTCTGTCTGGATGATCTCCACTGGTGTGAGTGTGGTGTTAAAGTGTCCTCCTATTACTGTGTTACTGTGTATTTCCTCTTCTATAGCTGTTAGCAGTTGCCTTATATATTGAGGCACTCCTATGTTGGGTATGTATATGTATATATATATATATATATATATATATATATATATATATATATATATACTTACAATTGTTATATCTTCTTGGATTGATCCCTTGATCATTATGTAGTGTCCTTCCTTGTCTCTTGTAACATTCTTTATTTTAAAATCTATTTTATCTGATATGAGTATTGCTACTCCAGCTTTCTTTTGATTTTCATTTGCATGGAATATATATTTCCATCCCCTCACTTTCAGTCTGTATGTGTCCCTAAGTCTGAAATGGGTCTCTTATAGACAGCATATATATGGGTCTCGTTTTTGCATCTATTCTGCAACCCTGTGTCTTTTGGTTGGAGCATTTAATCCAGTCATGTTTAAGGTAATTATCGATATGTATGTTCCTATTACTATTAATTGTTGTGAGTTTGTCTTGGTGGGTCCTTTACTTCTCTTGTGTTTCCCACTTAGAGAAGTTCCTTTAGCATTTGTTGTAGAGCTGGTTTCGTGGTGCTGAATTCTCTTAGCTTTTGCTTGTCTGTAAAGCTTTTGATTTCTCCCTCAAAGCTGGATGAGATCCTTGCTGGGTGGAGTGCTCTTGGTCGTAGGTTCTTCCCCTTCATCACTTTAAATTTATCATGCCACTCCCTTCTGGCTTGTAGATTTCCTGCTGAGAAATCAGCTGTTAACCTTATGGGAGTTCCGTTGTATGTTGTCATTTTCCCCTTGTTGCTTTCAATAATTTTTCTTTGATTTTAATTTTTTCAATTTGATTACTGTGTGTCTCGGCATTTTTCTCCTTTGGTTTATCCTGCCTGGAACTCTGCGCTTCGTGGACTTCGGTGGCTATTTCTTTTCCCATGCTAGGGAAGTTTTCGACTATAATCTCTTCAAATATTTTCTTAGGTCCTTTCTCTCTCTCTTCTCCATCTGGGAACACTATAATGTGAATATTGTTGCATTTACTGTTGTCCCAGAGGTCTCTTAGGGTGTCATCATTTATTTTCATTCCTTTTCTTTTTCTGTTCCACGGCAGTGATTTCCACCTTTCTGTGTTCCAGGTCACTTATCCGTTCTTCTGCCACAGTTATTCTGCTACTGATTGCTTTTAGTGTATTTTTCTTTTCAGTTATTGTATTGTTCATCTCTGTTTGCTCTTTAATTCTTCTAGGTGTCTGTTCCTTAATTCTTCTAGGTCTTTGTTAAGCATTTCTTGCATCTTCTCGATCTTTGCCTCCGTTCTTTTTCCAAGGTCTTGGATCATCTTCACTATCATTATTCTGAATTCTTTTACTGGAAGGTTGCATATCCCCACCTCATTTCATTGTTTTTCTGGGGATTTATCTTGTTCCTTGATCTGGTATAAAGTTCTCTGCCTTTTCATTTTCTCTATCTTTCTGTGAATGTGGTTTTCCTTCCACAGGCTGCAGAACTGTAGTTCTTGCTTCTGCTGTCTGCCCTCCAGTGATTGAGTCTATCTTAGAGTTTTGTGCAAGCTTCCTTATGGGAGGGACTGGTGGTGGGTAGAGCTGGGTGTTGCTCTGGTGGGCAGAGCTTTAATCTGCTTGTCTGTGGATTAAATAAAAGTTTAATAAAAAGTTTAATCCGCTTATCTGCTGATGCATGGGTCTTGGTTCCCTCCCTGTTGGTTGTTTGGCCCGAGGTGACCCAGCACTGGAGCCTACCTTGCTCTTGGTGGGGCTAATGGTGGACTCTGGGAGGGCTCACGCCAAGGAGTATTTCCCAGAACTTCTGCTGCCAGTGTCATTGTCCCCATGGTGATCCACAGCCACTCCCCGCCTCTGCAGGAGACCCTCTAACACTAGCAGTTAGATACGGTCATTCGCCTATGGGGTGACTGCTCCTTCCCCTGGGTCCTGATGTGCACACTACTGTGTGTGCCCTCCAGGAGTGGAGTCTCTGTTGAGACTGAGTCTCTGAGTGCAGTTGAGACTCTGAGACTTGTAGTGGAGTCACAGACTCTGGGTCCTGTGAAGCTTCGATGTTTTATGGTTCTAGAAATCCTATAGGAGACAGTCCACAGCAGGTGAAGCTAATGCTGTCAGTAGAGGTGGTGAAGCCAAAGATCTTCAGTTCCGATGAGAGGTGCTGATGTACATACAGGACAAAATCATCTCGTGTGAATGTAGTTCAGGCACGTTTAAGATTAATGCAGTCATGTTAATGCCTAACATTTTCTATTTTGTGCCTCTCCTCAGGGACCCCCTCCTCAGTTCCTGAGGCTCCTGTAAGTCATGTACAGGGGAATGGAGAGTGGGCTCTGTCCAGTCTGAGCCCTGAGTTACCCTGTGTGTACCTTAGGATACTTTGTATTTCTGTGGTGGCTGTTGTAATATCATCTCTTTCATTTCTGATTTATTTGGGCCCTCTCTTTTTAACAAAACATACTACTGTTGTCTTTTATTCTTTACAGAAGTTTAATAAGTGTTTGATCTACTACCCTTACTCTATGTATACTTTTTGCAGTGAGATTTTTACTTTTGTTTGTTTTATTGTTACTATCAATAATTAGTGAGATTTCTTTTAAGCTACCTTCAACATTGCTTGTAAAGCTGCTTTATTAGTGATGACAGAGCCTTAATGGAAGTCATGTTCTGGTTGTAAATTAGAATGCAATGTGCCAGCAAAAAGCCGCTTAAGTTTATGTCTCATTACTTCTTTTTTCAATTTAATTTTTATTTTTTATCAGAGTAAATTTGATTAAAATGTTTTGTCTGTTCTTGGTGTGCAAGATGTGCTTCTTTTACACATATACATGTATCTATACTTCTTCAGATCGTTTGCTCATGTAGCTTATGACACAATGTTGAGTAGTCTTCTCTTGGTATTCCGTAGGTCTCTGGTGATTATATATTTTACATGTGTTTCTATATCTATGTTAACACCAATGTCCTAATGTATCCAATCCTCACACCTTTTATTTGGTGAACCATAACTTTATTTAATGAATCTGTGATTACCTTTCCCTGTGGAAATATCTTCATTGGTATCAGTTTTTAGCTAACACCTATAAGTGATATTATAGGATATGTGTCTTTTGCTGTCTGACTTAGTACAATTTGCCTGATTACCTCTGGAATCATCTACGGTGCTGCAAATGGCTTTGTTTTATTTTTTTCCGGAGCTAATATTCCATCTGTACATGTACCAGTTCTTCTTTGTGCACTCACCTCTTGATGGACTTTTTGGTTGCCTCCATGTCTTGGCTATTGTAATACTGCTGCACTGCACTTTTGCCTGCTGTGTCTTTCCAATTCTGTCTTCTTACGTTATAGGCCCAGGAGTGGGCCTCCTGTATCATATGGTATCTCAGGGTTTACCTTTTAAATGCACCACGATTCTCTTCTCATTAGTGGCTATTTCCAGGTTACATCCCACTTAAAGTTGAGAGTATGCATTTCTCCACAACACCTTCAGCATTTATTGTTTGTAGTTTTCTTGCTGATGGATATGCTGAGTGGTGTGAGCTGATACATCTTTGTGGTTGAATTTGCATGTGACTCATAATCCGTTGAAATTGAGCTTTAAGGCATGTCCTTTTTATTTTCAAACTGTGATTACAGCTTAGTTCTTCAAAGTGTTTTCTTAAAGTATGTGTCACATTTTGAAATTTATTGGCCATTACATCCCTCAAGACATTTTGAGGGAAGGTTTCACTTACAGCCCTGCAGTACTTGTTCACATGAAGTGACCATTAGCACAGGCTTTAAAGCTGCTTTTGCAGGTAACAGCCAGAGTGTGGCAGCCTTTCTTCATTCCCCATGCTGGTACTAGGGAAGCAGACCTTCCGGCCAGTGGTCTTCCTCGATTATAAATCAGAGTGGAATATGCCCGGATAAACCCCAAAAAGCTGATGTCTCCTTAATATTGCTTGTTTTTTAAGTTTAATTTATATTTTTATTGGAGTAATATTCCATTGTATATATGGACCACTTCTTGATGCATTCCTCTGTTGATGGACATTTTCGTTGCTTCCAAGTGTTGGCTATATTAAATATTGCTGGAGTGCAAGATTGCCAGCCTGTGACTTTTTGATTCTCATTTTCTCAGGGGATAGGCCCAGCAGTGGGTGTGACTGATTGACTAGTAGCTCAATGTTTACCTTTTCAAAGCACCTCCATTGTGTTTTCATTAGTGGCTCTTACCACGCCCCCCTTAAAACCAAGGATATGAATTTCTCCACAATCCCTTCAGCATTTATTGTTTGCAGCATTTTTACTAATGGCCATTCTGAGTGCTGTGAGCTGATAGGTTTTTGTAATTTGGGTTTGCATGTCTTTAAACATTCCTAAAATTCATGATTTTCCATGCCTTTTTTTTTCTGTTAAAAAAAAAGTGTGAGTACAATATATCTCTTGAAATTTTCTTCTTGGAAGGTTGCCCTCTTTTGAATTTTTGGTTGATATTCGACCCCAGGATCTTTTTGGAGGGCAGGTGTCATTACAGAACTGCAAGTTTGGTGAATATTTAGTGACAATTAGCACTGGGTTTAAAGCTGCTGTTGTGGGAAATGGCCACAAGGAGGCAGCATTTGTCCTTTCCCAAATCTGGGTACTAGGGCAGCAGAGCCTTTCTGGAAGTCGTGTTCCTAAGTTGTAAGTTAGAATGGAATGTGCCAGGAGAAACGCCCATAAGTTTATGTCTCATTACTTCTTCTTGGTTTTTAAAATTTATGTAATCGGGCTAATGAATAGATATTGTTTGTCTACAATCTGGTTCAATTGTTATATATATATATATATATATATATATATGGATATATATATATATGTCTATTCATGTTCAGATCCTAATGAATAGATATTGTTTGTCCACAATCTGGTCCACAAATTCCATAATATGTATTTGTATATGTATGGTAACACTAATCTTAATTTATCCATTCTGCCCACCTTTCCTTTTAGATTAGCATACTTAATTTCTAAGTCTGTGAGTGTCTTTCTCTTTGGAAATATGTTCATTTGTGTTAGTTATTAGATAGCACCTATAAGTTATATCATAGGGTACATAGATCTTTTGCTTTCTGACTTACCTCATGTTCTGTGATTATCTCCAAGCTCATCTGTGGTGCCTCAAATAGCAGTGTTTCATTGTTTTCCATGGCTAATATTCTATTGTGTACATGGATCACTTCTTCTTTATCCATTCATCTGTTGATGGACATTTTGGTTGCTTCACCATCTTGGCTATTGTGAATAAGGCCGCAGTGCAGCTGTTTCAGCCCGGGTCTTCTCAACTCTGGTCTTCTCAGGTGAGAGGCCCAGTGGTGTGACTGCTGGATTGAATGATACCTCAATTTTTACTTTTAATCGCAGCTCCTTTCTGTTCTCATTATTGGCTGTTACCACTTTGCATCTCACCAGCAGCTAGAGGGTACACAGTTCTCTATAACCCCTTCAGAATTTATGGTTTGTAGACGTTTTGCTAATGGTCAGTCGATTGGTGTGAGTTGAAACCTTTTTGTAGATTAGATTTTCACGAGTCTAATAATTCCTGAGCTTTTACCCATTTTCCTTTTTTTAAAAAAAAAGAGTGAGTCAAACTTACCTCTTCATACTATCTTCTTGAAAAATTTGCCAGTTTTGAATTTTATTGGCCATTCCCTACCTCTGCACAATTGTTTAGGGCAGGTGTCCTTTACAGGCCTGAGTCCTTGTGAATGTTAAGAGACCATTAGCTGTGGGCTGAAAGCCGCTCTTGAGGGAAATGGCCACAAGGTGACAGAATTTCTACATTTCTAACTCTGGGATTTTGGGCAGCAGAGCCTTCCTGGAAATAGTGTTAGTAGGCTTCAAATTAGAGTGGAATGTGCCAGGGCACATCCAAAGAGATTATATCTGCTTACTTCTTGTTTGTTTTTTTAATTTCATTTTTATTATTTATCAGAGAAAATTTGATAAAAATGCAGATTCTCCTAGGTGTACAGAATCTGGTTGATCATATCAATGTATCTGTCTATTCCTCTTTGAATCCTTTCCCGTGTATGTTATTATAGAGTGTTGAGTAGACCTCTCTTGGTATTCCATAGGTGTTTTCTGATTATATATTTCATATGTATTGGTACATGTGTGTTAACCCCCATATCATAATTCATACATTCCTTACACTTTTCCATTTGGTTAAACATAATTTTTTTTCTTAATCCATGCTTTTCCTTCTCTTGGAAATAAGTTCATGAGTATCAATTTGTAGGTAACACCTATAAGTGATGTCATAGGATATCTGTCTTTCACTTTCTTTCTGCAAGTTGGGTGATTATCTCTAGGTCCTTATATGGTGGTGCAAACTGCACTGTTTCATTGTTTTCCATAGCTAATATTCCATTGTTGACATGGACCACTTCCTCTTTGTGCATTTTTCTGTTGCTGGACATTTTGCTTTCTTGCAAGTCTTGGCTATATTAAATGTTTCTGCCGTGCAGGATTGCCAGCCCGTGTCTTTTCCATTCTGCTCTGCTCAGGTGATAGGCGCATCAAAGGACCGACCAGATCACATGGTAGCTCAATTTTTACCCTTAAACGCACCTCCATTATGTTCTTCCCGCTGGCTGTTACCAGTTTACATCCCCCCAGCAGCTAGTGGGTACACAGATTTCTGAAACCCCTTCAGCATTTATCCTTTGTAGACTTTTTGCTGAAGATCATTCTGACGGCTGTGAGGTGAACATTTCTGTAGATTGGATTTGCATGGCTTTATTAATTGCTGATGTTGAGCATTTTTAAATTCCCTTTTATTTTAAAGGAAAAAAGGAAGACAGAATGGGCGTAAAACATGCCTCTTGAAATTGTCTTCTTGAAATGTTGACGTCTTTTGAATTTTCTGGTCGATTTATGACCCCAGGAATTTTTTTGATGGCAGGTGTCATTTAGAGGCCTGCAATTATTTTGAATATTAAGTGACCATTAGCGCTGTTGTGTGAAACGACCAGAAGGCGGCAGCACTTCTCCTTACCAAATCTGCTTAATAGGGCAACAGAGCCATAATGGAAGTTGTGGTGTAGGTTGTAAATGAGAACGCAATGTGCCAGGAAAAGCCCCTTAAGATTATGTCTCATTACTTCTTGTTCGTTAGTTTAATTTAATTTTTATTCCTTATCACAGCAAATTAGATTACAATGTTTTGTTTGTTCTAGGTGTGCAAGATGTGGTTCTTTTACACAAACACATATATCTATTCTTCTTCAGATCCTTTTCTCATGTAGGTTATGACACAATGTTGAGTAGTCTTCTCTTGGTATGCTGTAGGTTTTTGGTGATTATATATTTCACATGTGTTTGTATATCTCTGTTAACCCCAATATCGTAATATATCCAATCCTCACACCTTTCAATTTGGTGAACCATAAGTTTGTTTAATGAATCTGTGGTTGCCTTTCGCTCTGGAAATATCTTCATAGGTATCAATTTTTAGGTAACACCCATAAGTGATATGATAGGATAGGTGTCTTTCGCTTTCTCACTTACTGCCAGTTGCATGATTACCTCTAGACTCCTCTATGGTCCTGCAAATGGCATTGTTTCATTTTTTTCCTTGGCTAATAAATATTCCATCTGTACACGTACCAGTTCTTTGTCCACTCATCTCTTGATGGACGTTTTGGTTGCTTCCATGTCTTGGCTATTGTAATACTTTTACAGTGCAGATTTGCCTGCCTGTGTATTTCCAATTCTGTCTTCTTAGGATTGATCCAGCAGACCCATCCCCGAGAAGTGGACCTGGTGGATCATATAGTAGCTCAAGATTTACCTTTTAATGGCACCTCCATTCTGTTCCCATGAGTGGCTCTTGCCAGGTTACGTCCCACTTCAAATTGAGGGTGTGCATTTCTCCACAACCTCTTCAGCATTGATCGTTTGTAGTTTCGTTGCTGATGGTTATTCTGAGTGGTGTGAGCTGATACCTCTTTGTGGTTGGATTTGCATGGGTCTCATACTCGCTTGAAATTGAGCTTTCAGGCATGTCCTTTTATTTTTCAAGCTGTTATTACAGGTGACTTCTTCAAATTGTTTTCTTGAAGTATGTGCCACACTTTGAAATTTTTTGGCCTTTACCTGCATCAAGACATTTTAAGGGCAGGTTTCACTTGCAGCCCTGCAGTACTTGTGCATATGAAGTGCCCATTAGCACAGATTTCCAAGCTGCTGTTGCAGGTATCGGCCAGAGGTCGGCAGCATTTCTACGTTGCCCACACTGGTACCTAGGGAGACAGACCTTCCTGCCAGTGGTGTTCCTCAGATATCAATTAGACTGCCATGTGCCCTGATAAACCCCCAAAAGCTTATGTCTCCTTACTCATGTTTGTTTTCTGAATTCATATTTTCTAGTGGAGTAATATTCCATTGTGTACATGGACCGCTTCTTCTTGGTGCACTCCTCTGTTTATGGACATTTTCGTCGCTTCCAAGTGTTGGCTATGGTAAGTATTGCTGGAGTGCAGGATTGCCAGCCTGTGCCTTTTGATTCTTATTTTCTCAGGTGATAGGCCCAACAGTGGGTATGATTCATTGACTGGTAGCTCAATGTTTGCCTTTTCAAGGAACCTGCATTGTGTTTTCATTAGTGGCTCTTACCACGTCCCAATTAACACCGAGTGTATGCATTTTCCACAACCCCTTCAGCATTTATTGTTTGCAGAATGTTTGCTCATGGCTATTCTGACTGGTATGAGCTGATAGGTTTATGTAATTTGGATTTGCATGCCTTTAATAATTCCTAATATTCAGAATTTTCCCACATCTTTCTCTTTTATTTAGAAAAAAAAGTGTGAGTACAATATACCTCTTGAAATTGCCTTCTTGGAAGGTTGCCATCTTTTGAATTTTGTGGTCGATTTTCGACCACAGGATTTTTTTTGAGAGCAGGTGTCATTTACATGCCTGCAATGATTGTGAATATTTAGTGACCATTAGCACTGGGTTTAAAGCTGGTGTTGTGGGAAACGGCCACAAGGCGGCAGCATTTCTCCATTCCCAAATCTGGTTACTAGGGCAGCAGAGCCTTTCTGGAAGTCCTCTTACTAAGTTGTATATTAGAATGGAATGTGCCAGGAAAAAGCCCCTGAAGTTTATGTCTCATTACTTCTTGTTCGTTGTTTTAATTGTTTTAACCAGCGTAATGATTAGAATACAGTTTGTCCTAGGTGTACACAATCTGGTTTATTTGTACATCATATATATCTATTCATGTACAGATCCTTTTCCCATATAAAGGATTACAGAGTGTTCTGTAGACCTCCCTTGCTATGTGCTCGGGCTTTTTGATATATGTACTTAATCTGTATTTGTATAGGTATGGTAAACCTAATCTTAATTTATCCATTGCCACGACCTTTCCTTTTAGATATGCATAGTTTGTTTTTTAAGTCTGTGTGTGTCTTTCTCTGTGGAAGTGTGTCCATTTTTGTCAGTTGTTAGGTAAATCCTATAAGAGATATCATAGGATATATGTCTTTTGCTTTCCAACTTACCTCATGTTCTGTGTTTATCTCTAGGCTCATCTATGGTACGTCAAAGAGCAGTGTTTCATTGTTTTCCATGGCTAATATTCCATTGTGTACATGGACCACTTCTTCCTTATCCATTCATCTGTTGATGGACATTTAGGTTGCTTCCATGTCTTGGCTATTGTGAATAAGGCTGCAGTGCAGCTTTTGCAGCCTCTCAGGTGAGAGGCACAGTGGTGGGCCTGCTGCATCGAATGGTAGCTCAATTTTTACTTTTAAATGCAGCTCCTTTCTGTTCTCATTATTGGCTGTTACCACTTTACATCTTACCAGCAGCTAGCGGGTACACAGTTCTCTAAAACCCCTTCAGAATTTATTTGTAGACTTTTGGTTGATGGTCAGTCGACCTGTGTGAGTTGAAACCTTTTTGTAGATTAGACTTGCATGAGTGTAATAATTCCTGAGTTTGAGCTTTTATTCATTTTCCTTTTTTTTAAAAGACAGTGAGTAAAACTTACGTCTTCATATTATCTTCTTGAAAAATGTGCCTGTTTTGAATTTTGTTGGCCATTCCCTACCTCAGCACAACTTTTTAGGGCAGGTGTCCTTTACAGACCCGACTCCTTGTGAATGTTAAGTGACCATTAGCTGTGGGTTTAAGTCCGCTGTTGTGGGAAAGGGCCACAAGGCGGCAGCATTTCTACATTTCCAACTTCGGGTTTTGGGGCAACAGAGCCTTCCTGGAAATCGTGTTAGTAGGCTTCAAATTAGAGTGGAATGTGCCAGTGCAAACCCCCAAGAGCTTATATCTCCTTACTTGTTGTTTGTTTTTTAAATTTAATTTTTATTAGGTATCAGAGCAAATTTGATTAAAATGTTGTTTCTCCTAGGTGTACAGAATCTGGTTCATCATATCAATGTATCTGTCTATTCATCTTTGGATCCTTTCCCATGTAGGTTAGTACAGAGTGTTGAGTAGACATCTCTTGGTATTCCGTACGTATTTTGTGATTATATATTTCATATGTGTTAGTGCATGTCTGTTAACCCCCGTATCGTAATTCATTTATTCCTTATACCTTTCCATTTGGTTAGACATAATTTTATTTTCTTAGTTCATGCTTTTCCTTCTCTTGGAAATAATTTCATGGGTATCAATTTTTAGGTAACACCTAGAAGTGATGTCATAGGATATCTGTCTTTCAGTTTCTTTCTTACTTCAAGTTGGATGACTATCTCTAGGACTTTATATGGTGGTGCCAACGGCACTCTTTCATTGTTTTCCATGGCTAATATTCCATTGTTGACATGGACCACTTCCTCTTTGTGCATTTTTCTGTTGCTGGACATTTTGGTTTATTCCAAGTCTTGGCTATTGTAAATGTTCCTGCACTGCAGGATTGCCTGCCTGTGTTTCTTTCATTCTTGTCTTCTCAGGTGATAGGTGCATCAAAGGACCTACCAGATCACATGGTAGCTCAATTTTTACCGTTAAACGCACCTTCATTATGTTCTCAGTACTAACATTTACCAGTTTACATCCCCCCAGCAGCTAGAGGGTACACAGTTCTCTCAAACCACTTCAGCATTTATTCTTTGTAGACTTTTTTCTGATCGTCAGTCGACTGGTGTGAGTTGAAACCTTTTTGTAGATGAGATTTGCACGAGTCTAATAATTCCTGAGGTTGAACTTCTATCCATTTTCCTTTTTTTAACAAGAGAGTAAGTCAAACGTACCACTTCGTACTACCTTCTTGAAAATTTTGCCTTTTTTGAATTTTTTTGGCCATTCCTCACCTCAGGACATTTTTTGAGGGCAGGTGTCCTTTACAGCCCTGAGTTCTTGTGAATGTTAAGTGACGATTGGTTGTTGGTTTAAAGCCGTTCTTGTGGGAAACCACCACAAGGCGGCAGCATTTCCACATTTCCAACTCGGTTTTTGGGCAACAGAGCCTTCCTGGAAATCGTGGTAGTAGGCTGCAAATTAGAGTGGAATGTGCCAGGGCACACCCCCAAGAGCTTATATCTCCTTACCTCTTGTTTGTTTTTTAAATTTAATTTTTATTTATTATCTGAGCAAATTTGATAAAAAATGTGTTTGTTCTAGGTGTACAGAATCTGGTTCATTATATCTATGTATCTATCTGTTCATCTTTGGTTCCTTTCCTGTGTAGGTTATTACAGAGTGATGAGCTCAATTTTTAACTTTAAACACACTGCCATTCTGATCTCACTACTGGCTGTTACCAGTTATCCTCCCAGCAGCAGCTTGAGGGTACACGGTTCTCTAAAACCCGTTCAGCATTCATGTTTTGCAGACTATTTTGCTGATGATCACTCTGACGGTGGTAAGGTGAAAGTTTTTGTAGATTGGATTTGCATGGCTTTATTAGTTCCTGATATTGAGCATTATTCCATGCATTTTTTTTTCCATGCATTTTTTTTAAACAAAAAGAAAAGACAAAATGTGCGCAAAATATGCCTCTTGACATTGTCTTTTTGAAATGTTGACGTCTTTTGAATTTTCTGGTCGATTTACGACCCCAGGATTTTTTTTTTTTTTGATGGCAGGTGTCATTTAGAGGCCTGCAATTATTTTGAATATTAAGTGACCATTAGCGCTGTTGTGTGAAACGGCCAGAAGGCGGCAGCACTTCTCCTTACCAAATCTGTTTACTAGGGCAACAGAGCCATGATGGAAGTTGTGTTGTAAATTGTAAATTAGAATGGAGTGCTCCAGGAAAAAGCCCCTGAAGTTCATGTCTCATTACTTGCTGTTGGTTTTTTAAATTTAACTTTTGTGTTGTATCAGAGCAAATTTGATTACAATGTTCTGCTTGTTCTAGGTGTGCAAGATGTGGTTGTTTTACACATATACATATATCTGTTCTTCTTCGGGTCCTTCTCCCATGTAGCTTATGACACAATGTTGAGTAGTCTCCTCTTGGTATGCCGTAGGTCTGTGGCGATCTTATATTTCACATGTGTTTGTATATCTCTGTTAACCCCAATGTCCTAACGTATCCAATCCGCACACCTTTCCGTCTGGTGAACCATAAGTTTGCTTAATGAATCTGTGATTGGATTTCTCTGTGGAAATATCTTCACTGGTATCAACTTTTAGGTAACCCCTATAAGTGATATCATACGTTAGGTGTCTTTTGCTTTCTCGCTTGCTGCAAGTGGCGTGATCACCTCTAGACTCATCTGTGGTGCTACAGGTGGCGTTGATTTATTTTTTTCCCAAGCTAGTATTCCCTCTCTACACGTAGCAGTTCTTCTTTGTCCACTCCTCTGTTGATAGACTTTTGGTTGCTTCCATGCCTTGGCTATTGTAATATTGCTGCAGTGCAGAGTTCCTGCCTGTGTCTTTCCAATTCTGTCTTCTTAGGCTATAGGCTGCGGAGTGGGCCTGCTGGATCATAGAGTAGCTGAATGTTTACCTTTTAAAGGCACCTCCATTCTGTTCCCATGAGTGGCTCTTACCAGGTTACGTCCCACTTGAAACTGAGGCTATGCATTTCTCCACAACCTCTTCAGCATTGATCGTTTGTAGTTTCGTTGCTGATGGTTATTCTGACTGGTGTGAGTTGATAGCTCTTTGTGGTTGGATTTGCATGTGTCTCATAATCCCTTGAAATTGAGCTTTCAGGCATGTCCTTTTATTTTTCAAACTGTTATTACAGCTTACATCTTCAAATGGTTTTCTTGAAATATGTGCCACATTTTAAAATATTTTGGCCTTTACCTCCATCAAGACATGATGAGGGCAGGTTTCCTTTACAGCCCTGCTGTAAAGGAAACAGGGCTGTAAACAGCCCTTTACAGTACTTGTTCATATGAAGTGACCATTAGCATAGGGTCTAAAGCTGCATTTTCAGGTAATGGCCAGAGCGCGGCAGCATTTCATAATTCTATGAAATGTAATTGAACACAAAATATATATATGTTCTCTTTTAAATTTCCATTGTTACTTTTTAAAAGTAGAATTATAATTCAAGTTCTTAGTAACAAGTGAAGTTTAAAAGACTAAAGGAAAAGATAATATTTTACCACTTGCCATCCTTTCCCGTTTACTGAAACGACCAGCATAGTGTGTAGCTTTCTCATTTTATCCAGGTGCTCTATACATCTGGAACATCATGTTTCTCACTGTAGAAAAACAGATTTATCTCTCACACTTTTTATAGGCTACATAACCGTCCATAGAACAGAAGTAGCAAGTATTTCAGACTTAGCTTTTTGAGGGACGCTCAGGATACTTTCTCTTTTATTTTGTTGTTCTGCTACTTTTTTTTAGCCACAGAAAAATATTTTTTAAAATACAAAAAGAAAAAGAAAATTAAGTTAGGGGTAAGGATTAGGGTTTAGGATACGGGTTAGGTTATGGGTTAGGGTATGGGTTAGTGTAAGGCTTAAGGTAAGAGGGTTACGGTTAGGGAACAGGTACAGTTTAGAGTACAGGTTAGGGTACGACAATGGGTTAGGGTTTGGGTACATGTTAGGGTATGGATCAGTGTTAGTGTATGGGTTAGGTTTAGAGTACGGGTTAGGGTAAGTGTTAGGGTTAGGGTTACGGTCGGGGAATGGGTAAAGTTTAGGTTACAGGCTAGGGTCCGAAAACGGGTTAGGGTTAGGGTATGTGTTAGGGTACGGGTTAGTGTTAGTATACGGGTTATTATTAGGGTATGGATTAGGTTAAGGTTTAGGGTTAGGGTTAGTGAACGGGTACAGTTTAGGGTACAGCTTAGGGTACAAAAACGTGTTAGGATTAGGGTACATGTTACGGTACTGGTTACTGTTAGTGTACGGGTTATGATTAGCGTACGGTTTAGGGTAAGGGTTAGGGTTAGGAAATTGGTACAGTTTAGGGTACAGATTAGGGTATGTCAACTGGTTAGGGTTAGGGTACGTGTCAGGGTATATGTTAGTGTTAGTGTATGAGTTAGGATTAGGGTACGGGTTAGGGTAAGGATTAAGGTTATAGTTAGGGTTAGGTTTAGGATTAGAGAAAGTGTACGGTTTAGGGTAAAGGTTAGGGTACGACAATGGGTAAGGTTTAGGGTAGGTGTTAGGGTACAGGTTAGGGTTAGTGTACGGGTGAGGGTTAGAGTTAGGGATAAGGTACAGGTTAGGGTACGGCTATGGGTTAGGGTTAGAGTACGTGTTAAGGTATGGGTTAGGGTTAGGTTACGGGTTAAACTTAGGGTACAGTTGAGGGAATAGCTATGGTTTATGGTTAGGGTACGGGTGAGATTATGGGTTACTGTTAGTGTACGAGTTAGGATTAGCGTACGGGTTTCGGTTCCGTTTGGGGCTAGTGTTAGGCATAGGGTTAGGGTGCGTATTAGGGTTAGGGTACAGCTGAGGTTATGGGTTACGGTATGGGTTAGGGTTAGTGTATGGGTTAGAGTTATGGTACAGGTAAGGGTTAGGGTATGGGTTAGGGTGAGGGTACATTTAAGGGTATGGCTATGAGTTCGTTGTATGCTATGGGTTAGTGTTAGGATATGGCTTTGTATTAGGGTACGGTTTAGAGTACAGTTTAGAGTTAGGTTTAGGGTTAGTTTTATGGTTAGGGTACGGTTTAGGGTACTGGTTAGGGTACCGCAAAGGCTTGGGTTTAGGGTTTGGGTTGGGGTTAGGGTATGGTTTAGGGTTAGGGTACTGGTTACAGTTAGTGTATGAGTTAGAGATAGGGTATGGTATGGGGTTAGGGTACGTGTTAGGGTTAGAGTACAGGTAAGGTTTAGGGTACTGTTCAGGGTATGGCTACAGGTTAGTGTTAGGCTACGTGTTAGGGTACCAATTAGTGTTAGTATACGGGTTAGTATTACGGTCTGGGATAGGGTATGGGTTAGTGTTAGTGTACGGGTTAGTTTTACGGTATGGGTAAGGGTAAGGGTTAGGGTTAGGGTTAGGGAATGGGTTTGGTTTAGGGTACAGGTAAGAATACATAAAAACGTTAGGATTAGGGTAGGTGTCAGGGGACCGGATAGTGTTAGGGTAAGGGTTAGGGTTAGGGTTAGGGTACAGGTTAGGATTACGTTTAGGGAACGTGTATGTTTTAGGGTACAGGTTAGGGTATGACAATGGGTTAGGGTATGTGTTGGGGTAAATGTTAGTGTTAGTGTAAGGATTAGGATTAGGGTACGGTTTAGCTTAAGGCTTAGGGTAAGGGTTGGGGGTAGGGTTAGGGAATGGGTACGGTTTAGGGTACAGGTTAATGTATGACAACGTGTTATGGTTAGGGTACTGTTAGGGTATGGGTCAGTGTTTCTGTACGGGTTAGAGTAAGGCTTAGGGTAAGGGTTAGCGTTAGGTTTAGGATTAGGGTTAGGGAACGGGTACGGTTCAGGTTACAGGTTCAGTTAAGGCAATGGGTTAGGGTTAGGGAACATGTTAGGTTATGGGTTAGTGTTACTGTAGGGGTTAGGATTAGGGTACGGGTTATGGAAAGGCTTAGCTTAAGGGTTAGGTTTAGGTTTAGGGTTACGGTTAGGTAAGGTGTACGGTTTAGGTTACAGGTTAGATTACGTCAACTGTTTAGGGATAGGGTACGTGTTATGGGTTAGTGTTAGTGTACGGGTTAGGATTAGGGTATGAGTTAGGGTAAGGCTTTGGGTAAGGGTTAGGGTTAGGGTTACGGTTAGGGAATGGGTACGATTTAGGGTACAGATTAGGGTACAACAACAGGTATGGGTTAGGGTACGTGTTAGGTTACGGGGGGGTTAGTGTATGGGTTAGGATTAGGGTACGGGTTAGGGTATGGCTTCAGGTAAGCATTTGGTTTAGTGTTTGTGTTAGGGTTAGGGATAGTGTTAGGATTAGGTTTAGGGAACGTGTATGTTTTAGGGTACAGGTTAGGGAACCACAATGGGTAAGGGTTAGGGTACATGTTAGGGTAAGGGCTAGTGTTAGTGTACGGGTTAGGGTATGGGTTAGGGTAAGGCTTTGGGTAAGGGTTATGGTTAGGGTTACAGTTTACATTACAGGTTAGGGCACGACAACGGGTAAGGGTTAGAGTACGTGTTATGGTACGGTTTAGTGTTAGTGTATGGGTTAGGATAAGGGTAGGGGTTTGGGTCAGGCTTTGGGTAAGCTTTCGGGATAGGGTTAGGGTTATGGTTAAGGAAGGGGTAACGTTTAGGGTACAGGTTAGTGTACGACAATGTCTTAGTGTTAGCGTACGTGTTAGCGTACGAGTTAGTGTAAGTGTATGGGTTAGGATTAGGGAACGGGTAAGGTTAAGGCTTCGGGTAACGCTTAGGTTTCAGGTTAGGGTTAGGGTTATGGAACGGGTATGGTTAAGGGTACACATTAGGGTACCACAATGTGTAAGATTTAGGGTACGTGTTAGGGTACGGGTTAGTGTTAATGTACAGGTTAGGCTAAGGGTACGGGTTAGGGTAAGGCTTTGTGTAAGGGTTAGGGTAAGGGTTAGGATTAGGGTTAGGGTACGGTTTAGGGTACAGTTTAGGGTATGACAACAGTATAGTGTTAGTGTAGGTGTTAGAGTACAGGTTAGTGTTAGTGTATGGATAAGGCTTAGGTTATGGGTTAGTGTAAGGCTTCGGGTAAGGGTTACAGTTAGGGTAAAGGTTAGGATCAGGGTTAGGGAACGGGTAAGGTTTAGGGTACAGGTTAGGGTATGACAAAGTGTTAAGTGTTAGGGTACATTTTAGGGTATGGTTTAGTGTTAGTGTACGGGTTAGGATTAGGGTACAGGTTAGGGTAAGGCTTCTGGTAAGCGTTAGTGTTAGAGATAGGGTTAGGGTTAGGGAACGGGTATGGTTTAGTGGACAAGTTAGGGTACGACAAGTGTTTAGGGTTACCGTACTTGGTAGGGTAAGGGTTAGTGTTAGTGTACGGTTTAGGATTAGGATATGTGTTAGGGTAAGGCTTCGGGTAAGTGTTAGGGTTAGGTTTAGGGTTAGGGAACGGGTAGTGTTTAGGGTACAGGTTAGGGAATGACAACTCGTTAGGGTTAGGGTAAGTGTTAAGGTATGGGTCAGTGATAGTGTATGGGTTAGGATTAGGGTACGGGTTAGGGTAAGGTTTCGGGTAAGTGTTAGGGTTAATGTTTGGGAATCCGTAATGTTTAGGGTACAGTTTAGGGTACGACAGCAGTTTAATGTTAGCGTTTGTGTTACGGTACTGCTTACTGTTAGTGTACGGGTTAGGATTAGGTTACGGGTTAGTGTAAGGCTTTGGGTAAGGGTTACGGTTAGGGTTTGGGTTAGGTAAAGGGTACGGATTAGCATAAAGGTTAGGGTATGACAGCGTGTAAGGGTTAGGGTACGTGTCAGTGTCCTGGTTACTGTTAGCATATGGGTTAGGATTAGGATACGGGTTAGGGTAAGGCTTCGGGTAAGCATTCGGCTTAGAGTTATGGTCAGGGTTAGAGTTATGGAACGTGTACGGTATAGGGTACAGGTTAGGGTACGACAATGGTTTAAGGTTAGCATACGTGTTAGGGTATGGGTTAGGATTAGCATACGGGTCAGGTTAAGGATTAAGGTACGTGTTAGGGTTAGGTTTAGGGTTAGGGAATGGGTACGTTTTAGGGCACAGGTTAGGGTACAACAGCGGTTTAGGCTTAGCATACGTGTTAGGGTACGGGTTAGTTTTAGTGTACGGGTTAGCATTAAGGTAAGGGTTATGGTATGGCTTCTGGTAAGAGTTCGGGATTGGGTTAGGGTTAAGGTTAGGGAATGGGTACGGTTTAGTGTACAGGGTAGGGTACGGCAATGGTTTAAGTTTCGCGTACGTGTAAGGGTACTGTTTAGTGTTAGTGTACGGGTTAAGATTAGGGTACGGGTTAGGGTAAGGCTTTGGGTAAGTGTTAGGACTAGTGTTAGGGTTAAGGTTAGGGATCGGGTACGGTTTAGGGTACAGGTTAGTGTACGACAGTGGTTTAGGGTTAGCGTACGTGTTAGGGTATGGGTTACTCTTCGTGTACGGGTTAGGTTTAGGTTACGTGTTAGTGTAAAGCTTCGGGTAAGGTATCAGTTTAGTGTTAGGGTTAGGGTTAGGGAGCAGGTATGGTTTAGGGAACAGGTTAGGGTACGAAAATGATTTAAGGTTGCATACATGTTAGGGTAGAAGTTAGTGTTAATGTACAGTTTAGGATTAGAACATGGGTAAGGCTAAGGCTTAGGAATAGGGTTAGGATTAGGGTCAGGGAATGGCTACAGCTTAGGGAACAGGTTAGGTTATGAAAAAGATTTAGGGTTTGCTTACGTGTTAGGTTACGGGTTAGTGTTTGTGTACGGTTTAGATTTAGGGTACGGTTAGTTTAAGGCTTTCGTTAAGGGTTAGGGTTAGGGAATGTTACGGTTTAGGGTACAGGTTAGGGTACGACAATGGTTTCGGGTTAGCATACGTGTTAGGGTACGGGTTAGTGTTAGTGTACGGGTTAGGATTAGGGGACGGGTTAGGGTAAGGCTTCAGTTAAGGGTTAAGTTTAGGGTTAGGGAACGGGGTACAGGTTAGGGTACGACAATGGTTTAGGGTTAGCGTACGTGTTAGGGTATGTGTTAGTGTATGGGTTAGGATTAGGGGACGGGTTAGGGTAAGGCTTCGGGTAAAGGTTAGTGTTACGGTTAGGGTTAGGGAATGGGGAAGGTTTAGGGTACAGGTTAGGCTATGACAATGGTTTAGGGATAGCGTACGTGTTAGAGTACGTGTTAGGGTTAGTGTATGCGTTAGGATTAAGGTACGTTTTAGGGTAAGGCTTCGGGTAAGGTTTAGTGTTAGGGTTAGGGAACTGGTACTGTTTAGGGAACAGGTTAGTGTACGAATATGATTTAGGGTTAGCTTATGTGTCAGGGTACGGGTTAGTGTTAGTGTACGGGTTAGGATTAGGGTACGGGTTAGGGTAAGGCTTCGGGTAAGGGTTACGATTAAGGTTATGGTTAGGGTAAGGGATAAGGAACAGGTACGGTTTAGGGTATAGTTGAGGGTACGACAACGGTTTTGGGTTAGCGTACGTGTTAGGGTATGGGATTGTGTTAGTGTAATGGTTAGGATTAGAGTACGGTTTAGGGTAAGATTACGGGTAAGCGTTAGGGTTATGGTTAGCGTTAGGTTTAGGGTTAGGCAACGTGTACGTTTTATGGAACAGGATAGGATGTGACAAAATTTAGGGGTAGCGTTCGTGTTAGGGTATCGGTTAGTCTTAGTGTACGGGTTAGGATTAGGGTACGGATTAGAGTAAGGATTCGGGTAAGGGTTACAGTTAGGGATAGGGTTAGGGAATGGGTACCGTTTAGGGTACAGCTTAGGGTACGAAAACTGTTTAGGGTTAGCATACGTGTTAGGGTACGGGTTAGCATTAGTGAAAGGTTTAGGATTAAGGAACGGTTTAGGGTAAGGCTTCGGGAAAGGTTTAGGGTTAGGTATAGGGTTATGTTTAGGGAACGGGTATGGTTTAGGGTATAGTTTATGGAAAGAAAACGGTTTAGGGTTCTTGTACGTGTTAGGGTACGTGTTAGGGTAGTGTTAGTGTAAGGGTTAGGATTAGGGTACAGGTTAGGGTAAGGATTAGGGTAAGTGTTAGGGTTAAGGTTAGGTTTAGGGTTAGCGAACGGATATGGTTGAGGGTAGAGGTTAGGGTATGACAGCTGTTTAGGGGTAGCGTACGTGTTAGGGTAAGTGTTAGTGTTAGTGTACATGTTAGTATTAGGGTACGGGTTAGGGTAAGGCTTCGGGTAAGGGTTAGGTATTGGGTTAGGGTTAGGGTTAGGGAAGAGGTATGGTTTAGTGTACAGGTCAGGGTATGACAATGGTTTAGGTTTAGCATATGTTTTAGGGTATGGGTTAGTGTAGGTGCACAGGTTAGAATTAGGGTATGGGTTTGGGTAAGGTTTCCGGTAAGGGTTAGGGTTAGGTTTCAAGTAAGGGAATGAGTACGGTTTAGAGTACAGGTTAGGTTACGAAAACGATTTAGGTTTACCTTACGTGTTAGTGTACGATTTAGGATTAGAACACGGTTTAGGGTAAGGCTTAGGGATTGGGTTAGGATTAGGTTTAGGGTTAAGGAACGGGTACGGTTTAGGGAACAGGTTAGGGTACAAAAACGATTTAGTGCCAGCTTACGTGTTATGGTATGGGTTACTGTTAGTGTACGGCTTAGGATTAGAACACAGGTTAGGTTAAGGCTTTGGGTAAGTGTTAGGGCTAGGGTTAGGGTTAGGGTAATGGAAAGGATATGGTTTAGGGTACAGGTTAGGGTACTACAATGGTTTATGGTTAGCGTACGTGTTAGGGTGCGAGTTACTGTATGGGTTAGGATTAGGGTACGGATTAGGGTAAGGCTTTGGGTAAGGGTTAGGGTTAGGGTGAGGATTAGGGTTAGAGTTAGGGAATGGGTGTGGTTAGGGTACAGGTTACGGTACGACAACGGTTTAGGGTTAGCGTATGTATTTGGGTACGGGTTATTGTTAGTGTACGAGTTAGGTTTAGGGTACGGATTAGGGTAAGGTATCAGGTAAGCGTTAGGTTTACTGTTAGGGTTAGTGTTAGGGAACAGGTATGTTTTCGGGTACAGGTTAGGGTACAGGAACGGTTTAGGGTTAGCATACGTGTTAGGGTACGGGTTAGTGTTAGTGTATGTGTTAGGATTAGGGTACGGGTTAGGGTAAGGCTTCGGGTAAGGGTTAGGGTTAGGCTTAGGGAATGGGTACGGTTTAGGGTACAGGTTAGGGTACGACAGTGGTTTCGGATTAGCGTACGTGTTAGTCTACATGTTAGTGTTAGTGTACAGGTTAGGATTAAGGTAAGTGTTAGGGTAAGTCTTTGTGTAAGGGTTAGCATTAGGTTTAGGGAACTGGTACTGTTTAGGTAACAGGTTAGTGTACGAAAATGATTTAGTGTTAAGTTACGTGGTAGGGTACAGGTTAGTGTTAGTGTATGGGTTAGGATTAGGGTATGGGTTAGGGTAAGGCTTCGAGTAAGGTTTAGGATTAAGGTTATGGTTAGGGTTAGGGTTAGGGAACAGGTACGGTTTAGGGTATAGGTGAGGGTACCACAACGGTTTTGGGTTAGCATACGTGTTAGGATATGGGTTTGTGTTAGTGTATGGGTTAGGATTAGTATACGGTTTGTAAGATTTCGGGTAAGCTTTAGGGTTACGGTTAGCATTAGGGTTAGGTTTAGGGAACGGGTACGTTTAAGGGTAAGGGTTAGGGTACGACAACAATTTATGGTTAGCGTATGTGTTGGGGTACAGTTTAGTGTGAGTGTACAGGTTAGGATTAGGGTACGGGTTAACATAAGGATTAGGGTAAGAATTAGCGTTAAGGTTAGGGTTAGGTGTAGTGAACGGTTACGGTTTAGGGTACAGGTTAGGGTACGACAACGGGTTAGTGTTAGTGTACGGGTTAAGATTAAGGTACGTGTTAGGGTAAGGCTTAGGCTAAGTGTTAGGGTAAGGGTTAGGGTTAGATTTAGTGTTAGGGTTAGGGAACGAGTATGGTTCATGGTACAGGTTAGGGTACGACAACGGTTTAGGATTATTGTAAGTTTTACGGTAACTTAGTGTTAGTGTATGGGTTAGGATTAAGGTACGGGTTAGGGTAAGGCTTAGGGCAAGGGTTAGGGTTAGGGTTAGCGTTAGGGTTAGGGTTAGGGAATGGGTGCGTTTTAGGGTATAGGTTAGGGTATGACAATGGGTTAGGGATAGGGTACGTGTTAGGGTAAAGGTTAGTACAGTGTACAGGTTAGGATTAGGGTACGGGTTAGCGTAAGGCTTAGGGCAAAGCTGAAGATTAGGTTTAGGGTTAGTGTTAGGTTTCGGTTTAGGGAATGGGTACGGTTTCGGGTACAGTTTATAGTACGACAATGAGTTAGGTTTAGGGTACATGTTAAGGTACGGGTTAGTGTTATTGTACGGTTTAGGATTAGGTTACGTGTTAGGGTAAGGTTTAGGGTAAGGGTTAGGTTTAGGGTTAGGGTTAGGGGTAGGGAACGGGTAGGTTTGGGGTACAGGTTATGGTACGACAATGTGTCAGATTTAGGTTACATGTTAGGGTACTGGTTGATGTTAGTGTATGAGGTATGATTAGGGTAGTATTTAGGGTGAGGCTTCGGTTAAGGTTTACGTTTATGTTTAGGGTTAGGTTTAGGGAACCGGTACCTTTCAGGGTACAGTTTATGGTTCGACAACTGGTTAGTGTTAGGGTACGTGTTATTTTACGGGTTAGTGTACGAGTTAGGATTAGGGTACCGTTTAGTGTAAGGTTTAGGGTAAGTGTTAGTGTTAGGATTAGTGATAGGGATAGGGTTAGGGTTAGGGAACGGGTGAATTGCAGTGCCCCTGTTCTCCATACAAAGTGAAGGAAATATCAAATGGAAGCGGTAGAAACATCTTATTTTACCCGAGCCTTATACACTGCTCTATGTTAATTACAGTTTGGCTCACACATCTGTTCATTGAACTTACAATGTTCTCAATTTCTGTTACTGATCCTCCAGAGTGGGCCCCAACAAGGCTCCCCTTGCCCAGTGTCATTGGAGCCAACAGATTGAGACTGAGTTTGGTTCAGAAGCAGGGGAAACTTTATATTTTCTTCAGAGAATGCAAGATGAGAGCGTGCGCTCCCCCGCGGGTTGTGGGTCCGGCTGCTGTGTAGGGATCCCGTCAACGTCAGCGGGAGGGAGGGGGCGGAGCTCTCGAGGGCCGGGTTGGCTGGAGCTCAGGCTCTATGTCGAGGAGTCTGCACCGGGGCCCCACGAGCTGAGGTGTCGACCCAGCCATTCTGCACTAGGAAATCGGGTCTGAAGTGCCGGGTGTGGGACCTCTGCACGTGGAACCCTAGGAGTACGTGAAATTAGACAAAGCAGAAAGGAAAAAAAAGGTTAGACTTTATTTTATTGCCCAGATTCTATTTTTATCTCCCAGGAATTTTTCCTGGGCTTTGCTGGTGACAAACCCCTCCTCTGCCTTTTGTCCCGTTCCTCATTCTTGGGGCGGTGTGGGTGCAGACCCCTCTTCTGTAACTGCTTCGTGCTGAGTTGGCAGTCCTCATACCCGGGGGGGGGGAGGGACAGAACTTCTCCCCAGCAGCCTCCAGGTGAGGTTGGTTGTCCCCAGGCCTCCTGCCTCACTGCTCGTCCGCCTGAGCGCCAGCATTGGAAGTGTTATAGATTCTAATGACCTTTAAGGGTCCAGGAAAGAGATGCGCAGAGAAACTGGGGGGGCTGGTTTTACCCCGCCCCACATTTGTTAGGCCACCTTAGGCTGACGGTTTCTGCCAGCCTAGATGCTCTGACCAGTAGTCTGCGCTTTCTTCAATTAGGTCCCTGAATTAACGTACAAACAGCACCAGGTGTCAGAGCCCTGCCCGCTCACCTCCCAGACAGCCCAGCGTCGGTGGTGATCCAGGACCATGACGGCCATTGAGTCAACGGCCTTTTGAAGTAGCTAGAAGTCCAGCCGGTCTTATTGGCCCCCGTCACCGGGGTGTCTGTAGGTTTTTCTATGGTGACAGCGTGATATACGGTTCCCCCGCCAAGCTTATTAGCTCCCATCTGGGTGCAGTAAGTCATGCAAGCAGTAGTCTGCTCTTTTGGGGCACACTCTTGTTTTCTGAGAGAAACTCCAGGTCAAGTGATGGTCACACGAGTCGTCATGGGGACCCGTTGCCCCCGGTTGTCTCTCTGGAGGTTGGAGCTGGAGGGCCCCCTCACTCGAGGTCAGTGTGCCCACGGAGCGACCCCTGCAACTTCAGGGCATGGTGGGTGGTTAGGATCACCACATGGGGTCCTTTTCCCCTTAGGAGGGAGCTGGCCTTGCAGGCTGCTGATTTTCAGGTTCTTAGATACCCCCAGTACCCTGGCTGGATGGGGCGGCGGGCCAAGCCATTGGTGACCGTAGTTTATCCTACCTGGAGAGCATTCTTGCGTTGTTCCATTTCAAGTGGTCCCAGTTTTTGCACTAATACTCCAAGGGTGATTCACCTTCTATGGGGATGTAAAGGTCAAAGGGTTTAGCTAAATTAGGGAGTTCCAGGGCAAGGGTCTGAATTGACTGCTCTTTCCATTCTTGAAAGGCCACTTCTGGATTGTATTCGAAAGGATCATCATCTTTTCCTTTCAGTGTTTCATATAGAGTCCCAGCTATTAGACTGTAGTTAGGGATCCAGATGCAGCAAACCCCAGCCTCCCCAGGAACCCCTTAGCTGTCTTCTGTTTTAGAACGGGTAATGCTGCAAATGGCTTCTTCCCTTTCCTGGGATGGGCTTCTCCGACCTAATGTGAGAATGAAGCCCAGGCAGGTAACCTTAGTCTGTGATATTTGAGCCTTTTTCTTGGACACCTTCTATCCTTCACTGGCTAGGTAGTTCAGAGGCCTCCTTAGTAGGGCTGGCGATCAGAATGTCGTCTGCATATTGAAGGAGGGTTCCCTTTTCCAGAGGTAGAACTTTTAGGTGTTTAGCTAACGTTTCCCCAAAGATGGTGTGGGAATTTTTGAACTCTTGGGGCAGGACGGCCCAGCAGTATTGTTTTTGTTGTATGTTGAGTCCTGCCACTCACAAGCCAAAATTTCTTGTGACTCTGGGACTAATGGAATACAGAAGAAGGCATCATTGAAGTCTAATACAGAATACCATGTCTTGGTGGATGGTAGAATGACCAGCAGTGTGTAGGAATTAGGAACGACTGGATGTATATCCTCAGTGGCTTCACTGACTGTCCTGACATCCTTTACCACGTCCCCAGCAGCTCACGGGGCTCTCGTGGTCAGGCTTCTTCCAGGGTATGGAGCTCACCTGTGCAGCTATCCAGCAGCCCATGAGGCTCTCGTGGTCAGGCACCTCCTAGGATACAGAGCTCCCCTGGGCAGGTATCCTGGCAGGGCTGGGTACACAGGATCTGTGCACATAGCCCTCATTGCAGAGCACCCCCACCTCAGCTGTCGCTCAGAGCTGACACAGAGCACCTCAGAGCAGGACTTGAACTAAGCAACAGCAGCTGCGACAGGTCTGTGACCCTGGGCATCACTCTGTGCGGCCCCACTCTGCCTGGCCTTCCAGAGACTTCCACTGCAGCCGGGGCACCAGGCCTCCCTCTCCCCCCACCACCCCTCTTCTCCCTGACTCCTGGGTTCCTCTCATTAGGAGAGGGTCTTCTTGAAATTGTCTCCCACTCATGGGCCAGATAAAATGATGAGAAAACAAGCCAGAGCTGCAGCCCTTTGTCTATCCTGACTCTCAGGAGCCCATACCTGTTCCTTGGACTTGGCAGGTTCAGCAAGGTCCATTTAATGCAACTGTGAGCCCCTGAGGGGTGAGGATTGGCTGACCTGGGCAGCCTGACCATGCGGGCCAGCCCTCCCTAGGTGTGCCTGTGTTGAGGTCAATATAAACACCGCTCCAGGCAGCAAGATTCCCCGCAGCTGTGCCTAATGCCATATTCTCTGCCCCGTCAGCAATGTCGCGGCTGGGCTGGTGTGAGGGAGTGAGCGTCCACGGCTTTGTGGGTGGCCCGGTGTGAGTGGGGCTCTGCTGGACTTTCTGAAGGAGTTGCCAAGCTGCCACCTGCTAAAGAAGAGGATGTGTCACCCATACCTGCCGCTGGAATTTCTCCCCCGGCAGAGGTGAGGAAGGAAAAAAGCAGTGGGGGCTGGGACAGGAGGGGTATCTCAGGCAGGGAAATGGAAAGCTTCCAGAAAGCACCCAGGGCCAGGACAATCCTAGCTGGCCTACAGGTACCAAGTAGGCTGGCGTCTGTCGCCGGTGTGGCTCCACGGCCCTTCCTCTAGGCTTTCAATCCTTGCATATATTCAGGTGTTTTACGTGGGAAGGGTGGGAACAGTTCAGCAGCAGCTGGCCTGGGGCTCAGCTCACGTCTACTCACAGACGCCTCGGCACGGTCCCCCAGCTTTGCAATGAGGACGCTGTTTGCGGGGGGGCTGCTGGCTGCATGGTAGACAATTTCCCATCTCTGACCAACTTCAGAATTGTTTACCACTGGAGCAAGTGCCCTGATAGGGTATTCCTCTGTATAACTGGTGAGTTCTTTTTTTTTTTTCTTTTTTGGTTCAAGGTAGAATTTCTTTTTTTTTGTATTTATGGATATAAGCATGGAAATATTTCATTCATATAAATACATGTGTGAGAAAGGAATGATTTTTTTATCTTTTTAATTTAATTTTATTTATATTTTTATACAGCAGGTCCATATTGGTTATCTATTTTATACATATAAATGTATACATGTCAATCCTAGTCTCCAAACACCTCCCACCACCACCCCCCATGGCTTTACCCTCTCGTTGTCCATATGTTTGTTCTCTACATCTGTGTCTCTATTTCTGCCCTGCAAACCAGTTCATCTGTACCATTTTTCTGGGTTCCACATATATGCATTAATATACAGTATTTGTTTTTAACTTCCTGACTTACTTCACTCTGTAGTACAGTCTCTAGATCCATCGACGTCTCTACAGATGACCCAATTTCATTGCTTTTTATGGCTGAGTAATATTCCATTTTATATATGTACCACATCTTTCTCGATTCGTCTGTCTCTGGGCATTTATGTTGCTTCCATTACCTGGCTATTGTACGTAGTGCTGCAAAGAATATTGTGGTGAATGTGTCTTTTTGATTTATGGTTTTCTCTGGGTATATGTCCAGTAGTGGGATTGCTGGATCATGTGGTAATTCTATTTTTAGATTTTAAGGAACCTCCATACTGTTCTCCATAGTGACTGTATCAATTTACATTCCCACCAGTAGAGGAAGGGGGTTCCTTTTCTCCACACCCTCTCTAGCATTTGTTGTTTGTATATTTCCTGATGATGCTCATTCTAACAGGTGGGAAGTGATACCTCATTGTAGATATAATTTGCATTTCTCTAATAATTAGTGATGTTGGCTTAGGGTAAGGTTTAGGGTTAGGGATAGTGTAAGGTTTAGGGAATGGGTACTGTTTTGGGTATAGGTGAGGGTCTGACAATGGGTTAGGAGTAGGGTACGTGTTAGGGCATGGGTTAGAGTTAGTGTACGGGTTAGTGTAAGGCTTCGGGTAAAGGTTATGGTTGGGATTATGTTCAGGGTTAGGATTAGGGAACAGGCACGGTTTAGGGTACAGATTAGGGTACAACTGTTTAGGGTTAGCATACGTGTTAGGGTACGGGTTAGGATTAGGGTACGGGTAAGGGTAAGGCTTCGGGTAATGGTTAGGGTTAGGGTTAAGGAACGGGTACCTTTTAGGGTACAGGTTAGGGCAAAGCAACGGTTTAGGTTTAGCGTACGTGTTAGAGTATGTTTTAGTGTTAGTGTACGGGTTAGGATTCGGGTACGAGATAGGGTAAGGCTTCGGGTAAGTGTTAGGGTTAGGGAACGGGTACAGTTTCGGGTACAGGTTAGGGTACGACAACGGGTTAGTGTTAGTGTACGTGTTATGGTATAGGTTAGTGTAAGTGTATGGGTTAGGATTAGGGTACGGGTTTGGTTAAGGCATAGGGTAAGGTTTAGAGTTTGGGTTAAGGAATGGGTACGCTTTAGGGTACAGGTTAGGTTTAGGGTTAGGGTTAGGGATCGGGTATGGTTTAGGGTACAGTTTAGGGTATGACAACAGTTCAGGGTTAGCGTACGTGTTAGGATTAGTGTACGGGTTACGGTAAGGATTAGGGTAAGTGTTAGGGATAGGGTTAGGGTTAGGGAACGGGTAGGGTTTAGGGTACTGGTTAGTGTACAAAAACGATTTAGGGTTAGCATACATGTTACAGTACGGGTTAGTGTTAGTTTTCAGGTTAGGATTAGGGTACAGGTTAGTGTAAGGCTTCGAGTAAAGGTTAGTGTTAGGGTTAGGTTCAGGGTTAGGGTTAGGGAACAGGTACAGTTTAGGGTAGAGCTTAGGGTATGACAACGGTTTAGGGTTAGCATACGAGTTAGGGTATGGGTTAGTTTTAGTGTACAGGTTAGTATTAGGGTACGCGTTACATTATGACTTCGGTTAAGGGTAAGGGTTAGGGAACTGGTACGGTTTAGGGTACACGTTAGGGTATGACAACAATTTATGGTTAGCGTATGTGTTACATTACGGGTTAGTGTTAGAGTAAGGGTTAGGATTAGGGTACGGGATAGGGTAAGGTTTCGGGTAAGCTTGAGGGTTAGGGTTAGGGCATGTGTACGTTTTAGGGTACAGGTTACAGTACGACAACGGTTTAGGGTTAGCGTACATGTTAGGGTAGGGGTTAGTGTTAGTGTATGGGTTAGGATTAGGATACGGGTTAGGGTAAGGCTATGGGTAAGGGTTAGGGTTAAGGAACAGGTAAGGTTTAGAGTACAAGTTAGGGTACGACAATGGTTTAGGTTTAGCGTAAGTGATAGTGTACGGGTTAGTGTTAGTGTAGGGTTTGGGATTAGGGTACGGGTTAGGATAAGTCTTCGGGTAAGCATTAGGTTTAGGGTTAGGGTTAGGGTTAGTGGTAGGGAACGGGTATGGTTTAGGGTACAGATAAGGGTACAACAACGCTTTAGGGTTAGCATACATGTTAGGGTACAGGTTATTGTTAGTGTACGGGTTAGGATTAGGGGACGGGTTAGGGTAAGGCTTCGGGTAAGGGTTATGGTTAGGGGACGGGGACGGTTTAGGGTACAGGTTAGGGTACGACAACAGTTTAGGGTTAGCGTACGTGTTAGGGTACGGGTTAGTGTTAGCGTATGGGTTAGGATTAGGGGACGGTTTAGGGTAAGGCTTCTGGTAAATGTTAGGATTAGGGTTGGAGTTAGGGGATGGGGACGGGGACGGTTTTGGGTACAGGTTAGGGTACGTATTAGGGTAAGATTTAGTGTTAGTGTGCGGGTTAGGATTAGGGGACGGGTTAGGTTTAGGCTTAGGGTTAGGGTTAGGCAACGGGGACAGTTTAGGGTACAGGTTAGTGTACGACAAAGTTTTAGTTTTAGCGTACGTGTTAGGGTACGGGTTAGTGTTAGTGTACGTGTTAGGATTAGGGGACGGGTTAGGGTAAGGCTTCGGGTAAGGGTTAGGGTTAGAGTTAGGGGACGGGGCCGGTTTAGGGTACAGGTTAGGGTACAACAACAGTTTAGGGTTAGCATACGTGTTAGGGTACGGGTTAGTGTTAGCGTATGCGTTAGGATTAGGGAACGGGTTAGGGTAAGACTTCGGGTAAGGGTTAGGGTTAGGGTCAAGGTTAGGGGATGGGGATGGTTTAGGATACAGGTTAGGGTACGACAACGGTTTAGGATTCGTGTACGTGTTAGCTTATGGGTGTTAGCGTACGGTTTAGGATTAGGGGACGGGTTAGGGTAAGGCTTCGGGTAAGGGTTAGGTTTAGGGCTAGGGTTAGGTTTAGGGTTAGGTGACGCGGACGGTTTGGGGTACAGGTTAGGGTACGACAATGGTTTAGGGTTAGCGTACATGTTAGCGTACAGGTTAGTGTTAGCGTACGGGTTAGGATTAGGGGACGGGTTAGTGTAAGGCTTCGGGTTAGGGTTAGGGTTAGGGTATGGGGACGGTTTAGGGTACAGGTTAGCGTACGACAACGGTTTAGGGTTAGCATACATGTGAGGCTATGGGTTAGTGTTATCGTATGGGTTAGGATTAGGGGACGGTTTAGGGTAAAGCTTCTGGTAAGGGTTAGGGTTAGGGAACTGGTACGGTTTAGGGTACAGGTTAGGGTATGACAATGGTTTAGTGTTAGCGTACGTTTTAGGGTATGCGTTAGTGTTAGTGTACGAGTTAGGATTAGGTTTAGGGTTATGGTTAGGGTTAAGGTTATGGTTAGGGTTAGGGATCGGGTACGTTTCAGGGTCCAGTTTAGGGCATGACAAAGGGTTAGTGTTAAGGTACATGTTAGGTTATGCGTTATTGTTAGTGTATGGGTTAGGATTAGGGTACCGTGTAGTGTAAGGGTTAGGTTAAGGGTTCGGGTTCGGGTTAGGGTTAGGGAACGGGTGAATTGCAGTGCCCCTGTGCTTCATATAATGTGATGGAAATATCCAATGGAAGTGTTAGAAACATCCTATTTTACCCGAGGCTTAAACTGTATGCTCTATGTTAATTACAGTTTTGGTCACACATCTGTTCATTGATGTTACAATGTTGTCAATTTCTGTTACTGATCCACCAGAGTGGGCCCCAACAAGGCTCCCCTTGCCCAGTGTCATTGGAGCCAACAGATCGAGACTGAGTTTGGTTCAGAAGCAAGGGAAACTTTATATTTTCTTCAGAGAATGGAGAGATGAGAGCGTGCACTACCCCACGGGCTGTGGGCTGAGCTGTTGTGTAGGGATCCCAGCAGCATCAGCGGGAGGGAGGGGCGGAGCTCTCGAGGGGCGGGTTGGCTGCAGCTCAGGCCCTATGTCGTGGAGTCTGCATGGGGCCCCGGGAGCTGAAATGTCGACCCAGCCATTCTGCATTAGTAAATCGGGTCTGAAGTGCCGGGTGTGGGACCTCTGCATGCGGAACCCTAGGAGCACGTGAAATTAGACAAAGCACAAAGGAAAAAGAGGTTAAACTTTATTTTATTGCCCAGATTCTATTTTTATCTCCCAGGAATTTTTCATGGGCTTTGCCGGTAACAAACCACTCCTCTGCCTTTTGTCCTATTCCTCATTCCTGGGGCGCTGAGGGTGCAGACCCCTCTTCAGTAACTGCTTCGTGCTGAGTTGGGAGTCCTCATACCCGGGGGGGGGGGCAGAACTTCTCCCCAGCAGCCTCCAGGTGAGGTTGGTTGTCCCCAGGCCTCCTGCCTCACTGCTCGTCCGCCTGAGCGCCAGCATTGGAAGTGTTATAGATTCTAATGACCTTTAAGGGTCCAGGAAAGAGATGCGCAGAGACGCTGGGGGGTCCGGTTTTACCCCGCCCCACATTTGTTAGGCCACCTTAGGCTGACGGTTTCTGCCAGCCTAGATGCTCTGACCAGTAGTCTGCGCTTTCTTCAATTAGGCCCCTGAATTAACGTACAAACAGCACCAGGTGTCAGAGCCCTGCCCGCTCACCTCCCAGACAGACAGCCCAGCGGCGGTGGTAATCCAGGACCATGACGGCCATTGAGTCAACGGCCTTCTGAAGTAGCTGGAAGTCCAGCCGGTCTTATTGGCTGCCGTCACCGCGGTGTCTGTAGGTTTTTCTATGGTGACAGCGTGATATACGGTTCCCCCGCCAAGCTTATTAGCTCCCATCTGGGTGCAGTAAGTCATGCAAGCAGTAGTCTGCTCTTTTGGAGCACACTCTTGTTTTCTGAGAGAAACTCCAGGTCAAGTGATGGTCACACGAGTCGTCATGGGGACCCGTTGCCCCCGGTTGTCTCTCTGGAGGTTGGAGCTGGAGGGCCCCCTCACTCGAGGTCAGTGTGCCCATGGAGCGACCCCCTGCAACTTCAGGGGCATGGTGGTTGGTTAGGATCACCACATGGGGTCCTTTTCCCTTAGGAGGGAGCTGGCCTTGCAGGCTGCTGATTTTCAGGTTCTTAGATACCCCCAGTACCCTGGCTGGATGGGGCGGGCGGTGGGCCAAGCCATTGGTGACCGTAGTTTATCCTATCTGGAGAGCATTCTTGCGTTGTTCCATTTCAGGTGGTCCCAGTTTTTGCACTAATACTCCAAGGGTGATTCACCTTCTATGGGGATGTAAAGGTCAAAGGGTTTAGCTAAATTAGGGAGTTCCAGGGCAAGGGTCTGAATTGACTGCTCTTTGTATTCATAAAAGGCCGCTTCTGGATTGTATTCGAAAGGATCATCATCTTTTCCTTTCAGTGTTTCATATAGAGGCCCAGCCATTAGATTGTAGTTAGGGATCCAGATGCAGCAAACCCTGGCCTCCCCAGGAACCCCTAAGCTGTCTTCTAGTTTTAGAAGGGGGTAATGCTGCAAATGGCTTCTTCCCTTTCCTGGGATGGGCTTCTCTGACCTTCTGTGAGAATGAAGCCCAGGCAGGCCACCTTAGTCTGTGATATTTGAGCCTTTTTCTTGGACACCTTCTATCCTTCATTGGCTAGATAGTTCAGAAGCCTCCTTAGTAGGGCTGGCGATCAGAATGTCGTCTGCATATTGAAGGAGGGTTCCCTTTTCCAGAGGTAGAACTTTTAGGTGTTTAGCTAACGTTTCCCCAAAGATGGTGTGGGAATTTTTGAACTCTTGGGGCAGGACGGCCCAGCAGTATTGTTTTTGTTGTATGTTGAGTCCTGCCACTCACAAGCCAAAATTTCTTGTGACTCTGGGACTAATGGAATACAGAAGGAGGCATAATTGAAGTCTCATACAGAATACCATGTCCTGGTGGATGGTAGAATGACCAGCAGGGTGTAGTGATTAGGAACTACTGGATGTATATCCTCAGTGGCTTCACTGACTGTCCTGACATCCTTTACCAGGTCCCCAGCAGCCCACGGGGCTCTCGTGGTCAGGCCCCTCCCAGGATATGGAGCTCACCCGGCAGGTACCCAGCAGCCCACAGGGCTCTCATGGTCAGGCCCCTACCAGGATATGGAGCTCACCTGTGTAGGTACCCAGCAGCCCACGGGGCTGTTGTGGTCAGGCCCATCCCCGGGAATGGAGCTCACCTGTGCAGCTACCCAGCAGCCCATGGGGATCTCGTGGTCAGGCCCCTCCCAGGATACAGAGGTACCCTGGGCAGGTACCCCGGCAGGGCTGGGCACACAGGAACTGTGCACATAGCCCTCAATGCAGAGCACCCCCAGCTCACCTGTCGCTCAGAGCTGACACAGAGCACCTCAGAGCAGGACCTGAGCTAACAAACAGCAGCTCTGACAGGTCTGTGACACTGGGCATCAGTCTGTGGGGCTTCCCTCCACCTGTCTTCCACAGACTTCCACTGCAGCTGGGGCACCAGGCCTCTGTGTCCACCCACCACCCCTCCTCTCCCTGACTCCTGGGTTCCTCTCATTAGGAGAGGGTTTTCTTGAAGTTGTCTCCCACTCATGGGCCAGGTAAAATGATTAGAAAACAAGCCAGAGCTGCAGCCCCTTGTCTATCCTGACTCTCAGGAGCTCTCACCTGTTCCTTGGATCTGGCCGGTTCAGCAAGGTCCATTTTCTGCAACTGTGAGCCCCTGAGGGGTGAGGATTGGCTGACCTGGGCAGCCTGACCGTGCGGGCCAGCCCTCCCTAGGTGTGCCTGGGTTGAGGTCAATATAAACACCGCTCCAGGCAGCAAGAGCCCCTGCAGCTGTGCCTGACGCCATATTATCTGCCCCGTCAGCAGTGTCGGGGCTGGGCTGGTGTGAGGGAGTGAGCGGCCACGGCTTTGTGGGTGGACCGGTGTGAGTGGGCTCTGCTGGACTTTCTGCAGGAGTTGCCAAGCTGCCACCTGCTAAAGAAGAGGATGTGTCACCCATACCTTACACTGGAATTTCTCCCTGGGCAGAGGTGAGGAAGGAAAAATGCAGTGGGGGCCTGGACAGGAGGGGAATCTCAGGCAGGGAAATGGAAAGCTTCCAGAAGAGCACCCGGGGCCAGGACAGTCCTGGCTGGCCTGCAGGCACCAAGTTGGATGGCGTGCTGTCGCTGGTGTGGCTCCACGGCCCTTCCTCTAGGCTTTCAAGTCCTTTTACATATTCAGGTGTTTTACCTGAGAAGGGTGGGAACAGTTCATCAGCAGCTGGCCTGGGGCTCAGCTCACGTTTACTCACAGACGCCTCGGCATGGTCCCCCAGCTTTGCAATGAGGACGCTGTTTGCGGGGGGGCTGCTGGCTGCATGGGAGACAATTTCCCATCTCTGACCAACTTCACAATTGTTTACCACTGGAGCAAGTGCCCTGATAAGGTTTTCCTCTGTATAACTGGTGGGTTCTCTGTTTTTTTTCTTTTTTGGTTCAAGGTAGATTTCATTCCTCTTTTTTGTACTTACAGATATAAGCATGGAAATAATTCATTCATATAAATACATGTATGTGAAGGGAATAACTTCTTTCTGTTTTTAAAAAGATTTTATTTATTTTTTAATTTAATTTTATTTTTATACAGCCGGTTCTTACTGGTTATCTATTTTATACATGCCAATCCCAATCTCCCAAGTCCTCCCACCGCCACCCCCCCCATGGCTTTCCCCTCTTGGTGTCCATATATTTGTTCTCTACATCTGTGTCTCTATTTCTGCCCTGCAAACCGGTTCATCTATAGCATTTTTTCTAGGTTCCACATATATGCATTAATATACAATATTTGTTCTTTTCTTTCTGACTTACTTCACTCTGTATGACAGTCTCTAGATCCACCGACGTCTCTACAAATGACCCAATTTCATTCCTTTTTATGGCTGAGTAATATTCCATTTAATATATGTACCAAATCTTTATCCATTCGTCTGTCTGTGGGCATTTAGGTTGCTACCATTACCTGGCTATTGTAAATAGTGCTGCAATGAACATTGTGGTGAATGTGTCTTTTTAATTTATGGTTTTCTCTGGGTATATGCCCAGTAGTGGGATTGCTGGATCATATGGTAATTATATTTTTAGTTTCTTAAGGAACCTCCATACTGTTCTCCATAGTGACTGTATCAATTCATTCCCACCAACAGTGCAAGAGGGTTCCTTTTCTCCACACCCTCTCCAGCATTTATTGTTTGTAGATTTTCTGATGATGCCCATTCCAACAGGTGTGAGGTGATACCTCATTGTAGTTTTGATTTGCATTTCTCTAATAATTCGTGATGTTGAGCAGCTTTTCATGTGCGTCTTCGCCATGTCTATGTCTTCTTGGAAGAAATGTCTATTTAGATCTTCTGCCCATTTTTGTATTTGGTTGTTTGTTTTTTTTAACATTGAGCTGCATGAGCTGTTTATATATATTGGAGATTAATCCTTTGTCCATTGATTTGTTTGCAAATATTTTCTCCCATTCTGAGGGTTGTCTTTTCGTCTTGTTTGTAGTTTCCATTGCTTTGCAAAAGCTTTTACGTTTCATTAGGTCCCATTGGTTTAGTTTTCTTTTTTATGGCATTACTCTAGGAGGTGGATCAAAAAAGATCTTGCTGTGATTTATGTTAGAGTATTCATCCTATGTTTTCCTCTAAGAGTTTTATACTGTCTGGTCTTACATTAAGGTCTCTAATCCGTTTTGAATTTATTTTTCTGTATGGTGTTAGGGGTGTTCTAATTTCATTCTTTTACATGTAGCTGTCCATTTTTCCCAGCACCACTGATTGAAGACACTGCCTTTTCTCCATTGTATAGTCTTGCCTACTTTGTCATAGATTAGTTGACCATTGGTGTGTAGGTTTATCCCTGGGCTTGCTTTCTTTTTTTTTTCCTTTTACACCTTTATTGGAGTATAATTGTTTTACAATGGAGTGTTAGTTTCTGCTGTATAACAAAGTGAATCAATTATACATATACATATATCACCATATCCCCTCCCTCTTGCATCTCCCTCCCACCCTCCATATCCCACCCCTTTAGGTGGTCACAAAGCACCAAGCTGATCTCCCTGTGCTATGTGGCTGCTTCCCAGTAGCTATCGATGTTACATTTGGTAATGTATATATGTCCATGGCACTCTCTCACTTCGTCCCAGCTTACCCTTCCCCCTCCCCGTGTCCTCAAGTCGTTTATCTACGTCTGTGTCCTTAATCCTGTCCTGCCCCTAGGTTCTTCATAAACTTTGTTTTCTTTAGATTCCATATATCTCGGTTAGCATACGGTATTTATTTTTCTCTTTCTGACTTACTTCACTGTGTAGGACAGGCTCTAAGTCCATCCACCTCACTACAAATAACTCAGTTTTGTTTCTTTTTATGGCTGAGTAATATTCCATTGTATATATGTGCCAGATCTTCTTTATCCATTCATCTGTTGATGGACACTTAGGTTGCTTCCATGTCCTGGCTACTGTAAATAGAGCTGCAATGAACATTGTTGTACATAACTCTTTTTCAATTATGGTTTTCTCAGAGCAAATGCCCAGTAGTTGGATTGCTGGGTCGTATGGTACTTCTATTTTTAGTTTTTTTTTTTTTTTTTTTTTTTTTTTTTTGCGGTACGCGGGGCTTTCACTGCTGTGGTCCCTCCCGCTGTGGAGCACGGGCCCAGCCGCTCCTGCGGCATGTGGGATCTTCCCGCACCGGGGCACGAACCCGGGTCCCCTGCATCAGCAGGCGGACTCTCAACCACTGCGCCACCAGGGAAGCCCCCTATTTTTAGTTTTTAAAGGAACCTCTATACTGTTATCCCTAGTGGCTATACCAATTTAAATTCCCAGCAACAGTGCAAGAGCATTCCCTTTTCTCCAGTAAATGCCTCTCCAGCATTTATTGTTTGTAGATTTTTTGATGATTGCCATTCTGACTGCTGTGAGGTGATACCTCACTGTAGTTTTGATTTGCATTTCTCTAATGATTAGTGATGTTCAGCATCCTTTCATGTGTTTGTTGGCAATCTGTATATCTTCTTTGGAGAAATGTCTATTTAGGTCTTCTGCCCATTTTTGGATTGGGTTGTTTGTTTTTGTGATATTGAGCTACATGAGCTGCTTGTAAAATTTGGAGATTAATCCTTTATCATTTGCTTCATTTGAAAACATTTTCTCCCATTCTGAGGGTTGTCTTTTATTATTGTTTATGTTTTCCTTTGCTGTGCAAAAGCTTGGAAGTTTCATTAGGTCCCATTTGTTTATTTTTGTTTTTATTTCCACTTCTCTAGGAGGTGGGTCAAAAAGGATCTTGCTGTGATTTATGTCATAGAGTGTTCTGCCTATGTTTTCCTCTAAGAGTTTTATAGTGTCTTGTCTAACATTTAGATGTCTAATCCTTTTTGAGTTTATTTTTGTGTATGGTGTTATGGAGTGTTCTAATTTCATTCTTTTACGTGTAGTTGTCCAGTTTTCCCAGCACCACTTACTGAAGAGACTGTCTTTTCTCCATTGTATATCTTTGCCTCCTTTGTCATAGATGAGTTAGCCATAGGTAAGTAGGTTTATCTCTGGGCTTTCTATCTTGTTCAGTTGATCTGTATTTCTGTTTTTGTGTCAGTACCATATAGTCTTGATTACTGTAGCTTTGTAGTATAGTCTGAAGTCAGGAAGTCTGATTCTTCCAGCTCTTTTAATTTCCCTCAAGACTGCTTTGGCTATTGGGGGTCTCTTGTGTCTCCACACAAATTTTAAGATTTTGTTTGTTCTAGTTCTGTAGAAAAAGCCACTGGTAATTTGATAGGGATTGCATTGAATCTGTAGATTGCTTTGGGTAGTATAGTCATTTTCACAATATTGATTCTTCTAATCCAAGAACATGGTTTATACCTCCATCTGTTTATATCATCTTTCATTTCTTTCAGCAGTGTCTTATAGTTTTCTGAGTACAGGTCTTTTACCTCCTTAGGTAGGCTCATTCCTACGTATTTTATTCTTTTTGTTGCAATGGTGATTGGGATTGTTTCCTTCATTTCTCTTTCTGATCTTTCATTGTTAGTGTATAGGAATGCAAGAGATTTCTGTGCATTAATTTTGTATCCTGCAACTTTACCAAATTAATTGATTAGCTCAAGTAGTTTTCTGGTGGCATCTTTAGGATTCACTATGTGTAGTATCGTGTCATTTGCAGACAGTGACAATTTTACTTCTTTTCCAATTTGTATTCCTTTTCTTTCTTTTTCTTCTCTGATTGCTGTGTCTAGGACTTCCAAAACTATGTTGAGTAATAGTGGTGAGAATGGACATCCTTGTCTTGTTCCTGATCTTAGAGGAAATGCTTTTAGTTTTTCACTATTGAAAATGATGGGGCTTCCCTGGTGGCGCAGTGGTTGAGAGTCCGCCTGCCAATGCAGGGGACACGGGTTTGTGCCCCGGTCTGGGAGGATCCCACATGCCGCGGAGCGGCTGGGCCCATGAGCCATCCGCTGAGCCTGTGCGTCCGGAGCCTGTGCTCTGCAACGAGAGAGGCACAACAGTGAGAGGCCTGCATACCGCAAAATAAATAAATAAATAAATAAAAATTTTAAAAAAAGAAAATGATGTTTGCTGTGGGTTTGTCATATACTGCCTTTATTATGTTGAGGTAGATTCCCTCTATGACCACTTTTTGGAGACTTTTAATATAAATGGGTGTTGAATTTTGTCGAAAGCTTTTCCTGCATCTATTGGGATGATCATATTTTTATTCTACAATTTTTTAATATGGTGTGTCACATTGATTGATTTGTGTATATTGAAGAATTCTTGCATTCCTGGGATAAACCCCACCTGATCATGGTGCGTGATCCTTTAAATGTGTTGTTCAATTCTGTTTCCTAGTATTTTGTTGAGGATTTTTACATCTATATTAATCAGTGATGTTGGTCTCTAATTTTCATTTTCTGTAGTATCTTTGTCTGGTTTCGGTATCAGGGTGATGGTGGCCTCATATAATGAGTCTGGGAGTGTTCCTTTCCCTGAAAATTTCTGAAGAGTTTGAGAAGATTGGGTGTTAGCTCTTGTCTAAATGTTTGATAGAATTCACCTCTGATGCCATCTGGTTCTGGACTTTTGTTTGTTGGAAGATTTTTAATCACAGTTTCAAATCCGTTACTTGTGATCGGTCTGTTCATATTTTCTATTTCTTCCTGGTTCAGTCTTGGAAGGTTATACCTTTCTAAGAATTTGTCCATTTCTTCCAGGTTGTCCATTTGATTGGCATAGAGTTGCTTGTAGAGGTCTCTTAGGATGCTTCGTATTTCTGTGGTGTCTGTTACAACTTCTCCTTTTTCATTTCTAATTTTATTGATTTGAGTCCTCTCTTTTACTTCAGTCTGGCTAAAGGTTTATCATTTTTGTTTATCTTCTCAAAGAACCAGCTTTACTTTTATCGATCTTTGCTATTGTTTTTATTTCATTTATTTCTGCTCTGATCTTTATGATTTCTTTCCTTCTATTAACTTTGGGTTTTGTTCTTCTTTCTCTAGTTCCTTTAGGTGTAAGGTTAGATTGTTCATTTTTCTTGTTTCTTGAGGTAGGCTTTTATTGCTATAAACTTCCCTCTTAGAACAGTTTTTGCTGCGTCCCATAGGTTTTGGATCATCGTGTTTTTGTTGTCATTTGTCTCTAGGTAGTTTTTGATTTCCTTTTATTTCTTCAATGATCTCTTGGTTATTTAGAAACGTATTGTTTAGCCTCCATGTGTTTGTGTTTTTTACGTTATTTTCCCTGTAATTGATTTCCAATTTCATAGCATTGTGGTCGGAACAGCTGCTTGATATTTCAATTTTCTTATATTTACTGATGCTTTATTTGTGACCCAAGATGTGATCTATCCCAGAGAATGTTCCATGTGCCATTGAGAAGAACTTGTAATCTGCTGTTTTTGGATGGAATGTCCTATAAATATCCATTAAATCTATCTGGTCTTTTGTGTCATTTAAAGCTTGTGTTTCCTTATTAATTTTCTGTCTGGATGATCTCCATTGGTGTAAGTGAGGTGCTAAAGTCCCCTGCTATTATTGTGTTACTGCTGATTTCCTCTTTTATATCTGTTAGCAGTTGCCTTATATATTGAGGTGTTCCTATGTTGGGTACATATATATTTATAATTGTTATATCTTCTTGGATTGATCCCTTGATCATTATGTAGTTTCCTTCCTTGTCTCTTGTAACATTCTTTATTTTAAAATCTATTTTATTTGATATGAGTATTGCTACTCCAGCTTTCTTTTGATTTTTATTTGCATGGAATATATATTTCCATCCCCTCACTTTCAGTCTGTATGTGTCCCTAGGTCTGAAATGGGTCTCTTGTAGACAGCATATATATGGGTCTTGTTTTTGTATCCATTCAGTGAGCCTGTGTCTTTTGGTTGGAGCATTTAATCCATTCACGTTTAAGGTAATTATTGATATGTATGTTCCTATTATTATTTTCTTAATTGTTGTGGGTTTGTCTTGGTGGGTCCTTTTCTCATCTTGTGTTTCCCACTTAGAGAAGTTCCTTTAGCATTTGTTGTAGAGCTGGTTTCATGGTGCTGAATTCTCTTAGCTTTTGCTTGTCTGTAAAGCTTTTGATTTCTCCCTCAAATCTGGATGAGATCCTTGCTGGGTGGAGTGCTCTTGGTCGTAGGTTCTTCCCCTTCATCACTTTAAATTTATCATGCCACTCCCTTCTGGCTTGTAGATTTCCTGCTGAGAAATCAGCTGTTAACCTTATGGGAGTTCCATTGTATGTTGTCATTTTTCCCTTGTTGCTTTCAATAATTTTTCTTTGTCTTTAATTTTTTCAATTTGATTACTGTGTGTCTCGGCATTTTTCTCCTTTGGTTTATCCTGCCTGAGACTCTCTGCGCTTCGCGGACTTCGGTGGCTATTTCTGTTCCCACGCTAGGGAAGTTTTCGACTATAATCTCTTAAAATATTTTCTCGGGTCCTTTCTCTCTATGTTCTCCATCTGGGACCCCTGTAATGCGAATGTTGTTGCGTTTAATGTTGTCCTAGAAGTCTCTTAGGGTGTCTTCATTTATTTTCATTCTTTTTCTTTATTCTTGTTCCATGGCAGTGACTTCCACCTTTCTGTCTTCCAGGGCACTTATCCGTTCTTCTGCCACAGTTATTCTGCTACTGATTCCTTCTAGTGTATTTTTCATTTCAGTTATTGTATTGTTCATCTCTGTTTGTTTGTTCTTTAATTCTTCTAGGTGTCTGTTCCTTAATTCTTCTAGGTCTTTGTTAAGCATTTCTTGCATCTTGTCGATCTTTGCCTCCGTTCTTTTTCCAAGGTCTTGGATCATCTTCACTATCATTATTCTGAATTCTTTTACTGGAAGGTTGCCTATCCCCAACTCATTTCATTGTTTTCCTGAGGATTTATCTTGTTCCTTGATCTGGTATAAAATCCTCTGCCTTTTCATTTTCTCTATCTTTCTGTGAATGTGGTTTTCCTTCCACAGGCTGCAGAATTGTAGGTCTTCTTGCTTCTGCTGTCTGCTCTCCAGTGATTGAGTCTATTTTAGAGGCTTGTGCAAGCTTCCTTATGGGAGGGACTGGTGGTGGGTAGAGCTGGGTGTTGCTCTGGTGGGCAGAGCTTTAATCTGCTTGTCTGTGGATTAAATAAAAGTTTAATAAATTTGTCGGCTGATGCATGGGGCTGGGTTCCCTCCCTGTTGGTTGTTTGGCCTGAGGCGACCCAGCACTGGAGCCTACCTTGCTCTTGGTGGGGCTAATGGCGGACTCTGGGAGAGTTCATACCAAGGAGTATTTCCCAGAACTTCTGCTGCCAGTGTCGTCCCCATGGTCAGCCGCAGCCACACCCCGCCTCTGCAGGAGACCCTCTAAAACTAGCAGTTAGGTATGATCATTCACCTACGGGGTGACTTGTCCTTGCCCTGGGTCCTGATGTGCACACTACTTTGTGTGTGTCCTCCAAGAGTGGAGTCTCTGTTGAGACTCTGAGTCTCTGAGTGCAGTTGAGACTCTGAGACTCGGCGTGGAGTCACAGACTCTGGGTCCTGTGAAGCTTCGATGCTTTTTGGTTCTAGAAATACTATAGGAGACAGTCCACAGCAGGTGAAGCTAATGCTGTCATAGAGGTGGTGAAGCCAAAGATCTGCAGTTCCCACTAGAGGTGCTGATGTACATACAGGACAAAGGTCATCTCGTGTGAATGTAGTTCAGGCACGTTTAAGATGAATGCAGTCATGTTAATGCCTAACATCTTCTATCTTGTGCCTCTCCTCAGGGACCCCCTCCTCAGTTCCTGAGGCTCCTGTAAGTCATGTAGAGGGGAATGGAGAGTGGGCTCTGTCCAGTCTGAGCCCTGAGTTACCCTGTGTGTATGTTAGGATACTTTGTATTTCTGTGGTGGCTGTTGTAACATCATCTCTTTCATTTCTGAGTTATTTGGGCCCTCTCTTTTTTAAAAAAAATGCTACTGTTGTCTTGTTCTTTACAAAAGTTTAATAAGTGTTTGATCTACTACCCTTACTCTATGTATTCTTTTTGCCGTGAGATTTTTACTTTTGTTTTCTTGTTACTGTCAATAATTAGTGAGACTTCTTTTAAGCTACATTCAACCTTGCTTATAAAGCTGCTATATTAGTAATGACAGAGCTTTAATGGAAGTCGTGTTCTGGTTGTAAATTAGAATGCAGTGTGCCAGCAAAAAGGCCCTTAAGTGTATGTCTCATTACTTCTTGTTCTTTTTTTTCTTGTTCTTTTTTTAATTTTAATTTTTTATCAGAGCAAATTTGATTAAAATGTTTTGTTTGTTCTAGGTGTGTACGATATGGTTCTTTTACACATATACATGTATCTATACTTCTTCAGATCGTTTTCTCATGTAGGTTATGACACAATGTTGAGTAGTCTTCTCTTGGTATTCCATAGGTCTTTGGTGATTATATATTTCACACGTGTTTCTATATCTATGTTAACCCCAATATCCTAATGTATCCAGTCCTCACACCTTTCCATTTGGTGAACCATAACTTTGTTTAATGAATCTGTGATTGCCTTTGTGGAAATATCTTCATTGGTATCAGTTTTTAGCTAACACCTATAAGTGATATTATAGGATATGTGTCTTTTGCTGTCTGACTTAGTACAATTTGCCTGATTACCTCTAGAATCACCTACGGTGCTGCAAATGGCTTTGTTTTATTTTTTTCCGGAGCTAATATTCCATCTGTATATGTACCAGTTCTTCTTTGTGCACTCACCTCTTGATGGACTTTTTGGTTGCCTCCATGTCTTGGCTATTGTAATACTGCTGCACTGCACTTTTGCCTGCCTGTGTCTCTCCAATTCTGTCTTCTTATGTTATAGGCCCAGTAGTGGGCCTCCTGTATCATATGGTATCTCAGGGTTTACCGTTTAAATGCACCACGATTCTGTGCTCATTAGTGGCTCTTTCCAAGTTACATCCCACTTAAAGTTGAGGGTATGCATTTCTCCACAACACCTTCAGCATTTATTTATTTATTTTTAACATCTTTATTGGAGTATAACTGCTTTACAATGGTGTGTTAGCTTGTGCTTTACAACAAAATGAATCAATTATACATATACATATGTTCCCATATCACTTCCCTCTTGCGTCTCCCTCCCTCTCACCCTCCCTATCCCACCCCTCCAGGCGGTCACAAAGCACCGAGCTGATCTCCCTGTGCTATGCTGCTGCTTCCCAATAGCTATCTACCTTACGTTTGGTAGTGTATATATGTCCATGCCTCTCTCTCCCTTTGTCACAGCTTTCTCTTCCCCCTCCCCATATCCTCAAGTCCATTCTCTAGTAGGTCTGTGTCTTTATTCCTGTTTTACCCCTAGGTTCTTCATGACATTTTTTTTTCTTAAATTCCATGTATATGTGTTAGCATACGGTATTTGTCTCTCTCTTTCTGACTTCACTCTGTATGACAGACTCTAGGTCTATCCACCTCATTACAAATAGCTCAATTTCGTTTCTTTTTATGGCTTCAGCATTTATTGTTTGTAGTTTTCTTGCTGATGGATATTTTGACTGGTGTGAGCTGATACCTCTTTGTGTTTGAATTTGCATATGACTCATAATCCTTTGACATTGAGCTTTAAGGCATGTCCTTTTTATTTTTCAAACTGTGATTACAGCTTAGCTCTTCAAAGTGTTTTCTTAAAGTATGTGTTACATTTTGAAATTTATTTGCCATTACCTCCCTCAAAACATTTTGAGGGCAGGTTTCATTTACAGCCCTGCAGTACTTGTTCACATGAAGTGACCATTAGCACAGGCTTTAAAGCTGCTTTTGCAGGTAATGGCCAGATTGCAGCAGCCTTTCTTTGTTCCCCATGCTGGTACTAGGGAAACAGACCTTCCGGCCAGTGGTCTTCCTCGGTTATAAATTAGCCTGCCATGTGCCCGGATAAACCCCCAAAAGCTTATGTCTCCTTACTCATGTTTGTTTTCTGAATTCATATTTTCTAGTGGAGTAATATTCCATTGTGTACATGGACCACTTCTTGGTGCATTCCTCTGTTGATGGACATTTTCGTTGCTTCCAAGTGTTGGCTATATTAAATATTGCTGGAGTGCAAGATTGTCAGCCTGTGACTTTTTGATTTTTTTCAGGTGATAGGCCCAGCAGTGGGTGTGACTGATTGACTAGTAGCTCAATGTTTACCTTTTCAAAGCACCTCCATTGTGTTTTCATTAGTGGCTCTTACCACGCCCCCCTTAAAACCAAGGATATGAATTTCTCCACAATCCCTTCAGCATTTATAGTTTGCAGCATTTTTGCTAATGGACAGTCTGACTGCTGTGACCTGATATGTTTTTGTAATTTGGGTTTGCATAACTTTAAAAATTCCTAAAATTCATCATTTGCCACGCCTTTTTCCTTTCTGTTAAAAATAAAGTGTGAGTACAGTATATCTCTTGAAGCTGTCTTCTTGGAAGGTTGCCCTCTTTTGAATTTTTGGTTGATATTCGAACCCAGGATTTTTTTGGAGGGCAGATGTCATTACAGAACTGCAAGTTTGGTGAATATTTAGCGACCATTAGCACTGGGTTTAAAGCTGCTGTTGTGGGAAACGGCCACAAGGAGGCAGCATTTGTCCTTTCCCAAATCTGGGTACTAGGGCAGCAGAGCCTTTCTGGAAGTCCTGGTCCTAGGTTGTAAGTTAGAATGGAATGTGCTAGGAGGAATGCCCATAAGTTTATGTCTCATTACTTCTTCTTGGTTTTTAAAATTTATTTAATCGGGGTAATGATTATTGTTTGTCCAGATGTACACAATCTAGTTCATTTGTACAATATATACATCTATTCATGTTCAGATCCTCTTCCCATGTAAAATATTACAGAGTGTTCCGTACACCTCCCTTGCTATATGGTCCGTCTTTTTGATATATGTTTATAATATGTATTTGTATACGTATGGTAACGCTAATCTTAATTTATCCATTCTGCCCACCTTTCCTTTTAGATTAGCATACTTAATTTCTAAGTGTGAGTGTCTTTCTCTGTGAAAATATGTTCATTTGTGTTAGTTATTAGATAACACCTATAAGTGATATCATAGGATATAGGTCTTTTGCTTTCTGACTTACCTCATATTCTGTGATTATCTCCAAGCTCATCTATGGTGCCTCACATAGCAGTGTTTCATTGTTTTCCATGGCTAATATTCTATTGTGAACGTGGACCACTTCTTCTTCATCCATACATCTGTTGATGGACAGTTTGGTTGCTTCACCATCTTGGCTATTGTGAATAAGGCTGCAGTGCAGCTTTTGCAGCCCAGGTCTTCTCAACTCTGGTCTTCTCAGGTGAGAGAGACCAGTGGTGTGACTGCTGGATTGAATGGTACCTTAATTTTTACTTTTAATCGTAGCTCCTTTCTGTTCTTATTGGCTGTTACCACTTTACATCTCACCAGCAGCTAGAAGGTACACAGTTCTCTAAAACCCCTTCAGAATTGATTGTGTGTAGACCTTTTGCTGATGGTCAGTCGACTGGTGTGAGTTGAAACCTTTTTGTTGATTAGATTTGCATGAGTCTAATAATTCCTGAGGTTGAGCTTTCACCCATTTTCCTTTTTTTAAAACAGAGAGTGAGTCAAACTTACCTCTTCATACTCGTCTTGAAAAATTTGCCAGTTTTGAATTTTATTGTCCATTCCCTACCTCAGCACAGTTGTTTAGGGCAGGTGTCCTTTGCAGCCCTGAGTCCTTGTGAATGTTAAGAGACCATTAGCTGTGGGCTTAAAGCCGCTCTTACGGAAACGGCCACAAGGCAGCAGAATTTCTACATTTCCAACTCTGGGTTTTTGGGCAGCAGAGCCTTCCTGGAAATCGTGTTAGTAGGCTGAAAATTAGAGTGGAATGTGCCAGGGCACATCCCCAAGGGCTTATATCCCCTTACTTCTTGTGTGTGTTATAAATTTAATTTTTATTAATTATCAGAGCAAACTTGATAAAAATATTTTGTTTCTTCTTTGTGTACAGAATCTGGTTCATTATATCAATGTATCTGTCATTTATCTCTGGATTCTTTACCATGTAAGTCATTACAGAGTGTTGTGTAGACCTCTCTTGGTATTCCATAGGTATTTTGTGATTATATATTTCATAGGTATTAGTACATGTCTGTTAACCCCCATATCCTAATTCACACATTCCTTACACATTTCCATTTGGTTAAACATAATTTTTTTTAATCCATGCTTTTCCTTCTCTTGGAAATAAGTTCATGAGTATCAACTTTTAGGTAACACCTAGGAGTGATGTCATAGGATATCTTTCAGTTTCTTCCTTACTTCAAGTGGGGTGGTTATCTCTAGGTCCTTATATGGTGGTGCAAACGGCACTGTTTCATTGCTTTCCACGGCTAATATTCCATTGTTGACATAGACCACTTCCTCTTTGTGCATTTTTCTGTTGCTGGACATTTTGGTTTCTTCCAGGTCTTGGCTATATTAAATGTTTCTGCCGTGCAGGATTGCCAGCCCGTGTCTTTTCCATTCTGCTCTGCTCAGGTGATAGGCGCATCAAAGGACCGACCAGATCACATGGTAGCTCAATTTTTACCCTTGAACGCACCTCCATTATGTTCTCCCTGCTGGCTGTTACCAGTTTACATCCCCCCAGCAGCTAGTGGGTACACAGCTTTCTGAAACCCTTTCAGCATTTCTCTTTTTTTTTTTTTTTTTTAACATCTTTATTGGGGTATAATTGCTTTACAATGGTGTGTTAGTTTCTGCTTTATAACAAAGTGAATCAGCTATACATATACATATGCTCCCATGTGTCTTCCTTCTTGGGTCTCCCTCCCTCCCACTCTCCCCATCCCACCCCTCCAGGCTGTCCCAAAGCCCCGAGCTAATATCCCTGTGCCTTGCGGCTGCTTCCCCCTAGCTATCTACCTTACTACGTTTGTTAGTGTGTATATGTCCATGACTCTCTCTCGCCCTGTCAAAACTCACCCTTCCCCCTGCCCATATCCTCAAGTCCGTTCTCCAGTAGGTCTGCGCCTCTATTCCTGTCTTATCCCTAGGTTCTTCATGACATTTTTTCCCCTTAAATTCCATATATATGTGTTAGCATACGGTATTTGTCTTTTTCTTTCTGACTTACTTCACTCTGTATGACAGACTCTAGGTCTATCCATCCCATTACAAATAACTCAATTTCATTTCTTTTTAAGACTGAGTAATATTCCATTGTGTATATGTGCCACATCTTCTTTATCCATTCGTCCGATGATGGGCACTTAGGTTCTTTCCATCTCCGGGCTATTGTAAATAGAGCTGCAATGAACATTTTGGTACATGACTCTTTTTGAATTTTGGTTTTCTCAGGGTATTATATGCCCAGTAGTGGGATTGCTGGGTCATATGGTAATTCTATTTGTAGTTTGTTAAGGAACCTCCATACTGTTCTCCATAGTGGCTGAACCAGTTCACATTCCCACCAGCAGTGCAAGAGTGTCCCCTTTTCTCCACACCCTCTCCAGCATTTATTGTTTCTAGATTTTTTGATGATGGCCATTCTGACTGGTGTGAGATGATATCTCATTGTAGTTTTGATTTGCATTTCTCTCATGATTAATGATGTTGAGCATTCTTTCATGTGTTTGTTGGCATTCTTTATATCTTCTTTGGAGAAATGTCTGCTTAGGTCTTCTGCCCATTTTTGGATGGGGTTAGCATTTATCTTTGGTAGACTTTTTGCTGAAGATCATTCTGACGGCTGTGAGGTGAACATTTCTGTAGATTGGATTTGCATGGCTTTATTAATTGCTGATGTTGAGCATTTTTAAATTCCCTTTTATTTTAAAGGGAAAAAGGAAGACAGAATGGGCGTAAAACATGCCTCTTGAAATTGTCTTCTTGAAATGTTGACGTCTTTTGAATTTTCTGGTCGATTGACGACCCCAGGGTTTTTTTTTTTTGATGGCAGGTGTCATTTACCGGCCTGCAATTATTTTGAATATTAAGTGACCATTAAGGCTGTTGTGTGAAACGGCCAGGAGGCGGCAGCACTCCTCCTTACCAAATCTGGTTACTAGGGCAACAGAGCCATGATGGAAGTTGTGTTGTAAATTGTAAATTAGAATGGAGTGCGCCAGGAAAAAGCCCCTTAAGTTCATGTCTCGTTCCTTGCTGTTCGTTTTTTAAATTTAATTTTTATTTTGTATCAGAGGAAATTTGATTACAATGTTTTGCTTGTTCTACGTGTGCAAGATGTGGTTGTTTTACACGTGTACATATATCTGTTCTTCTTCGGGTCCTTCTCCCATGTAGCTTATGACACAATGTTGAGTAGTCTCCTCTTGGTATGCCGTAGGTCTGTGGCGATTTTATATTTCACGTGTCTTTGTATATCTCTGTTACCCCCAATGTCCTAACGTATCCAATCCTCACACCTTTCCGTCTGGTGAACCATAAGTTTGCTTAATGAATCTGTGATTGGATTTCTCTGTGGAAATATCTTCACCGGTATCAACTTTTAGGTAACCCCTATAAGTGATATCATACGTTAGGTGTCTTTTGCTTTCTCGCTTACTGCAAGTTGCGTGATCACCTCTAGACTCATCTGTGGTGCTACAAGTGGCATTGATTCATTATTTTCCCAAGCTAATGTTCCATCTCTACATGTAGCAGTTCTTCTTTGTCCACTCATCTGTGGATGGACTTTTGGTTGCTTCCACGTCTTGGCTATTGTAATACTGCTGCAGTGCAGATTTCCTGCCTGTGTCTTTCCAATTCCGTCTTCTTAGGCTATAGGCCGTGGAGTGGGCCTGCTGGATCATAGAGTAGCTGAATGTGTACCTTTTAAAGGCACCTCCATTCTGTTCCCATGAGTGGCTCTTGCCAGGTTACGTCCCACTTGAAACGGAGGCTATGCATTTCTCCACAACCTCTTCAGCATTGATCGTTTGTAGTTTCGTTGCTGATGGTTATTCTGACTGGTGTGAGTTGATAGCTCTTTGTGGTTGGATTTGCATGTGTCTCATAATCCCTTGAAATTGAGCTTTGAGGCGTGCCCTTTTATTTTTCAAACTGTTCTTACAGCTTACGTCTTCAAATTGTTTTCTTGAAATATGTGCCACATTTTGAAATGTTGTGGCCTTTACCTGCGTCAAGACATTTTGAGGGCAGGTTTCCTTTGCAGCCCTGCAGTACTTGTGCATGTGAAGTGACCATTAGCACAGATTTCCAAGCTGCTGTTGCAGGTATCGGCCAGAGGCCGGCAGCATTTCTACGTTGCCCACTCTGGTGCCTAGGGAAACAGACCTTCCTGCCAGTGGTGTTCCTCAGATATCAATTAGCCTGCCATGTGCCCTGATAAACCCCCAAAAGCTTATGTCTCCTTACTCATGTTTGTTTTCTGAATTCATATTTTCTAGTGGAGTAATATTCCATTGTGTACATGGACCACTTCTTCTTGGTGCATTCCTCTGTTGGTGGACGTTTTCGTCGCTTCCAAGTGTTGGCTATGGTAAGTATTGCTGGAGTGCAGGATTGCCAGCCTGTGCCTTTTGACTCTCATTATCTCCGGTGATAGGCCCAGCAGTGGGTGTGACTGATTGACTAGTAGCTCAGTGTTTCCCTTTTCAAAGCACCTCCACTGTGTTTTCATTAGTGGCTCTTACCACGTCCCCCTTAGAGCCGAGGGTACGCATTTCTCCACAATCCCTTCAGCACTTATCGCTTGCAGCATTTTTGCTAATGGCCATTCCGAGTGCTGTGAGCTGATAGGTTTTTGTAATTTGGGTTTGCATGTCTTTAAAATTTTCCTAAAGTTCATCATTTATCCACGCCTGTTTCTTTTCTTTTAAAAAAAAAGAAAAGAAAGGAAAAACGTGGGGGTACAGTAGACCTCTTGAAACTGTTTTCTTGGAATGTTGCCCTCCTTTGAATTTTTGGTCGATGTTTGACCCCAGGATGTTTTTGGAGGGCAGGTGTTATTTACAGGCCTGCAAGTTTGGTGACTATTTAATGACCATTAGCACTGGGTTTAAAGCTGCTGTTTTGGGAAACGGCCACAAGGCGGCAGCATTTCTCCATTCCCAAATCTGGGGACGAGGGCAGCAGAGCCTTTCTGGAAGTCGCGTTCCTAGGTTGTGCATTAGAATGGAACGTGCCAGCAGAAACGCCCATAAGTTTATGTGGCATTACTTCTGGTTGGTTTTTTAAATTATTTTAATCGGGGTAATGATTAGAATATTGTTTGTCCTGGGTGTACCCAATCACGTTCACATTATATACGTCTATTCACGTACAGATCCTCTTCCCATGTAAAATATTACAGAGTGTTCCGTACACCTCCCTTGCTACGTGGTCGGTCTTTTTGATATACGTATATAATATGTATTTGTATACGTATGGTAACGCTAATCTTAATTTATCCATTCCGCCCACCTTTCCTTTTAGATAAGCATAGTTGTTTTCTAAGTCTGTGAGTGTCTTTCTCTGTGGAAACATGTTCATTTGTGTCAGTTATTACATAACGCCTATAAGGGATATCATGGGACATAGGTCTTTTGCTTTCCGACTTACCCCATGTTCTGTGATTATCTCCAAGCTCATCTGTGGTGCCTCAAAGAGCCGTGTTTCGTTGTTTTCCGTGGTTACTATTCCATTGTGTACGCGGACCCTTTCTTCTTAATCCATTCGTCTGTCGATGGACAGTTTGGTAGCTTCACCGTCTCGGCTATTGTGAATAAGGCCGCAGTGCAGCTGTTGCAGCCCGGGTCTTCCCGCTTCTGGTCTTCTCAGGTGAGAGGCCCAGTGGCGTGACTGCTGGATTGAATGGTACCTCGATGTTTACTTCTAAAGGCAGCTCCTTTCTGTTCTTATTGGCTGTTACCACTTTACATCTCACCAGCAGCTAGAGGGTACACAGTTCTCTAAAACCCCTTCGGTATTGATTGTGTGGAGAATTTTTGCTGATCGTCAGTCGACAGGTGTGAGTTGCCAACTCTTTGTAGATTAGATTTGCATGAGTCTAATGATTCCTGAGGTTGAGCTTTTATCCATTTTCCTTTCTATTTATTTATGTATGTATTTATCCATCTGTTTTATTTATGTATCTATTTACTTTTGCGGTACACGGACCTCTCACTGTTGTGGCCTCTCCCGTCGCGGAGCACAGGCTCTGGACGCGCAGGCTCAGCGGCCATGGCTCACGGGCCCAGCCACTCCACGGCATGTGGGATCTTCCCGGACCGGGGCACGAACCCGTGTCCCCTGCGTCGGCAGGCGGCCTCTCAACCGCTGCGCCACCAGGGAAGCCCCTGTTTTGAATTTTTTTGTCCATTCCCTACCTCAGCACAATATTTTAGGGCAGGTGTCCTTTACGGCCCTGAGTCCTTGTGACTATTAAGTGACCATTAGCTGCGGGCTTAAAGCCGCTCTTGCGGGAAACGGCCACAAGGCGGCAGCATTTCTACCTTTGCAGCTCTGGGTTCTTGGGCGACAGCGCTTTCCTGGAAATGGTGTTAGTAGCCTGCAGGTTAGAGGGGAATGTGCCAGGGCAAACCCCCAAGAGCTTATATCTCCTACTTCTTGTGTTTTAAATTAAATTTTGTTTAGGTATCAGAGCAAATTTGATTAAAAAAAAACGCAGTTTCTCCTAAGTGTACAGAATCTGGTCCATCATATCAACGTATCTGTCTATTCCTCTTTGGATCCTTTCCCGTGTAGGTTATTATAGAGTGTTGAGTAGACCTCTTGGCATTCCATAGGTATTTTGTGATTCTATATTTCATCTGTATTAGTACGTGTCTGTTAACCCCCATATCATAATTCATACATTCCTTTCACCTTTCCATTTGGTGAAACGTAATTTTGTTTTCTTAATCCATGCTTTTCCTTCTCTTGGAAATAAGTCCATGAGTATCAATTTTTAGGTAACGCCTATAAGGGATGTCATAGGCTATCTGTCTTTCAATTTCTTTCTTACTTCAAGTTGGGTGGTTATCTCTAGGTCCTTGTATGGTGGTGCAAACGGCACTGTTTCATTGCTTTCCACGGCTAATATTCCATTGTTGACATGGACCACTTCCTCTTTGTGCATTTTTCTGTTGCTGGACATTTTGGTTTCTTCCAGGTCTTGGCTATATTAAATGTTTCTGCCGTGCAGGATTGCCAGCCCGTGTCTTTTCCATTCTGCTCTGCTCAGGTGATAGGCGCATCAAAGGACCGACCAGATCACATGGTAGCTCAATTTTTACCCTTGAACGCACCTCCATTATGTTCTCCCCGCTGGCTGTTACCAGTTTACATCCCCCCAGCAGCTAGTGGGTACACAGCTTTCTGAAACCCTTTCAGCATTTCTCTTTTTTTTTTTTTTTTTTAACATCTTTATTGGGGTATAATTGCTTTACAATGGTGTGTTAGTTTCTGCTTTATAACAAAGTGAATCAGCTATACATATACATATGCTCCCATGTGTCTTCCCTCTTGGGTCTCCCTCCCTCCCACTCTCCCCATCCCACCCCTCCAGGCTGTCCCAAAGCCCCGAGCTAATATCCCTGTGCCTTGCGGCTGCTTCCCCCTAGCTATCTACCTTACTACGTTTGTTAGTGTGTATATGTCCATGACTCTCTCTCGCCCTGTCAAAACTCACCCTTCCCCCTGCCCATATCCTCAAGTCCGTTCTCCAGTAGGTCTGCGCCTCTATTCCTGTCTTATCCCTAGGTTCTTCATGACATTTTTTCCCCTTAAATTCCATATATATGTGTTAGCATACGGTGTTTGTCTTTTTCTTTCTGACTTACTTCACTCTGTATGACAGACTCTAGGTCTATCCATCCCATTACAAATAACTCAATTTCATTTCTTTTTAAGACTGAGTAATATTCCATTGTGTATATGTGCCACATCTTCTTTATCCATTCGTCCGATGATGGGCGCTTAGGTTCTTTCCATCTCCGGGCTATTGTAAATAGAGCTGCAATGAACATTTTGGTACATGACTCTTTTTGAATTTTGGTTTTCTCAGGGTATTATATGCCCAGTAGTGGGATTGCTGGGTCATATGGTAATTCTATTTGTAGTTTGTTAAGGAACCTCCATACTGTTCTCCATAGTGGCTGAACCAGTTCACATTCCCACCAGCAGTGCAAGAGTGTCCCCTTTTCTCCACACCCTCTCCAGCATTTATTGTTTCTAGATTTTTTGATGATGGCCATTCTGACTGGTGTGAGATGATATCTCATTGTAGTTTTGATTTGCATTTCTCTCATGATTAATGATGTTGAGCATTCTTTCATGTGTTTGTTGGCATTCTTTATATCTTCTTTGGAGAAATGTCTGCTTAGGTCTTCTGCCCATTTTTGGATGGGGTTAGCATTTATCTTTGGTAGACTTTTTGCTGAAGATCATTCTGACAGCTGTGAGGTGAACATTTCTGTAGATTGGATTTGCATGGCTTTATTAATTGCTGATGTTGAGCATTTTTAAATTCCCTTTTATTTTAAAGGGAAAAAGGAAGACAGAATGGGCGTAAAACATGCCTCTTGAAATTGTCTTCTTGAAATGTTGACGTCTTTTGAATTTTCTGGTCGATTGACGACCCCAGGGTTTTTTTTTTTTTTTTTTTGATGGCAGGTGTCATTTACCGGCCTGCAATTATTTTGAATATTAAGTGACCATTAAGGCTGTTGTGTGAAACGGCCAGGAGGCGGCAGCACTCCTCCTTACCAAATCTGGTTACTAGGGCAACAGAGCCATGATGGAAGTTGTGTTGTAAATTGTAAATTAGAATGGAGTGCGCCAGGAAAAAGCCCCTTAAGTTCATGTCTCGTTCCTTGCTGTTCGTTTTTTAAATTTAATTTTTATTTTGTATCAGAGGAAATTTGATTACAATGTTTTGCTTGTTCTACGTGTGCAAGATGTGGTTGTTTTACACGTGTACATATATCTGTTCTTCTTCGGGTCCTTCTCCCATGTAGCTTATGACACAATGTTGAGTAGTCTCCTCTTGGTATGCCGTAGGTCTGTGGCGATTTTATATTTCACGTGTCTTTGTATATCTCTGTTACCCCCAATGTCCTAACGTATCCAATCCTCACACCTTTCCGTCTGGTGAACCATAAGTTTGCTTAATGAATCTGTGATTGGATTTCTCTGTGGAAATATCTTCACCGGTATCAACTTTTAGGTAACCCCTATAAGTGATATCATACGTTAGGTGTCTTTTGCTTTCTCGCTTACTGCAAGTTGCGTGATCACCTCTAGACTCATCTGTGGTGCTACAAGTGGCATTGATTCATTATTTTCCCAAGCTAATGTTCCATCTCTACATGTAGCAGTTCTTCTTTGTCCACTCATCTGTGGATGGACTTTTGGTTGCTTCCACGTCTTGGCTATTGTAATACTGCTGCAGCGCAGATTTCCTGCCTGTGTCTTTCCAATTCCGTCTTCTTAGGCTATAGGCCGTGGAGTGGGCCTGCTGGATCATAGAGTAGCTGAATGTGTACCTTTTAAAGGCACCTCCATTCTGTTCCCATGAGTGGCTCTTGCCAGGTTACGTCCCACTTGAAACGGAGGCTATGCATTTCTCCACAACCTCTTCAGCATTGATCGTTTGTAGTTTCGTTGCTGATGGTTATTCTGACTGGTGTGAGTTGATAGCTCTTTGTGGTTGGATTTGCATGTGTCTCATAATCCCTTGAAATTGAGCTTTGAGGCGTGCCCTTTTATTTTTCAAACTGTTCTTACAGCTTACGTCTTCAAATTGTTTTCTTGAAATATGTGCCACATTTTGAAATGTTGTGGCCTTTACCTGCGTCAAGACATTTTGAGGGCAGGTTTCCTTTGCAGCCCTGCAGTACTTGTGCATGTGAAGTGACCATTAGCACAGATTTCCAAGCTGCTGTTGCAGGTATCGGCCAGAGGCCGGCAGCATTTCTACGTTGCCCACTCTGGTGCCTAGGGAAACAGACCTTCCTGCCAGTGGTGTTCCTCAGATATCAATTAGCCTGCCATGTGCCCTGATAAACCCCCAAAAGCTTATGTCTCCTTACTCATGTTTGTTTTCTGAATTCATATTTTCTAGTGGAGTAATATTCCATTGTGTACATGGACCACTTCTTCTTGGTGCATTCCTCTGTTGGTGGACGTTTTCGTCGCTTCCAAGTGTTGGCTATGGTAAGTATTGCTGGAGTGCAGGATTGCCAGCCTGTGCCTTTTGACTCTCATTATCTCCGGTGATAGGCCCAGCAGTGGGTGTGACTGATTGACTAGTAGCTCAGTGTTTCCCTTTTCAAAGCACCTCCACTGTGTTTTCATTAGTGGCTCTTACCACGTCCCCCTTAGAGCCGAGGGTACGCATTTCTCCACAATCCCTTCAGCACTTATCGCTTGCAGCATTTTTGCTAATGGCCATTCCGAGTGCTGTGAGCTGATAGGTTTTTGTAATTTGGGTTTGCATGTCTTTAAAATTTTCCTAAAGTTCATCATTTATCCACGCCTGTTTCTTTTCTTTTAAAAAAAAAGAAAAGAAAGGAAAAACGTGGGGGTACAGTAGACCTCTTGAAACCGTTTTCTTGGAATGTTGCCCTCCTTTGAATTTTTGGTCGATGTTTGACCCCAGGATGTTTTTGGAGGGCAGGTGTTATTTACAGGCCTGCAAGTTTGGTGACTATTTAATGACCATTAGCACTGGGTTTAAAGCTGCTGTTTTGGGAAACGGCCACAAGGCGGCAGCATTTCTCCATTCCCAAATCTGGGGACGAGGGCAGCAGAGCCTTTCTGGAAGTCGCGTTCCTAGGTTGTGCATTAGAATGGAATGTGCCAGCAGAAACGCCCATAAGTTTATGTGGCATTACTTCTGGTTGGTTTTTTAAATTATTTTAATCGGGGTAATGATTAGAATATTGTTTGTCCTGGGTGTACCCAATCACGTTCACATTATATACGTCTATTCACGTACAGATCCTCTTCCCATGTAAAATATTACAGAGTGTTCCGTACACCTCCCTTGCTACGTGGTCGGTCTTTTTGATATATGTATATAATATGTATTTGTATACGTATGGTAACGCTAATCTTAATTTATCCATTCCGCCCACCTTTCCTTTTAGATAAGCATAGTTGTTTTCTAAGTCTGTGAGTGTCTTTCTCTGTGGAAACATGTTCATTTGTGTCAGTTATTACATAACGCCTATAAGGGATATCATGGGACATAGGTCTTTTGCTTTCCGACTTACCCCATGTTCTGTGATTATCTCCAAGCTCATCTGTGGTGCCTCAAAGAGCCGTGTTTCGTTGTTTTCCGTGGTTACTATTCCATTGTGTACGCGGACCCTTTCTTCTTAATCCATTCGTCTGTCGATGGACAGTTTGGTAGCTTCACCGTCTCGGCTATTGTGAATAAGGCCGCAGTGCAGCTGTTGCAGCCCGGGTCTTCCCGCTTCTGGTCTTCTCAGGTGAGAGGCCCAGTGGCGTGACTGCTGGATTGAATGGTACCTCGATGTTTACTTCTAAAGGCAGCTCCTTTCTGTTCTTATTGGCTGTTACCACTTTACATCTCACCAGCAGCTAGAGGGTACACAGTTCTCTAAAACCCCTTCGGTATTGATTGTGTGGAGAATTTTTGCTGATCGTCAGTCGACAGGTGTGAGTTGCCAACTCTTTGTAGATTAGATTTGCATGAGTCTAATGATTCCTGAGGTTGAGCTTTTATCCATTTTCCTTTCTATTTATTTATGTATGTATTTATCCATCTGTTTTATTTATGTATCTATTTACTTTTGCGGTACACGGACCTCTCACTGTTGTGGCCTCTCCCGTCGCGGAGCACAGGCTCTGGACGCGCAGGCTCAGCGGCCATGGCTCACGGGCCCAGCCACTCCACGGCATGTGGGATCTTCCCGGACCGGGGCACGAACCCGTGTCCCCTGCGTCGGCAGGCGGCCTCTCAACCGCTGCGCCACCAGGGAAGCCCCTGTTTTGAATTTTTTTGTCCATTCCCTACCTCAGCACAATATTTTAGGGCAGGTGTCCTTTACGGCCCTGAGTCCTTGTGACTATTAAGTGACCATTAGCTGCGGGCTTAAAGCCGCTCTTGCGGGAAACGGCCACAAGGCGGCAGCATTTCTACCTTTGCAGCTCTGGGTTCTTGGGCGACAGCGCTTTCCTGGAAATGGTGTTAGTAGCCTGCAGGTTAGAGGGGAATGTGCCAGGGCAAACCCCCAAGAGCTTATATCTCCTACTTCTTGTGTTTTAAATTAAATTTTGTTTAGGTATCAGAGCAAATTTGATTAAAAAAAAACGCAGTTTCTCCTAAGTGTACAGAATCTGGTCCATCATATCAACGTATCTGTCTATTCCTCTTTGGATCCTTTCCCGTGTAGGTTATTATAGAGTGTTGAGTAGACCTCTTGGCATTCCATAGGTATTTTGTGATTCTATATTTCATCTGTATTAGTACGTGTCTGTTAACCCCCATATCATAATTCATACATTCCTTTCACCTTTCCATTTGGTGAAACGTAATTTTGTTTTCTTAATCCATGCTTTTCCTTCTCTTGGAAATAAGTCCATGAGTATCAATTTTTAGGTAACGCCTATAAGGGATGTCATAGGCTATCTGTCTTTCAATTTCTTTCTTACTTCAAGTTGGGTGGTTATCTCTAGGTCCTTGTATGGTGGTGCAAACGGCACTGTTTCATTGCTTTCCACGGCTAATATTCCATTGTTGACATGGACCACTTCCTCTTTGTGCATTTTTCTGTTGCTGGACATTTTGGTTTCTTCCAGGTCTTGGCTATATTAAATGTTTCTGCCGTGCAGGATTGCCAGCCCGTGTCTTTTCCATTCTGCTCTGCTCAGGTGATAGGCGCATCAAAGGACCGACCAGATCACATGGTAGCTCAATTTTTACCCTTGAACGCACCTCCATTATGTTCTCCCCGCTGGCTGTTACCAGTTTACATCCCCCCAGCAGCTAGTGGGTACACAGCTTTCTGAAACCCTTTCAGCATTTCTCTTTTTTTTTTTTTTTTTTAACATCTTTATTGGGGTATAATTGCTTTACAATGGTGTGTTAGTTTCTGCTTTATAACAAAGTGAATCAGCTATACATATACATATGCTCCCATGTGTCTTCCCTCTTGGGTCTCCCTCCCTCCCACTCTCCCCATCCCACCCCTCCAGGCTGTCCCAAAGCCCCGAGCTAATATCCCTGTGCCTTGCGGCTGCTTCCCCCTAGCTATCTACCTTACTACGTTTGTTAGTGTGTATATGTCCATGACTCTCTCTCGCCCTGTCAAAACTCACCCTTCCCCCTGCCCATATCCTCAAGTCCGTTCTCCAGTAGGTCTGCGCCTCTATTCCTGTCTTATCCCTAGGTTCTTCATGACATTTTTTCCCCTTAAATTCCATATATATGTGTTAGCATACGGTGTTTGTCTTTTTCTTTCTGACTTACTTCACTCTGTATGACAGACTCTAGGTCTATCCATCCCATTACAAATAACTCAATTTCATTTCTTTTTAAGACTGAGTAATATTCCATTGTGTATATGTGCCACATCTTCTTTATCCATTCGTCCGATGATGGGCGCTTAGGTTCTTTCCATCTCCGGGCTATTGTAAATAGAGCTGCAATGAACATTTTGGTACATGACTCTTTTTGAATTTTGGTTTTCTCAGGGTATTATATGCCCAGTAGTGGGATTGCTGGGTCATATGGTAATTCTATTTGTAGTTTGTTAAGGAACCTCCATACTGTTCTCCATAGTGGCTGAACCAGTTCACATTCCCACCAGCAGTGCAAGAGTGTCCCCTTTTCTCCACACCCTCTCCAGCATTTATTGTTTCTAGATTTTTTGATGATGGCCATTCTGACTGGTGTGAGATGATATCTCATTGTAGTTTTGATTTGCATTTCTCTCATGATTAATGATGTTGAGCATTCTTTCATGTGTTTGTTGGCATTCTTTATATCTTCTTTGGAGAAATGTCTGCTTAGGTCTTCTGCCCATTTTTGGATGGGGTTAGCATTTATCTTTGGTAGACTTTTTGCTGAAGATCATTCTGACGGCTGTGAGGTGAACATTTCTGTAGATTGGATTTGCATGGCTTTATTAATTGCTGATGTTGAGCATTTTTAAATTCCCTTTTATTTTAAAGGGAAAAAGGAAGACAGAATGGGCGTAAAACATGCCTCTTGAAATTGTCTTCTTGAAATGTTGACGTCTTTTGAATTTTCTGGTCGATTGACGACCCCAGGGTTTTTTTTTTTTTTTTTTTGATGGCAGGTGTCATTTACCGGCCTGCAATTATTTTGAATATTAAGTGACCATTAAGGCTGTTATGTGAAACGGCCAGGAGGCGGCAGCACTCCTCCTTACCAAATCTGGTTACTAGGGCAACAGAGCCATGATGGAAGTTGTGTTGTAAATTGTAAATTAGAATGGAGTGCGCCAGGAAAAAGCCCCTTAAGTTCATGTCTCGTTCCTTGCTGTTCGTTTTTTAAATTTAATTTTTATTTTGTATCAGAGGAAATTTGATTACAATGTTTTGCTTGTTCTACGTGTGCAAGATGTGGTTGTTTTACACGTGTACATATATCTGTTCTTCTTCGGGTCCTTCTCCCATGTAGCTTATGACACAATGTTGAGTAGTCTCCTCTTGGTATGCCGTAGGTCTGTGGCGATTTTATATTTCACGTGTCTTTGTATATCTCTGTTACCCCCAATGTCCTAACGTATCCAATCCTCACACCTTTCCGTCTGGTGAACCATAAGTTTGCTTAATGAATCTGTGATTGGATTTCTCTGTGGAAATATCTTCACCGGTATCAACTTTTAGGTAACCCCTATAAGTGATATCATACGTTAGGTGTCTTTTGCTTTCTCGCTTACTGCAAGTTGCGTGATCACCTCTAGACTCATCTGTGGTGCTACAAGTGGCATTGATTCATTATTTTCCCAAGCTAATGTTCCATCTCTACATGTAGCAGTTCTTCTTTGTCCACTCATCTGTGGATGGACTTTTGGTTGCTTCCACGTCTTGGCTATTGTAATACTGCTGCAGTGCAGATTTCCTGCCTGTGTCTTTCCAATTCTGTCTTCTTAGGCTATAGGCCATGGAGTGGGCCTGCTGGATCATAGAGTAGCTGAATGTGTACCTTTTAAAGGCACCTCCATTCTGTTCCCATGAGTGGCTCTTGCCAGGTTACGTCCCACTTGAAACGGAGGCTATGCATTTCTCCACAACCTCTTCAGCATTGATCGTTTGTAGTTTCGTTGCTGATGGTTATTCTGACTGGTGTGAGTTGATAGCTCTTTGTGGTTGGATTTGCATGTGTCTCATAATCCCTTGAAATTGAGCTTTGAGGCGTGCCCTTTTATTTTTCAAACTGTTCTTACAGCTTACGTCTTCAAATTGTTTTCTTGAAATATGTGCCACATTTTGAAATGTTGTGGCCTTTACCTGCGTCAAGACATTTTGAGGGCAGGTTTCCTTTGCAGCCCTGCAGTACTTGTGCATGTGAAGTGACCATTAGCACAGATTTCCAAGCTGCTGTTGCAGGTATCGGCCAGAGGCCGGCAGCATTTCTACGTTGCCCACTCTGGTGCCTAGGGAAACAGACCTTCCTGCCAGTGGTGTTCCTCAGATATCAATTAGCCTGCCATGTGCCCTGATAAACCCCCAAAAGCTTATGTCTCCTTACTCATGTTTGTTTTCTGAATTCATATTTTCTAGTGGAGTAATATTCCATTGTGTACATGGACCACTTCTTCTTGGTGCATTCCTCTGTTGGTGGACGTTTTCGTCGCTTCCAAGTGTTGGCTATGGTAAGTATTGCTGGAGTGCAGGATTGCCAGCCTGTGCCTTTTGACTCTCATTATCTCCGGTGATAGGCCCAGCAGTGGGTGTGACTGATTGACTAGTAGCTCAGTGTTTCCCTTTTCAAAGCACCTCCACTGTGTTTTCATTAGTGGCTCTTACCACGTCCCCCTTAGAGCCGAGGGTACGCATTTCTCCACAATCCCTTCAGCACTTATCGCTTGCAGCATTTTTGCTAATGGCCATTCCGAGTGCTGTGAGCTGATAGGTTTTTGTAATTTGGGTTTGCATGTCTTTAAAATTTTCCTAAAGTTCATCATTTATCCACGCCTGTTTCTTTTCTTTTAAAAAAAAAGAAAAGAAAGGAAAAACGTGGGGGTACAGTAGACCTCTTGAAACCGTTTTCTTGGAATGTTGCCCTCCTTTGAATTTTTGGTCGATGTTTGACCCCAGGATGTTTTTGGAGGGCAGGTGTTATTTACAGGCCTGCAAGTTTGGTGACTATTTAATGACCATTAGCACTGGGTTTAAAGCTGCTGTTTTGGGAAACGGCCACAAGGCGGCAGCATTTCTCCATTCCCAAATCTGGGGACGAGGGCAGCAGAGCCTTTCTGGAAGTCGCGTTCCTAGGTTGTGCATTAGAATGGAATGTGCCAGCAGAAACGCCCATAAGTTTATGTGGCATTACTTCTGGTTGGTTTTTTAAATTATTTTAATCGGGGTAATGATTAGAATATTGTTTGTCCTGGGTGTACCCAATCACGTTCACATTATATACGTCTATTCACGTACAGATCCTCTTCCCATGTAAAATATTACAGAGTGTTCCGTACACCTCCCTTGCTACGTGGTCGGTCTTTTTGATATACGTATATAATATGTATTTGTATACGTATGGTAACGCTAATCTTAATTTATCCATTCCGCCCACCTTTCCTTTTAGATAAGCATAGTTGTTTTCTAAGTCTGTGAGTGTCTTTCTCTGTGGAAACATGTTCATTTGTGTCAGTTATTACATAACGCCTATAAGGGATATCATGGGACATAGGTCTTTTGCTTTCCGACTTACCCCATGTTCTGTGATTATCTCCAAGCTCATCTGTGGTGCCTCAAAGAGCCGTGTTTCGTTGTTTTCCGTGGTTACTATTCCATTGTGTACGCGGACCCTTTCTTCTTAATCCATTCGTCTGTCGATGGACAGTTTGGTAGCTTCACCGTCTCGGCTATTGTGAATAAGGCCGCAGTGCAGCTGTTGCAGCCCGGGTCTTCCCGCTTCTGGTCTTCTCAGGTGAGAGGCCCAGTGGCGTGACTGCTGGATTGAATGGTACCTCGATGTTTACTTCTAAAGGCAGCTCCTTTCTGTTCTTATTGGCTGTTACCACTTTACATCTCACCAGCAGCTAGAGGGTACACAGTTCTCTAAAACCCCTTCGGTATTGATTGTGTGGAGAATTTTTGCTGATCGTCAGTCGACAGGTGTGAGTTGCCAACTCTTTGTAGATTAGATTTGCATGAGTCTAATGATTCCTGAGGTTGAGCTTTTATCCATTTTCCTTTCTATTTATTTATGTATGTATTTATCCATCTGTTTTATTTATGTATCTATTTACTTTTGCGGTACACGGACCTCTCACTGTTGTGGCCTCTCCCGTCGCGGAGCACAGGCTCTGGACGCGCAGGCTCAGCGGCCATGGCTCACGGGCCCAGCCACTCCACGGCATGTGGGATCTTCCCGGACCGGGGCACGAACCCGTGTCCCCTGCGTCGGCAGGCGGCCTCTCAACCGCTGCGCCACCAGGGAAGCCCCTGTTTTGAATTTTTTTGTCCATTCCCTACCTCAGCACAATATTTTAGGGCAGGTGTCCTTTACGGCCCTGAGTCCTTGTGACTATTAAGTGACCATTAGCTGCGGGCTTAAAGCCGCTCTTGCGGGAAACGGCCACAAGGCGGCAGCATTTCTACCTTTGCAGCTCTGGGTTCTTGGGCGACAGCGCTTTCCTGGAAATGGTGTTAGTAGCCTGCAGGTTAGAGGGGAATGTGCCAGGGCAAACCCCCAAGAGCTTATATCTCCTACTTCTTGTGTTTTAAATTAAATTTTGTTTAGGTATCAGAGCAAATTTGATTAAAAAAAAACGCAGTTTCTCCTAAGTGTACAGAATCTGGTCCATCATATCAACGTATCTGTCTATTCCTCTTTGGATCCTTTCCCGTGTAGGTTATTATAGAGTGTTGAGTAGACCTCTTGGCATTCCATAGGTATTTTGTGATTCTATATTTCATCTGTATTAGTACGTGTCTGTTAACCCCCATATCATAATTCATACATTCCTTTCACCTTTCCATTTGGTGAAACGTAATTTTGTTTTCTTAATCCATGCTTTTCCTTCTCTTGGAAATAAGTCCATGAGTATCAATTTTTAGGTAACGCCTATAAGGGATGTCATAGGCTATCTGTCTTTCAATTTCTTTCTTACTTCAAGTTGGGTGGTTATCTCTAGGTCCTTGTATGGTGGTGCAAACGGCACTGTTTCATTGCTTTCCACGGCTAATATTCCATTGTTGACATGGACCACTTCCTCTTTGTGCATTTTTCTGTTGCTGGACATTTTGGTTTCTTCCAGGTCTTGGCTATATTAAATGTTTCTGCCGTGCAGGATTGCCAGCCCGTGTCTTTTCCATTCTGCTCTGCTCAGGTGATAGGCGCATCAAAGGACCGACCAGATCACATGGTAGCTCAATTTTTACCCTTGAACGCACCTCCATTATGTTCTCCCCGCTGGCTGTTACCAGTTTACATCCCCCCAGCAGCTAGTGGGTACACAGCTTTCTGAAACCCTTTCAGCATTTCTCTTTTTTTTTTTTTTTTTTTTAACATCTTTATTGGGGTATAATTGCTTTACAATGGTGTGTTAGTTTCTGCTTTATAACAAAGTGAATCAGCTATACATATACATATGCTCCCATGTGTCTTCCCTCTTGGGTCTCCCTCCCTCCCACTCTCCCCATCCCACCCCTCCAGGCTGTCCCAAAGCCCCGAGCTAATATCCCTGTGCCTTGCGGCTGCTTCCCCCTAGCTATCTACCTTACTACGTTTGTTAGTGTGTATATGTCCATGACTCTCTCTCGCCCTGTCAAAACTCACCCTTCCCCCTGCCCATATCCTCAAGTCCGTTCTCCAGTAGGTCTGCGCCTCTATTCCTGTCTTATCCCTAGGTTCTTCATGACATTTTTTCCCCTTAAATTCCATATATATGTGTTAGCATACGGTGTTTGTCTTTTTCTTTCTGACTTACTTCACTCTGTATGACAGACTCTAGGTCTATCCATCCCATTACAAATAACTCAATTTCATTTCTTTTTAAGACTGAGTAATATTCCATTGTGTATATGTGCCACATCTTCTTTATCCATTCGTCCGATGATGGGCGCTTAGGTTCTTTCCATCTCCGGGCTATTGTAAATAGAGCTGCAATGAACATTTTGGTACATGACTCTTTTTGAATTTTGGTTTTCTCAGGGTATTATATGCCCAGTAGTGGGATTGCTGGGTCATATGGTAATTCTATTTGTAGTTTGTTAAGGAACCTCCATACTGTTCTCCATAGTGGCTGAACCAGTTCACATTCCCACCAGCAGTGCAAGAGTGTCCCCTTTTCTCCACACCCTCTCCAGCATTTATTGTTTCTAGATTTTTTGATGATGGCCATTCTGACTGGTGTGAGATGATATCTCATTGTAGTTTTGATTTGCATTTCTCTCATGATTAATGATGTTGAGCATTCTTTCATGTGTTTGTTGGCATTCTTTATATCTTCTTTGGAGAAATGTCTGCTTAGGTCTTCTGCCCATTTTTGGATGGGGTTAGCATTTATCTTTGGTAGACTTTTTGCTGAAGATCATTCTGACGGCTGTGAGGTGAACATTTCTGTAGATTGGATTTGCATGGCTTTATTAATTGCTGATGTTGAGCATTTTTAAATTCCCTTTTATTTTAAAGGGAAAAAGGAAGACAGAATGGGCGTAAAACATGCCTCTTGAAATTGTCTTCTTGAAATGTTGACGTCTTTTGAATTTTCTGGTCGATTGACGACCCCAGGGTTTTTTTTTTTTTTTTTTGATGGCAGGTGTCATTTACCGGCCTGCAATTATTTTGAATATTAAGTGACCATTAAGGCTGTTGTGTGAAACGGCCAGGAGGCGGCAGCACTCCTCCTTACCAAATCTGGTTACTAGGGCAACAGAGCCATGATGGAAGTTGTGTTGTAAATTGTAAATTAGAATGGAGTGCGCCAGGAAAAAGCCCCTTAAGTTCATGTCTCGTTCCTTGCTGTTCGTTTTTTAAATTTAATTTTTATTTTGTATCAGAGGAAATTTGATTACAATGTTTTGCTTGTTCTACGTGTGCAAGATGTGGTTGTTTTACACGTGTACATATATCTGTTCTTCTTCGGGTCCTTCTCCCATGTAGCTTATGACACAATGTTGAGTAGTCTCCTCTTGGTATGCCGTAGGTCTGTGGCGATTTTATATTTCACGTGTCTTTGTATATCTCTGTTACCCCCAATGTCCTAACGTATCCAATCCTCACACCTTTCCGTCTGGTGAACCATAAGTTTGCTTAATGAATCTGTGATTGGATTTCTCTGTGGAAATATCTTCACCGGTATCAACTTTTAGGTAACCCCTATAAGTGATATCATACGTTAGGTGTCTTTTGCTTTCTCGCTTACTGCAAGTTGCGTGATCACCTCTAGACTCATCTGTGGTGCTACAAGTGGCATTGATTCATTATTTTCCCAAGCTAATGTTCCATCTCTACATGTAGCAGTTCTTCTTTGTCCACTCATCTGTGGATGGACTTTTGGTTGCTTCCACGTCTTGGCTATTGTAATACTGCTGCAGTGCAGATTTCCTGCCTGTGTCTTTCCAATTCTGTCTTCTTAGGCTATAGGCCGTGGAGTGGGCCTGCTGGATCATAGAGTAGCTGAATGTGTACCTTTTAAAGGCACCTCCATTCTGTTCCCATGAGTGGCTCTTGCCAGGTTACGTCCCACTTGAAACGGAGGCTATGCATTTCTCCACAACCTCTTCAGCATTGATCGTTTGTAGTTTCGTTGCTGATGGTTATTCTGACTGGTGTGAGTTGATAGCTCTTTGTGGTTGGATTTGCATGTGTCTCATAATCCCTTGAAATTGAGCTTTGAGGCGTGCCCTTTTATTTTTCAAACTGTTCTTACAGCTTACGTCTTCAAATTGTTTTCTTGAAATATGTGCCACATTTTGAAATGTTGTGGCCTTTACCTGCGTCAAGACATTTTGAGGGCAGGTTTCCTTTGCAGCCCTGCAGTACTTGTGCATGTGAAGTGACCATTAGCACAGATTTCCAAGCTGCTGTTGCAGGTATCGGCCAGAGGCCGGCAGCATTTCTACGTTGCCCACTCTGGTGCCTAGGGAAACAGACCTTCCTGCCAGTGGTGTTCCTCAGATATCAATTAGCCTGCCATGTGCCCTGATAAACCCCCAAAAGCTTATGTCTCCTTACTCATGTTTGTTTTCTGAATTCATATTTTCTAGTGGAGTAATATTCCATTGTGTACATGGACCACTTCTTCTTGGTGCATTCCTCTGTTGGTGGACGTTTTCGTCGCTTCCAAGTGTTGGCTATGGTAAGTATTGCTGGAGTGCAGGATTGCCAGCCTGTGCCTTTTGACTCTCATTATCTCCGGTGATAGGCCCAGCAGTGGGTGTGACTGATTGACTAGTAGCTCAGTGTTTCCCTTTTCAAAGCACCTCCACTGTGTTTTCATTAGTGGCTCTTACCACGTCCCCCTTAGAGCCGAGGGTACGCATTTCTCCACAATCCCTTCAGCACTTATCGCTTGCAGCATTTTTGCTAATGGCCATTCCGAGTGCTGTGAGCTGATAGGTTTTTGTAATTTGGGTTTGCATGTCTTTAAAATTTTCCTAAAGTTCATCATTTATCCACGCCTGTTTCTTTTCTTTTAAAAAAAAAGAAAAGAAAGGAAAAACGTGGGGGTACAGTAGACCTCTTGAAACCGTTTTCTTGGAATGTTGCCCTCCTTTGAATTTTTGGTCGATGTTTGACCCCAGGATGTTTTTGGAGGGCAGGTGTTATTTACAGGCCTGCAAGTTTGGTGACTATTTAATGACCATTAGCACTGGGTTTAAAGCTGCTGTTTTGGGAAACGGCCACAAGGCGGCAGCATTTCTCCATTCCCAAATCTGGGGACGAGGGCAGCAGAGCCTTTCTGGAAGTCGCGTTCCTAGGTTGTGCATTAGAATGGAACGTGCCAGCAGAAACGCCCATAAGTTTATGTGGCATTACTTCTGGTTGGTTTTTTAAATTATTTTAATCGGGGTAATGATTAGAATATTGTTTGTCCTGGGTGTACCCAATCACGTTCACATTATATACGTCTATTCACGTACAGATCCTCTTCCCATGTAAAATATTACAGAGTGTTCCGTACACCTCCCTTGCTACGTGGTCGGTCTTTTTGATATACGTATATAATATGTATTTGTATACGTATGGTAACGCTAATCTTAATTTATCCATTCCGCCCACCTTTCCTTTTAGATAAGCATAGTTGTTTTCTAAGTCTGTGAGTGTCTTTCTCTGTGGAAACATGTTCATTTGTGTCAGTTATTACATAACGCCTATAAGGGATATCATGGGACATAGGTCTTTTGCTTTCCGACTTACCCCATGTTCTGTGATTATCTCCAAGCTCATCTGTGGTGCCTCAAAGAGCCGTGTTTCGTTGTTTTCCGTGGTTACTATTCCATTGTGTACGCGGACCCTTTCTTCTTAATCCATTCGTCTGTCGATGGACAGTTTGGTAGCTTCACCGTCTCGGCTATTGTGAATAAGGCCGCAGTGCAGCTGTTGCAGCCCGGGTCTTCCCGCTTCTGGTCTTCTCAGGTGAGAGGCCCAGTGGCGTGACTGCTGGATTGAATGGTACCTCGATGTTTACTTCTAAAGGCAGCTCCTTTCTGTTCTTATTGGCTGTTACCACTTTACATCTCACCAGCAGCTAGAGGGTACACAGTTCTCTAAAACCCCTTCGGTATTGATTGTGTGGAGAATTTTTGCTGATCGTCAGTCGACAGGTGTGAGTTGCCAACTCTTTGTAGATTAGATTTGCATGAGTCTAATGATTCCTGAGGTTGAGCTTTTATCCATTTTCCTTTCTATTTATTTATGTATGTATTTATCCATCTGTTTTATTTATGTATCTATTTACTTTTGCGGTACACGGACCTCTCACTGTTGTGGCCTCTCCCGTCGCGGAGCACAGGCTCTGGACGCGCAGGCTCAGCGGCCATGGCTCACGGGCCCAGCCACTCCACGGCATGTGGGATCTTCCCGGACCGGGGCACGAACCCGTGTCCCCTGCGTCGGCAGGCGGCCTCTCAACCGCTGCGCCACCAGGGAAGCCCCTGTTTTGAATTTTTTTGTCCATTCCCTACCTCAGCACAATATTTTAGGGCAGGTGTCCTTTACGGCCCTGAGTCCTTGTGACTATTAAGTGACCATTAGCTGCGGGCTTAAAGCCGCTCTTGCGGGAAACGGCCACAAGGCGGCAGCATTTCTACTTTTGCAGCTCTGGGTTCTTGGGCGACAGCGCTTTCCTGGAAATGGTGTTAGTAGCCTGCAGGTTAGAGGGGAATGTGCCAGGGCAAACCCCCAAGAGCTTATATCTCCTACTTCTTGTGTTTTAAATTAAATTTTGTTTAGGTATCAGAGCAAATTTGATTAAAAAAAAACGCAGTTTCTCCTAAGTGTACAGAATCTGGTCCATCATATCAACGTATCTGTCTATTCCTCTTTGGATCCTTTCCCGTGTAGGTTATTATAGAGTGTTGAGTAGACCTCTTGGCATTCCATAGGTATTTTGTGATTCTATATTTCATCTGTATTAGTACGTGTCTGTTAACCCCCATATCATAATTCATACATTCCTTTCACCTTTCCATTTGGTGAAACGTAATTTTGTTTTCTTAATCCATGCTTTTCCTTCTCTTGGAAATAAGTCCATGAGTATCAATTTTTAGGTAACGCCTATAAGGGATGTCATAGGCTATCTGTCTTTCAATTTCTTTCTTACTTCAAGTTGGGTGGTTATCTCTAGGTCCTTGTATGGTGGTGCAAACGGCACTGTTTCATTGCTTTCCACGGCTAATATTCCATTGTTGACATGGACCACTTCCTCTTTGTGCATTTTTCTGTTGCTGGACATTTTGGTTTCTTCCAGGTCTTGGCTATATTAAATGTTTCTGCCGTGCAGGATTGCCAGCCCGTGTCTTTTCCATTCTGCTCTGCTCAGGTGATAGGCGCATCAAAGGACCGACCAGATCACATGGTAGCTCAATTTTTACCCTTGAACGCACCTCCATTATGTTCTCCCCGCTGGCTGTTACCAGTTTACATCCCCCCAGCAGCTAGTGGGTACACAGCTTTCTGAAACCCTTTCAGCATTTCTCTTTTTTTTTTTTTTTTTTTTAACATCTTTATTGGGGTATAATTGCTTTACAATGGTGTGTTAGTTTCTGCTTTATAACAAAGTGAATCAGCTATACATATACATATGCTCCCATGTGTCTTCCCTCTTGGGTCTCCCTCCCTCCCACTCTCCCCATCCCACCCCTCCAGGCTGTCCCAAAGCCCCGAGCTAATATCCCTGTGCCTTGCGGCTGCTTCCCCCTAGCTATCTACCTTACTACGTTTGTTAGTGTGTATATGTCCATGACTCTCTCTCGCCCTGTCAAAACTCACCCTTCCCCCTGCCCATATCCTCAAGTCCGTTCTCCAGTAGGTCTGCGCCTCTATTCCTGTCTTATCCCTAGGTTCTTCATGACATTTTTTCCCCTTAAATTCCATATATATGTGTTAGCATACGGTGTTTGTCTTTTTCTTTCTGACTTACTTCACTCTGTATGACAGACTCTAGGTCTATCCATCCCATTACAAATAACTCAATTTCATTTCTTTTTAAGACTGAGTAATATTCCATTGTGTATATGTGCCACATCTTCTTTATCCATTCGTCCGATGATGGGCGCTTAGGTTCTTTCCATCTCCGGGCTATTGTAAATAGAGCTGCAATGAACATTTTGGTACATGACTCTTTTTGAATTTTGGTTTTCTCAGGGTATTATATGCCCAGTAGTGGGATTGCTGGGTCATATGGTAATTCTATTTGTAGTTTGTTAAGGAACCTCCATACTGTTCTCCATAGTGGCTGAACCAGTTCACATTCCCACCAGCAGTGCAAGAGTGTCCCCTTTTCTCCACACCCTCTCCAGCATTTATTGTTTCTAGATTTTTTGATGATGGCCATTCTGACTGGTGTGAGATGATATCTCATTGTAGTTTTGATTTGCATTTCTCTCATGATTAATGATGTTGAGCATTCTTTCATGTGTTTGTTGGCATTCTTTATATCTTCTTTGGAGAAATGTCTGCTTAGGTCTTCTGCCCATTTTTGGATGGGGTTAGCATTTATCTTTGGTAGACTTTTTGCTGAAGATCATTCTGACGGCTGTGAGGTGAACATTTCTGTAGATTGGATTTGCATGGCTTTATTAATTGCTGATGTTGAGCATTTTTAAATTCCCTTTTATTTTAAAGGGAAAAAGGAAGACAGAATGGGCGTAAAACATGCCTCTTGAAATTGTCTTCTTGAAATGTTGACGTCTTTTGAATTTTCTGGTCGATTGACGACCCCAGGGTTTTTTTTTTTTTTTTTTTGATGGCAGGTGTCATTTACCGGCCTGCAATTATTTTGAATATTAAGTGACCATTAAGGCTGTTGTGTGAAACGGCCAGGAGGCGGCAGCACTCCTCCTTACCAAATCTGGTTACTAGGGCAACAGAGCCATGATGGAAGTTGTGTTGTAAATTGTAAATTAGAATGGAGTGCGCCAGGAAAAAGCCCCTTAAGTTCATGTCTCGTTCCTTGCTGTTCGTTTTTTAAATTTAATTTTTATTTTGTATCAGAGGAAATTTGATTACAATGTTTTGCTTGTTCTACGTGTGCAAGATGTGGTTGTTTTACACGTGTACATATATCTGTTCTTCTTCGGGTCCTTCTCCCATGTAGCTTATGACACAATGTTGAGTAGTCTCCTCTTGGTATGCCGTAGGTCTGTGGCGATTTTATATTTCACGTGTCTTTGTATATCTCTGTTACCCCCAATGTCCTAACGTATCCAATCCTCACACCTTTCCGTCTGGTGAACCATAAGTTTGCTTAATGAATCTGTGATTGGATTTCTCTGTGGAAATATCTTCACCGGTATCAACTTTTAGGTAACCCCTATAAGTGATATCATACGTTAGGTGTCTTTTGCTTTCTCGCTTACTGCAAGTTGCGTGATCACCTCTAGACTCATCTGTGGTGCTACAAGTGGCATTGATTCATTATTTTCCCAAGCTAATGTTCCATCTCTACATGTAGCAGTTCTTCTTTGTCCACTCATCTGTGGATGGACTTTTGGTTGCTTCCACGTCTTGGCTATTGTAATACTGCTGCAGCGCAGATTTCCTGCCTGTGTCTTTCCAATTCCGTCTTCTTAGGCTATAGGCCGTGGAGTGGGCCTGCTGGATCATAGAGTAGCTGAATGTGTACCTTTTAAAGGCACCTCCATTCTGTTCCCATGAGTGGCTCTTGCCAGGTTACGTCCCACTTGAAACGGAGGCTATGCATTTCTCCACAACCTCTTCAGCATTGATCGTTTGTAGTTTCGTTGCTGATGGTTATTCTGACTGGTGTGAGTTGATAGCTCTTTGTGGTTGGATTTGCATGTGTCTCATAATCCCTTGAAATTGAGCTTTGAGGCGTGCCCTTTTATTTTTCAAACTGTTCTTACAGCTTACGTCTTCAAATTGTTTTCTTGAAATATGTGCCACATTTTGAAATGTTGTGGCCTTTACCTGCGTCAAGACATTTTGAGGGCAGGTTTCCTTTGCAGCCCTGCAGTACTTGTGCATGTGAAGTGACCATTAGCACAGATTTCCAAGCTGCTGTTGCAGGTATCGGCCAGAGGCCGGCAGCATTTCTACGTTGCCCACTCTGGTGCCTAGGGAAACAGACCTTCCTGCCAGTGGTGTTCCTCAGATATCAATTAGCCTGCCATGTGCCCTGATAAACCCCCAAAAGCTTATGTCTCCTTACTCATGTTTGTTTTCTGAATTCATATTTTCTAGTGGAGTAATATTCCATTGTGTACATGGACCACTTCTTCTTGGTGCATTCCTCTGTTGGTGGACGTTTTCGTCGCTTCCAAGTGTTGGCTATGGTAAGTATTGCTGGAGTGCAGGATTGCCAGCCTGTGCCTTTTGACTCTCATTATCTCCGGTGATAGGCCCAGCAGTGGGTGTGACTGATTGACTAGTAGCTCAGTGTTTCCCTTTTCAAAGCACCTCCACTGTGTTTTCATTAGTGGCTCTTACCACGTCCCCCTTAGAGCCGAGGGTACGCATTTCTCCACAATCCCTTCAGCACTTATCGCTTGCAGCATTTTTGCTAATGGCCATTCCGAGTGCTGTGAGCTGATAGGTTTTTGTAATTTGGGTTTGCATGTCTTTAAAATTTTCCTAAAGTTCATCATTTATTCACGCCTGTTTCTTTTCTTTTAAAAAAAAAGAAAAGAAAGGAAAAACGTGGGGGTACAGTAGACCTCTTGAAACCGTTTTCTTGGAATGTTGCCCTCCTTTGAATTTTTGGTCGATGTTTGACCCCAGGATGTTTTTGGAGGGCAGGTGTTATTTACAGGCCTGCAAGTTTGGTGACTATTTAATGACCATTAGCACTGGGTTTAAAGCTGCTGTTTTGGGAAACGGCCACAAGGCGGCAGCATTTCTCCATTCCCAAATCTGGGGACGAGGGCAGCAGAGCCTTTCTGGAAGTCGCGTTCCTAGGTTGTACATTAGAATGGAATGTGCCAGCAGAAACGCCCATAAGTTTATGTGGCATTACTTCTGGTTGGTTTTTTAAATTATTTTAATCGGGGTAATGATTAGAATATTGTTTGTCCTGGGTGTACCCAATCACGTTCACATTATATACGTCTATTCACGTACAGATCCTCTTCCCATGTAAAATATTACAGAGTGTTCCGTACACCTCCCTTGCTACGTGGTCGGTCTTTTTGATATACGTATATAATATGTATTTGTATACGTATGGTAACGCTAATCTTAATTTATCCATTCCGCCCACCTTTCCTTTTAGATAAGCATAGTTGTTTTCTAAGTCTGTGAGTGTCTTTCTCTGTGGAAACATGTTCATTTGTGTCAGTTATTACATAACGCCTATAAGGGATATCATGGGACATAGGTCTTTTGCTTTCCGACTTACCCCATGTTCTGTGATTATCTCCAAGCTCATCTGTGGTGCCTCAAAGAGCCGTGTTTCGTTGTTTTCCGTGGTTACTATTCCATTGTGTACGCGGACCCTTTCTTCTTAATCCATTCGTCTGTCGATGGACAGTTTGGTAGCTTCACCGTCTCGGCTATTGTGAATAAGGCCGCAGTGCAGCTGTTGCAGCCCGGGTCTTCCCGCTTCTGGTCTTCTCAGGTGAGAGGCCCAGTGGCGTGACTGCTGGATTGAATGGTACCTCGATGTTTACTTCTAAAGGCAGCTCCTTTCTGTTCTTATTGGCTGTTACCACTTTACATCTCACCAGCAGCTAGAGGGTACACAGTTCTCTAAAACCCCTTCGGTATTGATTGTGTGGAGAATTTTTGCTGATCGTCAGTCGACAGGTGTGAGTTGCCAACTCTTTGTAGATTAGATTTGCATGAGTCTAATGATTCCTGAGGTTGAGCTTTTATCCATTTTCCTTTCTATTTATTTATGTATGTATTTATCCATCTGTTTTATTTATGTATCTATTTACTTTTGCGGTACACGGACCTCTCACTGTTGTGGCCTCTCCCGTCGCGGAGCACAGGCTCTGGACGCGCAGGCTCAGCGGCCATGGCTCACGGGCCCAGCCACTCCACGGCATGTGGGATCTTCCCGGACCGGGGCACGAACCCGTGTCCCCTGCGTCGGCAGGCGGCCTCTCAACCGCTGCGCCACCAGGGAAGCCCCTGTTTTGAATTTTTTTGTCCATTCCCTACCTCAGCACAATATTTTAGGGCAGGTGTCCTTTACGGCCCTGAGTCCTTGTGACTATTAAGTGACCATTAGCTGCGGGCTTAAAGCCGCTCTTGCGGGAAACGGCCACAAGGCGGCAGCATTTCTACCTTTGCAGCTCTGGGTTCTTGGGCGACAGCGCTTTCCTGGAAATGGTGTTAGTAGCCTGCAGGTTAGAGGGGAATGTGCCAGGGCAAACCCCCAAGAGCTTATATCTCCTACTTCTTGTGTTTTTTTTTTTTTTTTTTTTTTTTTTTTTTTTTTGCGGTACACGGGCCTCTCACTGTTGTGGCCTCTCCCGTTGCGGAGTACAGGCTCCGGACGCGCAGGCTCAGCGGGCCATGGCTCACGGGCCCAGCCGCTCCGCGGCATGTGGGATCCTCCCGGACCGGGGCACGAACCCGTGTCCCCTGCATCGGCAGGCGGACTCTCAACCACTGCGCCACCAGGGAAGCCCCTTCTTGTGTTTTAAATTAAATTTTGTTTAGGTATCAGAGCAAATTTGATTAAAAAAAAACGCAGTTTCTCCTAAGTGTACAGAATCTGGTCCATCATATCAACGTATCTGTCTATTCCTCTTTGGATCCTTTCCCGTGTAGGTTATTATAGAGTGTTGAGTAGACCTCTTGGCATTCCATAGGTATTTTGTGATTCTATATTTCATCTGTATTAGTACGTGTCTGTTAACCCCCATATCATAATTCATACATTCCTTTCACCTTTCCATTTGGTGAAACGTAATTTTGTTTTCTTAATCCATGCTTTTCCTTCTCTTGGAAATAAGTCCATGAGTATCAATTTTTAGGTAACGCCTATAAGGGATGTCATAGGCTATCTGTCTTTCAATTTCTTTCTTACTTCAAGTTGGGTGGTTATCTCTAGGTCCTTGTATGGTGGTGCAAACGGCACTGTTTCATTGCTTTCCACGGCTAATATTCCATTGTTGACATGGACCACTTCCTCTTTGTGCATTTTTCTGTTGCTGGACATTTTGGTTTCTTCCAGGTCTTGGCTATATTAAATGTTTCTGCCGTGCAGGATTGCCAGCCCGTGTCTTTTCCATTCTGCTCTGCTCAGGTGATAGGCGCATCAAAGGACCGACCAGATCACATGGTAGCTCAATTTTTACCCTTGAACGCACCTCCATTATGTTCTCCCCGCTGGCTGTTACCAGTTTACATCCCCCCAGCAGCTAGTGGGTACACAGCTTTCTGAAACCCTTTCAGCATTTCTCTTTTTTTTTTTTTTTTTTTTAACATCTTTATTGGGGTATAATTGCTTTACAATGGTGTGTTAGTTTCTGCTTTATAACAAAGTGAATCAGCTATACATATACATATGCTCCCATGTGTCTTCCCTCTTGGGTCTCCCTCCCTCCCACTCTCCCCATCCCACCCCTCCAGGCTGTCCCAAAGCCCCGAGCTAATATCCCTGTGCCTTGCGGCTGCTTCCCCCTAGCTATCTACCTTACTACGTTTGTTAGTGTGTATATGTCCATGACTCTCTCTCGCCCTGTCAAAACTCACCCTTCCCCCTGCCCATATCCTCAAGTCCGTTCTCCAGTAGGTCTGCGCCTCTATTCCTGTCTTATCCCTAGGTTCTTCATGACATTTTTTCCCCTTAAATTCCATATATATGTGTTAGCATACGGTGTTTGTCTTTTTCTTTCTGACTTACTTCACTCTGTATGACAGACTCTAGGTCTATCCATCCCATTACAAATAACTCAATTTCATTTCTTTTTAAGACTGAGTAATATTCCATTGTGTATATGTGCCACATCTTCTTTATCCATTCGTCCGATGATGGGCGCTTAGGTTCTTTCCATCTCCGGGCTATTGTAAATAGAGCTGCAATGAACATTTTGGTACATGACTCTTTTTGAATTTTGGTTTTCTCAGGGTATTATATGCCCAGTAGTGGGATTGCTGGGTCATATGGTAATTCTATTTGTAGTTTGTTAAGGAACCTCCATACTGTTCTCCATAGTGGCTGAACCAGTTCACATTCCCACCAGCAGTGCAAGAGTGTCCCCTTTTCTCCACACCCTCTCCAGCATTTATTGTTTCTAGATTTTTTGATGATGGCCATTCTGACTGGTGTGAGATGATATCTCATTGTAGTTTTGATTTGCATTTCTCTCATGATTAATGATGTTGAGCATTCTTTCATGTGTTTGTTGGCATTCTTTATATCTTCTTTGGAGAAATGTCTGCTTAGGTCTTCTGCCCATTTTTGGATGGGGTTAGCATTTATCTTTGGTAGACTTTTTGCTGAAGATCATTCTGACGGCTGTGAGGTGAACATTTCTGTAGATTGGATTTGCATGGCTTTATTAATTGCTGATGTTGAGCATTTTTAAATTCCCTTTTATTTTAAAGGGAAAAAGGAAGACAGAATGGGCGTAAAACATGCCTCTTGAAATTGTCTTCTTGAAATGTTGACGTCTTTTGAATTTTCTGGTCGATTGACGACCCCAGGGTTTTTTTTTTTTTTTTTTTGATGGCAGGTGTCATTTACCGGCCTGCAATTATTTTGAATATTAAGTGACCATTAAGGCTGTTGTGTGAAACGGCCAGGAGGCGGCAGCACTCCTCCTTACCAAATCTGGTTACTAGGGCAACAGAGCCATGATGGAAGTTGTGTTGTAAATTGTAAATTAGAATGGAGTGCGCCAGGAAAAAGCCCCTTAAGTTCATGTCTCGTTCCTTGCTGTTCGTTTTTTAAATTTAATTTTTATTTTGTATCAGAGGAAATTTGATTACAATGTTTTGCTTGTTCTACGTGTGCAAGATGTGGTTGTTTTACACGTGTACATATATCTGTTCTTCTTCGGGTCCTTCTCCCATGTAGCTTATGACACAATGTTGAGTAGTCTCCTCTTGGTATGCCGTAGGTCTGTGGCGATTTTATATTTCACGTGTCTTTGTATATCTCTGTTACCCCCAATGTCCTAACGTATCCAATCCTCACACCTTTCCGTCTGGTGAACCATAAGTTTGCTTAATGAATCTGTGATTGGATTTCTCTGTGGAAATATCTTCACCGGTATCAACTTTTAGGTAACCCCTATAAGTGATATCATACGTTAGGTGTCTTTTGCTTTCTCGCTTACTGCAAGTTGCGTGATCACCTCTAGACTCATCTGTGGTGCTACAAGTGGCATTGATTCATTATTTTCCCAAGCTAATGTTCCATCTCTACATGTAGCAGTTCTTCTTTGTCCACTCATCTGTGGATGGACTTTTGGTTGCTTCCACGTCTTGGCTATTGTAATACTGCTGCAGCGCAGATTTCCTGCCTGTGTCTTTCCAATTCCGTCTTCTTAGGCTATAGGCCGTGGAGTGGGCCTGCTGGATCATAGAGTAGCTGAATGTGTACCTTTTAAAGGCACCTCCATTCTGTTCCCATGAGTGGCTCTTGCCAGGTTACGTCCCACTTGAAACGGAGGCTATGCATTTCTCCACAACCTCTTCAGCATTGATCGTTTGTAGTTTCGTTGCTGATGGTTATTCTGACTGGTGTGAGTTGATAGCTCTTTGTGGTTGGATTTGCATGTGTCTCATAATCCCTTGAAATTGAGCTTTGAGGCGTGCCCTTTTATTTTTCAAACTGTTCTTACAGCTTACGTCTTCAAATTGTTTTCTTGAAATATGTGCCACATTTTGAAATGTTGTGGCCTTTACCTGCGTCAAGACATTTTGAGGGCAGGTTTCCTTTGCAGCCCTGCAGTACTTGTGCATGTGAAGTGACCATTAGCACAGATTTCCAAGCTGCTGTTGCAGGTATCGGCCAGAGGCCGGCAGCATTTCTACGTTGCCCACTCTGGTGCCTAGGGAAACAGACCTTCCTGCCAGTGGTGTTCCTCAGATATCAATTAGCCTGCCATGTGCCCTGATAAACCCCCAAAAGCTTATGTCTCCTTACTCATGTTTGTTTTCTGAATTCATATTTTCTAGTGGAGTAATATTCCATTGTGTACATGGACCACTTCTTCTTGGTGCATTCCTCTGTTGGTGGACGTTTTCGTCGCTTCCAAGTGTTGGCTATGGTAAGTATTGCTGGAGTGCAGGATTGCCAGCCTGTGCCTTTTGACTCTCATTATCTCCGGTGATAGGCCCAGCAGTGGGTGTGACTGATTGACTAGTAGCTCAGTGTTTCCCTTTTCAAAGCACCTCCACTGTGTTTTCATTAGTGGCTCTTACCACGTCCCCCTTAGAGCCGAGGGTACGCATTTCTCCACAATCCCTTCAGCACTTATCGCTTGCAGCATTTTTGCTAATGGCCATTCCGAGTGCTGTGAGCTGATAGGTTTTTGTAATTTGGGTTTGCATGTCTTTAAAATTTTCCTAAAGTTCATCATTTATTCACGCCTGTTTCTTTTCTTTTAAAAAAAAAGAAAAGAAAGGAAAAACGTGGGGGTACAGTAGACCTCTTGAAACCGTTTTCTTGGAATGTTGCCCTCCTTTGAATTTTTGGTCGATGTTTGACCCCAGGATGTTTTTGGAGGGCAGGTGTTATTTACAGGCCTGCAAGTTTGGTGACTATTTAATGACCATTAGCACTGGGTTTAAAGCTGCTGTTTTGGGAAACGGCCACAAGGCGGCAGCATTTCTCCATTCCCAAATCTGGGGACGAGGGCAGCAGAGCCTTTCTGGAAGTCGCGTTCCTAGGTTGTACATTAGAATGGAATGTGCCAGCAGAAACGCCCATAAGTTTATGTGGCATTACTTCTGGTTGGTTTTTTAAATTATTTTAATCGGGGTAATGATTAGAATATTGTTTGTCCTGGGTGTACCCAATCACGTTCACATTATATACGTCTATTCACGTACAGATCCTCTTCCCATGTAAAATATTACAGAGTGTTCCGTACACCTCCCTTGCTACGTGGTCGGTCTTTTTGATATACGTATATAATATGTATTTGTATACGTATGGTAACGCTAATCTTAATTTATCCATTCCGCCCACCTTTCCTTTTAGATAAGCATAGTTGTTTTCTAAGTCTGTGAGTGTCTTTCTCTGTGGAAACATGTTCATTTGTGTCAGTTATTACATAACGCCTATAAGGGATATCATGGGACATAGGTCTTTTGCTTTCCGACTTACCCCATGTTCTGTGATTATCTCCAAGCTCATCTGTGGTGCCTCAAAGAGCCGTGTTTCGTTGTTTTCCGTGGTTACTATTCCATTGTGTACGCGGACCCTTTCTTCTTAATCCATTCGTCTGTCGATGGACAGTTTGGTAGCTTCACCGTCTCGGCTATTGTGAATAAGGCCGCAGTGCAGCTGTTGCAGCCCGGGTCTTCCCGCTTCTGGTCTTCTCAGGTGAGAGGCCCAGTGGCGTGACTGCTGGATTGAATGGTACCTCGATGTTTACTTCTAAAGGCAGCTCCTTTCTGTTCTTATTGGCTGTTACCACTTTACATCTCACCAGCAGCTAGAGGGTACACAGTTCTCTAAAACCCCTTCGGTATTGATTGTGTGGAGAATTTTTGCTGATCGTCAGTCGACAGGTGTGAGTTGCCAACTCTTTGTAGATTAGATTTGCATGAGTCTAATGATTCCTGAGGTTGAGCTTTTATCCATTTTCCTTTCTATTTATTTATGTATGTATTTATCCATCTGTTTTATTTATGTATCTATTTACTTTTGCGGTACACGGACCTCTCACTGTTGTGGCCTCTCCCGTCGCGGAGCACAGGCTCTGGACGCGCAGGCTCAGCGGCCATGGCTCACGGGCCCAGCCACTCCACGGCATGTGGGATCTTCCCGGACCGGGGCACGAACCCGTGTCCCCTGCGTCGGCAGGCGGCCTCTCAACCGCTGCGCCACCAGGGAAGCCCCTGTTTTGAATTTTTTTGTCCATTCCCTACCTCAGCACAATATTTTAGGGCAGGTGTCCTTTACGGCCCTGAGTCCTTGTGACTATTAAGTGACCATTAGCTGCGGGCTTAAAGCCGCTCTTGCGGGAAACGGCCACAAGGCGGCAGCATTTCTACCTTTGCAGCTCTGGGTTCTTGGGCGACAGCGCTTTCCTGGAAATGGTGTTAGTAGCCTGCAGGTTAGAGGGGAATGTGCCAGGGCAAACCCCCAAGAGCTTATATCTCCTACTTCTTGTGTTTTTTTTTTTTTTTTTTTTTTTTTTTTTTTTTTTTGCGGTACACGGGCCTCTCACTGTTGTGGCCTCTCCCGTTGCGGAGTACAGGCTCCGGACGCGCAGGCTCAGCGGGCCATGGCTCACGGGCCCAGCCGCTCCGCGGCATGTGGGATCCTCCCGGACCGGGGCACGAACCCGTGTCCCCTGCATCGGCAGGCGGACTCTCAACCACTGCGCCACCAGGGAAGCCCCTTCTTGTGTTTTAAATTAAATTTTGTTTAGGTATCAGAGCAAATTTGATTAAAAAAAAACGCAGTTTCTCCTAAGTGTACAGAATCTGGTCCATCATATCAACGTATCTGTCTATTCCTCTTTGGATCCTTTCCCGTGTAGGTTATTATAGAGTGTTGAGTAGACCTCTTGGCATTCCATAGGTATTTTGTGATTCTATATTTCATCTGTATTAGTACGTGTCTGTTAACCCCCATATCATAATTCATACATTCCTTTCACCTTTCCATTTGGTGAAACGTAATTTTGTTTTCTTAATCCATGCTTTTCCTTCTCTTGGAAATAAGTCCATGAGTATCAATTTTTAGGTAACGCCTATAAGGGATGTCATAGGCTATCTGTCTTTCAATTTCTTTCTTACTTCAAGTTGGGTGGTTATCTCTAGGTCCTTGTATGGTGGTGCAAACGGCACTGTTTCATTGCTTTCCACGGCTAATATTCCATTGTTGACATGGACCACTTCCTCTTTGTGCATTTTTCTGTTGCTGGACATTTTGGTTTCTTCCAGGTCTTGGCTATATTAAATGTTTCTGCCGTGCAGGATTGCCAGCCCGTGTCTTTTCCATTCTGCTCTGCTCAGGTGATAGGCGCATCAAAGGACCGACCAGATCACATGGTAGCTCAATTTTTACCCTTGAACGCACCTCCATTATGTTCTCCCCGCTGGCTGTTACCAGTTTACATCCCCCCAGCAGCTAGTGGGTACACAGCTTTCTGAAACCCTTTCAGCATTTCTCTTTTTTTTTTTTTTTTTTTAACATCTTTATTGGGGTATAATTGCTTTACAATGGTGTGTTAGTTTCTGCTTTATAACAAAGTGAATCAGCTATACATATACATATGCTCCCATGTGTCTTCCCTCTTGGGTCTCCCTCCCTCCCACTCTCCCCATCCCACCCCTCCAGGCTGTCCCAAAGCCCCGAGCTAATATCCCTGTGCCTTGCGGCTGCTTCCCCCTAGCTATCTACCTTACTACGTTTGTTAGTGTGTATATGTCCATGACTCTCTCTCGCCCTGTCAAAACTCACCCTTCCCCCTGCCCATATCCTCAAGTCCGTTCTCCAGTAGGTCTGCGCCTCTATTCCTGTCTTATCCCTAGGTTCTTCATGACATTTTTTCCCCTTAAATTCCATATATATGTGTTAGCATACGGTGTTTGTCTTTTTCTTTCTGACTTACTTCACTCTGTATGACAGACTCTAGGTCTATCCATCTCATTACAAATAGCTCAATTTCATTTCTTTTTAAGACTGAGTAATATTCCATTGTGTATATGTGCCACATCTTCTTTATCCATTCGTCCGATGATGGGCTCTTAGGTTCTTTCCATCTCCGGGCTATTGTAAATAGAGCTGCAATGAACATTTTGGTACATGACTCTTTTTGAATTTTGGTTTTCTCAGGGTATTATATGCCCAGTAGTGGGATTGCTGGGTCATATGGTAATTCTATTTGTAGTTTGTTAAGGAACCTCCATACTGTTCTCCATAGTGGCTGAACCAGTTCACATTCCCACCAGCAGTGCAAGAGTGTCCCCTTTTCTCCACACCCTCTCCAGCATTTATTGTTTCTAGATTTTTTGATGATGGCCATTCTGACTGGTGTGAGATGATATCTCATTGTAGTTTTGATTTGCATTTCTCTCATGATTAATGATGTTGAGCATTCTTTCATGTGTTTGTTGGCATTCTTTATATCTTCTTTGGAGAAATGTCTGCTTAGGTCTTCTGCCCATTTTTGGATGGGGTTAGCATTTATCTTTGGTAGACTTTTTGCTGAAGATCATTCTGACGGCTGTGAGGTGAACATTTCTGTAGATTGGATTTGCATGGCTTTATTAATTGCTGATGTTGAGCATTTTTAAATTCCCTTTTATTTTAAAGGGAAAAAGGAAGACAGAATGGGCGTAAAACATGCCTCTTGAAATTGTCTTCTTGAAATGTTGACGTCTTTTGAATTTTCTGGTCGATTGACGACCCCAGGGTTTTTTTTTTTTTTTTTTTGATGGCAGGTGTCATTTACCGGCCTGCAATTATTTTGAATATTAAGTGACCATTAAGGCTGTTGTGTGAAACGGCCAGGAGGCGGCAGCACTCCTCCTTACCAAATCTGGTTACTAGGGCAACAGAGCCATGATGGAAGTTGTGTTGTAAATTGTAAATTAGAATGGAGTGCGCCAGGAAAAAGCCCCTTAAGTTCATGTCTCGTTCCTTGCTGTTCGTTTTTTAAATTTAATTTTTATTTTGTATCAGAGGAAATTTGATTACAATGTTTTGCTTGTTCTACGTGTGCAAGATGTGGTTGTTTTACACGTGTACATATATCTGTTCTTCTTCGGGTCCTTCTCCCATGTAGCTTATGACACAATGTTGAGTAGTCTCCTCTTGGTATGCCGTAGGTCTGTGGCGATTTTATATTTCACGTGTCTTTGTATATCTCTGTTACCCCCAATGTCCTAACGTATCCAATCCTCACACCTTTCCGTCTGGTGAACCATAAGTTTGCTTAATGAATCTGTGATTGGATTTCTCTGTGGAAATATCTTCACCGGTATCAACTTTTAGGTAACCCCTATAAGTGATATCATACGTTAGGTGTCTTTTGCTTTCTCGCTTACTGCAAGTTGCGTGATCACCTCTAGACTCATCTGTGGTGCTACAAGTGGCATTGATTCATTATTTTCCCAAGCTAATGTTCCATCTCTACATGTAGCAGTTCTTCTTTGTCCACTCATCTGTGGATGGACTTTTGGTTGCTTCCACGTCTTGGCTATTGTAATACTGCTGCAGCGCAGATTTCCTGCCTGTGTCTTTCCAATTCCGTCTTCTTAGGCTATAGGCCGTGGAGTGGGCCTGCTGGATCATAGAGTAGCTGAATGTGTACCTTTTAAAGGCACCTCCATTCTGTTCCCATGAGTGGCTCTTGCCAGGTTACGTCCCACTTGAAACGGAGGCTATGCATTTCTCCACAACCTCTTCAGCATTGATCGTTTGTAGTTTCGTTGCTGATGGTTATTCTGACTGGTGTGAGTTGATAGCTCTTTGTGGTTGGATTTGCATGTGTCTCATAATCCCTTGAAATTGAGCTTTGAGGCGTGCCCTTTTATTTTTCAAACTGTTCTTACAGCTTACGTCTTCAAATTGTTTTCTTGAAATATGTGCCACATTTTGAAATGTTGTGGCCTTTACCTGCGTCAAGACATTTTGAGGGCAGGTTTCCTTTGCAGCCCTGCAGTACTTGTGCATGTGAAGTGACCATTAGCACAGATTTCCAAGCTGCTGTTGCAGGTATCGGCCAGAGGCCGGCAGCATTTCTACGTTGCCCACTCTGGTGCCTAGGGAAACAGACCTTCCTGCCAGTGGTGTTCCTCAGATATCAATTAGCCTGCCATGTGCCCTGATAAACCCCCAAAAGCTTATGTCTCCTTACTCATGTTTGTTTTCTGAATTCATATTTTCTAGTGGAGTAATATTCCATTGTGTACATGGACCACTTCTTCTTGGTGCATTCCTCTGTTGGTGGACGTTTTCGTCGCTTCCAAGTGTTGGCTATGGTAAGTATTGCTGGAGTGCAGGATTGCCAGCCTGTGCCTTTTGACTCTCATTATCTCCGGTGATAGGCCCAGCAGTGGGTGTGACTGATTGACTAGTAGCTCAGTGTTTCCCTTTTCAAAGCACCTCCACTGTGTTTTCATTAGTGGCTCTTACCACGTCCCCCTTAGAGCCGAGGGTACGCATTTCTCCACAATCCCTTCAGCACTTATCGCTTGCAGCATTTTTGCTAATGGCCATTCCGAGTGCTGTGAGCTGATAGGTTTTTGTAATTTGGGTTTGCATGTCTTTAAAATTTTCCTAAAGTTCATCATTTATTCACGCCTGTTTCTTTTCTTTTAAAAAAAAAGAAAAGAAAGGAAAAACGTGGGGGTACAGTAGACCTCTTGAAACCGTTTTCTTGGAATGTTGCCCTCCTTTGAATTTTTGGTCGATGTTTGACCCCAGGATGTTTTTGGAGGGCAGGTGTTATTTACAGGCCTGCAAGTTTGGTGACTATTTAATGACCATTAGCACTGGGTTTAAAGCTGCTGTTTTGGGAAACGGCCACAAGGCGGCAGCATTTCTCCATTCCCAAATCTGGGGACGAGGGCAGCAGAGCCTTTCTGGAAGTCGCGTTCCTAGGTTGTACATTAGAATGGAATGTGCCAGCAGAAACGCCCATAAGTTTATGTGGCATTACTTCTGGTTGGTTTTTTAAATTATTTTAATCGGGGTAATGATTAGAATATTGTTTGTCCTGGGTGTACCCAATCACGTTCACATTATATACGTCTATTCACGTACAGATCCTCTTCCCATGTAAAATATTACAGAGTGTTCCGTACACCTCCCTTGCTACGTGGTCGGTCTTTTTGATATACGTATATAATATGTATTTGTATACGTATGGTAACGCTAATCTTAATTTATCCATTCCGCCCACCTTTCCTTTTAGATAAGCATAGTTGTTTTCTAAGTCTGTGAGTGTCTTTCTCTGTGGAAACATGTTCATTTGTGTCAGTTATTACATAACGCCTATAAGGGATATCATGGGACATAGGTCTTTTGCTTTCCGACTTACCCCATGTTCTGTGATTATCTCCAAGCTCATCTGTGGTGCCTCAAAGAGCCGTGTTTCGTTGTTTTCCGTGGTTACTATTCCATTGTGTACGCGGACCCTTTCTTCTTAATCCATTCGTCTGTCGATGGACAGTTTGGTAGCTTCACCGTCTCGGCTATTGTGAATAAGGCCGCAGTGCAGCTGTTGCAGCCCGGGTCTTCCCGCTTCTGGTCTTCTCAGGTGAGAGGCCCAGTGGCGTGACTGCTGGATTGAATGGTACCTCGATGTTTACTTCTAAAGGCAGCTCCTTTCTGTTCTTATTGGCTGTTACCACTTTACATCTCACCAGCAGCTAGAGGGTACACAGTTCTCTAAAACCCCTTCGGTATTGATTGTGTGGAGAATTTTTGCTGATCGTCAGTCGACAGGTGTGAGTTGCCAACTCTTTGTAGATTAGATTTGCATGAGTCTAATGATTCCTGAGGTTGAGCTTTTATCCATTTTCCTTTCTATTTATTTATGTATGTATTTATCCATCTGTTTTATTTATGTATCTATTTACTTTTGCGGTACACGGACCTCTCACTGTTGTGGCCTCTCCCGTCGCGGAGCACAGGCTCTGGACGCGCAGGCTCAGCGGCCATGGCTCACGGGCCCAGCCACTCCACGGCATGTGGGATCTTCCCGGACCGGGGCACGAACCCGTGTCCCCTGCGTCGGCAGGCGGCCTCTCAACCGCTGCGCCACCAGGGAAGCCCCTGTTTTGAATTTTTTTGTCCATTCCCTACCTCAGCACAATATTTTAGGGCAGGTGTCCTTTACGGCCCTGAGTCCTTGTGACTATTAAGTGACCATTAGCTGCGGGCTTAAAGCCGCTCTTGCGGGAAACGGCCACAAGGCGGCAGCATTTCTACCTTTGCAGCTCTGGGTTCTTGGGCGACAGCGCTTTCCTGGAAATGGTGTTAGTAGCCTGCAGGTTAGAGGGGAATGTGCCAGGGCAAACCCCCAAGAGCTTATATCTCCTACTTCTTGTGTTTTTTTTTTTTTTTTTTTTTTTTTTTTTTTTTTGCGGTACACGGGCCTCTCACTGTTGTGGCCTCTCCCGTTGCGGAGTACAGGCTCCGGACGCGCAGGCTCAGCGGGCCATGGCTCACGGGCCCAGCCGCTCCGCGGCATGTGGGATCCTCCCGGACCGGGGCACGAACCCGTGTCCCCTGCATCGGCAGGCGGACTCTCAACCACTGCGCCACCAGGGAAGCCCCTTCTTGTGTTTTAAATTAAATTTTGTTTAGGTATCAGAGCAAATTTGATTAAAAAAAAACGCAGTTTCTCCTAAGTGTACAGAATCTGGTCCATCATATCAACGTATCTGTCTATTCCTCTTTGGATCCTTTCCCGTGTAGGTTATTATAGAGTGTTGAGTAGACCTCTTGGCATTCCATAGGTATTTTGTGATTCTATATTTCATCTGTATTAGTACGTGTCTGTTAACCCCCATATCATAATTCATACATTCCTTTCACCTTTCCATTTGGTGAAACGTAATTTTGTTTTCTTAATCCATGCTTTTCCTTCTCTTGGAAATAAGTCCATGAGTATCAATTTTTAGGTAACGCCTATAAGGGATGTCATAGGCTATCTGTCTTTCAATTTCTTTCTTACTTCAAGTTGGGTGGTTATCTCTAGGTCCTTGTATGGTGGTGCAAACGGCACTGTTTCATTGCTTTCCACGGCTAATATTCCATTGTTGACATGGACCACTTCCTCTTTGTGCATTTTTCTGTTGCTGGACATTTTGGTTTCTTCCAGGTCTTGGCTATATTAAATGTTTCTGCCGTGCAGGATTGCCAGCCCGTGTCTTTTCCATTCTGCTCTGCTCAGGTGATAGGCGCATCAAAGGACCGACCAGATCACATGGTAGCTCAATTTTTACCCTTGAACGCACCTCCATTATGTTCTCCCCGCTGGCTGTTACCAGTTTACATCCCCCCAGCAGCTAGTGGGTACACAGCTTTCTGAAACCCTTTCAGCATTTCTCTTTTTTTTTTTTTTTTTTTTAACATCTTTATTGGGGTATAATTGCTTTACAATGGTGTGTTAGTTTCTGCTTTATAACAAAGTGAATCAGCTATACATATACATATGCTCCCATGTGTCTTCCCTCTTGGGTCTCCCTCCCTCCCACTCTCCCCATCCCACCCCTCCAGGCTGTCCCAAAGCCCCGAGCTAATATCCCTGTGCCTTGCGGCTGCTTCCCCCTAGCTATCTACCTTACTACGTTTGTTAGTGTGTATATGTCCATGACTCTCTCTCGCCCTGTCAAAACTCACCCTTCCCCCTGCCCATATCCTCAAGTCCGTTCTCCAGTAGGTCTGCGCCTCTATTCCTGTCTTATCCCTAGGTTCTTCATGACATTTTTTCCCCTTAAATTCCATATATATGTGTTAGCATACGGTGTTTGTCTTTTTCTTTCTGACTTACTTCACTCTGTATGACAGACTCTAGGTCTATCCATCCCATTACAAATAACTCAATTTCATTTCTTTTTAAGACTGAGTAATATTCCATTGTGTATATGTGCCACATCTTCTTTATCCATTCGTCCGATGATGGGCGCTTAGGTTCTTTCCATCTCCGGGCTATTGTAAATAGAGCTGCAATGAACATTTTGGTACATGACTCTTTTTGAATTTTGGTTTTCTCAGGGTATTATATGCCCAGTAGTGGGATTGCTGGGTCATATGGTAATTCTATTTGTAGTTTGTTAAGGAACCTCCATACTGTTCTCCATAGTGGCTGAACCAGTTCACATTCCCACCAGCAGTGCAAGAGTGTCCCCTTTTCTCCACACCCTCTCCAGCATTTATTGTTTCTAGATTTTTTGATGATGGCCATTCTGACTGGTGTGAGATGATATCTCATTGTAGTTTTGATTTGCATTTCTCTCATGATTAATGATGTTGAGCATTCTTTCATGTGTTTGTTGGCATTCTTTATATCTTCTTTGGAGAAATGTCTGCTTAGGTCTTCTGCCCATTTTTGGATGGGGTTAGCATTTATCTTTGGTAGACTTTTTGCTGAAGATCATTCTGACGGCTGTGAGGTGAACATTTCTGTAGATTGGATTTGCATGGCTTTATTAATTGCTGATGTTGAGCATTTTTAAATTCCCTTTTATTTTAAAGGGAAAAAGGAAGACAGAATGGGCGTAAAACATGCCTCTTGAAATTGTCTTCTTGAAATGTTGACGTCTTTTGAATTTTCTGGTCGATTGACGACCCCAGGGTTTTTTTTTTTTTTTTTTTGATGGCAGGTGTCATTTACCGGCCTGCAATTATTTTGAATATTAAGTGACCATTAAGGCTGTTGTGTGAAACGGCCAGGAGGCGGCAGCACTCCTCCTTACCAAATCTGGTTACTAGGGCAACAGAGCCATGATGGAAGTTGTGTTGTAAATTGTAAATTAGAATGGAGTGCGCCAGGAAAAAGCCCCTTAAGTTCATGTCTCGTTCCTTGCTGTTCGTTTTTTAAATTTAATTTTTATTTTGTATCAGAGGAAATTTGATTACAATGTTTTGCTTGTTCTACGTGTGCAAGATGTGGTTGTTTTACACGTGTACATATATCTGTTCTTCTTCGGGTCCTTCTCCCATGTAGCTTATGACACAATGTTGAGTAGTCTCCTCTTGGTATGCCGTAGGTCTGTGGCGATTTTATATTTCACGTGTCTTTGTATATCTCTGTTACCCCCAATGTCCTAACGTATCCAATCCTCACACCTTTCCGTCTGGTGAACCATAAGTTTGCTTAATGAATCTGTGATTGGATTTCTCTGTGGAAATATCTTCACCGGTATCAACTTTTAGGTAACCCCTATAAGTGATATCATACGTTAGGTGTCTTTTGCTTTCTCGCTTACTGCAAGTTGCGTGATCACCTCTAGACTCATCTGTGGTGCTACAAGTGGCATTGATTCATTATTTTCCCAAGCTAATGTTCCATCTCTACATGTAGCAGTTCTTCTTTGTCCACTCATCTGTGGATGGACTTTTGGTTGCTTCCACGTCTTGGCTATTGTAATACTGCTGCAGCGCAGATTTCCTGCCTGTGTCTTTCCAATTCCGTCTTCTTAGGCTATAGGCCGTGGAGTGGGCCTGCTGGATCATAGAGTAGCTGAATGTGTACCTTTTAAAGGCACCTCCATTCTGTTCCCATGAGTGGCTCTTGCCAGGTTACGTCCCACTTGAAACGGAGGCTATGCATTTCTCCACAACCTCTTCAGCATTGATCGTTTGTAGTTTCGTTGCTGATGGTTATTCTGACTGGTGTGAGTTGATAGCTCTTTGTGGTTGGATTTGCATGTGTCTCATAATCCCTTGAAATTGAGCTTTGAGGCGTGCCCTTTTATTTTTCAAACTGTTCTTACAGCTTACGTCTTCAAATTGTTTTCTTGAAATATGTGCCACATTTTGAAATGTTGTGGCCTTTACCTGCGTCAAGACATTTTGAGGGCAGGTTTCCTTTGCAGCCCTGCAGTACTTGTGCATGTGAAGTGACCATTAGCACAGATTTCCAAGCTGCTGTTGCAGGTATCGGCCAGAGGCCAGCAGCATTTCTACGTTGCCCACTCTGGTGCCTAGGGAAACAGACCTTCCTGCCAGTGGTGTTCCTCAGATATCAATTAGCCTGCCATGTGCCCTGATAAACCCCCAAAAGCTTATGTCTCCTTACTCATGTTTGTTTTCTGAATTCATATTTTCTAGTGGAGTAATATTCCATTGTGTACATGGACCACTTCTTCTTGGTGCATTCCTCTGTTGGTGGACGTTTTCGTCGCTTCCAAGTGTTGGCTATGGTAAGTATTGCTGGAGTGCAGGATTGCCAGCCTGTGCCTTTTGACTCTCATTATCTCCGGTGATAGGCCCAGCAGTGGGTGTGACTGATTGACTAGTAGCTCAGTGTTTCCCTTTTCAAAGCACCTCCACTGTGTTTTCATTAGTGGCTCTTACCACGTCCCCCTTAGAGCCGAGGGTACGCATTTCTCCACAATCCCTTCAGCACTTATCGCTTGCAGCATTTTTGCTAATGGCCATTCCGAGTGCTGTGAGCTGATAGGTTTTTGTAATTTGGGTTTGCATGTCTTTAAAATTTTCCTAAAGTTCATCATTTATCCACGCCTGTTTCTTTTCTTTTAAAAAAAAAGAAAAGAAAGGAAAAACGTGGGGGTACAGTAGACCTCTTGAAACCGTTTTCTTGGAATGTTGCCCTCCTTTGAATTTTTGGTCGATGTTTGACCCCAGGATGTTTTTGGAGGGCAGGTGTTATTTACAGGCCTGCAAGTTTGGTGACTATTTAATGACCATTAGCACTGGGTTTAAAGCTGCTGTTTTGGGAAACGGCCACAAGGCGGCAGCATTTCTCCATTCCCAAATCTGGGGACGGGGGCAGCAGAGCCTTTCTGGAAGTCGCGTTCCTAGGTTGTACATTAGAATGGAATGTGCTCCATTCTGATTTACAATTTACAACACAACTTCCATCATGGCTCTGTTGCCCTAGTAAACAGATTTGGTAAGGAGAAGTGCTGCCGCCTTCTGGCCGTTTCACACAACAGCGCTAATGGTCACTTAATATTCAAAATAATTGCAGGCCTGTAAATGACACCTGCCATCCAAAAAAAAAAAAAAAAAAACATCCTGGGGTCGTCAATCGACCAGAACATTCAAAAGGCGTCAACATTTCAAGGAGACAATTTCAAGAGGCATGTTTTACGCCCATTTTGTCTTCCTTTTTTCCTTTAAGATAAAAGGGAATTTAAAAATGCTCACCATCAGCAATTAATAAAGCCATGCAAATCCAATCTACAGAAATGTTCACCTCACAGCCGTCAGAATGATCTTCAGCAAAAAGTCTACAAAGGATAAATGCTGAAGGGGTTTCAGAAATCTGTGTACCCACTAGCTGCTGGGGGGATGTAAACTGGTAACAGCCAGCAGGGAGAACATAATGGAGGTGCGTTTAAGGGTAAAAATTGAGCGACCATGTGATCTGGTCGGCCCGTTGATGCGCCTGTCACCTGAGCAGAGCAGAATGGAAAAGACACGGGCTGGCAATCCTGCACGGCAGAAACATTTAATATAGCCAAGACTTGCAAGAAAGCAAAATGTCCAGCAACAGAAAAATGCACACAGAGGAAGTGGTCCATGTCAACAATGGAATATTAGCCTTGGAGAGCAATGAAACAGTGCTGTTTGCACCACCATACAAGGACCTAGAGATAACCTGCCAACTTGAAGTAAGAAAGAAACTGAAAGACAGATAGCCTATGACATCCCTTATAGGCGTTACCTAAAAATTGATACTCGTGAACTTACTTCCAAGAGAAGGAAAAGCATGGATTAGGCAAACAAAATTACGTTTCACCAAATGGAAAGGTGAAAGGAATGTATGAATTATGATATGGGGGTTAACAGACACGTACTAATACACATGAAATATAGAATCACAAAATACCTATGGAATGCCAAGAGGTCTACTCAGCACTCTATAATAACCTACACGGGAAAGGATCCAAAGAGGAATACACAGATACGTTGATATGATGGGCCAGATTCTGTACACTCGGGAGAAACTGCATTTTTTTTCCATCAAATTTGCTCTGATACCTAAACAAAATTTAATTTAAAACACAAGAAGTAGGAGATATAAGCTCTCGGGGGTTCGCCCTGGCACATTCCCCTCTAATCTGCAGGCTACTGACACCATTTCCAGGAAAGCGCTGTCGCCCAAGAACCCAGAGCTGCAAAGGTAGAAACGCTGCCGCCTTGTGGCCGTTTCCCGCAAGAGCGGATTTAAGCCCGCAGCTAATGGTCACTTAATAGTCACAAGGACTCAGGGCCGTAAAGGACACCTGCCCTAAAATATTGTGCTGAGGTAGGGAATGGACAAAAAAATTCAAAACAGGGGCTTCCCTGGTGGCGCAGCGGTTGAGAGTCCGCCTGCCGAGGCAGGGGACACGGGTTCGTGCCCCGGTCCGGGAAGATCCCACATGCCGTGGAGTGGCTGGGCCCGTGAGCCATGGCCGCTGAGCCTGCGCGTCCAGAGCCTGTGCTCCGCAGCGGGAGAGGCCACAACAGTGAGAGGCCCGCGTACCGCAAAAATAAATAAACACGTAAATAAATAAGCACATAAATAAATTAAAAGGAAAGTGGATAAAAGCTCAACCTCAGGAATTATTAGACTCATGCACATCTAATCTACAAACACGTGGCAACTCACACCTGTCGACTGACGATCAGCAAAAATTCTCCACACAATCAATACTGAAGGGGTTTTAGAGAACTCTGTGCCCTCTAGCTGCTGGTGAGATGTAAAGTGGTAACAGCCAATAAGAACAGAAAGGAGCTGCCTTTAGAAGTAAAAATTGAGGTACCATTCAATCCAGCAGTCACGCCACTGGGCCTCTCACCTGAGAAGACCAGAAGCGGGAAGACCCGGGCTGCAACAGCTGCACTGCGGCCTTACTCACAACAGCCGAGACGGTGAAGCTACCAAAATGTCCATCAACAGACGAATGGATTAAGAAGAAGTGGTCCATGTACACAATGGAATGTTAACCACGGAAAACAATGAAACACTGCTCTTTGAGGCACCACAGACGAGCTTGGAGATGATCACAGAACATGGGGTAAGTCGGAAAGCAAAAGACCTACCTATATCCTATGATATCACTTATAGGCGTTAGCTAATAACTGACCCAAATGAACATATTTCCACAGAGAAAGACACTCACAGACTTAGAAAACAACTATGCTTCTCTAAAAGGAAAGGTGGGCGGAATGGATAAATTAAGATTAGCGTTACCATACGTATACAAATACATATTATATACGTATATCAAAAGGACCGACCACGTAGCAAGGGAGGTGTACGGAACACTCTGTACTATTTTACATGGGAAGAGGATCTGGACGTGAATACACGTATATAATGTACAAATGAACCAGATTGTGTACACCCAGGACAAACAATATTCTAATCAATCATTACCCCGATTAAAATAATTGAAAAAACCAACCAGAAGTAATGCGACATAAACTTACGCGCGCTCCTCCTGGCACATTCCATTCTAATGTACAACCTAGGGACACGACTTCCAGAAAGGCTCTGCTGCCCTAGTCCCCAGATTTAGGAATGGAGAAATGCTGCCGCCTTGTGGCCGTTTCCTAAAACAGCAGCTTTAAACCCAGTGCTAAGGGTCACTAAATAGTCACCAAACTTGCAGACCTGTAAATAACACCTGCCCTCCAAAAAAATTCCTGGGGTCAAACATCGACCAAAAATTCAAAAGAGGGCAACATTCCAAGAAAACGATTTCAAGAGGTATATTGTACCCCCACGTCTTTCTTTTCTTTTCTTTTCTTTTTTGGAGAAGAAAAGAAACAGGCATGGAAAAATGATGAATTTTAGGAATGTTTAAAGACATGCAAACCCAAATTACAAAAACCTATCAGCTCACAGCACTCAGAATGGCCATTAGCAAAAATGCTGCAAACAATAAATGCTGAAGGGATTGTGGAGAAACGCGTACCCTCGGTTCTAAGGGGGACGTGGTTAAGAGCCACTAATGAGAAAACACAGTGGCGGTGCTGTGAAAAGGGGAACACTGAGCTACTAGGCAACCGGTCACACCCACTGCTGGGCCTATCACCCGAGAAAATGAGAATCAAAAGGCACAGGCTGGCAAGCCTGCACTCCAGCAGTACTTACCATAGCCAACACTTGGAAGCGACGGAAATGTCCATCAACAGAGGAGTGCACCAAGAAGAAGCGGTCCGTGTACACAATGGAATATTACTCCACTAGAAAATATGAATTAAAAAAACAAACATGAGTAAGGAGACATAAGCTTTTGGGGGTTTATCAGGGCACATGGCAGTCTAATTGGTATCTGAGGAACACCACTGGCAGGAAGGTCTGTCTCCCTAGGTACCAGTGCGGGCAACGTAGAAATGCTGCCGACCTCTGGCCGATACCTGCAACAGCAGCTTGGAAATCTGTGCGAATGGTCACTTCATATGCACAAGTACTGCAGGGCTGCAAAGGAAGCCTGCCCTCAAAACGTCCTGACGCAGGTAAAGGCCAGAATATTCCAAAATGTGGCACATATTTCAAGAAAACAGTGTGAAAACGTAAGCTGTAACAACAGCTTGAAAAATAAAAGGACATGCCTCAGAGCTCAATTTCAAGGGATTATGAGACACATGCAAATCCAACCACAAAGAGCTATCAACTCACACCAGTCAGAATAACCATCAGCAACGAAACTACAAACGATCAACGCTGAAGAGGTTGTGGAGAAATGCATACCCTCCGTTTCAAGTGGGACGTAACCTGGCAAGAGCCACTCATGGCAACAGAATGGAGGTGCCTTTAAAAGGTAAACATTCAGCCACTCTATGATCCAGCAGGCCCACTCCGCGGCCTATAGCCTAAGAAGACGGAATTGGAAAGACACAGGCAGGAACTCTGCACTGCAGCAGTACTACAATAGCCAAGGCATGGAAGCAACCAAAAGTCCATCAACAGAGGAGTGGACAAAGAAGAACTGCTACGTGTAGAGAGGGAATACTAGCTTGGGAAAAAAATAAATCAATGCCACCTGTAGCACCACAGACGAGTCGAGAGGTGATCACGCAACTTGCAGTAAGCGAGAAAGCAAAAGACACCTAACGCATGATATCACTTACAGGGGTTACGTAAAAATTGACACCAGTGAAGATATTTCCACAGAGACATCCAATCACAGATTCATTAAGCAAACTTACGGTTCACCAAACGGAAAGGTGTGAGGATTGGATACGTTAGGAGACTGGGGTTAACAGAGATATACAAACACATGTGAAATATAAGATCGCCACAGACCCACGGCATACCAAGAGGAGACTACTCAACATTGTGTCATAAGCTACATGGGAGAAGGACCCGAAGAAGAACAGATATATGTACACGTGTAAAACAACCACATCTTGCACACCTAGAACAAGCAAAACATTGTAATCAGATTTGCTCTGATACAACACAAAAGTTAAATTTAAAAAACCAACAGCAAGTAACGAGACATGAACTTAAGGGGCTTTTTCCTGGAGCGCTCCATTCTGATTTACAATTTACAACACAACTTCCATCATGGCTCTGTTGCCCTAGTAAACAGATTTGGTAAGGAGAAGTGCTGCCGCCTTCTGGCCGTTTCACACAACAGCGCTAATGGTCACTTAATATTCAAAATAATTGCAGGCCTGTAAATGACACCTGCCATCCAAAAAAAAAAAAAAAAAAACATCCTGGGGTCGTCAATCGACCAGAACATTCAAAAGGCGTCAACATTTCAAGGAGACAATTTCAAGAGGCATGTTTTACGCCCATTTTGTCTTCCTTTTTTCCTTTAAGATAAAAGGGAATTTAAAAATGCTCACCATCAGCAATTAATAAAGCCATGCAAATCCAATCTACAGAAATGTTCACCTCACAGCCGTCAGAATGATCTTCAGCAAAAAGTCTACAAAGGATAAATGCTGAAGGGGTTTCAGAAATCTGTGTACCCACTAGCTGCTGGGGGGATGTAAACTGGTAACAGCCAGCAGGGAGAACATAATGGAGGTGCGTTTAAGGGTAAAAATTGAGCGACCATGTGATCTGGTCGGCCCGTTGATGCGCCTGTCACCTGAGCAGAGCAGAATGGAAAAGACACGGGCTGGCAATCCTGCACGGCAGAAACATTTAATATAGCCAAGACTTGCAAGAAAGCAAAATGTCCAGCAACAGAAAAATGCACACAGAGGAAGTGGTCCATGTCAACAATGGAATATTAGCCTTGGAGAGCAATGAAACAGTGCTGTTTGCACCACCATACAAGGACCTAGAGATAACCTGCCAACTTGAAGTAAGAAAGAAACTGAAAGACAGATAGCCTATGACATCCCTTATAGGCGTTACCTAAAAATTGATACTCGTGAACTTACTTCCAAGAGAAGGAAAAGCATGGATTAGGCAAACAAAATTACGTTTCACCAAATGGAAAGGTGAAAGGAATGTATGAATTATGATATGGGGGTTAACAGACACGTACTAATACACATGAAATATAGAATCACAAAATACCTATGGAATGCCAAGAGGTCTACTCAGCACTCTATAATAACCTACACGGGAAAGGATCCAAAGAGGAATACACAGATACGTTGATATGATGGGCCAGATTCTGTACACTCGGGAGAAACTGCATTTTTTTTCCATCAAATTTGCTCTGATACCTAAACAAAATTTAATTTAAAACACAAGAAGTAGGAGATATAAGCTCTCGGGGGTTCGCCCTGGCACATTCCCCTCTAATCTGCAGGCTACTGACACCATTTCCAGGAAAGCGCTGTCGCCCAAGAACCCAGAGCTGCAAAGGTAGAAACGCTGCCGCCTTGTGGCCGTTTCCCGCAAGAGCGGATTTAAGCCCGCAGCTAATGGTCACTTAATAGTCACAAGGACTCAGGGCCGTAAAGGACACCTGCCCTAAAATATTGTGCTGAGGTAGGGAATGGACAAAAAAATTCAAAACAGGGGCTTCCCTGGTGGCGCAGCGGTTGAGAGTCCGCCTGCCGAGGCAGGGGACACGGGTTCGTGCCCCGGTCCGGGAAGATCCCACATGCCGTGGAGTGGCTGGGCCCGTGAGCCATGGCCGCTGAGCCTGCGCGTCCAGAGCCTGTGCTCCGCAGCGGGAGAGGCCACAACAGTGAGAGGCCCGCGTACCGCAAAAATAAATAAACACGTAAATAAATAAGCACATAAATAAATTAAAAGGAAAGTGGATAAAAGCTCAACCTCAGGAATTATTAGACTCATGCACATCTAATCTACAAACACGTGGCAACTCACACCTGTCGACTGACGATCAGCAAAAATTCTCCACACAATCAATACTGAAGGGGTTTTAGAGAACTCTGTGCCCTCTAGCTGCTGGTGAGATGTAAAGTGGTAACAGCCAATAAGAACAGAAAGGAGCTGCCTTTAGAAGTAAAAATTGAGGTACCATTCAATCCAGCAGTCACGCCACTGGGCCTCTCACCTGAGAAGACCAGAAGCGGGAAGACCCGGGCTGCAACAGCTGCACTGCGGCCTTACTCACAACAGCCGAGACGGTGAAGCTACCAAAATGTCCATCAACAGACGAATGGATTAAGAAGAAGTGGTCCATGTACACAATGGAATGTTAACCACGGAAAACAATGAAACACTGCTCTTTGAGGCACCACAGACGAGCTTGGAGATGATCACAGAACATGGGGTAAGTCGGAAAGCAAAAGACCTACCTATATCCTATGATATCACTTATAGGCGTTAGCTAATAACTGACCCAAATGAACATATTTCCACAGAGAAAGACACTCACAGACTTAGAAAACAACTATGCTTCTCTAAAAGGAAAGGTGGGCGGAATGGATAAATTAAGATTAGCGTTACCATACGTATACAAATACATATTATATACGTATATCAAAAGGACCGACCACGTAGCAAGGGAGGTGTACGGAACACTCTGTACTATTTTACATGGGAAGAGGATCTGGACGTGAATACACGTATATAATGTACAAATGAACCAGATTGTGTACACCCAGGACAAACAATATTCTAATCAATCATTACCCCGATTAAAATAATTGAAAAAACCAACCAGAAGTAATGCGACATAAACTTACGCGCGCTCCTCCTGGCACATTCCATTCTAATGTACAACCTAGGGACACGACTTCCAGAAAGGCTCTGCTGCCCTAGTCCCCAGATTTAGGAATGGAGAAATGCTGCCGCCTTGTGGCCGTTTCCCAAAACAGCAGCTTTAAACCCAGTGCTAAGGGTCACTAAATAGTCACCAAACTTGCAGACCTGTAAATAACACCTGCCCTCCAAAAAAATTCCTGGGGTCAAACATCGACCAAAAATTCAAAAGAGGGCAACATTCCAAGAAAACGATTTCAAGAGGTATATTGTACCCCCACGTCTTTCTTTTCTTTTCTTTTCTTTTTTGGAGAAGAAAAGAAACAGGCATGGAAAAATGATGAATTTTAGGAATGTTTAAAGACATGCAAACCCAAATTACAAAAACCTATCAGCTCACAGCACTCAGAATGGCCATTAGCAAAAATGCTGCAAACAATAAATGCTGAAGGGATTGTGGAGAAACGCGTACCCTCGGTTCTAAGGGGGACGTGGTTAAGAGCCACTAATGAGAAAACACAGTGGCGGTGCTGTGAAAAGGGGAACACTGAGCTACTAGGCAACCGGTCACACCCACTGCTGGGCCTATCACCCGAGAAAATGAGAATCAAAAGGCACAGGCTGGCAAGCCTGCACTCCAGCAGTACTTACCATAGCCAACACTTGGAAGCGACGGAAATGTCCATCAACAGAGGAGTGCACCAAGAAGAAGCGGTCCGTGTACACAATGGAATATTACTCCACTAGAAAATATGAATTAAAAAAACAAACATGAGTAAGGAGACATAAGCTTTTGGGGGTTTATCAGGGCACATGGCAGTCTAATTGGTATCTGAGGAACACCACTGGCAGGAAGGTCTGTCTCCCTAGGTACCAGTGCGGGCAACGTAGAAATGCTGCCGACCTCTGGCCGATACCTGCAACAGCAGCTTGGAAATCTGTGCGAATGGTCACTTCATATGCACAAGTACTGCAGGGCTGCAAAGGAAGCCTGCCCTCAAAACGTCCTGACGCAGGTAAAGGCCAGAATATTCCAAAATGTGGCACATATTTCAAGAAAACAGTGTGAAAACGTAAGCTGTAACAACAGCTTGAAAAATAAAAGGACATGCCTCAGAGCTCAATTTCAAGGGATTATGAGACACATGCAAATCCAACCACAAAGAGCTATCAACTCACACCAGTCAGAATAACCATCAGCAACGAAACTACAAACGATCAACGCTGAAGAGGTTGTGGAGAAATGCATACCCTCCGTTTCAAGTGGGACGTAACCTGGCAAGAGCCACTCATGGCAACAGAATGGAGGTGCCTTTAAAAGGTAAACATTCAGCCACTCTATGATCCAGCAGGCCCACTCCGCGGCCTATAGCCTAAGAAGACGGAATTGGAAAGACACAGGCAGGAACTCTGCACTGCAGCAGTACTACAATAGCCAAGGCATGGAAGCAACCAAAAGTCCATCAACAGAGGAGTGGACAAAGAAGAACTGCTACGTGTAGAGAGGGAATACTAGCTTGGGAAAAAAATAAATCAATGCCACCTGTAGCACCACAGACGAGTCGAGAGGTGATCACGCAACTTGCAGTAAGCGAGAAAGCAAAAGACACCTAACGCATGATATCACTTACAGGGGTTACGTAAAAATTGACACCAGTGAAGATATTTCCACAGAGACATCCAATCACAGATTCATTAAGCAAACTTACGGTTCACCAAACGGAAAGGTGTGAGGATTGGATACGTTAGGAGACTGGGGTTAACAGAGATATACAAACACATGTGAAATATAAGATCGCCACAGACCCACGGCATACCAAGAGGAGACTACTCAACATTGTGTCATAAGCTACATGGGAGAAGGACCCGAAGAAGAACAGATATATGTACACGTGTAAAACAACCACATCTTGCACACCTAGAACAAGCAAAACATTGTAATCAGATTTGCTCTGATACAACACAAAAGTTAAATTTAAAAAACCAACAGCAAGTAACGAGACATGAACTTAAGGGGCTTTTTCCTGGAGCGCTCCATTCTGATTTACAATTTACAACACAACTTCCATCATGGCTCTGTTGCCCTAGTAAACAGATTTGGTAAGGAGAAGTGCTGCCGCCTTCTGGCCGTTTCACACAACAGCGCTAATGGTCACTTAATATTCAAAATAATTGCAGGCCTGTAAATGACACCTGCCATCCAAAAAAAAAAAAACATCCTGGGGTCGTCAATCGACCAGAACATTCAAAAGGCGTCAACATTTCAAGGAGACAATTTCAAGAGGCATGTTTTACGCCCATTTTGTCTTCCTTTTTTCCTTTAAGATAAAAGGGAATTTAAAAATGCTCACCATCAGCAATTAATAAAGCCATGCAAATCCAATCTACAGAAATGTTCACCTCACAGCCGTCAGAATGATCTTCAGCAAAAAGTCTACAAAGGATAAATGCTGAAGGGGTTTCAGAAATCTGTGTACCCACTAGCTGCTGGGGGGATGTAAACTGGTAACAGCCAGCAGGGAGAACATAATGGAGGTGCGTTTAAGGGTAAAAATTGAGCGACCATGTGATCTGGTCGGCCCGTTGATGCGCCTGTCACCTGAGCAGAGCAGAATGGAAAAGACACGGGCTGGCAATCCTGCACGGCAGAAACATTTAATATAGCCAAGACTTGCAAGAAAGCAAAATGTCCAGCAACAGAAAAATGCACACAGAGGAAGTGGTCCATGTCAACAATGGAATATTAGCCTTGGAGAGCAATGAAACAGTGCTGTTTGCACCACCATACAAGGACCTAGAGATAACCTGCCAACTTGAAGTAAGAAAGAAACTGAAAGACAGATAGCCTATGACATCCCTTATAGGCGTTACCTAAAAATTGATACTCGTGAACTTACTTCCAAGAGAAGGAAAAGCATGGATTAGGCAAACAAAATTACGTTTCACCAAATGGAAAGGTGAAAGGAATGTATGAATTATGATATGGGGGTTAACAGACACGTACTAATACACATGAAATATAGAATCACAAAATACCTATGGAATGCCAAGAGGTCTACTCAGCACTCTATAATAACCTACACGGGAAAGGATCCAAAGAGGAATACACAGATACGTTGATATGATGGGCCAGATTCTGTACACTCGGGAGAAACTGCATTTTTTTTCCATCAAATTTGCTCTGATACCTAAACAAAATTTAATTTAAAACACAAGAAGTAGGAGATATAAGCTCTCGGGGGTTCGCCCTGGCACATTCCCCTCTAATCTGCAGGCTACTGACACCATTTCCAGGAAAGCGCTGTCGCCCAAGAACCCAGAGCTGCAAAGGTAGAAACGCTGCCGCCTTGTGGCCGTTTCCCGCAAGAGCGGATTTAAGCCCGCAGCTAATGGTCACTTAATAGTCACAAGGACTCAGGGCCGTAAAGGACACCTGCCCTAAAATATTGTGCTGAGGTAGGGAATGGACAAAAAAATTCAAAACAGGGGCTTCCCTGGTGGCGCAGCGGTTGAGAGTCCGCCTGCCGAGGCAGGGGACACGGGTTCGTGCCCCGGTCCGGGAAGATCCCACATGCCGTGGAGTGGCTGGGCCCGTGAGCCATGGCCGCTGAGCCTGCGCGTCCAGAGCCTGTGCTCCGCAGCGGGAGAGGCCACAACAGTGAGAGGCCCGCGTACCGCAAAAATAAATAAACACGTAAATAAATAAGCACATAAATAAATTAAAAGGAAAGTGGATAAAAGCTCAACCTCAGGAATTATTAGACTCATGCACATCTAATCTACAAACACGTGGCAACTCACACCTGTCGACTGACAATCAGCAAAAATTCTCCACACAATCAATACTGAAGGGGTTTTAGAGAACTCTGTGCCCTCTAGCTGCTGGTGAGATGTAAAGTGGTAACAGCCAATAAGAACAGAAAGGAGCTGCCTTTAGAAGTAAAAATTGAGGTACCATTCAATCCAGCAGTCACGCCACTGGGCCTCTCACCTGAGAAGACCAGAAGCGGGAAGACCCGGGCTGCAACAGCTGCACTGCGGCCTTACTCACAACAGCCGAGACGGTGAAGCTACCAAAATGTCCATCAACAGACGAATGGATTAAGAAGAAGTGGTCCATGTACACAATGGAATGTTAACCACGGAAAACAATGAAACACTGCTCTTTGAGGCACCACAGACAAGCTTGGAGATGATCACAGAACATGGGGTAAGTCGGAAAGCAAAAGACCTATATCCTATGATATCACTTATAGGCGTTAGCTAATAACTGACCCAAATGAACATATTTCCACAGAGAAAGACACTCACAGACTTAGAAAACAACTATGCCTCTCTAAAAGGAAAGGTGGGCGGAATGGATAAATTAAGATTAGCGTTACCATACGTATACAAATACATATTATATACGTATATCAAAAAGACCGACCACGTAGCAAGGGAGGTGTACGGAACACTCTGTACTATTTTACATGGGAAGAGGATCTGGACGTGAATACACGTATATAATGTACAAATGAACCAGATTGTGTACACCCAGGACAAACAATATTCTAATCAATCATTACCCCGATTAAAATAATTGAAAAAACCAACCAGAAGTAATGCGACATAAACTTACGCGCGCTCCTCCTGGCACATTCCATTCTAATGTACAACCTAGGGACACGACTTCCAGAAAGGCTCTGCTGCCCTAGTCCCCAGATTTAGGAATGGAGAAATGCTGCCGCCTTGTGGCCGTTTCCTAAAACAGCAGCTTTAAACCCAGTGCTAAGGGTCACTAAATAGTCACCAAACTTGCAGACCTGTAAATAACACCTGCCCTCCAAAAAAATTCCTGGGGTCAAACATCGACCAAAAATTCAAAAGAGGGCAACATTCCAAGAAAACGATTTCAAGAGGTATATTGTACCCCCACGTCTTTCTTTTCTTTTCTTTTCTTTTTTGGAGAAGAAAAGAAACAGGCATGGAAAAATGATGAATTTTAGGAATGTTTAAAGACATGCAAACCCAAATTACAAAAACCTATCAGCTCACAGCACTCAGAATGGCCATTAGCAAAAATGCTGCAAACAATAAATGCTGAAGGGATTGTGGAGAAACGCGTACCCTCGGTTCTAAGGGGGACGTGGTTAAGAGCCACTAATGAGAAAACACAGTGGCGGTGCTGTGAAAAGGGGAACACTGAGCTACTAGGCAACCGGTCACACCCACTGCTGGGCCTATCACCCGAGAAAATGAGAATCAAAAGGCACAGGCTGGCAAGCCTGCACTCCAGCAGTACTTACCATAGCCAACACTTGGAAGCGACGGAAATGTCCATCAACAGAGGAGTGCACCAAGAAGAAGCGGTCCGTGTACACAATGGAATATTACTCCACTAGAAAATATGAATTAAAAAAACAAACATGAGTAAGGAGACATAAGCTTTTGGGGGTTTATCAGGGCACATGGCAGTCTAATTGGTATCTGAGGAACACCACTGGCAGGAAGGTCTGTCTCCCTAGGTACCAGTGCGGGCAACGTAGAAATGCTGCCGACCTCTGGCCGATACCTGCAACAGCAGCTTGGAAATCTGTGCGAATGGTCACTTCATATGCACAAGTACTGCAGGGCTGCAAAGGAAGCCTGCCCTCAAAACGTCCTGACGCAGGTAAAGGCCAGAATATTCCAAAATGTGGCACATATTTCAAGAAAACAGTGTGAAAACGTAAGCTGTAACAACAGCTTGAAAAATAAAAGGACATGCCTCAGAGCTCAATTTCAAGGGATTATGAGACACATGCAAATCCAACCACAAAGAGCTATCAACTCACACCAGTCAGAATAACCATCAGCAACGAAACTACAAACGATCAACGCTGAAGAGGTTGTGGAGAAATGCATACCCTCCGTTTCAAGTGGGACGTAACCTGGCAAGAGCCACTCATGGCAACAGAATGGAGGTGCCTTTAAAAGGTAAACATTCAGCCACTCTATGATCCAGCAGGCCCACTCCGCGGCCTATAGCCTAAGAAGACGGAATTGGAAAGACACAGGCAGGAACTCTGCACTGCAGCAGTACTACAATAGCCAAGGCATGGAAGCAACCAAAAGTCCATCAACAGAGGAGTGGACAAAGAAGAACTGCTACGTGTAGAGAGGGAATACTAGCTTGGGAAAAAAATAAATCAATGCCACCTGTAGCACCACAGACGAGTCGAGAGGTGATCACGCAACTTGCAGTAAGCGAGAAAGCAAAAGACACCTAACGCATGATATCACTTACAGGGGTTACGTAAAAATTGACACCAGTGAAGATATTTCCACAGAGACATCCAATCACAGATTCATTAAGCAAACTTACGGTTCACCAAACGGAAAGGTGTGAGGATTGGATACGTTAGGAGACTGGGGTTAACAGAGATATACAAACACATGTGAAATATAAGATCGCCACAGACCCACGGCATACCAAGAGGAGACTACTCAACATTGTGTCATAAGCTACATGGGAGAAGGACCCGAAGAAGAACAGATATATGTACACGTGTAAAACAACCACATCTTGCACACCTAGAACAAGCAAAACATTGTAATCAGATTTGCTCTGATACAACACAAAAGTTAAATTTAAAAAACCAACAGCAAGTAACGAGACATGAACTTAAGGGGCTTTTTCCTGGAGCGCTCCATTCTGATTTACAATTTACAACACAACTTCCATCATGGCTCTGTTGCCCTAGTAAACAGATTTGGTAAGGAGAAGTGCTGCCGCCTTCTGGCCGTTTCACACAACAGCGCTAATGGTCACTTAATATTCAAAATAATTGCAGGCCTGTAAATGACACCTGCCATCCAAAAAAAAAAAAAAAAAAACATCCTGGGGTCGTCAATCGACCAGAACATTCAAAAGGCGTCAACATTTCAAGGAGACAATTTCAAGAGGCATGTTTTACGCCCATTTTGTCTTCCTTTTTTCCTTTAAGATAAAAGGGAATTTAAAAATGCTCACCATCAGCAATTAATAAAGCCATGCAAATCCAATCTACAGAAATGTTCACCTCACAGCCGTCAGAATGATCTTCAGCAAAAAGTCTACAAAGGATAAATGCTGAAGGGGTTTCAGAAATCTGTGTACCCACTAGCTGCTGGGGGGATGTAAACTGGTAACAGCCAGCAGGGAGAACATAATGGAGGTGCGTTTAAGGGTAAAAATTGAGCGACCATGTGATCTGGTCGGCCCGTTGATGCGCCTGTCACCTGAGCAGAGCAGAATGGAAAAGACACGGGCTGGCAATCCTGCACGGCAGAAACATTTAATATAGCCAAGACTTGCAAGAAAGCAAAATGTCCAGCAACAGAAAAATGCACACAGAGGAAGTGGTCCATGTCAACAATGGAATATTAGCCTTGGAGAGCAATGAAACAGTGCTGTTTGCACCACCATACAAGGACCTAGAGATAACCTGCCAACTTGAAGTAAGAAAGAAACTGAAAGACAGATAGCCTATGACATCCCTTATAGGCGTTACCTAAAAATTGATACTCGTGAACTTACTTCCAAGAGAAGGAAAAGCATGGATTAGGCAAACAAAATTACGTTTCACCAAATGGAAAGGTGAAAGGAATGTATGAATTATGATATGGGGGTTAACAGACACGTACTAATACACATGAAATATAGAATCACAAAATACCTATGGAATGCCAAGAGGTCTACTCAGCACTCTATAATAACCTACACGGGAAAGGATCCAAAGAGGAATACACAGATACGTTGATATGATGGGCCAGATTCTGTACACTCGGGAGAAACTGCATTTTTTTTCCATCAAATTTGCTCTGATACCTAAACAAAATTTAATTTAAAACACAAGAAGTAGGAGATATAAGCTCTCGGGGGTTCGCCCTGGCACATTCCCCTCTAATCTGCAGGCTACTGACACCATTTCCAGGAAAGCGCTGTCGCCCAAGAACCCAGAGCTGCAAAGGTAGAAACGCTGCCGCCTTGTGGCCGTTTCCCGCAAGAGCGGATTTAAGCCCGCAGCTAATGGTCACTTAATAGTCACAAGGACTCAGGGCCGTAAAGGACACCTGCCCTAAAATATTGTGCTGAGGTAGGGAATGGACAAAAAAATTCAAAACAGGGGCTTCCCTGGTGGCGCAGCGGTTGAGAGTCCGCCTGCCGAGGCAGGGGACACGGGTTCGTGCCCCGGTCCGGGAAGATCCCACATGCCGTGGAGTGGCTGGGCCCGTGAGCCATGGCCGCTGAGCCTGCGCGTCCAGAGCCTGTGCTCCGCAGCGGGAGAGGCCACAACAGTGAGAGGCCCGCGTACCGCAAAAATAAATAAACACGTAAATAAATAAGCACATAAATAAATTAAAAGGAAAGTGGATAAAAGCTCAACCTCAGGAATTATTAGACTCATGCACATCTAATCTACAAACACGTGGCAACTCACACCTGTCGACTGACGATCAGCAAAAATTCTCCACACAATCAATACTGAAGGGGTTTTAGAGAACTCTGTGCCCTCTAGCTGCTGGTGAGATGTAAAGTGGTAACAGCCAATAAGAACAGAAAGGAGCTGCCTTTAGAAGTAAAAATTGAGGTACCATTCAATCCAGCAGTCACGCCACTGGGCCTCTCACCTGAGAAGACCAGAAGCGGGAAGACCCGGGCTGCAACAGCTGCACTGCGGCCTTACTCACAACAGCCGAGACGGTGAAGCTACCAAAATGTCCATCAACAGACGAATGGATTAAGAAGAAGTGGTCCATGTACACAATGGAATGTTAACCACGGAAAACAATGAAACACTGCTCTTTGAGGCACCACAGACGAGCTTGGAGATGATCACAGAACATGGGGTAAGTCGGAAAGCAAAAGACCTACCTATATCCTATGATATCACTTATAGGCGTTAGCTAATAACTGACCCAAATGAACATATTTCCACAGAGAAAGACACTCACAGACTTAGAAAACAACTATGCTTCTCTAAAAGGAAAGGTGGGCGGAATGGATAAATTAAGATTAGCGTTACCATACGTATACAAATACATATTATATACGTATATCAAAAGGACCGACCACGTAGCAAGGGAGGTGTACGGAACACTCTGTACTATTTTACATGGGAAGAGGATCTGGACGTGAATACACGTATATAATGTACAAATGAACCAGATTGTGTACACCCAGGACAAACAATATTCTAATCAATCATTACCCCGATTAAAATAATTGAAAAAACCAACCAGAAGTAATGCGACATAAACTTACGCGCGCTCCTCCTGGCACATTCCATTCTAATGTACAACCTAGGGACACGACTTCCAGAAAGGCTCTGCTGCCCTAGTCCCCAGATTTAGGAATGGAGAAATGCTGCCGCCTTGTGGCCGTTTCCTAAAACAGCAGCTTTAAACCCAGTGCTAAGGGTCACTAAATAGTCACCAAACTTGCAGACCTGTAAATAACACCTGCCCTCCAAAAAAATTCCTGGGGTCAAACATCGACCAAAAATTCAAAAGAGGGCAACATTCCAAGAAAACGATTTCAAGAGGTATATTGTACCCCCACGTCTTTCTTTTCTTTTCTTTTCTTTTTTGGAGAAGAAAAGAAACAGGCATGGAAAAATGATGAATTTTAGGAATGTTTAAAGACATGCAAACCCAAATTACAAAAACCTATCAGCTCACAGCACTCAGAATGGCCATTAGCAAAAATGCTGCAAACAATAAATGCTGAAGGGATTGTGGAGAAACGCGTACCCTCGGTTCTAAGGGGGACGTGGTTAAGAGCCACTAATGAGAAAACACAGTGGCGGTGCTGTGAAAAGGGGAACACTGAGCTACTAGGCAACCGGTCACACCCACTGCTGGGCCTATCACCCGAGAAAATGAGAATCAAAAGGCACAGGCTGGCAAGCCTGCACTCCAGCAGTACTTACCATAGCCAACACTTGGAAGCGACGGAAATGTCCATCAACAGAGGAGTGCACCAAGAAGAAGCGGTCCGTGTACACAATGGAATATTACTCCACTAGAAAATATGAATTAAAAAAACAAACATGAGTAAGGAGACATAAGCTTTTGGGGGTTTATCAGGGCACATGGCAGTCTAATTGGTATCTGAGGAACACCACTGGCAGGAAGGTCTGTCTCCCTAGGTACCAGTGCGGGCAACGTAGAAATGCTGCCGACCTCTGGCCGATACCTGCAACAGCAGCTTGGAAATCTGTGCGAATGGTCACTTCATATGCACAAGTACTGCAGGGCTGCAAAGGAAGCCTGCCCTCAAAACGTCCTGACGCAGGTAAAGGCCAGAATATTCCAAAATGTGGCACATATTTCAAGAAAACAGTGTGAAAACGTAAGCTGTAACAACAGCTTGAAAAATAAAAGGACATGCCTCAGAGCTCAATTTCAAGGGATTATGAGACACATGCAAATCCAACCACAAAGAGCTATCAACTCACACCAGTCAGAATAACCATCAGCAACGAAACTACAAACGATCAACGCTGAAGAGGTTGTGGAGAAATGCATACCCTCCGTTTCAAGTGGGACGTAACCTGGCAAGAGCCACTCATGGCAACAGAATGGAGGTGCCTTTAAAAGGTAAACATTCAGCCACTCTATGATCCAGCAGGCCCACTCCGCGGCCTATAGCCTAAGAAGACGGAATTGGAAAGACACAGGCAGGAACTCTGCACTGCAGCAGTACTACAATAGCCAAGGCATGGAAGCAACCAAAAGTCCATCAACAGAGGAGTGGACAAAGAAGAACTGCTACGTGTAGAGAGGGAATACTAGCTTGGGAAAAAAATAAATCAATGCCACCTGTAGCACCACAGACGAGTCGAGAGGTGATCACGCAACTTGCAGTAAGCGAGAAAGCAAAAGACACCTAACGCATGATATCACTTACAGGGGTTACGTAAAAATTGACACCAGTGAAGATATTTCCACAGAGACATCCAATCACAGATTCATTAAGCAAACTTACGGTTCACCAAACGGAAAGGTGTGAGGATTGGATACGTTAGGAGACTGGGGTTAACAGAGATATACAAACACATGTGAAATATAAGATCGCCACAGACCCACGGCATACCAAGAGGAGACTACTCAACATTGTGTCATAAGCTACATGGGAGAAGGACCCGAAGAAGAACAGATATATGTACACGTGTAAAACAACCACATCTTGCACACCTAGAACAAGCAAAACATTGTAATCAGATTTGCTCTGATACAACACAAAAGTTAAATTTAAAAAACCAACAGCAAGTAACGAGACATGAACTTAAGGGGCTTTTTCCTGGAGCGCTCCATTCTGATTTACAATTTACAACACAACTTCCATCATGGCTCTGTTGCCCTAGTAAACAGATTTGGTAAGGAGAAGTGCTGCCGCCTTCTGGCCGTTTCACACAACAGCGCTAATGGTCACTTAATATTCAAAATAATTGCAGGCCTGTAAATGACACCTGCCATCCAAAAAAAAAAAAAAAAAAACATCCTGGGGTCGTCAATCGACCAGAACATTCAAAAGGCGTCAACATTTCAAGGAGACAATTTCAAGAGGCATGTTTTACGCCCATTTTGTCTTCCTTTTTTCCTTTAAGATAAAAGGGAATTTAAAAATGCTCACCATCAGCAATTAATAAAGCCATGCAAATCCAATCTACAGAAATGTTCACCTCACAGCCGTCAGAATGATCTTCAGCAAAAAGTCTACAAAGGATAAATGCTGAAGGGGTTTCAGAAATCTGTGTACCCACTAGCTGCTGGGGGGATGTAAACTGGTAACAGCCAGCAGGGAGAACATAATGGAGGTGCGTTTAAGGGTAAAAATTGAGCGACCATGTGATCTGGTCGGCCCGTTGATGCGCCTGTCACCTGAGCAGAGCAGAATGGAAAAGACACGGGCTGGCAATCCTGCACGGCAGAAACATTTAATATAGCCAAGACTTGCAAGAAAGCAAAATGTCCAGCAACAGAAAAATGCACACAGAGGAAGTGGTCCATGTCAACAATGGAATATTAGCCTTGGAGAGCAATGAAACAGTGCTGTTTGCACCACCATACAAGGACCTAGAGATAACCTGCCAACTTGAAGTAAGAAAGAAACTGAAAGACAGATAGCCTATGACATCCCTTATAGGCGTTACCTAAAAATTGATACTCGTGAACTTACTTCCAAGAGAAGGAAAAGCATGGATTAGGCAAACAAAATTACGTTTCACCAAATGGAAAGGTGAAAGGAATGTATGAATTATGATATGGGGGTTAACAGACACGTACTAATACACATGAAATATAGAATCACAAAATACCTATGGAATGCCAAGAGGTCT